>NC_090446.1:1093625565-1094250565 GCF_031143425.1 Pleurodeles waltl | reverse complement strand
TGGACACCAATCACTAAAGCATGGCCACTGCACATACAACCCCCTAAACCATCAAGACACAAGGTCCCACACAGGAATGCAAGCACTGGGGTACACGGTCACCCACCCATTGCACACCATGACACACACAGATGTAATAACCATCCTTTTATACCCCTGCAGGACCCCTACCAAACGTCACTGGACAGGAGGGTCCACACATGTCCACACCACCAACAGAACAGGCCCACAGTGATGACAGCAGCTCTGTCCAACTGGATCTAGATGACCAGCCCGGCCCATCGGGGACCTCAGGACAGTCGGTTCCTCTCACCCAGTCACAGGCCACCACAGACCTTCCCCCCTCTGGAAACACCAGCACAGCACCCACCCAGCAGGCCCATACCTCCGTCCCCAGGACACTCAGCAGGGTGTCCACCACTACAGGGAACCCAGGACAACCCACCACCCCAACAACAGGGACCTGGGGGCAGTGGTAGTGGGCCCAGGAACACAGGGGAACTGGGAGGGCTGCTGTGCGACAGGGGGTGGACAGGCCAAGGGAATCCACTCTCCACGAGGCCCTCTCCAACATCATGGGAGCCTACCACCATTCCCAGGAGACGATGGCAACGGTACTGGCCAAGTTTCAGGAGACCCAGCGCCTGCAGGAGGAACAGTATATGGGTTTCAGGGAGGAACTCCGAACCATCAGCTCCACCCTGGGCACCATAGTAGGGGTGCTGAAGGAAGTACTCAACACTAGGAGGGACACTGTGGCACTACAAGGTGCCCCTGACACTAGCATGGACGATGAACTGCCCACCACCTCCGCCGGCGCTAGTGGACAGGACGCCCCGCCACAGGACCACCACACCAGCACCCCACCCCCTGCAGAGGGAGAACCACCCCGCAAACTGTCCCTGAGATCCAGGACAAAGACAGAGCATGATGACAAGACCCCCGCAAAGAAATGAGACCACCCTGATTGTCATCCTACTGTCCCACTTTGTCACCCTGTCCATACTTTAACTGCCCCAGCTCCACTTCCTATGCCCATTTGGGCAATGCACCTGTGAGACTAATAGACTGGACTCTGCCATGGACATTCCTCCGCCATCACCCCTCACCATTTCACTACCCCCTCCAATATTGAGCACTTTAATAAACACACTTAAAGCACAAAACAATCTGGAGTCAGTCTGTGATTTCGAAATAGTGTATTAGCAATTACAGTGACAAAATGCTCTTTCAATTTTAATGTCAACATACCTATTTCACACAGCTCTACTCCATGAGGAATCTAAGCAGATGTCACACAGTGGGACCCACATCTGTGAAATCGTAAGGGAAAGTGACAACTCAGTGGCCATACACTGGGTGAAAACGACACACAGTAGAGAGGTAGTAGTGTTAAAGTACATGTAGTAGGCAGGTCTGTACTCTTACCTGTGTCTCACTGGAAATATTGTTGGATCACTGAGTCCCTGTTGTTCATGTCTTCTTCCTCTGCTTCCTCGTCTTCACTGTCCACAGGCTCCACAGCTGCAACAACACCGCCATCTGGACCATCCTCCTGCAAAAAAGGCACCTGTCGTCGCAAAGCCAAGTTATGAAGCATACAGCAGGCCACGATGATCTGGCACACCTTTTTTGGTGAGTAGAATAGGGATCCACCTGTCATATGGAGGCACCGGTACCTGGCCTTCAGGAGGCCGAAGGTCCGCTCGATCACCCTCCTAGTTCGCCCATGGGCCTCATTGTAGCGTTCCTCTGCCCTTGTCCTGGGATTCCTCACTGGGGTCAGTAGCCATGACAGGTTGGGGTAACCAGAGTCACCTGCAAATGGTGAGGGACAACTGTTAGACAAGCACTAACCTGGAGGGATATCCCCAGACCCAGAAAACCATTCCCACTGACTTGCCTCCAGGTGCTCACCTAATAGCCACACACGGTGCCTCTGGAGTTGACCCATCACATAAGGGATATTGCTATTCCGCAGGATGTAGGCGTCATGCACTGAGCCAGGGAACTTGGCATTCACATGGGAGATGTACTGGTCTGCCAAACATACCATCTGTACATTCATAGAATGATAACTCTTCAGGTTTCTGTACACCTGTTCACTCCTGTGGGGGGGGGGGACCAAAGCCACATGGGTCCCATCAATGGCACCTATGACGTTGGGGATATGCCCCTGCCCCAGGCAATAGAAATCCCCTGTCACTGTAGGCAAATCCTCCACCTGAGGGAAAGCGATGTAGCTCTGCATGTGTTTCAGAAGGGCAGACAACACTCTGGACAATACGTTGGAAAACATAGGCTGGGACATCCCTGATGCTATGGCTACTGTTGTTTGAAAAGACCCACTTGCAAGGAAATGGAGCACTGACAGCACCTGCACTTGAGGGGGATTCCTGTGGGATGGCGGATTGCTGACATCAGGTCTGGCTCCAACTGGGTACACAGTTCCTGGATTGTGCCACGGTCAAGCCTGTATGTGATAATCACATGTCGCTCCTCCATTGTCGACAGGTCCACCAACGGTCGGTACACCGGAGGATGCTGCCATCTTCTCACATGTCCCAGCGGACGGTGCCTATCAATGACAACAGCGAGCACAGAGTCAAACAACTCAGAGGTACGTATCCACAGTTTACCCAGAACACCAATCATACACAAAAGGTGGCCTGTATGTGTGTTGAGTCTAGGCCTAGGTATGTGTGACACAGTTGGAAATGAAGCCATGTGGGCCCCTGAAATGGCGGCTGCCTGACCTCTAAAGTGGTACAATGGGATGTGAGGTAACTCCGCTGGCGTTGTACACCGTTGCGGTAGGCGGTCGAAGACCGCAGCGCAATGCTGCACTGGTTAACATTGGACCCTATGGGTCCCAGGAGCCAATGACGATGTACGCCGGCGGTGACGGTACGCACCGCCGCGGACGTGACCGCCATTTTCTATCTGTTCAATCACTCGATACCTGATCTTCGACAGGAGAGGATCTACACTGCAAGTGCTGCTGTGACCTCTGTCTGGAGAGACAATGGCTCGAGTGTCTGTGGAAAGGGCCCCTGCCTTCACATTGGAGGAGTTGGAGAAGCTCGTGGATGGGGACCTCCCCCAGTACACGCTACTCTACGGTCCTCCAGACAAACAGCTAAGTACACAGGGAGCATGTTGTATGGGCTATGCCTGTGTGGAGAGGGCTGGATGTAAGAAGGAAGGAGGGGGGGGAGTGCTGCATGCATGAAAGACAGTGAGTGCATGTGCCACATGGCAAGGGTAGGGATGGGGGTCAATCATTTTGACGGTGCAGTTGGTAATAACTTCTCTTTTTCCCCTCTACATTTCATGTATGTCAGCGCCCACCAGAAAAAAGATATTTGGCGTGCCATCGCCAAGGACGTCCAGACCCTGGGGGTCTACCACAGACGGAACACCCACTGCCGTAAAAGATGGGAGGACATTCGCCGCTGGAGCAAGAAGACGGCGGCGGCTCAGCTGGGGATGGCCTCCCAAAGTGGGAGGGGTGCCCGTCGCACCATGACCCCCCTGATGTTCAGGATCCTGGCGGTGGCCTACCCAGAGTTGGATGGGTGCTTGAGGGCACCACAGCAGCCACAAGGGGGTGAATACACTCTCATTCTGCTGACTTTGCGCCCAGTGGAGGGGTCTGGGTGGGGGAGGTGGGCTGTTGGTTTCCCTAGGCCAGGGCGAGTTCCGTAGGCAATGCCCCTCTGTAAGGGAGATCATGTGGCACCCCACCCCACCTCTGTAGAGTGCCAAGTACACCTAGTCATGCCCATGTGTCATCTATGTGCACAGATGTCATCCATAGCCTTGTAGGCCATTTCCTAGGAATTGAACAGTGGAGCCCAAGAGTGCGGCGTAGTGCAGGGGGCTTCTGTGTCTGTCGTGTCCGCCAATGGTAGCGGTAATGCATGCACTCAACGTGTCTTTCTTCTGTCTTCCCCCCCTCCCCCCTCTTTGTTGTCTCCCTGTTCTTGTGTGCATTAGCATCATCAGGCAGAGGAGCAGTGGCACCAGAGCATGAGGGAGCTGCATCCCACATGGCCCTGGAGGGTGACACTACGGAGTCTGAATTCACCAGTGGGACGGAGGGCAAGGGGAGCTCCACGGCAGGGACAGGAGCTGACACCAGCGACACGGACTCGTCCTCTGATGGGAGCTCCCTTGTGGTGGTGGCAACATCTGTGCCCCCCACATCTACAGGTACAGCCGCCACCCCCCTACCAGCACCGCCCTCCCAACAGCCCCTTAGCCATTGCCCCGTGCCTGCTCACCCAGGAGGGTGGGCATCACCTTCGCCCCAGGCACCTCAGGCCCTGCCCCAGTCACCCCTGCTGCCCTCTGTGAGGAGGCCATTGACCTCCTCAGGTCCCTCACTGTTGGGCAGTCTACCATTTTGAATGCCATCCAGGGTGTAGAGAGGCAGTTGCAACAAACCAATGCATTCCTGGAGGGCATTTATTCTGGTCAGGCGGCCCTTCATCAAGCTTTTCAGACTCTGGCCTCAGCACTGATGGCAGCCATTGTCCCGTCTCTAGACTCCCCCCTCCAACTTCCTCCACCCCGACCCAATCCCCTGTACCTCAGCCTATCCCAAGCACACCTACAGACCAACATGCACACATGTCAACACCCAAGGGAAGCTCAGGCAAACATAAGCACCACACATCCCACAGGCATTCACGCAAGCATCACACACATGCAGACACACCAACATCCACTGCCTCCACTGTGTCCCCCTCCTCCTCGTCTTCCTCCTCCCTCTCAGTCTTGTCTACACTCACACCTGCATGCACTACCTCTACAGCCACTACGTCCCTCTCCAGCACACCCACCACCACACCCCGCTCACGTGCAGTCACCACCCCCACTACCATTCACATGTCCCCTGTGTCCTCTCCCAGTGTGTCTGTGTATCTTGGGAGGGGGCGTCACAAACGCAGGCACACACCCACCCAACAGCCATCCACCTCACTACAGCCTCCAGCGCATGCACCTTCACCCAAAGTCACCAAACGTACACCTCCTACAACCACCACCTCTTCCTCCACTCCCAAACCCCCTCCAGCTACCCGTCCCAGTGTGTCCAAAAAACTTTTCCTGTCCAACCTTGACCTCTTTCCCACACCTCCCCCACCCCGTCCGTCTCATAGGTCCCGAACCAGCACCTCAGCCGCAACATCTCAGGGACCAGTGGTGCCTGTAGTCACCGGAATCTGGAGTGCACTGGCCACCAGGGCAGCCAGTGTGGCACGGAGCCACAGCACAGACAGTCCCCCACCTGTGAAGCATCGGAAGTTGCCCAGTGCCCGGCGGGAGAGGGGGAAGACTCCGGCCACCAAAGACGCTCCCAGGGGTACAGGTGGGAGTGTGGAGTCAGCTGTGACCCCTTCCAAGGTGGGGAAGGGCCACAAGAAACCCGGCAAGTCTGGGAAGAGCAGCACGGTGGAGAAGACCGCCATCATCCCCGATGCCCAGGAGGCCACCGCCAGCACCAGCCCAGCTGCCCAGGAGGCCACCGCCAGCACCAGCCCAGCTGCCCAGGAGACCATCACCAGCCCACCTGCCCAGGAGGCCATCGCCAGCACCAGCCCAGCTGCCCAGGAGGCCAGCACCAGCCCACCTGCCCAGGAGGCCACCGCCAGCACTAGCCACGCTGGGCCATGAAGGACCGCCAGCAAAAGCCCCGCTGGGCCATGAAGGACCAGCAGCACTAGCCCCACTGGGCCATGAAGGACCACCAGCACTAGCCCCGCTGGGCCATGAAGGACCGCCAGCAAAAGCCCCACTGGGCCATGAAGGACCACCAGCAAAAGCCCCACTGGGCCATGAAGGACCGCCAGCAGCTGAGACCCTGCAATGGAGACTGCCATCTCAAGCACCACTGAACAGGGCACTGCCGCCTCAAGCACCGCTGAACAGGGCACCACCATCTCAAGCACCGCTGCACAGGGCACCGCCGCCTCAAGCACCGCTGAACAGGGCACTGCCGCCTCAAGCACCGCTGAATAGGGCACCGCCATCTCAAGCACCGCTGAACAGGGCACCGCCATCTCAAGCACCGCTGGCCCATGAGCGGCAAGGGCACTGATGCAACTGAGTCCATCCTGGGGTGAATGATGCACTCTGGGCACCATGCCCCCTCCAGATCCAGTGGAGACTGTCATCCACTCCCTCTGTCCTTAGCAGGATGAAGCACCCTGGGCACAAAGCCCCCTCCAGAATCAGTGGAGAAAGGCATCCACTCCCTCTGTCCTTAGCAGGATGAAGCACTCTGGGCACAAAGCCCCCTCCAGAACCAGTGGAGACTGTTATCCACTTGAGAGACTGGCTTTGCACTCCCCAGGATTGAACAGTGGGCAAACCACCCACTGCAGAGACTTGAGAGACTGTGGCTTTGCACTCCCCAGGATTGAACAGTGAGCATGTGGCCCCCTCGTGGATTTGGCGTCATGCACTCAAGCGGCTGAGGTGCCCCCCTTTCCCTCCTCCTGATGTGCCTGTTTAGTTGCTGTCTGATGCCCCTGCAGTGTTCTCTCTGTCATGGTCGGGGATCTTGTGTGGGCCTCGCCCATACCGTGTGGTCCCAGTGTTCCACGGACTTTCTTAGAGCACTACCTGGACTACTATGCTTGATATATATTATGTACATGGTGTATATATATATTTCTGCCTACTTGCTTTTAATATATTACAATGGTTACACTCATTTTCTATTGTCTTTGCATTCTTCCAGCGGGTTTGGGGGGTGTAACTGTGATGTATTGATATGCATTAGTGTGTGTGCTGTAGTGGGTGGGGGTGGGGGTGTTGCGTGTGTGTGTCACTGTTTTTTCCCTCCCCCTCCCCTGTGTCATACGTGCAGTACTCACCGTGGTCTTCCCCGCCGGTGTTCGTGCTCCTGGTAGAGGAGCAGGAAGACTATTGCAGGGAGAATTTGGAGTTCCGGGTCCATGGCGTCCTCGTTCCTCGTGGAGATTGTACAGGAGAGCGTTTTTCCTTCGGGACTCCTGTTTCCGCCATGTTTTTATCCGCGGTGAATCCGCCCCGGAAAAGGTGGCGGATTGGCCTGGCATAATAGTGTGGGCGGTACATTGTCTCCCGTCTGTCTGTTGGCGGTGACCGTCGTGCTGTTTGTTTGTACCGCCGTGGCGGTCGGAGTGTTAAAGTGGCTGCCTTTGTTGGCGGTTTCCGCCACCGTCGTAATTGCAAATTTTTACCGCCGCTTTAACACCGACCGCCAGGGTTGTAATGACCACCTTAGTGTCCTAGCTGTCTTTTCAAACATTTGAGGTCATGGCACCAGATATACACTTCCAACTGGCAAGATCCAATGCCTTGACATCAGAAAATACATTGCATCTAAAACACTCTGATTTCACTCAGCAAATACTTTGCTTCAGTGCTGGCCAACCCTCAGTAAAATCTGGTTTAGCCCAGTCAGGTAATCAGCAGTGGAATTGACTGGCATCAACAGTGTCATCGGTCCCTTTAAAACATAAGTGACTTCACTCTGACCTGGGGGCTTTGTCTTGAATAGCCTTCCAACTAGCTACTTTTAATCACACCACAATTTATCATCAACAAGAACTTATGATTGTGTCCAATTCTTGTGGGTAAGCACATCAGTATTGAAAGGCACCATGGGCTAATGTTATCTACCACCATGAATAAACATCACTATTTCCTATTAAGATTACAATCAATACTTGTACTATATATTTATTTATACTATATTTCTTCATGACAGTGTGTGGCTACAGCACAACTTCTTTTCAATCCCCTGGTTTACGTAAAACCCATAGGGCCAAGAGTAAAATTGTAGAGATACTATTGAATTGCCCCATGTCACATTAACCTCTCAAGTGTGCAGTATCTGTTTGTCATGCTCTACTAATGCTGATGTTTGACTGACATTTCTGTCAATGGCAATTATGTAATATTGTGTAATAATGAAACTAAACAATGTTGATGGTCTTGTAATCTGTTCTCCAGAAAATTCTTGGGGAGTGATAACAAGCAGTTAGTACAATTAGTTTTACACAGGTGTTGTCTTGACTTCCACATTTGCGACTGTCTGACTATGTTGACATGACAATCATTCAGGGATTTCTTTAAGTTGATGAAGGCTGTTGGCCCTTTCTGGACATGAAAGATTGACAGAAATATGATGACAAAAATATCATTGGGTTATGGTGCTAATACCTCATTACTATTACACTTTCTAATTGTTAATCCTGTCAGGGGACCACTGGAAAAGCACAGAATATAGACTTTAGCCTTAGACAGTTTAATCTTATTGTGATCCCTATGTATATTATCCTGTGCTCCCCCTGGATGGTAGACCCCACAGAAACACTACTAGATGTTTTGAATGTGGGGAAAAACCATGCCACAAATAGTGGATGATGGCTATTTCCCTATTTTTTTCTAATTAGGGAAAATGTTGGTACTTGAATAAAATTCATACTATCGAAATGAACACAACTGTCCAGTGCTGATGCCTATTAATCCGTATGTGCATTTATGGGGAATTGTTATATTACCTTTATTATGAATGTTAATATTCACATCAAGCTAGTACTCTGAGTAGTTTTCAATTATACACAGTGGGAACATTGTCTGACTACACCATTGGGAAGTTCACTTTTTTTCCTGGGCTTGATGTCACAAATGCTGAGTTGTATTATTTCAAATTACTTGCACTACAAAAGCAAGGAAAGTATTGCTAACTGACACTAAATTAATTTATTCTGACTCATCTGTTTCCTAGTTAGCCATCTAAGGATATGAGTATTGGAAAAAATCAATAGAACTAAAAAAGGTTTGAGGGATGAAAGGTTGGCAGATACAAGGCATGGATGCTTTACTCAGAGTATGTTTAATTCTGTTGCAAATGACTTTCTTGAATGACACTGTTCAGCAAACAACTTACCTCGGGTTAGCAAAAGTAAAAGAAATTAATGTGGCCAGTATTCTCTCCATAGCTAAATTTGACAATTGGCAAACCATTGTGAACTTTACAGAAGAACAGCTCAATGGTATAGCTTAGGACAGTACCTTTAATCCATCACTTGCTGGTCCCAATCGGTGGTTATTGTGGCCAGTGTACATAAATTACTGTCATACGTATTTTACCAACTCCACATTGAGAATTAGAGAGAGCCTCATTACATCGTCATGCGGCATTCATGTATCATTACCACAAATAGCATGGTTAAATTATGTCAGCAATGGTTGCAAACATCCACTTTAACAGCTGTAAAATAACACCTCTCTTCCCTTTCTAAAGATGTAGTCTCACAGGGTTTCTTGTTAGGTCATAGAAAACCACACTCCAATAGGTTTATATATGCAATATATACAGAAATTTGGAAGCTTTCACAAATACAAGCTGCTGAAAATAGAAAAGGAAAACTTAGAGAAAGCTTTAGTCATTGTCGCTAATGGTTTGAACACACTGTCCACATAGTGTCCTCTGCTAGCAACATTATTCAAAACGATATGCCATTTTTACAAAGTGGGCAAAGTCAGCTGAGGTCCGTTATGCGACTGAGCTGGACTTTACAAGTTCTGAAAGTAGGTTGCGTGCCTTGGAAGAACGTTACCTCCAATAAGTTATCTGCCGCATTCAACCTTACATGGAAACAACAGCTAATGGCAAAGAAGGAAGCTAATTACATCATGCTCAATATAGAAAAACTAGAAAAATTGCTTTACCGTAGCCGAAACACTATTATCAGTGTGGTTAATACATGGGGCGATATCCCTGCTGATGTCAACATTCCAATTCACCTCATGTTTCAAACTCTTTCCTATTGGTAGGTTTGAACATCTAGGAGATAGTTACAACCATAAAATCTTAATTTCAAATGTGAGAGATGAAAGCAATTTTTCTTAGCAGAAGTAAGTGTGAAACTTCTGTAAGCATTTCAATGATTTGCAAACAGATGGCATTGAACGGTGCTTAAAATGCTTCAGTAGCTAACTTAGATTGCTACTTGAAGAGTTTCCCCACCTTTGTGATCTGCCCGGTATTTCAGTTACTCTAGAATGGGAGATACTTGATGCTGAGTGATCAAGGCTTTTGTGAGATAAGAGCAGGTGTTGCATATGTGATATCTGTTTCTCAAATAGTGACCTGCTGTGGAAATGTATTTTTAATTCTCCTCAAGAAATAACAGTAATGAATTTGTGGCTTTACATTACTGCTTATAATGTACATGTTGACAAGTTGAGCAGACTAAAGGCTTTGTTGTTTTAAAAACACGTGTTGCTCACATCTGTCCTTGAGATGTATGACCTACAAGTGACAAGGTTGTCAGCTGAGATGCAGTCCCCTATAAATGCGAACTTTCATAGACACTTTGGTGAATTGGTGAGTCACATTTTTAATGCATCTAGCACTGCGGGGATTGTACAATTTTTAAGGCTGTTGGATCTGGATTTATAAGTACATTCCAGACTGTCTTTCGAGTAATGCCTTCAGCCATTCACTCACTTTTGGAGCTTTTCGGATTGTTTTGCCATTAATTGTTGGTATTTTGCTGTTGATGGTTTTTACTTTCCAGTGGGTGCCCAATCTCAACCAATAGGAGTGATGAAGCTCCCACCAGCAGTACTTTGGAGTTGCACCATTGGTAGAACTTGATAAGGACTGGTCACTGTTATTTCGACCAGTATTCTGCTGTGTGCAGCCTATTTTCCGTTCTCTATGGTGCTCTTCTGAACAGGCACTGGAAGTGGTTCTTGTCCAGCAACACGTACTTTCTGTGGACACAAGTCTGATGATGTTCTCAATGAGCATTCATTGACAGAGTTGTCCTATGGGACTGCGGTTGCTTTGTGATGCCTTCTATGAGCCAGCCTTTGTGGATCAAATTTCTTTGGCTCCCATTGCCCAGACATCTGGCATCACATGGAACACTCTGTCCTTGGCTATGGCTATGGCTATGGCTCAGGCTACAGACCCTGTGTGCTCCTTTAACTTTTCAAATGAGGCTCTTGTGGTTTTAATGTCTGCCAAGGTGGGGACTATCCTCGATTCAATTTCTACTACTATGTTTGATGACCTTATGCAGGATTCTGATGACTTTTAATTTTAATTGGCATTTCTTCAAATTATAAATTGTTTTTATTTGGCCATGTGCCTTGGCTTGTTCTTCTTGTTGACATAGCCATCCTTTTATATTTTGGTTTTATATTTTATGGTTAAAATTCCTTATATTTGTTGAATGTTATACATATTTTATAGGTCTTACCAGCTTTATGCTAGTTTATTTGGGTGATCCAGCAAGGGGAGGGTATTGTAGGACCCCCTTTAGCACCTAGGTTGGACACCCTTGTTTTAGCATTAGGCCAGTAGCCCTTGCTTTTTACACCCATCTGAATTTTATTCATTTCCATATTTTTAGCACAACCAACTTTTAACTGATTGTTTTATAATTTAATCAGCTGCCTCCTTCCAAGAAGACAGTTGTTCATTTTGCACATCTTATCAGCCATTTGTACAATGTGTACTCTGTCTGTGCCCTTCTCAAGGCTGTTGTGTACAATATGTGATATGGTACCTTGTAATAACAGTCCAAGATCCGAGGAGTCAATCACTATTTTCTAGACACATCAGTGCGTCAGGCCTGTTCTTCAAACTGTACAAATTATTATATAAACACCACATAAGCTTAAGAAGGGTATTCCAGTCCTGATCATTCTGGGAAGCACATCATGCCTCAGACAGCTTTGCTGACCCTGGTGCAGACTCTTCAGCTTCCCGAGAAGACTGACATACAGACAACAGACAGACCCTTGCCATCCTATTCAGGTATTGGGTCGTGCTTACTCCCTTAGATCTGGAGAGGAAGAAGGGTTACAACCACAATGCTTTCAGATGTAGGCATAGGGTGTAGGCAGGGATCTCTAGGCATTCTAGAATCATACAAAATGGTGGGATCGTTTATACTCTTCACACGGGTTGCAATAATGTTTACAGTGCTATGTTTCATCTACCTTATTATTGGAGCCCATGCTTCATGTACTAGGGTGCAGATGCTTCAATAAATGATATTGAAATCCAGTTTGCATCTTGTGTCCTGCCTTAGACCATACCCCTTTCGCTCAATTACTCAGTGACTCTTGCATGCTGTTTCCACCACTTCCCTGAGGAGTAAGAATGTCAGGCTTAGGTTGCCACATATCACCTCTTCCTTTCAATGGTTGGGTGAGGCACTGCATTCTACCAGGTGTTAGGCCAACATCTTCCAAATGGTGCGGGATTGACAGTCTACCACACTTCAAGGTGGTGCTACCCTAAACACTCAGTCTTATTATCATAATAGTAATTGCACAACGGTATAGGAACATACATCACTCCTGCTTCTCCCAAGATCCCTGATTTCTTGACAAACTAGCTGCAGCCTGTATCAGGGAATATGCAGCATCCTACCCAGGTGAAGTGCCTAAAAGGCACTGCAGAGTAAAATGTTCCCTGTAATCAATGGGAAAATCCTGAAACCTAAATTGTACCTCTATTTCATTAGGTTTGACGGGGAAGGCACGATTCCAGACTGAAGGTTCAATTCTAGTCCACGTGCTAGAAGAGGGGCAGTAGACTGCCATAGGATATCAATATTTCAATTGTAGATAAAGGTGAGCCTACTTAAAGGACTGATGGAGGAGCAATTTGTCTTTCTCCAAAGGCAGCAGAAAATTCTTCTGGACTTCTCTACTGACCAAATACCTAAGGGTCATTTAAAACAATTGTTTTGAAAAGAGTTGTCCTACATCTGCAGTGCTTTAAATGGGCAGCTACTGTCTAGAACTGAGTGCATAAACTACGTTATTTCGAAACGGAGAGTACCTAAACTTCTAAGTGCTGCTGCAATATATTTAGTGGGAACATACCAGCACTTCTTAGGAATATATGGAAGCATTTTCCCCAACATTATACTATTCTGTCATGCACATCAATGTAATAGTCCTTCATCTGTTTTACCCAGGGCCATCAAGAAAGGTGAACTGGGAAGCCGGACAGTGTGAGTTGCCAGCTCACAAGAGACCCTCTGTGTTCTTAAAAATAACCTTTAATTGGAAGGCTCTTGTCATCTTTTTCCTCATGCAAACTAAAAAGAACTATCAATATCCTTCGCAAATCTGGGTGTTATCGCTTTTTCTCCTGTCGGTGACAAGTAAGAACCTGCCACACTCTTGTAAACGTAGGCGTACACAACATTTTGTTTCCAGACCAATAAAAGACGTTACCACGACTCGCAAGAGACCGTGATGTTAAAAAGATTAATGAGTAATGTTGTTCTTTGTCAGAAAACTAAAAAACTAGATCACCGATATTCCAATTAAAGCTATGCACACGTAGCTCCTACCTGTCACACTCCCTGCCACTAGATGTTTTATAGCTAGATCTACAACAGAAATGTGTATGTGGTCACACTGTATTTGCCCCACAACACGTTTTGTAGGTCGTGGTTTGCTTTTATAATTAACCCATTTCCTTGCTACACGTTTACTAGAGGTCCAACGATCTTCTAGGTTGTACTTTAAAGTCGCCCCACAGTCCCAGCACCCAGGTTGATCATATCGCGCCCTATTTATCCACGAGACCGATTTTCTCTCAGACATTCTACAGGTTAATTCGATAAAAACCGACAAAGGAGCTTTGCAGAACCCAGTATGAACGTCTTGCCTGTTAACTACCCTAAACAGGAGAGAGAGAGGGCATGCCTGTCTTTCTCAGGTCACCATCCACTCCTGATGCTTGCGTGTACGTCCGCACCCCGTGGACCTAGTGGTACAGCATGAGCTGGAGCCTTAAGATCTGCAGGCTTGAGAAAAGAAACCTGGGGGCTGCCCTTGCCACCCCGTTGGTGCAGTGGCCTACTTGCATAACCCTAAATGGGCAGGTAATATTTTTCTATAGGTTTCTGCTTTAAACAAATATTAAACTATCCACCGTCAACACCAGTAACTCGCATTAAGAAGAAGATATAATTTTAAATATCGAAATAAGGGTTCATATTGTTTAGCCACTTACGCATATCTTCAATCGATTCACGTGTGTTCTTCTGTTCAGCTTTAAAGTTTATTATAATACACAGCTGTGGTTATTCATAAGAATCAATGCGTGTCCTTCCATTTTAATGCCAGAATTGAGCGGTAATTGCATTATTGGCACTGTTGGTAATGCCTGATGCATAGCTTCGGTCTGCGGATGAAACGTTCACTGCGAAGGCTCGCTGTGATGCATTCTTTAGAGGGATAGTCAAAGTGAAAACAATATAATGCATTTTGTTAAGAGTGCAGGCAAGAGCGCTGATGCTGAACTGCTTATTCTAAAAGCTGACAACACAGACAATAAATTTCTCCAAAGCTGAAGAGCATTGCCTCTGCGTTTAAATAAAGACAATCAGTCATGTTTCAGTTGGCAGATGCTCTGCAAGAAATGAGAGCGGGGCATGTTTACAGCTGCTTTGGGATTTTGATATTCTTTACGCTTAACTACTGAAATGTGTTTCTCTTTCCTTCGCCTACTTGTTAAAATATTTTGATCTGAATGTCGTAATAGTCGCTGCATGCTTCTACAGAGCTCTTAAAAAGGATTGATGCCGGTACGTCTTGCGTGAAGCTCCAGTGACTTTTAATCTATCAGCAATCTGCGCAGACATGACGTCTCTTCTACTGAGGCGGCATCGACTTTTTGACGAGAGCCCAAGGTGCTGGTTTCTACATCAAGTGCTGTGAACTTGTGATTGAGTGCTGTAATGTCTTTGCCAAAATGACTTGAGGTCGCTGTCTCTCAAATGAGGCAGGTAACTCTAAATTAAGAACATTCTGCTCCTAGACCGGTGAAAGTGAATGCTTGGTTGATGCGTCATTTACCAATCAAGATGCGACCCCTAACACGGAAATCGACTAACCGTGAACGAGTTAAATAAACATCAGTATTAAGAGGATTAGTGTAACTATGTGTTGGTCCTGGATCTGTAACAAGTGTGATACTAAGGTGCATTACGTTAACAGACGTGTTTAGTCCGCAGTTGAAGGAGTAAGAGCAGTAGGAGGATTTCAAAGAAGGGGGAGAGATTGACGGAGAAGAAAGTGCACAGTGAAACTTTCACAAAATGAGAAAGACAAATGGAAGATGTCGAAAGAAACCAGATATTACATTGAGGGTAAATGCGAGCAGTACTTTATTAAATTAATGTGATTAAGCGAGTCATTTACGATTTAGCAGAGATGGAGATTTAATATTAAATGGAAGGACTCTCTTACTGACAAACCCATAGTTAGATGTGGAGTGTGAGAAATTGGGTTGTTGGTTGAGAAGGGTGTTAACTCGTCTCAAGCAACAGCCACAATCCCTGTCAGTGTGAAACATAAGTGTAACTAAATTGACCTGTGCTGAACCCTCTGGTAGCTTGGCACAAAAGCAGTCAGGCTTAATCTAGAGACAATGTGTAAAGTATTTGTTCAGCACACTAACAGCAATAAAATGAAAACACAAGAAAAAGTCCACACAATTTAGAAAAATAGGAGAATGTTTAATACATTACTTGACACCAAAACAACAAAAATCCAATTAGTAGAACTGTAGTTATAATTTTTTTAATTTTAATGTAAAAATGAGCACCTACACTGTCAAAGTGCCAACCATGACAGTCAAAATATATGGTGATCAAGCACCAGATACAAAACGTGGGTTGGTCCTGGTCAGTGCTTACATTCAGACTTAGAAGAAATTTCAGCAAAATATATCTGAGAAGGTACAAGTTCAGAGGAGCAAGGCTGCAAGTGATGCCTATGGCAGAAGCCTCATTGTCTGGGAGCCACTGGGTGAAGCTGTGGTAAAGATTTCTACATTCACACATAGGGGGTCATTACGACCTGGTGGGCTTCAGACCTCCAGGGTCATGGTGGTGGTCTTACCACTGCCAAAACGGTGGTCTGACTGCTTTGGTGGTGGTCTGACCACCACATTACGACCGTGTCGGTTGCGTCACGGTCGGACCGCCAGCACTGCCAGTTTACCTCCACAGGAGGGACTGGCGGTGCTGGAGGTTCTAATCCGCCAGGGCAGTACTGCAAGCAGCGCAGCCCTGGGGATTACGACCCCGCCTCCTCCAGCTTTTACAGGGTGGTAGCACTGCATGTAAATGCTGGTGGAGATAGGGTGCAGGGGGTCCCTGCACTGCCCAAGTGTTTAGCATGGGCAGTACAGGGGCCCCATGGCTAGCCCCATCACGCTGTTCATTGTTTGCACTGCAGACTGTGAACAGCGCGATGGGTGCTGGTGCACCCTACGCACTGCAGCATTGCCGCCGGCTCAGTGTTGTAGGCTGTTTGCTGCTGGCCCAGTGGGCGGGAACACCATTTCCACCGGCTGACCCAGAAGGAAACTCCTAATGGGGCTCACGTTAAGACGGCCGCACTGGAGGCAAACTGACCAATGGAGTTTGGCGGACAGCCTTTTCCATCTGCCAAACTCATAATGACCCCCATAGTCTCTTTTTTGAATTTGAAGAATGTCCAGTGAAGCTGAATGCTGTAGCCAACAAGTGTTCCATAAGGCTTTGGCAAAGGGATGCTGAACAAGATTTTCTATATGTGGAAAATAATGTAGTGGGAGCTTCTGCAAAGTCTGGCTGACAGGTGATGTACCTTAGTTGGACAGACCAGCATGGTGGTCCCAGTCTCCTCTCAGAGCCATTTTTAGCCAAACATTTGCCAACTCCCAATTTTTGAGTTTTGGGCATGAAGGCACCTTTAACACCACCACTAAGGGTCTAGGACCGGAATGGCATCACATGGGAGGTTAGTACTCAGACTGAATCCAGATGCAGGTTCAAGATGGGTGGAGTCTTTTCTGTCCCCGAGGTTCTGATTAGGAAGCCAGTTAACTAGCTCTTGGAGTCACTCTAGAAGTCCTGGATTGAAGGAGTGGAACAGGGCTCAAACAGAAGGGCAGTCTTCTGAATGTAGAATGTAGGCTTCAGGTAGTAGAGCAGTCTTCTGAAGTACACAGCAAGACACAGCAGTAGGCAGTGTAGGAGGCTGGCCTGGTGTGTGGTGGGTACCTATTGTACTTACACCTTATACCAGGTCCAGGTATCCCTTATTAGTGTGGTGTAGTCAGTGTCTAGAGGCCAGGCTCTCTAGAGGTAGCTGTGGATGGTCGTCCAAGGCTTATCTAGAAGACATGTAAAGCTCATGAAATACCACTGTAGTCACACTTAGTTGTTACAGACATGAAAGAAAACACTCAGTGTTACAAAAACAGAGGTACTTTATTTTGATTACCCAAATACTAAAAGTACCATAGAAACTATATTCCCTTAGGAGGTAAGTAATACTCAAATTATATACACTAGTATGCAGAAATAGCCATAAACAGTTAGAAAACAGTGCAAGTAGTGAAAATCACAATAGTTAGAAATGGGCCTGGGGGAGCACAAACCATATAGTAAGAAAGTGGAATGCAAAAGTCGGTCACTCACCTAGGCAAATGTAGTGTGTAGAGGGGAACTGGGAGTACTAGAAAAGCCCAACGGTAAGTACCACAACCCACCCCAGTGACCAGGAAAGTAGGAATAAATCACAGTAACTTTCCCAGAACACGTACATTAATGAGAAGAATTATGCAAAACCCAGAAGAAACTGCACGACACCAACAGTGGATTCCTGGACAAGAAGACCTGTGGAAGAAAGGGACCAAGAAGCACAGAAGAGTCCAGGAAGAGCAGGAGCCCCTGCTAACCCAGATGAAGGTGCAAAAGGTGACCCACCAGTGAAGAAGGAAAGTCAGCACTGCATCTAAGAAGATTAAGTCGGGTTCCTGGAGGATGCAAGTGATGTACCACACTGGATGGAGGATTGCAATTGGGTTTGCATCGTCTGAGGCCACCAAAAAGCCTTCACACATGTTAGGCTCACAAATAGAAAATGGCGTTGCAGGGGACCAGGAAGGACTCTACCAAGGAGAAGGAGTCAGCGGGGGCCCTCAGCAACTCAGAGAGCCCACAGAAGGCCAGGCAATGCACACAGGAGTCCCACAGGATGGGTGTGAGAAGGTAGCCTCTTTCTAGCCTTGTTACCCCCACTTTTGGCCTGTTTGTGAGTGTATGTCAGGGTGTTTGTCACTGTTTTCACTGTCTCACTGGGATCCTGATAGCCAGGCCTCAGTGCTCATAGTGAAAACACTATGTTTTCAGTATGTTTGTTATGTGTCACTGGGATCCTGCTGGTCAGGACCCCAGTGCTCATAGGTTTGTGGCCTATATGTATGTGTCACTGGGACCCTGTCACACAGGGCCCCAGTGCTCATAGGTGTGCATGTATATGTTCCCTGTGTGGTGCCTAACTGTCTCACTGAGGCTCTGCTAACCAGAACCTCAGTGGTTATGCTCTCTCATTACATTCAAATTGTCACTAACAGGCAAGTGACCAATTTTACCAATTTACATTGGCTTACTGGAACACCCTTATAATTCCCTAGTATATGGTACTGAGGTACCCAGGGTATTGGGGTTCCAGGAGATCCCTATGGGCTGCAGCATTTCTTTTGCCACCCATAGGGAGCTCTGACAATTCTTACACAGGCCTGCCACTGCAGCCTGAGTGAAATAACGTCCACGTTATTTCACAGCCATTTTACACTGCACTTAAGTAACTTATAAGTCACCTATATGTCTAACCTTTACCTGGTAAAGGTTAGGTGCAAAGTTACTTAGTGTGAGGGCACCCTGGCACTAGCCAAGGTGCCCCCACATTGTTCAGAGCCAATTCACTGAACTTTGTGAGTGCGGGGACACCATTACACGCGTGCACTACATATAGGTCACTACCTATATGTAGCTTCACCATGGTAACTCCGAATATGGCCATGTAACATGTCTATGATCATGGAATTACCCCTCTATGCCATCCTGGCATTGTTGGTACAATTCCATGATCCCAGTGGTCTGTAGCACAGACCCTGGTACTGCCAGACTGCCCTTCCTGGGGTTTCACTGCAGCTGCTGCTGCTGCCAACCCCTCAGACAGGCAGCTGCCCTCCTGGGGTCCAGCCAGGCCTGGCCCAGGATGGCAGAACAAAGAACTTCCTCTGAGAGAGGGTGTGACACCCTCTCCCTTTGGAAAATGGTGTGAAGGCAGGGGAGGAGTAGCCTCCCCCAGCCTCTGGAAATGCTTTGTTGGGCACAGATGTGCCCAATTCTGCATAAGCCAGTCTACACCGGTTCAGGGACCCCTTAGCCCCTGCTCTGGCGCGAAACTGGACAAAGGAAAGGGGAGTGACCACTCCCCTGACCTGCACCTCCCCTGGGAGGTGTCCAGAGCTCCTCCAGTGTGCTCCAGACCTCTGCCATCTTGGAAACAGAGGTGCTGCTGGCACACTGGACTGCTCTGAGTGGCCAGTGCCACCAGGTGACGTCAGAGACTCCTGCTGATAGGCTCCTTCAGGTGTTAGTAGCCTTTCCTCTCTCCTAGGTAGCCAAACCCTCTTTTCTGGCTATTTAGGGTCTCTGTCTCTGGGGAAACTTTAGATAACGAATGCATGAGCTCAGCCGAGTTCCTCTGCATCTCTCTCTTCACCTTCTGATAAGGAAACGACCGCTGACCGCGCTGGAAGCCTGAAAACCTGCAACATAGTAGCAAAGACGACTACTGCAACTCTGTAACGCTGATCCTGCCGCCTTCTCGACTGTTTTCCTGCTTGTGCATGCTGTGGGGGTAGCCTGCCTCCTCTCTGCACCAGAAGCTCCGAAGAAATCTCCCGTGGGTCGACGGAATCTTCCCCCTGCAACCGCAGGCACCAAAAAGCTGCATTACCGGTCCCTTGGGTCTCCTCTCAGCACGACGAGCGAGGTCCCTCGAATCCAGCGACTCTGTCCAAGTGACCCCCAAAGTCCAGTGACTCTTCAGTCCAAGTTTGGTGGAGGTAAGTCCTTGCCTCACCTCGCTGGGCTGCATTGCTGGGAACCGCGACTTTGCAGCTACTCCGGCCCCTGTGCACTTCCGGTGGAAATCCTTTGTGCACAGCCAAGCCTGGGTCCACGGCACTCTAACCTGCATTGCACGACTTTCTAAGTTGGTCTCCGGCGACGTGGGACTCCTTTGTGCAACTTCGGCGAGCACTGTTTCACGCATCCTCGTAGTGCCTGTTTCTGGCACTTCTCCGGGTGCTACCTGCTCCAGAGAGGGCTCCTTGTCTTGCTCGACGTCCCCTCTCTCTGCTGGTCCAATTTGCGACCTCCTGGTCCCTCCTGGGCCTCAGCAGCGTCCAAAAACGCTAACCGCACGATTTGCAGCTAGCAAGGCTTGTTGGCGTTCTTTCGGCGGGAAAACACTTCTGCACGACTCTCCCAGGCGAGAGGGATCCTTCCACCAAAGGGGAAGTCTCTAGCCCTTTTTGTTCTTGCAGAAACCTCCGCTTCTTCTGTCCAGTCGAAGCTTCTTTGCACCCGCAGCTGGCATTTCCTGGGCATCTGCCCATCTCCGGCTTGCTTGTGACTTTTGGACTTGGTCCCCTTGTTCCACAGGTACCCTAGATTGGAAATCAACAGTTGTTGCATTGCTGGTTTGTGTCTTTCCTGCATTATTCCTCTAACACGACTCTTTTGTCCTTAGGGGAACTTTAGTGCACTTTGCACTCACTTTTCAGGGTCTTGGGGAGGGTTATTTTTCTAACTCTCACTATTTTCTAATAGTCCCAGCGACCCTCTACAAGGTCACATAGGTTTGGGGTCCATTCGTGGTTCGCATTCCACTTTTGGAGTATATGGTTTGTGTTGCCCCTATCCCTATGTTTCCCCATTGCATCCTATTGTAACTATACATTGTTTGCACTGTTTTCTAAGACTATACTGCATATTTTTGCTATTGTGTATATATATCTTGTGTATATTTCCTATCCTCTCACTGAGGGTACACTCTAAGATACTTTGGCATATTGTCATAAAAATAAAGTACCTTTATTTTTAGTATAACTGTGTATTGTGTTTTCTTATGATATTGTGCATATGACACTAAGTGGTACTGTGGTAGCTTCACACGTCTCCTAGTTCAGCCTAAGCTGCTCTGCTAAGCTACCATTATCTATCAGCCTAAGCTGCTAGACACCCTATACACTAATAAGGGATAACTGGGCCTGGTGCAAGGTGCAAGTACCCCTTGGTACTCACTACAAGCCAGTCCAGCCTCCTACATTGGTTGTGCAGTGGTGGGATAAGTGCTTGAGACTACTTACCACTCTTGTCATTGTACTTTTCATAAGAGAAAAATATACAAAACAAGGTCAGTGTATATACACATAGCCAAAAAGTTTTGCATTTCCTCTTTTCACTCTTTTCTAAGTGCTGAAAAGTACTCCTAAACTTTCAAAAAGTTCTTAAAAGTTTAAACAAGTTTTTTTTCTGTCTTTCCAAAAAGTTCTGAAAACTTTTGTCTCTTTCTCTATCACTTTAACTCCCTCTAAAAAAATGTCTGGCACAGGCCAAAGTGTTGATCTGTCCAAACTTGCATATGACAACCTTAGCTGGAAAAGAGCAAGGAGTCTCTGTATAGAGAGAGGTTTGAGTGTAGGGAAGAATCCTGCCTTAGAACTATTAATTAATATGCTTAGAGAACAGGATAAGGCCATAGGTGCCCCATCTGTTGAAAAAGTACCTAATAGTTCCCAATCAGATTCAGGGACTCCCCCAGGAAAAGATTCAGGAAAGAAACTTCCTAGCCTGCCCATTACTAGACAATCTAGCATAGATGGTAATGATGATGAGCCACACCATAGAAATAGTGTTGTCTCACATCATAGCAAAAGCATTTATTCTCACCATACTGGTAGTAATGTTTCTGTAAACCAAGCTGTTAAGTTGGCTTCTGTAAGGGACAGGTCTCCTTCTGTTCATTCCCATCATAGCTCTGTTTCTAGAAATGTCCCTCCCACCAACCCTGATGACAGAATGTTAGAGAGGGAACTCAATAAGTTGAGGGTGGAACAAACCAGACTGAAGCTTAAAAAGCAACAGCTGGATTTGGATAGACAGTCTTTTGAATTAGAGAAGGAAAGACAGAAGTTGGGTTTAGATACCCATGGTGGCAGCAGCAGTATTCCCCATAGTCATCCTGCAAAAGAGCATGATTCCAGGAATCTGCACAAGATAGTTCCCCCTTATAAGGAGGGGGATGACATTAACAAGTGGTTTGCTGCACTTGAGAGGGCCTGTGTTGTACAGGATGTCCCTCAAAGGCAGTGGGCTGCTATCCTATGGCTATCATTTAGTGGAAAAGGTAGGGATAGGCTCCTTACTGTGAAAGAAAATGATGCCAATAATTTTACAGTTCTTAAGAATGCACTCCTGGATGGTTATGGCTTAACCACTGAACAGTACAGGATAAAGTTCAGAGAGACCAAAAAGGAGTCTTCACAAGACTGGGTTGATTTCATTGACCATTCAGTGAAGGCCTTGGAGGGGTGGTTACATGGCAGTAAAGTTACTGATTATGAAAGCCTGTATAACACAATCCTGAGAGAGCATATACTTAATAATTGTGTGTCTGATTTGTTGCACCAGTACCTGGTAGACTCTGATCTGACCTCTCCCCAAGAATTGGGAAAGAAGGCAGACAAATGGGTCAGAACAAGGGTGAACAGAAAAGTTCATACAGGGGGTGACAAAGATGGCAATAAGAAGAAAGATGGTGAAAAATCTCAAGATAAGCATGGGGATAAGGGTAAAACCAAAGATCCCACTTCAAATCTTAAACACTCTTCAGAGGGTGGGGATAAAACAAATTCTTCCTCTTCTTCCCAACCTGCACACATTAAAAAGCCTTGGTGCTTTGTGTGTAAAAATAGAGGCCATAGGCCAGGGGATAAGTCCTGTCCAGGTAAACCCCCTGAGCCTACCACCACTAATACATCAAGCTCTAGTGCCCCTAGCAGTAGTGGTACTAGTGGTGGGACTGCTGGCAACAGTCAAGCAAAGGGTGTAGTTGGGTTCACTTATGGGTCCATAGTAGAAACTGGGGTAGTCAGTCCCAAGACAGTTTCTGTCACACCTAGTGGCATTGGCCTTGCCACACTGGCTGCTTGTCCCCTTACAATGGATAAGTACAGGCAGACAGTTTCAATAAATGGTGTTGAGGCCTTGGCCTACAGGGACACAGGTGCCAGTTTCACTTTGGTGACTGAAAACCTAGTGCACCCTGATCAACACATCATTGGACAACAGTATAAGATTATTGATGTCCATAACTCCACTAAGTTTCTTCCCTTAGCTATAATTCAGTTTAGTTGGGGTGGAGTTACTGGCCCTAAGCAGGTGGTGGTATCACCTAGCTTACCTGTAGACTGTCTCTTAGGTAATGACCTAGAGGCCTCAGGTTGGGCTGATGTAGAGTTTTATGCCCATGCAGCCATGCTGGGCATCCCTGAGGAATTATTCCCTCTCATTTCTACTGAAATGAAAAAGCAAAGGAGAGAAGGCCTGAAAACTCAGGAACCCTCTCCATCAACAGGTAAAAGGGTATCACAGTATCCCCTAACCACCCTACCATTCAGGATACCATTCCTGTGGTGGGAGAAACCTCTCCTGGGGTGGCACCTGTTCCAAGGGAATCATCAGTTGGCAAAACTGTACTCCCTGAGGTGGAAGTACCTCTCTGTGGGATAACTAACATTGGTGAGAAAAAGAGCACCATTTTAGTTAACATGGAGCATCCCTCCAACCCTCCCAGAGAAACTTTAGTGCAGAAACTCTGCACTGCCTCACAACACTTAGGACAGCATCCCTGCCCTAGTGTGGAGCTGATAGGACAGCATCCCTGCCCTGCTCCAACCCAAGAGAAACAGCATCCCTGTTCTCTCTTCCAGCCATATGGACAAAGTTTTTGCCCAGCTATGGCTTTTCTGAGACAGCATCCCTGTCTGGCATTTCCATCACTACAAATAGGTTCAGTGGACAATTCCCACTGCTCTAAAACTAAAACTTACTGATAGAAACTCTGAAAATACATCTTCACATTGTTGCTTAGCTAAAAAACTTCAAACAGGGTGGTTTACATCCCCACAGGGAAGTAACCATATAGTGGATGATAAAGGGAGTAACCAGTCTATTGCAGAGCTACTCTCTACTTATCACCACTTAGACAATAAAGTCTCAACTGGCCAAGGTTAGCCTTATTGTCCTTCGTTTGGGGGGGGGGGGTTGTGTGAGAAGGTAGCCTCTTTCTAGCCTTGTTACCCCCACTTTTGGCCTGTTTGTGAGTGTATGTCAGGGTGTTTGTCACTGTTTTCACTGTCTCACTGGGATCCTGATAGCCAGGCCTCAGTGCTCATAGTGAAAACACTATGTTTTCAGTATGTTTGTTATGTGTCACTGGGATCCTGCTGGTCAGGACCCCAGTGCTCATAGGTTTGTGGCCTATATGTATGTGTCACTGGGACCCTGTCACACAGGGCCCCAGTGCTCATAGGTGTGCATGTATATGTTCCCTGTGTGGTGCCTAACTGTCTCACTGAGGCTCTGCTAACCAGAACCTCAGTGGTTATGCTCTCTCATTACATTCAAATTGTCACTAACAGGCTAGTGACCAATTTTACCAATTTACATTGGCTTACTGGAACACCCTTATAATTCCCTAGTATATGGTACTGAGGTACCCAGGGTATTGGGGTTCCAGGAGATCCCTATGGGCTGCAGCATTTCTTTTGCCACCCATAGGGAGCTCTGACAATTCTTACACAGGCCTGCCACTGCAGCCTGAGTGAAATAACGTCCACGTTATTTCACAGCCATTTTACACTGCACTTAAGTAACTTATAAGTCACCTATATGTCTAACCTTTACCTGGTAAAGGTTAGGTGCAACGTTACTTAGTGTGAGGGCACCCTGGCACTAGCCAAGGTGCCCCCACATTGTTCAGAGCCAATTCACTGAACTTTGTGAGTGCGGGGACACCATTACACGCGTGCACTACATATAGGTCACTACCTATATGTAGCTTCACCATGGTAACTCCGAATATGGCCATGTAACATGTCTATGATCATGGAATTACCCCTCTATGCCATCCTGGCATTGTTGGTACAATTCCATGATCCCAGTGGTCTGTAGCACAGACCCTGGTACTGCCAGACTGCCCTTCCTGGGGTTTCACTGCAGCTGCTGCTGCTGCCAACCCCTCAGACAGGCAGCTGCCCTCCTGGGGTCCAGCCAGGCCTGGCCCAGGATGGCAGAACAAAGAACTTCCTCTGAGAGAGGGTGTGACACCCTCTCCCTTTGGAAAATGGTGTGAAGGCAGGGGAGGAGTAGCCTCCCCCAGCCTCTGGAAATGCTTTGTTGGGCACAGATGTGCCCAATTCTGCATAAGCCAGTCTACACCGGTTCAGGGAGCCCTTAGCCCCTGCTCTGGCGCGAAACTGGACAAAGGAAAGGGGAGTGACCACTCCCCTGACCTGCACCTCCCCTGGGAGGTGTCCAGAGCTCCTCCAGTGTGCTCCAGACCTCTGCCATCTTGGAAACAGAGGTGCTGCTGGCACACTGGACTGCTCTGAGTGGCCAGTGCCACCAGGTGACGTCAGAGACTCCTGCTGATAGGCTCCTTCAGGTGTTAGTAGCCTTTCCTCTCTCCTAGGTAGCCAAACCCTCTTTTCTGGCTATTTAGGGTCTCTGTCTCTGGGGAAACTTTAGATAACGAATGCATGAGCTCAGCCGAGTTCCTCTGCATCTCTCTCTTCACCTTCTGATAAGGAAACGACCGCTGACCGCGCTGGAAGCCTGAAAACCTGCAACATAGTAGCAAAGACGACTACTGCAACTCTGTAACGCTGATCCTGCCGCCTTCTCGACTGTTTTCCTGCTTGTGCCTGCTGTGGGGGTAGCCTGCCTCCTCTCTGCACCAGAAGCTCCGAAGAAATCTCCCGTGGGTCGACGGAATCTTCCCCCTGCAACCGCAGGCACCAAAAAGCTGCATTACCGGTCCCTTGGGTCTCCTCTCAGCACAACGAGCGAGGTCCCTCGAATCCAGCGACTCTGTCCAAGTGACCCCCAAAGTCCAGTGACTCTTCAGTCCAAGTTTGGTGGAGGTAAGTCCTTGCCTCACCTCGCTGGGCTGCATTGCTGGGAACCGCGACTTTGCAGCTACTCCGGCCCCTGTGCACTTCCGGCGGAAATCCTTTGTGCACAGCCAAGCCTGGGTCCACGGCACTCTAACCTGCATTGCACGACTTTCTAAGTTGGTCTCCGGCGACGTGGGACTCCTTTGTGCAACTTCGGCGAGCACTGTTTCACGCATCCTCGTAGTGCCTGTTTCTGGCACTTCTCCGGGCGCTACCTGCTCCAGAGAGGGCTCCTTGTCTTGCTCGACGTCCCTTCTCTCTGCTGGTCCAATTTGCGACCTCCTGGTCCCTCCTGGGCCTCAGCAGCGTCCAAAAACGCTAACCGCACGATTTGCAGCTAGCAAGGCTTGTTGGCATTCTTTCGGCGGGAAAACACTTCTGGACGACTTTCCAAGGCGAGTGGGATCCGTCCACCAAAGGGGAAGTCTCTAGCCCTTTTTGTTCCTGCAGAAACCTCCGCTTCTTCTGTCCAGTCGAAGCTTCTTTGCACCCGCAGCTGGCATTTCCTGGGCATCTGCCCATCTCCGGCTTGCTTGTGACTTTTGGACTTGGTCCCCTTGTTCCACAGGTACCCTAGATTGGAAATCCACAGTTGTTGCATTGCTGGTTTGTGTCTTTCCTGCATTATTCCTCTAACACGACTCTTTTGTCCTTAGGGGAACTTTAGTGCACTTTGCACTCACTTTTCAGGGTCTTGGGGAGGGTTATTTTTCTAACTCTCACTATTTTCTAATAGTCCCAGCGACCCTCTACAAGGTCACATAGGTTTGGGGTCCATTCGTGGTTCGCATTCCACTTTTGGAGTATATGGTTTGTGTTGCCCCTATCCCTATGTTTCCCCATTGCATCCTATTGTAACTATACATTGTTTGCACTGTTTTCTAAGACTATACTGCATATTTTTGCTATTGTGTATATATATCTTGTGTATATTTCCTATCCTCTCACTGAGGGTACACTCTAAGATACTTTGGCATATTGTCATAAAAATAAAGTACCTTTATTTTTAGTATAACTGTGTATTGTGTTTTCTTATGATATTGTGCATATGACACTAAGTGGTACTGTGGTAGCTTCACACGTCTCCTAGTTCAGCCTAAGCTGCTCTGCTAAGCTACCATTATCTATCAGCCTAAGCTGCTAAACACCCTATACACTAATAAGGGATAACTGGGCCTGGTGCAAGGTGCAAGTACCCCTTGGTACTCACTACAAGCCAGTCCAGCCTCCTACAATGGGGACAAGAAAGTTGCTGAAGAGGCCCATTCAGCACTACGACAAAGGCTCCCACCCTGCCGGAGAACCACTCAGGAAGCTTTGCGTCACAGAATAGACTGCTGGGTGCCGGAGCTTCAAGATTCATAAAGATCTCAGAGGAAGGCGGTGGTGCATGGGGGTACTGTCTTGCGTGGGGAGGCAAGGTCTTAACTCCACCAAAGTAGGACAGCTGGAAGAGAAGACCATCAGGACCACTTCAGTCTACCATCTGTGATGCAGGATCCATGCAGCTCAGCAGGGGAGGGGATCCACGCAGCCGGTTATTGTTGTAGTTGGTGCCTGCAGAAGTAGGGGAGAGACTCCTTCACCCCAAGGGAGATTCCTTCTTTTTTCTGATGCAGGCTAAAGACTGCTGTCCTCCGAGGATGCACAACCAGGAAATTGTTGCAGTTGCTGGAAGGAGCCGGAGGTACAATGTTACAGGAGGCATCTTGCTTCTTTGTTGCAGCCTGTAGGGTCCTGAAGAGACCAGATGCAGTTTCCTCAGTCAGAAGTCAAAGTGGAGGATGCAGAGGATTTCTGATTGAGTCCGAATCTGAGGAACCACCCAAAGGAGAGACCTAAATAGCCTTGAAAGGGAGATTGATCACCCAACCAGGTAAGCACCTATCACGGGAGTGCTCTGACATCACCTGCTGGCACTGGCCACTTAGATGCTCTCTGAGTTCCCTGCCAACCTTGAATCCAACAAGGCAAAGCCCAGGGACCCTCTAGAGGAACTGTGAGCACCACCCCTGGGGAGGTGATGAACAGGGTAGTCATCACTCCCCTCTCCTTTGTCCAGTTTCGCACCAGAGCAGGGACTGTGGATCCCTGAACCAGTGTAGACTGGTTTATGCAAGGAATGCACTAGATGTGCCCTTCAGAGCATTTCAAGTGGCTTGGGGAGACTACTTCTCCCAAGCCTGCAACACCTATTTCCAAAGGGAGAGGGTGTAACACCCCTCTACCAAGGGAAATCCTTTGTTCTGCCTTCCTGGGCTCAAGCTTCTCAAGTAACAGGAGGGCAGAAACCTGTCTGGGAGGCGGCAGCAGCTTGGGCTGCCTGGAAACCCTCAGAAGGCTGAAATGGCAATAAGGGGGGTCCTTTAAGGAACCCCCAGGGTATATGGAATCATACAACCAATGCTTGCAAAATCCTTGGGGTATCGTTCTAACACGTTTGATACAAACGTGCCTATGTTCAGAGTTATTATTATGTAGCTGGACGTAGGTGGTGACCTATGTCCAGTACACGTGTAAAATGGCGTTCCCTTACTCACAAAATCTGGGAAAATGGGCCTGGAGTTTGTGGAGGCACCCCTGCTAGTGCATGGGTCCCCTCACACAATAGGTACCTGGCACCCTGCCCTCTGGGATCGAAGGACTGCCAGAGGGGTGACCTATAATTGACCTGGTGTAGTGAAAAATGGCAGTGAAAGGGTGCTTGCATCTTTTCACGTAGGCTGCAATGGCAGTCCTGCAGAAGCCTTTGCATGGGCTCCCTATGGGTGGCAAAAATATGCTGCAGCCTATAGGGATCTCCTGGAACTCCAATGCTCTGGGTCCCTAGGTACCATGCACTAGGGACTTCTAAGGGGGCACCAGTATGCTCATTGTGGGTGAAATACAGAGTTTTGGGAGAGAGAGCATAATCACTGTGGTCCTGGGTGGCAGGATCTCAGTGAACACAGTCAAGCACACTGATATCAGGCAAAAAAAAGGGGGTAACCATGCCAAGAAAGAGGGTACTTTCCCACAGACAGTCCTCTGAGTCCTTTCCCAGGTCCAAAAAGTGAACTGAAGAGTGGGTTTGGAGGTTTGATTTCATACGTGCTGCGTTCTTTGAAGTAGGAGAATTTTCTAGAGATTTCTCTTTGAAGTGTTTGGAGTTTCCTGCATTCCCTGTCCTGGTTCCAGTCTGGCTGCATGAACAATTAGGGGGTATCAATTCCTTTAAGCAAAGGCATGGTAGAGACTTTTGATTTGTAAGCTGGGCTGAGTCCAGCTCTGCCCTCCCCCCATCCTGCTAGTGATGCCCCATCTATGCATACCTAGTCCCTCTATTGTGTGGCCATTTGGAGTAAATATACAAAGTCCAACTGCCAACTACACCCAATCATGTGACCCAGGAAAAAGCAGCAGGTACCAAATATTTAAGCCAGGAAAATGCCAAATTTCTAAATGTTTTCAGAATTGTCTCTTCAAATATGACTTTACCATTAAATATTTCTTTTTAATTACGATTTCAATTTCTCAGACCCCAAACATTATATATTCGGCTATTCCCAATCAAAAAATAGCACTTAGTAAATTAAATAAGGCAACCTAATGTTCTGCTATGAGAGAGGTAGGCCTTAAAGTAGTTATTATAAACTGGGCTATTGATTGACTGGGGCGTGAGCCCTTGTCAAGCAGCAATCACAATTCTAGTCAGGGCAAAGATCAAGCAAATGCTAAATTAACCTGTGTTCACCCCCTGGTAGCTTGTTACAGAGCAGTCAGTGTTAACTTAGAGGCAATGTGTGAGGTATTTGTGCAACAGTTCAAACCATTAAATAGTGAAAACAAGACCAGAACAGCAACAATCCAGTTGGAGTTATGAACTTTTATAGACTAAAGTGAGAAATAGTGCCTAAAAGCAGAAAGCTTCAACTGCGACTATCGGGTCATGCTGGACCAGGTCAAAGTCAAGTCAAATCAAATCAAAGTCAAACGCTCATGCTGACCATGATGGAACATCGGTTGAATACAGCCCAATATTAGTCCCACTGAAGTTTTACCTTCTCAAGTTTTGTGCTAAGAGTCCTGTTCGCATTGGGCAATTTTGCAGGGAGCAAGGATGGGGGTCACGGGCTGTGGTCGGCATGGTATGAAAATCAGGCCAGGATAGACCTCATGGATGGGTGGACTGGAGAATTTCTGTGGCAGTCCTCTGTCGATTGACACTTGCTGCGTGAAGGGCAGACAGGGGTGATTCAAGCAAGATTTTGGTGTGAGTGGCATGGTTCTGGTGCAAACAGGTCCATTTGGAGTCTCAAAGAGCATGTGAGCTACATCAAGGGCCTACGACCTGGGAGGAACCACTTTTGGGGAGGGGGATGGTCTGCAAGACCCTTCAGCTGTGTCCAGGAGCTAGCTGGGAAACCTTTTATATCCCTGAGGCTCATATCAACAGGCCAGCATACCAGCCCATTGAGTCACTCTGTGTTCAAGATGAACTTGCAGGTCCAGTTCTTCTTTCCCAGGTAATAGGGCAGCAGGTCAGCAAAGAAGGACAGCAGTGCCTTTAGAGCAGCAGTCCCACAGAGTGGCACAACAGTCTTCGTAGCAGCACACAGTCCGTCTTCCTGCCTTAGGACCAGAAAGTATACTGAGTTGGTGTCTGAGTTCCTTCTTTTACACTCTGTGCCCTGAAGCCCTGGTTCTGGAATGTGGAAGAAGCTTCAAGACAGAAGCTTTGTAGTACATTGAATTTCCTGCTTACCCTACCCTGGCTCCAAGTGGCTGAAGTGACAGTGCAGGGTTGCTAGGTACTTTGTTAGAGCAGAAGCAATTCAGTTGTAAGTGGGGCTGTGCGCAGCTCCGCTCCCCCATCCTGCCAGGAGATAGCCTAGTCAGGCACACATAGGGGGTTATTCTAACTTTGGAGGAGTGTTAATCCGTCCCAAAAGTGACGGTAAAGTGACGGATATACCACCAGCCGTATTACGAGTTCCATAGGATATAATGGACTCGTAATACGGCTGGTGGTAAATCCGTCACTTTTCCGTCACTTTTGGGACGGATTAACACCTCCTCCAAAGTTAGAATAACCCCCTAAGTTCCTCTATTGTGTGACTCTCTAGAAGGACTTCACAAAGCCTGTCAGCTACAGCCAGTCAAGGGATCCAAAGACAGGCTACAGGCACAATAGGGCCAAGGACAGGAAAATGGCACCTTTCAAAAAATGGCATTTTCAAACTTTTAATAACAAATATGACTTTACCATTAAAGAAGGTGTATCATCACAATTTAATAGACACTAAACATGACATAGACACCATCTTCAGATTAGAAAATTCAGATTATTAAATGTGATAAGAAACCCCTAATGTTATCTTTTTGGAGGGGTAGGCCTCACAGTAGTGAAAAATGGATTTCAGTGTTTTTCAATATCAAGACATGCAAAACATAAAAGTACATATCCAACCTTTTAATTACACACCACCCTTCCCTATAGGCTACCTAGGACCTATCTGAGGGATGGCATGTGTAATAAAAGGGGAGCTTAAGGCTTGGCAAGGGGGTTTAAATCTCAAGTTGACATGGCAGTTTAAAACTGCATTCAGGACATGTTTTGCAGTGCTAAGTAATTGGGTGGCACAGTAGATGCTGCAGGCCCACTGGTAGAATTTAATTGGTGTACAACTCTACAAGGGACACATACATAAATTAAACATGACAATTAGGTGGAAGTCAATTTGATCATGTTTTAGGGGAGGGACCACAAACCCTTTAACACTAGTTAGCAGTGGTAAAGTGCACAGAGTCCTAAGGCCAATATACACATGTTCCGCAAATTGGTGGAGGAGAGGGATAAGGTTTGGGGTACAACCAACCAAAGGCTGACATGTCTATCAGTAGTGAAAAATGAAAGTAGGTGTTTTTAAATACCAGGGTGTATAAAACTTAAAAGTGCATGCTTCCCCCTTTCAATTACAATGTACTCTGATAGTTAAATACTGCATTCAGGCTTCAATGACAGACAGGGGGCAGGTTTTAGAGGGCTACCTAGGTGGGTGGCACAATAGGTCTTGCAGGAGCACTAGTAGCATTTAGCACATGTAGTGCCACTTGTCTAGGGGCTTATAAATAAATTAAATATGCCAATCAGGAGTAAGCCAATTTTACCATGTTTTTAAGAGTCCGTACAAGCACTTTAGTGCTAGTTAGCAGTGGTACCTGTGCATCAAAAGCTTAACTCTATTTGGGATGGTTTTCCAGCTCATGTACATTTTTCCTGCCAACATATTTTTCCTGCCTGCAGGGAGGCATGGCGAAAAATTCAGATAAAATGAAATTAACGTCTCCTATGTTCAACACAAAAACTCCCATTATGGCAGGGTCATTCCTTTTTTTCCTTTGTATTTCAGAAACAAATCCCAACCTTTGGGGATCGTATTTAAAATACAAACTAACTTGATTTATTTAGGCACATAACCAAAAATACTCCCTCAGTAAGGCTGTGAAATTCCATTTTTCTAAGATGGAAATTCTTCACAGAATAAAAGGCAAAATCATATGGGTGGAAGATCCTTATCTTACTTGACTGCTGCAGTCTGGAAGTCTTTGTCCGTCATATTTTGCTCCATTGAAAACCATCTTTTGTTTCACAAAAATAAGTGTCAATCTTTTCTCACCTGTTCTCTATCTTGCCATTCTATTTTGATGAAATAATTCCTGCTATGTTGGCATGATCCTTTCCAGGCAGTCAGATTTCTTAATGCAGGAGCAAGTCCTACAATTGGCAGAGGCAGAGGTGGAAATCCTTACTCTTCAGCCACTCATTAAATTATGATTATTATCTTAAATAACTGGAATAATGGAGCACAATGGAACATGTGAGATAAGTAGATATGTTTTTCGGGAGAAATTTTACATAACGTGATGTACTATGATTTTCATAATATTGTTCGGGTGAAGTCACTCATTTAGTTGGTCTCTTTTCTTGTTGTAGCTTAGACAGCACACAGTATCTTTGTATCAGCAGTGGGTTTCTCCACAACAGACTTCAACTTCCTTCTTATTTCATTTGCATGCCTGTGCTCTTCCTCACTGCCAGTACTCGTGGATATTTTCAAATCATGATATTGCTATAGTAACTTTAGCTTCTAGCTAAATCAGAATCTGGTACATCATTATACAAGGTGCATTCCAGTGGTGGAGGTGGGAACACAGCTTATTTCCTCTTGGGAGAACTATCTTCGCTCTAAACTGACCATAACAAATGAACAGCCTTGTTCATGGCAGTGAATCCATAATACCCTAGAAAACTGGAAATGAAGATATCCCTTTAAGGCCATATTATTTCTATTGTGGTTCAGCTAGATCTTTTGATTCTCCTGGCATTCTATAGGCCCACTCACATAGGCCTTTTTTGAAACACTTGGCAGACTGCCTCCTGCGCCTTTCTTTCAGTCATATTATTTTGTACCCTAGTCATTTATTGGGTGACCCATCATCATATGATCTTCCTACACATCTTTCTTGCTCCTTCTAATAACTGAGGTGTTTATAATACAAGAACATCTTGCAGGCTTTGGGATAAGAATTTTTTTCTTTACTGAAAAAGTCTAATTGAGACCTGATTCCCTAGACAAATGCTTGGAGGCCACTTGAGCACATTTGATTCCACTCCAACCCGACAGAGAACTGTTGGCAGTGCTTAATTTGAGTCAGTGGTGGCTGCTGGCATTCAATTTTGGGGACAAGCACATATTTTTCTTCATCAGACATTAATTGAGAGCAAGAGATGGAAAACACAAAAAGGGGAAAGATGTAGGAAGAGAAAGCTGGAAAAACAGTCACAAATGGAAAAAGCCGGAACCCACCAAAGTGAGATAATGGGACTGGGAGTGTCCACAAGTTGATTGAATAGGTCTGGGGTGTATTTAAGACTAGGTAGCCTTGGAATTCGGTGCCCTCACATTCTATAGTGCAGTCCACCAGCACCTGCACAGAACCTTTATAAATGAAGCACTGGCTGTTGGAAGGTTTACACATCTTGTTGGCCCAACGAAGAGTCATTAGGGGTTGTGTTAGCATGTTCTCTCGGATCAGGCATTTAGGTGTCAAGCATGTATCGCATCAGGAAATCATTATTTTGTGATCGTTGCACTCCCCAAAACTAACACCAACCTAAAGTTGCTGGTGTAATTCTATGAAACAATCCAAGATTTTTTTTTTCATTCTTAGTATAACTGAAAATGTAATGCAACAATGTTCTGTATGCTTTAGAAGGTCTGAATAACAGTTCTCAAGAAATAATTGAAAACTAACTTCTTGCCTCAAAGGCTTAGATATTATTTATTCCACACATGCTAAAAAATAATAGTATTTACTAGAAGATGAGAAATAAAATATATTTAAATTTTCAGAAACATTCTCCTCAGAGAGAGCCTTTGGTATAAAATCAATTATAAAAACAGTTTTTACATATCATTTTCAGCAGAACAAGTTCAGGCTGGGGGATTTAGGACAATAAAGGATCTACCTTAATTATTGTCGAAGGAAGAAACTAATAGTATTCCCAAATGTGTTTGGATTTACCTATATATTGATTAGAATTTTAGAGCACAGTAATATTTAAATTATATCAATTAACCAGTTAATTTGTTTGTGATAGGTACGGGAGTCGCAAGTTTCTGTGTTTTTTTATGTTTAAACCTTAGTTTTTAGCTAATATTAACACCTATGTTACATTAACTTTTGATCTTTTGTATTGTTTTTTGTAAGAAAAGATTATCACACCATATATAACTACAGTGTTATTTTGGTCTGCTCTCTCTGTTGGTGACCATGCACCTTGCTCTTGTTCTCCATGGAAAGCTTTCTGCCCTGCCCCCTCCTGCCTGTCTTCTGTGGTGTTTCCTTGTCCTCCATTCCACATGCCAGCCCCTGCCTTTTCCCTTTCTGGTCAGTTGTGCTGCCACTGTACTTCCTGCCGGCCCTCTGTGGCTGCCCCTTCCTCCCTTCCCCTATTCTTTGTGTGAGTGGCCCTCCCCCGTCTCCACTCATTCTCCATGTGTGTGCTCACCTCCCTCCCAGTTTGTCCTGTAGTGCTGGCACTGCCCTGTGCTGCCCTGATCCACTTACCCTGTTAATGTCTGAATATAAGCTTCTTCTTTATCCATTGTGCTTCCCCTGCCCTCCATTGTTAACCCTGGCCCCACTACTTCCCTTCTCCCCTTATTGTCCATGTGCTTGCTCCTGCCTCTCCCTGGTGTGTTGTACTTCCACTGCCCCTGTGTTGTCAATGGCCTCCATTACTGATCCTGCTTCCCTCGCCCGAACCATTGCTATTAGATGTCATCACTGATCTCATTCAAAATGTTATGAATGATGTAATGTGTGTTTATAATTAGTGAATGACAGGTGTGCCAATTCTAGTTAGCTCTAAAATGTGACTGTTGAAGTTTTCTTTTAAACATTAGTTGCTATCTCATTGCAACCCTAACTTTATTAAGGGGAAACACGTCTGTGCACTAGCTAGGAGCATCTATGTACTTTGGATTTCTTAGCCTACAAAAAGTGGCTCGCTCCTTTCTGAGGTCCAGCCACACACAAGTCTGCATGGCAGTCAGGGGCCCTGTTGCTGTTTCAATTATTTTCTTGGTGGTTTAAAAAATCCAAATGACTTTTGGCTCCTATACAAGCATATGTACACACAACATACCTGCACCCACACCCCTAACCCAATAAAACTGCACCTTGTTCCTTACTGGAGTACACAGAAACACACGTCCATCTATGCCCCACTGAGCAGCCTGGAAGTTGTGCCTGACTTCTTGCTTGGGCAAACAGAGCCATTTCGACACACATGCACACACCAATGAACATTCATACATACATCAACCTCTACCCATCTGTTTGGATTTCTTCTGATTCTCAGAACAAATCCAAAGCATGCCTGGATTCGTGGTGGGGCACAGACACACACACTACTTCTGCAACATGAGAAGTCTGGATTTTTTTTTGCCTCAAAAAAGAAAAGAAAAACAAGTCGCACCAGCATTTTTGATTTTGCAGGCCTGTGCAACCTTCCATGATGGCAGCCTCAAAGACGATGCCTGACTCTGCATTGCTGCCTCGCAGCTCCTCTGAACCAAAGGATCGCTCTGACTGTGCGATGCATCCTCAATGCCAGACTTCGCACTGCAACCCCTCATCGATGGGATCATTGATGATGATGCAGGATATTGCAGCCTTGCTGCACCTCGGAACTGCCACATTGCTTTGGCTGTGCAACACATCTCCAACGTAGATCCTTGCAGCACTCTGCAAGCAAGGATTTAGGGTTCTCAATTCAGTGGGCCTAACTTTTTCTGTTCGACCTGACAGCCTTAAGTTTGTCTTTCCCCAAATGTTTTGCCTGTTTGCATCACATTTTTGCTGATTGTGTTTGGTTGGCCTTGGGACTCTAAGCACTTTACCACTGCTGACCAGTGATAAAGTGCATTTGCTCTCTCCCCTAAACATGATTTAATTAATACATCCATAATTGGCATATTTAATTTACTTCTAAGTCCCTAGTAAACTGTACCGCATGTGCCAAGGGCCTGTAAATTAAATGCTACTTGTGGGAATGCAGCACTGCTTGTGCCACCCACTGAAATGGCCATTGAACATGTATCAAGCATGCCATTGCTGAACCTGAATGTGCAGTTTTACACCGCCATCTCAACTAGGCATTTAAAACATCTTGCCACACCTTAAACTCCCCCTTTATTACATATAAGTGACCCCTAAGGTAGGCCATGGGGCAGTGTGCTATGTATTTAAAATCAGGACATACACATGTCCTCGTTGTGAAAAACTACCAATTTTGTTTTTCACTGCTGTGAGGACGACACCTCCTTTAGGTTAACATTGGAGACTTCTTATTACACTTGAACTGTAATTCCAATTTAAGGAGTGGACATTTTATGTTTAGTATCTATGGAATTGTAATAATAAGTCCTCTTTAATGCTAAAGTTGGACTTTTTGTTCCATTTTTTAAATTGGCACTTTTAGAAAGTTGTCATTTTCCTGTTCTTAACCCCGTGTGCTTGCAGCCTGTCTCCAATATGTCTGGACTGCATGCATGTTCTCTAGACAGCCAGACACAAAGGGAGCTTAGATGTGTCTAATGGGCCATCAACATCTTGATGGCCCATTTGGGGCAGGATGCAAGGGAGGAGCTGACACACCCGTATAGGCAGTGTCCTGCTCAACACAAGGGGCTGCATTACCCACTGTAATGAGTCCGGAGGCAGGGCAGGATGAAAGGACCTCTGTGCACCTCAAAGGGATAAAAGTACTGGACCTATGGCCCTATCAACTCAGTATACTGCTGGACCTCTGAGGAACTCTGCCAGGACACTGCTGAACCTGTTAGGAACTCTGCCAGGAAGAAGGACTGCTGTGCTACTTCAACGACTGCCACTCTTGGTTACTGCTGTGGAAGAGCTGCTTTTCATCTGTGCTGCCCTGTTCCCTGCTGCGGAAGGACTAGACCTGTCTCACTTAAACCCAAAGTAACTACAAGGGCTTGCTTGTTTGCTTCCTGTTCTTCTGAGGGGACACAACATAATTCCAATCCATCATCAACAGCCCCTGGACTTTTCTTGCTGCAAGTCTAGCCCTACCAAGTACTGCTAATCCAGTCCTGGGCCCTTGGAAGTGGGTATAAAGTGTGGTAACTGCCAAATCCTGTGCATCAGTGCTGTTGTACCAATTGGAACCAGCACACCTTCATTGATGCCGTCGCATCACCGCTGCTGCGAGGATCGAGAACATCATATCTCGTCAACACCAAAGTACTGCTGTTGCTGTGAGGATTAGGAGCACTACGCTACTGACTCTGCATGGCTCAAAGTCGATGCATCTCATGCATCATCAGGATTGAAGCCAACACATCACCCCCCTACTCTGCTCATCTTATTCTCAACATTAACACATCTCTGAACTAAGGTACCATTTCAGTGGACCAAGGCTGGTCCCTGTATTCGACATGTGCTCCGATGAAGTCGGCCTAACTTTTCAGATTTGACTTGGTCTAGCGTGACCTGGTAAACCCTTTTGGCACTTTATGCTTCTGAGCACTACAACAAATTCTCCCTTTTTGACCTATTCCCATTTTTTTCTGTTTTGTCTCTGACCCCACCTACCAAGATGGAGTTTGAACTGTTGAATCTAGAAAGCTACACTGTGGCCCAGCGTAAGATATTCTGCCAGTAAAGGAGGTTGTTTGCTAAGGAGAGCTTTAATCTGGTAGAGCTCCAGAAGGCTTTTAGAGCATGGGAAGGAGCCCACCAGACCTATATAGTCAATGAGCCGGAGGGGTCAGAAAATAAGGAGGAGTTGGAATAGGACCTGCCAGAGGGTCCTGACATGCAGCATGTTGAGGAGGGTGGAAACACTCTCCTATTACTGAAAGTCCATCCATGTGCAGGCAGCAGTGAGTCATGTAGGAACCTGTCCCCAGAGGAGCTGGAAGACAGTAGGGAGGAGCGGAAGTTTACCGGACTGAAATTGGAGAAGATGCAAGATCAGATGACCAATCAGCAGAGCCTCAGACAGCTGGTCATTTGAAGGACTACAGGTAGAGTCCAGCTGCATTGGTGGCCATGGACATGCACTGGAAAAGGGAAGGTAGCATCCCAAATGATTTGGTACCCAGTTATGTTATGGGGGATGACATTGACAAATGGTTCTCTGCCTATGAAGTGGCTCTAAGGGCGCACAAGGTTCCTGAGGAATCCTGGGGGAATGGTTTGTAGAGATAAATGCCCACAGTGGGAAGGGACATACTTCTAACACTAGAGGTGGAAATTCAAACACAGTACACCCCTCTGAAGGCCATTTTAGTCAAAAAATTTGGGCTAACCCCTTAAAAGTATAGACAGAGGTACAGGAGCAGCAAAGGATCTCTTCACAAACATGAGTGGGCTTCAATGATTAAGCTAGCAAGGCGCTGAATGTCTGGGTGAGGCGTAGGAAGGTTGATGATTATACTGGGCTGTACAATTATATTTTCTTGGAGAAGACAGCTGATACCTGTTTCCCAGAGCTTCACCAACACCTGATAGATAGCAAGGTGATTGTCCAAAGAACGTTGCTGAAGAGGTGGAGTTCTGGGTCACCACCAGAGTGTCCAAAAAGGTATCTGGGGGAACTCCTAAGAGTGTAGTCAGGGTTCCTACCACAAGAAGGAGGGGAGAAACAAAAGAAGGAGTTCTCTGAAGGCCCCAAAATGGTTCACAGGGCAAAGGGTCCCATTGCCAGTCTGGTTACCAGAAAAAGAACTTTCCTGACAAGAATCAGAGAAAAACTCCCAACTGCTATGAGTGTTTCAAATATGGGCACTGAAAGGGGAATTAATAGTGCCAAAAGAGTACCACATCCCACTGGAGGAAAGACCACAGGGGTAGCAAATAAAGTGATTAGGGAGGAGTGTGTTCCTCTAAGTGGGGGGAGGGGCACAGAGAGGTTACCCTAGTATCCCTTGTTGACGAGGAGATGATTTCTAAAATACACATACCTGAGGCTCTGAGGAACACAGGAGCCATCATGACTATGGTAAGGGGGTCATCATCTGGTGACCCCAGAGCAAATTGAGCCTAATACATTCCAGCAGGTTGTGATAGCTGACAACCATGCAGATGATTTTTCAGTGGCTTCTATTTCATTTGAGTAGGGGGAGGCCTCGGGTCTTCTGAAAGTTGCAGTGAGCCCTGTGAATTGTTTGCTAGGAAATGACCTTGAGCATACTACCTGGAAGGAAGTGGAGCTCAGGTCACACAATGTTGGGTTTACCTGAGTGGCTGTGTGCAACCACTAGGTCCATGGCTGCCCAGGAAATGAGTCAAGGAAGTCTGGAGCCTGGAAGGATGGCATAGATAGCTGCCAAAATTAAGGAAGGGCAAGGGACAAGGGAAACAAGCCCCTTGAGTGTCTCCCATTGGAATGGGATGGGGGACCAGAGGAGGTTGTCCCAGACCCCAGTGGAGACAACATAGCCTCCTTTAGTGACCTGCCTGAACTTACTGGCTGGCAGGAATGAGAAGAACCCACCAGAGAGGAATTCTGCAAGGTATAAAGGGAGTACCCAGCCTTGGAGGGCATGCGACAACAGGCTGAAGCCCGGGCAGCAGGTGATGCCTCTGGTAGTCACCACATTAATTGGGAGGACATCCTCCTGTACAGTGAGCCTAAGGCATCAGTGCATGGGACAACAAGGGCCCTGGTATCGCTGTAAAAGCCATGGATGCAATTGTGAGTCAGTTCAGGGCTCTTTCTGGATACAAATGTAATATTTACAAGACTCAGGTTTTGACTAATCTCTCTGGCCTGGGATGAGACAGGCACTGGATGCAGTTGGCAACATATATTGGGGTTCAGCTATCATTGAGCTCAATTATATTGAAAACTTCACAAGGTCTATAGAAACAGTTTATCAGTGGAATATGTATATTTGGGGATAATTAGGAGTTAGGAGTTACTACCTTATTAAAATGATGATCTTACCTTCTTATGTTTACCTTTTTGGGTGTATACCTCTCTGTCTCCCTAAAACGTATCTTCATAAAATTGCAACATCTTGGCAGAAATTCTTGTGAAGTTATTGTAAAACTAGATCCAAACTACAGCTTCTTCAACTGCCTTGGGAGAGTGGGGGGTTTCTCCATACCCGACCTTCAGGTTCATAGCTGGCTGCATTCATGTCTAGATTAGTCACAGTTCTCAGTAGAGAGCAGTGATCCCTGTGGTGCTTATTACCAGAGTAAGTACCTTGGGGTGATTTATATCACCCCTCATGTTGGTATCATTGACACAATCTATTTTAAAAAGACTAGGTTCAAGACCTTTGATGGTGTATCATTCTATCTGGTCTTAATTAAAATAAGAAAGTGCCAAAAATCAATGTGCAACAGCTACACATATTTCGACTATGGCACTCATTATGACTTTGGTAGTCTCTTCCTGAGGCCGCCGAAGCTGCGGGTGCCAGAAGACCCGCCAGTGACCATATTATGACCACTGAAGGATTTCCACCACAATTTGGGCAGAAATCCATCAGAAGTTGTGCTGGCCGTTGGTGGTGCAGAGGCAGTTCCACCGCCATCACCTCCACGCCAAAAGGTCTCCGCCCACCCTAATATGAGAAGTAATATGACGTGGTGGTGTCCTGATGGCGGGGCTGCTGCCGGCGGTGGAAGCACCGGGTCCCATTGCCTGGTGGACGATCTCCTCACCGGACCAGGTAAGTCGATCGTTTGACAGGGGAGGGGGGTGGGCGAGTGGGGGGTGTTGTGTGTGAGTGGGTGTGGGTGTCTGTCAGCGTGTCAGAATGTAAGTGTGTATGTGTGTGTGAATGTGTGTGTGATTGTTGAAGTGAGTGCGTGTTGGTATGTTTGTGTGAATGCATGTCTGGTGCGAGTGAGTGTATAAATGTGTGTTGGTGAATGCGTGTATGTAAGTATTGGTTAATGCGTTTATGTATGCATGTTGGTGAATGCATGTCTGTAAGTGTTGGTGAATGAGTGTATGTATGCCTGTTGGTGAATGCTTGTATATGGGGTGCCTGTGGGGGTGTGTGTGCATGTTTGCAGGCAGGGTGAGGTGGGGGGTTCTGTGTGCTGTCATGGAAGGGGGCTTGGGGGGAAAGGGGTGCTGTCGTGGAAGGGGGGTTGGTGAGTATTGTAATTGCAGGGGGGTAGGGAATTTCCTGTCGCGGGCAGCCTTCCACCAGGGTTTTCGTGGCGGTGCTAATGCCACAGGAACCCTGGCTGAAAGGCGACTCGTAATACTGCTGGTGGTCTCCAGAGAACAACCAGCCCAGTGGTACTGTCCTCTGGCCCGGCTGTCCTACCATGCTGGAGGTATGACCGGGATGTGGTGGTTTGGCAGAGGCCACACCGCCACACTCTTAATGTGGCGGTCTTCATTGTCGGGCTGTCGGCAGTGAGACCACCACCGCGGCCCTTGTGGTCTTCGGACCACCAGGCTTGTCATGAGGGCATATAATCCTGGCCTGATTCAGCAAGTGCATGAGACTTTTTTGGAATGCTGGGAAGGCTTTCCTCTTTTTATATAAGGGCAACTATTTTGAGTGTGGTTCTTTTTCTCTCCTTTGAGATTCTGCGGACGGTTCACCCTCCCCATGCCATTTTCTTTGGGTAACTTCAGATCCGGCATATCTTAATTAGAACAAAAGCTGAAGATGTATGTTGTGCTTTGAATGTTTTTCTGGAATTGCTGATGAAGGCCCCCCTAAGGGAAGCATTAGTCTTAGTCCTCTGTCAAACTAGGGCAGATAAGTATAGCCAGCACCTTGGGGTGGAGATAACCTCAGATGTTATTGACTATATTTAGTAGTTCATGCATTGTGTTTTGAATGTTTAGAGGGTCAAAGCTCATCATTTTAAGTTTGTATACTATCTCTATCTTGAATCCTATTGCCTTTATGCTGTAAGGGTTAGACAAGACTAAAATGCTTTCTTGTATGAATGAGCAGATGGAGGCAGTGCATATCTTTGTTGTCTGCCTAATCAAAGTTTATTGGAACTTAATTATGGAGAAGCTGAATCGAACTGTTTTGGATAATGTTGTTTGTGATCACAAGATTCTGGTATTAGGACACTCTCCTGTGATCCCAAGACAGTAGGAGGAAATGTATTCCTTCACAATATCCCTGGAAAGATTAGTGCTGGCCCGACACAGGCTCCTCAAGGAGGCCCCAAACACTATGCTCTGGTGACATAAATTCTTGAGCACTGGTTTTCTTGAAATCAACGTAGTGATGCACAGAGGGCAAGGCTAAGCAGAATCTGGGACCTGCTGAGAAAGATGCTTAGTTGTTTTGGTGCTGACTGAGACTGGCCATGACCTTGTTTTGGTTAATCAGATGTACCTTGTATTTTATTTTATTTCAACTGTCATAAGAATCTGTTTTATGGTTTCTGTTAGACTTGGCATCCTTGGCGTGGTCTTCCCTGACTTTTTCCTCTGTTTCCCAGGTTGTTCATGTGTTCTGGACTCTGTACTGTTTTTGATACTCTGGGCACTGTATCACTGCTCACCAGTGCTAAAGTGCAGGTGCTCCTGTACAAAATGTATGTATAAATGTTTATCCATTATTGGCATGTTTGATTTACTACTAAGTCCCTGGTAGAGTGCACTAGAGGTACCCAGGGCCTGTAATTCAAATACTTCTATTGGTCCTGCAGCACTGGTTGTGCCACACACAAGAGTAGCCCTGTAAACATGGCTCAGACCTGCCACTCCAGTGTCTGTGTGTCCAGCTTTAAACTGTCAATTCGACTTGGCAAGTTACCCATTGCCATGCCTAAAGCTTCCCTTTCTATACATGTAAGGCACCCCTAAGGTAGGCCCTAGGTAGCCCCATGAGCAGGGTACAGTGTATGTTAAAGGTAGGACATGTACTTATTTCTTTTACATGTCCTGACAGTGAAATACTGCCAAATTAGGTTTTCACTGTTGCAATGCCTATCTCTCTCATAGGTCAACATAGTGGCTGCATTTAAATGTTATTAAAGTGCAGATTCCCTTTGAGAACTGTTAGAAATATGGAGTTAGGGTCTCTGAGCTCACAATTTGAAAATACATATTTTAGTGAAGTTGGTTTTTGGATTGCAAGTTTGAAAATGCCACTTTTAGAAAGTACACATTTTCTTACTTAAACCATTCTGTGACTCTGGCTGTTTGTGGATTCCCTGTCTGAGTCAGTTTGACAATTGGGATGTTTGCACCTCTACTCTAGACAGTGACACACGTTGTGCTGGGGTATACCCTTCATATCCCGATGAGCCATGGGTGCTAGGAGTGGAAGAAAGGAATGAGTGGTCACTCACACCTGAAAAGGCTGTACCTGCCCTCACACAATGCAGTCTCCAACCCCCTGGTGTGTGGCTGGGGCCTGGCCTGGACAAGCAAGGATCTGACAAACCCTTGAGACTTTCCTTTGATGTTTGCCAACTTCAAAGGCACAAAGGAGTATAATTATTGGACCCAAAGCCCCAGACTTTAGATTACTTCAAGGAATCATGAGGAACCTCTGTCTGGAGAAGAGCTGAAGAGTTGAGGAGAAGTGCTGCCCTGACTTGTGACTGTGCTGTGTTGGGCTATCCTTCAGTTGCTGCTTCTGCCTGTGCAAGGAGACAGAGACTTGACTTTGTTTTGCATTCCGGCTTGAGAAGTAAGTTGAGAGGTAACTCCAAGGGCTTGGAGTAGAGCTTGCCTCCTGTTTTGAACCCTCAGGGACAGCAAAGGCTTCACCACACAGTTCTGAGTCTGCTTGCTGTGGACTCTAGCTTGCCTGCGTATGCCATTCCAGGTCCATCAGCCAGAGGAAGTGACTTTCTGGAGAAAAACCAGTCTAACGACATTGGATGATGCTGTGCGGCTTTGGAAAGGACGCTGCTGCCTGGTACCACAATGGCTCCTGCCCCGAGGCCATGGACCTCGCAGAAGTGATACAACCCTGTAGGCTTCATGTTGCTGCAGCAGCTGATCCTGCCCGACTTTGCTGACTTCGGAGTGTCGTAAGTCCGACGTCCGTGACATGTGATGCCATCACAGCACCTGCGGCCCTGTGACAGAATTGTGACCTGTGAAGTCACCCCTCTGCATCGTGACTTCGCCAGACTTTGTGCCTGCTGGAATGAAGGTACTGACTTCGCAGCCTTCGCTGCTTCACCTCTATCACTCTGCACCAAAGACCCGACACTGCTGCTCGACAGCACTGCTCTTCTGCCCCTTAGTACCGGAACTGATATTGCATCAGATCCAGTGACACCTCGCTCCCTGATTCCGTGCACTGGCCTGTTTTCTACTTGTTTGCTAAGGTACTGTACCTGGGCTGTAAATGGTGCCATCTCCGTCACATTGTAGGAAACGACTCCGTCACGTAACCACTTAATATCAACTTGAGGCATTTATGCCTCTAGGCACTATTTTGTGCTTTGGGGTGCTAAATTCCTATTTGTTATTGTATATGGCAGATTTGTATGTTATTTGGTCTTGTTTATTTAGATAAAATGATAACTATTTTTCTAAACCTGTGTTGTCATTTTGTAGTGGTTCACTGTATTACTATGTGTGTTTGTACAAATACTTAACACATTATCTCAGAAGTTAAGCCTCCACGCTCGTGCCAAGCTACCAGGGGGGTGAGCAGAGGTTAATTGAATGTAATTCTCCTATGCCCTGACTAGAGTGAGGATCCTTGCTTGGACAGGGGGGTAACCTGACTGCCAACCAAAGACCCCATCACTAACAGTTTCTCTGTTTTTCAGACAATGACATGAGCTTTTTTTTACAGTGTGCTATTAATTTGATTTATGTATGTATCCTCTGTTGAATGAACGTCTACTCCAATACAAAAGGACAAAAATAAGTGTTGCACAACTCCTTTACACATTGCCTCTTAAGTTAAGCCTGCCTGCTCTGTGCCAAGGTACCAGAGGGTGAGCAGAGGTTAATTTATAATGCACATCTGACTTATTCTGACTAGGACTGTGGTCTCTGTTTGGACAGGGTACATACCTCTCCCAATGAGAAATCTAATTTCTAACAAGTTTCCTGTAGCAGGCCTGCAATCCATCACATTCAAACTAAATTCGTGACTTTGTTTCAGTCTGGCATGACCAGACATCCACAGTTGGCGCTTTGTGATTTTTGGCACTGTTTTTGCTAAAATCTTTAAAATTGTATATATCCAGTTCTACTCGATTTTTGTCATTTTCATATTGTTTTATTTTTTAAAAGAAGCTCAGTATTTCTCACTTGGTGTGAAATTGTTTTTGCAGCATTTTTACGTTATTACTGTTTGAAGTGTTGCACCTTTGTTTTACACAGTGTCTCTAAACTGAGCCTGACGTCTTTGTGCCACGATAAAGAAGGGCTGAGCACTGGTTAATTTAGAGTTGGGTTGTGCCTCATTCTGACAAGGAGTGTGGTTGCTGCTTGACCAGGACTCATACTCAAGTCAACCAGTCACCCAATTGCTTCTTCTTCCTGTGTCAGACCCAATTATCTGAAAGTAAAATATTCCATTAAAGTGAAATTAATGGTTATATTGAATAGTATGAGAAAGATTTAGCACCATTTCTGGTGGATTAAGTCTGGATGTTTATTCAGCATTTCCTTGGTGGTTCTTACCATGTTGGTGTGTGGTATCATTCTATAAAATGTAGATTAATAATTCTGATGTGTCTTTATGAAGTGGGGCTCAATTGCCTTTGTTTAGATTTTTCTTCATTTTGGTACACTACATATTTGTATTCGTTGTGTGTCATTTGGGAGGTAAATCACTGTACATTTCACCCATTTCTTGCTCATCCCTTTTTTTATGCCAATTCTATACATTTCTGTTAAAAAGCAAATGCTGGATTCTGTTGTAAGGCTGAGTATTTTTCCTCATAATATGCTGTTTTTTGTATGCACAATTATTGGCCCATTATCCCATTGCCTTCACCTTAATCACCCTCTTCTGTTATTATCATCTTTGCTCAGGTCTGCAAATTTTGAACATCTTGTGGTTTTAATATCCTTTGTTTTAAGGGTTTCTGTAGGAGAAACCTTGTTAATCTTTAAATATTGTTCTCATTGGTTTCAGGATAGTGTATTGAACACAATTTTTAGATTTGACTAGTGCTTCCAGTAATTCATCTGTTATGAGATGTTGTTCTGCATAATTTCTCCCTCTGACTTTCTAGATGAATTTCTTTAGTCATGTTTTTGGTTTAAAGGAGTTTCCATTGGTTCTCTAAATGAGACGTTTTTTTGTAATTTTTGGATGTTATGATATACATTTGTTTTGACAAGATATGGGTGTGTGATCCTCTGCATCAGTCCCACTTCTGGTTGTGGAAGATTGTATTGCTGAGGGTTTATTTTCTTTATTTGTAATGAACTTTGTGTGTTCTTCGCACAATAGACATTTCTGCTCATTTTAGTGTGCAGTCATCTACTCGGTTCATGTGATAATCACATGCTTTATGCTTAGGTTTTTTTCCTCACCCGAAGCATGTAAAAAGCAGTATGGCACCTGCTTGGCAAAGAGTTCTGAGTTGAGAGTAACCACCACAAAAGTGGACTGTGAGATTCCTGCCAGGCAGATGGGAATCTCAAAATATGCATGAGGTCCTCACACAGGTGGCGTTGAGGGTGTCAAGACTGCATCAGGGGCTAAATAATTCTATTAGCTATGAAGTTATACATTAAACACATGTAGTTTTGGAAATCACTACCACATGTTAATATGAAAGATGTAACCTCTCCACATGGAAGAAGCATCTTATTGTGCTGGGAAAAACATAAAAATGTGTTGGGTGAGAGCTTGAGAGTAGTCCTGGGCACAGAACTCCTCTCTGCCAGCTGAGTTTGAGGAATTCGGTCACTTTGCACTATGAGGAGTAGCACAAAGTTCCAGAATTCCACAATCCGGCATGGAGAGGAGGTAGTTCATGCATGCAAGATTTGGTTTTGGCGCTTTTGTCCGAGATCCACAATACTCTTGTGTGACTAGCAAGCACATGCAAGACTTTACGCTCGCTCGCGCTGCATCCACCCGTGCACGCAAGACTTCACATTTACCCACTGTGGCGAAAACGGTCCTGCTCATGAGCTTAAATGCATATGAAGTACATTTTCTACTCGAGATGCATCTAAATCTAGTCAAAAAGAGGTTTTGTTTTTTTACTGGATTCTCTTCTCCAATGGACCCTTTAAGTTGTTTTTAGTCTGAGAAGCCTTTTATTTTTCTTTTTTTTTGCATGAAGGAGGTGTTCCAGAAACTCCAACTTCCTGTTCCTGTCCAGCAGGCTCCTTCGAGGGATTTGTAGATCTCTTGCTCACTTTCACTTTGATTTCTAGGTGGAAGGGATCACTCTTTGCCTCCTGGATATACCTTTGAATTTAAGCACTGTTTCTTGTGAAATCACACAAGAAAATTCTAAAACTACTCAATAAGGGTGTGTGTTCGCTTTGACATGCACCAGTATTTATTTGTACTTTAATTTGATTTTAAACATTGATAGTGGTGGGTGGCTTGGAGTTTAAGTAGGAGCCTAGTTATTATTTTGCATTTCATTAATATTTCATCTTTTGTAAAGGAACATTGTTGAACAGCTCAGTACCTTTTTTTACATGTTTGCAAACTTTGCAATATTATTTTACCATGTATTCTAGATTTCCAAAGGGCCACCTAGATAATAGGCCCAGCACTAGTAGGCATCAGTGCATGAAATAAATATTTCAGTGGTATGTTTTTAAAACTTCATTTAAGCCAGGGATGGAACTGAATTAAATTAGAAATGTTGGCTATTATTTGCATTTCATTTTGTTTGCAAAAAGTGTATATGTTGCGGGGTAATATTTGATGGCATAGGAAGATGTGTACTGTTGTGAAATTTTTATAGCACAGTTATTTTTGTGTTTTGCACTGCTACATTAATGTTAGTGTTTTCTGCAGTGTTACCACTAGGCCTTCTTATGGCCAGTGTGTATGTGTCGGTGGGTGGGTGTATGTGTGTGTGTGTTTGTGTGTGTGTGTGTATATGTGTGTGTGTGTATATATGTGTGTGTGTTTGTCAACATCCACCAATTGTTTTTGTTCTCTATGCAATGTGGCGAGGAGCCATTTTGTATAGACTATGTCCATAAGCTTGCGTGTGTTCTTTATTTCCCATGGCTCCTTGTTCACAGTTGTTGTTTAACCATGTGGCTGGTGGCCATTTTCTGCATTCAGTGAGTGACCCTTTGCCATACGCTTGCTTGTCTTCTTTGTTTGACATACCTCCTTGCTCCTTGTTTTTGTTTTACCATGTTGTTGGCAGGTATTTTGTGCATCTGACCAGTGTCTCTTTGCCTAGACTTGCATGGGTTCTTCTTTGTTCCCCATGCCGCCTTGCTCCTTGTTGTTGTTGTTTGACCAAGTGGCTGGTGGTCATTTTCTGCATCCAGCCAGTGTCCCTTTGCCAAAAGTTTGCATGTGTTTTTTGTTTGCCATGCATCCTTGTTCCTTGCTGTTGTTTTAAAATGTGGCTGACACTTGCATCCATTTTGTGCATCCAGCCAGTGTGTCTTTGCCATAGGCTTTCTTGGGTTTTTCTTTGTTCTCCATGCCTCCTTGCTACTTGTTGTTTGATAATATGGCTGTTGACCATTTTGTCCATCCAGCCAGTGTCCCTTTGCCAAAGGCTTGCATGTGTTCTTTGTTTGCCATGCCTTCTTCTTCCTTGCTGTTGTTTTACAATGTGGCTGACACTTGCATCCATTTTGTCCATACAGCCAGTGTCCCTTTGCCAAAGGCTTCCATGTGTTCTTTGTTTGCCATGCCTCCTTGTTCCTTGCTGTTTTACAATGTGGCTGACACTTGCATCCATTTTGTACATCCAGCCAATGTGTCTTTGCCATATGCTTGTGGGAGTTCTTCTTTCTTCCCCATGCTTCCTTGCTACTTGTTGCTTGATCATATGACTGGTGACCCTTTTGTCCATCCAGCCAGTGTTTCTTTGTCATAGGCTTGCACGTGTTCTTTGTTTCCCATGCCTCCTTTTTCCTTGCTGTTGTTTTACAATGTGGCTGACACTTGGATCCATTTTGTGCATCCAGCCAGTGTGTCTTTGACACAGGCTTGCTTAGGTTTTTCTTTGTTCCCCATATCGCCTTTCTCCATTATGTTGTTTGACGAAGTGGCTGGATGCCATTTTCTGCATCCAGCCAGTGTCCCTTTGCCACAGGCTTGCATGTGATCTTTGTTTGCATTGGCTCCTTGCTCCATGTTGTTGGTTGACCACGTGGCTTTCAGCCATTTTGTGCATGTAGCCAGTGTGCCTTTGCCGTATGATTACATACACACATCGGCAATTATTGATCATATGTTTATTTTAAGTTTATATTACTTTTTTCAATTTTTTTCTATCTTTTGATTTTGTTTTTAATTTTCGTTTTTTTATTTAGTGTTTTATTCAAATTCTTAATTTGATTTAAATTGTTGTTTTTTATTGTAATTTTAAATTTAGATTTTTTAATTATTTTTTATTTCTTAAAAGTTGAGCAGAAAAGGAGGCCAAGCTTCCTGCAGAGCAAAAACCTCCTCTTTTAGAATCAATGGCTCCTAGATCTCCAGCAAGAAAAAGGAAGGGTAATACTCCATCTTCTCCAAGCACCACTTCTGATGACCATGACAGGGACATGGAGTGGACCCCAGCAGAGTCCCAGAGACATCAGGAGAAGCAAGGTGTGAGAAAACAGGGCTGATTGCAGAGGCCCCCTAACTTTTTGGCCCCATTTCCCACTTTTTGCTGGTGGTTTCCTGACTCTGATGGTGCCCTTGGTACTACTAACCAGTCCCAGGCCCTGTGCCCTGTCTAAAATCAGTATGCAAATTAGGCTAGTTATAATTGGCTAAGTCAACCTACCTATAAGTCCCTAGTATATGGAAGGGCATGTAGGTTTAGGGACCACAGCATAGGTAGTGCACCCATAGGTGCACTGCTGAGGTGCCCAGTGTCATTTTAAAGGCAGGCCTGCCTTGCTGGCCGCTTTTAAATTAAAGTCATATGCAAATTCGAATTAAAAGTAGTTCCAAAGTCTTAAACTACCTTATTGTTACATATAAGTCACCCCTAAGGTGTACCCCTAGGGCTGGATGCCATGTAACTATAAGCAGGGACCGTATAAAAATAGTTTTATAAGCCCTGGTGAGGTAAAAACAGCAAAATGTGTTTTCCCCTCATTGTAGTAAATGGCCTTCATAGGCTAGAATGGGGAAGACTTTATTTTAATTTTTAAAGTCCCCTTAAATGACAGATACAAAGAGTTTGGTATCAAATTCATTGTTATAATAAATCCCACGACTTCCTGTTGTTGGATTTAATATAACTTGTTCAGGTAAAGAGCCCTGCAATGTTTTTGCTGCTGTGCTCTGATTGGCCAGCCTCTGACAGCCGTGGCCAGGCTGCCTTGATGAGGTGTGAAGTGACCTGGCTTCACACAAAGAGATGTGCCTGTGGGAGGGAATCTCCCCTCAGCAGATGGTGAGTCAGGAAGGGGGAGGGCTGCCAAACTGGTCTTCAAAGGCAGAGAAGGACATTTGGAGCAACCCCAGACAACTAGGTGCCCCCTTGGTTAGATTAGGAGAGGGCAGGAGAGGGGTGTGTTTATGATTTTTAGCCACACCAGTGGGTGAGCTCAGCCAGATGTAACCTCCCCAAAAAAATTTCAGCCATGATGGATTTTTTAAGAATGTTGCCTCCTGGGATTGATTTTTGCCACACTTCCCAGGAAGTGGTCATCACAGGGGGAAGGACCCTGCGCCTGATTGGAGAATCAGGACCCCCCCTGTTTTTCACCCAGGAGCAAGGATAAAACTGGCAGACCTGCACCCACACCTCCATTCCCTACCACATCCCTACCAGGAAGAACTACAGAAGCTGCCCTGCTGGACCCCTGGGCTGCACCTGGAACCTGCACTCTGAAGGACTGCACCAGCTGCACACTTGGGCTTCGCCACAATAAGGACTTTGCCTGGCTTCAAAGGGTTCAAGGACAGACTCCCTGTTTGCTACAGGTGAAAAATTGCTAACCAGAGTCCCCTGCACCAACTCCTGAAGAAATCAACCAGCTGACCACTGCCCGGTGACCAAAAAGGAGTTTGAGCAAGGTGCATTCTGGGAGTTGTAGTCCGAACCCCCAATGATCATCTCAGAGCTTCTTGACCCTTGGGGTGAGGCTGTGGACCCCAAACGAATCTTAAAAGAACATCTGGGAGAAGCCACAGAAGTTTGGAGTACTTTTGAAAAAAATCTCCATAGAGGGACGACCCGCCGTGGCAACTCGAGCCGGCTTGCCTCAACCGTGACCTGGCCTGATTTGCAGGTTCGTCCTGGTGAAGAAAATCTCCAAAAAAGAGACTAAGTCCGAAGGTAAAAAGTTGACCGGGACCTACCAGCCAGCGTATCCGAGGAGGGCTCCAAGGACGTCAGATCAAGATCCAGGTTTAACCCGGTCGAAGGATTTTAACCTAAAAAAAAACGACTAAGTCCGAAGGTACAAATCTCCACTGAGGATTCCCGCGACGCGTATCCAGAGAAGAGTTCCAGGAGGTCGGATTGGACTGGCAGGTTCGTCCCGCTGAAGAAAATAGCCAGAAAAGAGACTAAGTCGGAAGGTAAACTTTTGACCGAGGCCTCCCGCGAGCTGTAGCCGAGCAGGGCTTCATCGCGGTCGGCCTTAAAATTTGACATTGCCCCGGTCGTGGTGCAATCAGATGACCCGATTGGCACTTTTTGTTTCTAGGCGCTAAAAAGCAATAATTCTTTAAAAATTCATGTCTCCGGTTCCCCTTATCCGATTTTATTCGTTTTTGTGTAATTTTAAAGATAAAGATATAATCTATTTTTATAAATTGGTTTTGGATTTTTAAACTGTTTCCTGTGTTTTTATTTAATTACTGTTTTGTGATATTTGAATGCTTTACACTCTGTCTCCTAAGTTAAGCTCGTTGCCAAGCTACCAAGGGTTGAGCTGGGTTTAATTTACTGAGACCTAACTGGACCTAAGTGGAGGCTAGTGGCCTATTGCTAAGTGTAGGTACTTACCTGCCCTTACCAATAACCCATTTTCCAACACAAGGGAAAATAAAAGTTCCAGAGAGCCTTAGAATTATAGAAATGGATGATGGTGATGAGGATGATGACAACTAGCCAGCCATTGTGGAAGCTGTCACAAAAGAGTCAGACATTACTATTCAACCTGGTCCGAGTGATGTCGCACAGGCAGCACCGCCAGCTTCAATATTTGTAAGGCCCCAGCAGATACATGCACCAACTCGTACCTCAGTAGAAAAATACACTACAGAGAGACAATTGACAGAAACACCTACCGCCAGTTCTTCTTGAGGGATTGGCATTGGCCTAGTAATAAAGTACTTCTTTGCAGTTTGAGACTTTTTACAATTAGCAAGCAGGAGGAGAACATTGCGATAAGCTCCATTTGCCAGACAAGTGATTGTTGAGGTAAGCCTAGCTCACATTTTGGTATTGAAGGCCAGACAACCCATATGAAAAACATTACACAATCCAGCGGGAGGAGCACCATAAACAAATTGCAGAATGTAGTTGTGGTGGTGAAGGTGAGGAAAGCCATGAAACATCAGCTACAACTGTTCAAATCAAGGTGGAAAGTGAGGAAGAAGAGGGTGACATCTTCATGCAAAGCAGCCATGTCCCCAGCTGTGTGACAGAATCACCTGCCTCAGCTACCTTACAATGGCACAGGAAGACTCAGAGTCAGATGGAGGCACTGCAGCATACAGTCACTGCACCATGACTCACATTGAGTTGACCACCACCTACATCTCAAAAGTTGCCTTTGTCAGTGGCCCCAGAAAAGAAGAAAATCCAGGCTACTATTAGGGGCATGTTTAGGGAGGAGGAGCCCTATGACTGCAACCACCCAATGGCACATTTGTACAATGGAAAACTGGCAAAAATGCTAACACTGGGCCTCCTCCCTTTTTCTTTTGTGGAAGGAATGGGATTCTTAGTTTGCGGCAACCATCTGCCCAAAATGGCAGGTCCAAGTCGGACCTATTTTGCCATAGTTACTGCTCCAGCATTTCATGACAATGTGCTGAAATTGGTTGGACAAGCTCTGCAGCAAAGTATTGTCCACACTATCTACCTGATGATAGACATTTGGACCAGTTGTCACACTACTGATTACAAGTGCATCACTGCACACTGGATCTCTTTTGTGGGGTCTAAAGCACAGCTATCTACAGGTCTTGGCCCGGAAGAAGATTCTTACAAGCATTCAGCGGAAATCAACACTAGCCATGCTCACCATGGAGAAATCACATACAGCTGCAAATATCTTGGACACATTTAATGGCAAGGTGTCTAATTGGCTGCAACCCAGAGGTCTAGAAATTGTATTTGTTGCCATGGGCAAGGACAGTAACATAACCAAATCCATGACAGATGGTGACTATTTCAGGGTCGTGTGTTTGGCACAACTTGGTTTTGTTAGACTTCTCAAAAAAGAAGACATAGTCAGCAACGTACTGACCACCTGCAGAGGAATCTGCCCTCATTTCAGCCATTCTTTTAAAGCCCAGAAGCAGTTGTGTATTATTCAGCATTGTAAAAGAGTACCAGTTAAAGACCTGATATAGGAGGTGCCAACACATTGGAACTCAACATACTGTAGGTTGTAACGTCTGTTTGAGCAGTACAGACAGATCAATGACTATGTCATTCTAAGAGGAGGAGATGCTATTCGAAAAGCTATTACCATGTATGCGGGTAAATGGGGCCTAGTCAAATGCCTGACACAGATGCAGCCCCTTTTTAAGGTTTTCACATGGGAAGATAGCAAGGAGGACAGTACAATTGACCAAGCTATCCTGTTGTTGCATCTGCTACAAGAGCAGATAAAGAAGGTGTTTGAAAGGTTTGCATTTAGAGGTCTGAACTAAAACTCAGAAGCACATACCTTGATTGAGAAGCTTTTACTTGACTTGTAATACAAGGCTGCAAAGAGTACATCTGTGCCACCCTACTCAATACACTATCATAGATTTTTCTGAAAGGGATATTTCAAAATTCAAGAGGTAAATTGTTGAGAAAGCTGGACAAATCAAGGAAGAATGGCTGAAACTTAGAGCCCCTCTCCTCATTTCTGAAGTGCTACCTTCAACTCCCAAAGAGGGAAGTCTTGTCCCATAGCAGCCAACACCAGTGTAGGAAAGTACCATCTTGCCTGGCATGTTAGCCCCAGTTTGTTTTTGCCTGTGTCACTGGGATCCTGCTAGCCAGGACCCCAGTGCTCATAGTTTGTGGCCTATATGTTTCCCTGTGTGGTGCCTAACTATATCACTGAGGATCTGCTTACCAGAACCTCAGTGTTTATGCTCTCTCTGCTTTTAAAATTGTCACTGCAGGCTAGTGACCATTTTCACCAATTCTGATTGGCACACTGGAACACCCTTATAGTTCCCTAGTATATGGTACCTAGGTACCCAGGGTATTAGGGTCCCAGGAGATCCCTATGGGCTGCAGCATTTCTTTTGACACCCATAGGGAGCTCAGACAATTCTTACACAGGACTGCCACTGCACCCTGAGTAAAATAATGTCCACGTTATTTCACAGCCATTTTACACTGCACTTAAGTAACTTATAAGCCACCTATATGTCTAACCCTCACTTAGTGAAGGTTAGGTGCAAAGTTAATAAGTGTGAGGGCACCCTGGCACTAGCCAAGGTGCCCCCACATTGTTCAGGGCAATTTCCCCGGAATTTATGAGTGCGGGGACACCATTACACGTGTGCACTACATATAGGTCAATACCTATATGTTGCTTCATAATGGTAACTCGAATATGGTCATGTAACATGTCTAAGATCATGAAATTGTGCCCCCATGCCAAATCTGGAAATATGGTGCCAATCACATGCATCCCCGGGGCTCCAGCATGGACCCCGGGTACTGCCGAACTAGCTCTCTGAGGTTTTCTCTGCAGCTGCCGCTGCTGCCAACCCTCAGACAGGTTTCTGCTCTCCTGGGGTCTGGGCAGCCCAGTCCCAGGAAGGCAGAACAAAGGATTTCCTCTGAGAGAGGGTGTAACACCCTCTCCCTTTGGAAATAGGTGTTAAGGGCTGGCGAGGAGTAGCCTCCCCCAGCCTCTGGAAATGCTTTGATGGGCACAGATGGTGCCCTCCTTGCATAAGCCAGTCTACACCGGTTCAGGGATCCCCCAGCCCCTGCTCTGGCACAAAACTGGACAAAGGAAAGGGGAGTGACGACTCCCCTGTCCATCACCACCCCAGGGGTGGTGCCCAGAGCTCCTCCCGTGTGTCCCAGACCCCTGCCATCTTGAATACAGAGGTGTGAGGGCACAGTGGAGGCCTCTGATTGGGCAGTGCCAGCAGGTGACGGCAGAGACCCCTCCTGATAGGTGCTTACCTGGTTGGGTAGCCAATCCTCCTCTGAGGGCTATTTAGGTTCTCTCCTGTGGGTTTCTCTTCAGATAACGAATGCAAGAACTCACCAGAGTTCCTCTGCATCTCTCTCTTCAACTTCTACCAAGGATCGACCGATGACTGCTCTAGGACACCTACAAAACTGCAACAAAGTAGCAAGATGACTATCAGCAACATTTTAGCGCCTAATCCTTTCGGCTTTCTCGACTATTTCCTGGTGGTGCATGCTCTGAGGGCTGTCTGCCTTCACTCTGCACTGGAAGCCAAGAAGAAATCTCCTGTGGGTCGACAGAATCTTCCCCCTGCTAACGCATGCACCAAACTTCTGTATCACTGGTCCTCTGGGTCCCCTCGCATCTTGACAAGTGTGGTCCCTGGAGCACAGGAGCTAGATCCAAGTGACCCCGACAGTCCAGTGGTCCTTCTGTCCAAATTTGGTGGAGGTAAGTCCTTGTCTCCCCACAGCAGACAGTAATCCTATGCACTGCGTGAACTGAAGTTGCTAGGCTTCTGTGAACTTTTGCAAGGAATTCTATGTGCACAGCTTAGCCCAGGTCCCCAGCACTCTGTCCTGCATTGCTCAACTCACTGAGTTGACCACTGGCTCCATGAGACCCTCTTTTCTAGTGTTGAGACAACCACTGTGCTCATATTTCTTGAATGCCTGTTCAAGTGCTTCTGCAGGTGCTGCCTGCTTCTGCATGGGCTCTCTGTGCTGCTGAGTGCCCCCTCTGTTTCTTCCTCCAAGAGGTGACCTCCTGGTCCTTCCTGGGCCTGGGCAGCACCCATTTTCTTCTACCGCAACTCTTGCGGCTAGCAAGGCCTGTTTGTGGTCTTTCTGAGTGGAAACAACTCTGCTTCCTCCAGCACATCGTGGGACATCTTCTGACCAAAGGAGAAGTTCCTGGCATCTTCCGTTGTTGCAGAATATTCAGATTCTTCCACCCAGAGGCAGCCCTTTTGCATCTTCATCGGGGTTTAGTGGGCTTGTGCCCCCCCGGATGCTTGCATGACTCTTGGACTTGGTCCCCTTCCTTTACAGGTCCTCCGGTCCAGGAATCAGTCTTCAGTGCTTTGCAGTCATTTGTTGCCTTTGCAGAATCCCCTATCTAGACTTTACTGTCTTTCTAGGCTAGTAGGGTAACTTTACTCTTACTTTTCAGGGTCTTGGTGCGGGGTATCTTGGACACCCTTAGTGTTTTCTTATACTCCCAGCAAACCTCTACCCAATACACTAAGCCTGGGGTCCATTCATGGTTCACATTCCACTTTTGGAGTATATGGTTTGTATTGCCCCTAGGCCTATTATCTCCTATTGCATCCTATTGTATTCTTTGCACTACTTTTCTAACTGTTTACTTACCTGATGGTTTGTGTGTATATTTTGTGTGTTTTACTTACCTCCTAAGGGAGTATATCCTCTGAACTACTTTTGGCATATTGTCACTAAAATAAGGTACCTTTTATTTTTAGTAACTCTGAGTATTGTGTTTCTTGTGATATAGTGCTATATGATATAAGTGGTGTAATAGGAGCTTTGCATGTCTCCTAATTCAGCCTATTCTGCTCTGCTATAGCTACCTCTATCAGCCTAAGCTTCTAGAACACTACTAATATACTAATAAGGGATAACTGGATCTGGCACAAGGTGTAAGTACCATCAGGTACCCACTGTAAGCCAGGCCAGCCTCCTTCAACCAGTAACAAGAACACAGGCAACAACGGCATCAGACGAATCTGACCCATCCTCTGCATTTGCTTGTTTTCAAGTAGCGGTGTTTAGTTCTTAAGTCCAGTGCAGAAGTGAAGGCAAGAGAAGTCGAGCAAGTGGCAGTACTAATGATACATTAAAGGATGTTCTAGGAGTGTCTGGATGACCCAAAAGAGGTATATGTGGATCAAAGCCCATTAGTGTGTTGGTATGGCCAATGGCCACAGCTCAGCAGGCTGTCAATAAAGTATCTGGCCTGTCAGATAGCCAATGTGTCTGCTGAAAGTGTGTTCAGTATAGCTGGCACAGTTATTACAGTAAGAAGGACCAGTCTCTCGCCTCAAAACATGGAGAAATTACCCATGATCAAAATCAACCGGCAGCTTATACCACCTGATTACACTGTTTCCGAAACACCACAGGAAGAGGAAGAGGATGATTGGTCAGAATCAAGTTTGTTTCTGACCAACCTCCGGGTGAACTACCTGAGTTTAAGGTTGAACTCTACTTTCCAGACTGAGTATGCCAATGCCACCACAAAACGTTCTAATTCTTTCTTGTTGTACTTCTTTCTTTATTTATTTGCAAAACACATAGGCAGTGTAACGTTGTTGTCAGATTTATAATGCCCCATCATTTTCAATAATCACATATATGGCCTGATTGGAATTGGACCCATGTACAGTGAAGAAGCACCCAAATTTCCTTCAGGACATTTGAGACAATGCCTGCCTCCCTCATGTGCCATTGCCTATCCATGTTTTATTTCAACATCATCTCGACTGACTGTTCCAGAAGAGCATTTATTAAAAGACTCTCAGTGCCATTGCCAAATTCTAATGTTACTATCATCAAAGAGGAGATAATATTTTGTATCAACCACCATGCTTGGATTAGACAACTTTTGCACCAATGAGTAGTGATATATTGAGTGACTGTGAGTGATGATAGATGATGTATGTGGTAGGTGATAGTCAGGGTGGGAGTTCAACAAATTTGTAAACTTCATTTCGATAATTTGCAATGTTTGGTAGCTCATGGGTGATTGTTTTTTCCTGAAAGTGATTGATCTTTCAAACTTAGTGAAATGTATCTGCATAGTCCATTCCTTTTTTTTTTTTTGGTTCATCCGAGACCAGACCAGTCACTTTAGTTACCAAACTCAAATCTACCCCAAATACTCCAATTCTGGTTCTCTATTTGTTCTTCAACAGCATTTCAGTACACAGGCCTACCTCGCTCTGTTTGGGACTGGGATGGAGTAACTCTGAAGAGGAGGAATATAGAAGAATTCATGGTGGACCTACCTCAACAGCTAGAATGAGAAAGTTATCTACTTCAATGAGAAACCATGATGATGGCGAAGTCTCTGAGGCCTAGTACTCAGTCAGCTCTGTGGACTAGAGAGAGGTGCGATGAATTGGGAAATGCTGCTTAGTGTGTGTTTACTAACTTGCTGACTCAAATGTGAAAAAACTCTATATGTTCTTGCTCTGACTCTGTGTCTTCTTGGTAAGCTCCTGACTCCTCATGAAACTTACCTTGCTTCCGTTTGTCTTTCTCCTTTACTCTATAATACAGTTACTGTTGTTCAATACACAGGCCTTCACCTAGCCTGCTCCTGCATGAACAAAAAATGGAGAAAGCTCAACACTCAGTTTATCTACCGGACAGGTTCAGCCAGGTATCCAAGAGTGATGGACATTCCAAGAAGAATGGAGATGCACCATTGAATTTGGCAATACAACATCATTTTCCTTTTGTCAATCATAATTTTTACAACTGGGTGGGTTAACTTTAATCCTCCAATATGTGTATTTTTCAAACCTAGAAGACACAGCATTTAGAGATATCCTATTGTGGGTCTCTCTGGGGGAGAAGGACTGATTTCAATGTATGTAGCTAAACTGTGTCATTCTTATCCCCTTATTTCCTTCCACAGCAGGTTGATGATGGTGTGCTGCTCAGTGCACCAATGATTATTATTGTTGTGGTTTCTTTTGGGTAGTATTTGTCCTTATCACACTTTTTCCCAAATCACCCTTCACATCCATTCATCAAGCCCCTAACCCTCTTTACCTGGGATGTGAGGCTTAATTTTGTACCATAAATGGATAAAGAATTTGCTGGGGCGCAGGTGGTAAAAGTGGCACCTACTCACTGCTTGACCTTCTATTACCTGAGCAATATTCCACACCCGGCCCAATCAACATCTTCATTAAGGCCTTGTGTTGTGTAAATGCTTAACCTTGTCCATCTACTCCTGACTGTACCCACTTCTCCTGACTGAAGTATTTCATTTCCTACATTTATTTTTTAAATACCAGCTCCCCATTGCTCAGAAGAAATTGGTATTGCTAGTTTTTATTATCATATCAGGTCTTCTTTGCTGTTTGTAAAATACTGTTATTGTGGTAGTCTGGTCTTAGTCTTCCGAAAGTTATATTATATGAGCCACTAACTCTCAGTTTTCTTTCCATCTAGTTGACCGTGATGGATAAGCCTTTGATTAATCCTGCAATTATAGTTTACGCAGGTGGGAATAACACCTTGTGTCTTCTCTGTTAGCGTGCTAGCCTGCTATTACTACTTCCATCCCATTAGGGTGTCACCTTGGGAAAAACTCTGCAGTAAGAAGGCTGAGGTATTAGCCCACATTTAATTTAATCAGGTAAGAGAAGAATTATTGATTGAAGTGAACTTGTTTAGTTAGTAATTAACGTCTTCTAAAGATGTTGTTTGTATATATTTAGGCTGCTAAATTAATGGAGGAATGGTAGTCAGTGCTTCAGGTACTTTGCTACTGTCTGCAGCTGAGGCCGCTGTAGTTAATTATTATCTATCTTTAATTCCAATGGCCCTGCTCTTCTTCAAATGCCTTTCACTTTCTACCCGGACTTCAAAGAGGCAGATGACTAATAAATAAGACACTACATCACATATGTCATGTATAAAAATGTGGATATTATTATCCGGTCTGCCGTAAGTTGACGGTGGGGAAACCAAATGACTGATCTACAGGGAAATGAACGAGCTATATAGATTGTATTGGGCATGTTCATCACAGAGTATCCTTTACGCCAACATTTAAATGATATGAAGCACATGTTTGTAATTGTGAATCCATGCAAATCGAAAATTGGTATGTATGTCGGTAGCGACCAGCTAAATGTACTATAGGTCATTACCTAAATTGCGACTTGACCTGGACTGAAATACATGGAAAATACACTTCCTGGTTTTGGGTAATAAACCCTGAACCAAGAAGTGCCTCAAAGGAGTGGAGCACGCACAGCAGAGGTGCAACTGCAGCCATGGCCAGCCAAACAAAGAACAACCCAGCAGGGAGGAAGAGGAAGCTCAAATTTGCTGAAAAGGAGTAAGTCACCCCTAAGGTAGGCCCAATGCAGCCATCTGTACAGGTTGCAGTATATTTAAAAGGTAGGACATGTACTAGTGTATTTTACATGTTCTGGTGGTGAAATACTGCTAAACTTGTTTTTCACTATTGCAAGGCCTATCCCTCTCATAGGGTAATTCCAAAATGTATCTCTTGCAGTCAATTACCCATTGGGAGCAGATAGGGATTTGGAGTTTGAGATCTCAGAACTCATAATTTAAAAATACATTGTTTAGTAATGTTGGTTTTTAGATTTCAAATTTGAAAATGCCAGTTTAAGAAAGTAGGCATTTTCTTGCTTAACCATTCTGTGCTTCTGCCTGGCTGTGGAACACACGTCTGGGTAGGACTGACAGTTGGGCTGTTTGTGAATTCACTCTAGACAGGGACACAAAGGGAGCTGAGGTGTGTCCTGCATACCCTGATGAGTCTTCCTGGGGTAGAGTGGAGGGAGGGATGGACACTTGAACCTGAATGGGGCTGTGCCTGTCCGTACACACTAAGCAGTCTTTAACACCCTACAGTGTGTCTGGGGCACGGAAAGGGAAAGGAAGGGTCTTGTGCACTACAGAGACTTTCCTTTGAAGTTTGTCTACTTCAAAGACAGAAATTAGTATAAGTATTGAACTTCAGACCCCACAACTTCAGAACACTTCTGGACTGAGGACATTCTGCTAGGAAAGAATAGCTGGATGCCGTAGAAGGAACAGCTACTCGGCCTGTTGTTTTGCTGTGCTGGCCTGCCGCTTGCTGCTTCTGTCCTCGGAGTGAAAGGACTGGACTTTGCTTTTTACATCCTGCTTTCCAAGGGTCTCCAAGAGCTTGAACTGAGTTTACCTCCTATTGTGAAGTCTCAGGGACATCATACACTTCATCTGCCAGTGCCTGGGCTCTTCTGCTTAGAGTCCTGACTTGCGAAGAGATGCCAAATCCAGTCCCGGGCCCCTAGAAGTGGAAGCTGGTAACCTGAGTGAAAATCCATGCACTGAGGCTGTTGCAGCAGAAAAATGTATGCAGTGCCTGCACCACAGCTGAAAAATCAGCACTGCATCAGTCTCACAGCTGTGAAATCAATGCATCGCCTGCTTCAGTGCAGATCCATTGTTGTCATGCATCTTGACTTTCCATGCCTCATCCCATGGCATAATTTTTCTTCATCAACATTGCTCCGCAGCCAGGAATCACTGAATCACTAGTCCGGCAGCAAGAGAATCCATTCATCGTAAGCGGGGGTGGGAGAATCCACAGATCACCAGCTGGGCAGGAAAATAATCCACGCATCATCTGTCCAGTGTGAAAATAATAAATTCATCGCTTGCTTTTCCGATGCATCACCTTCTTTATGGCCCACATCATCTTTGTTTTGAAGCACCCAAGGTAGTGTGTGTTATAAGGATACAACCATTGATTTTAAAGAATGAAGACACTTTTACATTGTTTAAAATTGATATCTTTTCTTTTGTATGTTGGATTTTTGTTGTTTTGTTATTGTTTTCCTCAGATAAATATTGGCTATTTTTCTAAAGTGGTGTTGAATACTCTTGTGGTGTTCTCACTGTGTTAAGGTGTATGTGTGTGTTTGTTTTACTATCCTTGTAGGGACTTGAGTGTGCTAACACACTCATGCTGTGGGAAGTTGATTGCACTGGGGGGTCTGAACCCAGGTCCCCACATGGCAATGTCTTCTAAATGATAAAAAATGACTACAGGAGCATCTGTGCCAATTTTGATAACTTTTTTTTTTTTTTTAAACTTCCTTGTGAGGGCCTGTGTGTCATCAAGTGTATTTATATGTTTGCTCAGCTCTGAACCTGTAGACAGGAGGTGGTACTGCAGTAAACACACTTTTCATTTAAATACACTTTGGTCACCAGAAACACATAGGGGCATAGTCATACTTTTTGGTGCAAAACTGTGCTAACATAGTTTTGCATTTAAAAGATTAGCGCCAGCTTGCGCCATTCTACAGTGCCCGCCAAGTGCATTATTTAAGGAATGGCATAAGCCGGCGCTAAGCTTGGGCTAGAGTCCAAAAAATAGATGCTAGCCGGGTGGGGGTGGCAGTATGGTAAAAGGAGGCTGTGCAACAGAAAATTAAATATTATCGGTAACCAGCCTAGCGTCATTTCCTGATGCACAACAACTCAAAAATGACACCTGCCTTAGTGAAGACAGGAGTCATGCCCACCACCCCAATGGCCAGCACAGGGGACCAGTGTCCCCTAGGCATGACCATTACACTCAGTGCCAGGCGGGGGGTGCCATGTAAGGGCCCCCATTAGCACTTTGAAAAAATATTTAAAAATACTTTCCTTACTCACCAGGGATGGGGCTCCCCATCCTATGATGTCCCTCTTGTGTGGGTGTTCCTGGGGCTTGGGGTGGGCACCTGTCGGACTATTCCATGGTGTTTGGCCATAGAAATGGGTCCTAGGTACCTTAAAGCCTGGTGTGACCAAGGCGTTTAAAAATTACGTTAAGCAAGCTCAGCATCATTATTTGGGTCCACCTCCCACCCGTGCATCATTTTTGCATGGGGAGATAAATATTGAGCTAATGGCTTAGCGTCATTTTTTGGATAGGAATGCCTACCTTGCTTCTCATTAACCCAAGGTGGGTTCACATATCCAAAAATGATAACTCCAATATATTGACGCTAGACACTTCTAGCATCAAAATATAAATATGAAGTTAAGTTTGCAACATTTTGGCTTCAAAAAAATATGATGCTTGGAGATTGGAGAAGTGTGGCACAATGGTTAGAGAGGCAGATCCTGATGCAGAGATCTGGCCTGGGTCAAGGGTTCAATTCCTGCCTTGATGGGTCTTGCACTCAATTCCCTTGGACCAGATAATTCTCACCTCTGTGCCTAATCTAATTAATAGGTCCCACTCTGTAACTCTGGGCAATAGCTTGCTTAATCTCCACAATGGCCCTGACAGCGCTTGGATGCCTGGCTTCACCCTGGGGTTGCCCAGGAGTGGGTGCCTCACAGGGAAAAGCCAGGAGGGGTTCCACAGCAGTATGCGTACAGCGCCTTGAGACCCTAACGGGTGAGTAGTGCGCTATACAAGTGTGAAGTTTATGTTTATGGCACAAACAAGGTGTGAATATGCCTCATAGTATCAGAAGAAAGGACAGACATTTCAAAGGAAAAGCTCCATAACTTTTGTTTATCTAAATGTTTTTCAAGCATATTGACCTTTACCCTATTTCTTAAAATAAAATTGTATTTACATGAAGCTAATGGCACTTTTTGATGCATGAAGTGCATTGGCAGATCTGTTGCAGCACTTCCTCAACTCCTAGAGTGATTTTTTTTTTGCAGTACAGATAGTAGTTGCAGCTGTACTGGGTAGAGTTGCATTTTACAGGAAGCAGCCAGAGCCTTAAGTACTTAAATGCAATTTCAACCAGGAAAAAATATGCCTTCTTTGTAATGAAATTGTTTCATTTCCTTTTGATGTTCATATTCTAAACTATAAAAAACATGATATTTCACAGAAACTATTCATTTTTTTTTTAAAGTTCATTGGTGCCATTTTCTAAGCAACAAGTATTTCAACGGGACACTCAGACATCAGAAGATCCACAAATACATTTTAGGTTTCACCTGTAAATAACCTTTTTAAAGTAGGTTTTGAATTTTAAAGAACATTTTAGTGAGACAAGTTCATGATAACTGTACAATATTCTTCTAGAGGCTTGGTACGGCTGAAAGCCCTATAGGTGATTATAGATTAAACCTTCTACCACCACATCCTTTAAAACATAGTAAGGTTGATCAGAGTAAAAGATACACATACCTTTGTATATGCAAAAGCTGTACATGTATGTTTGTTTTCTGCCAAGTGTAATATTAGATAGGTTTTGCCAAAACAAGTTTTACTCTGAAAGGTAGAAATGAGAAAATTAACAAAATGTGTGTTTATGATCTTCCATGAAAGAAAAAAAAAATTGGGGTGAATATCTGAGCGAGCTAAATCCCCCAGAGCTGAATTATGTAATTTTCTGCAGGTCAAAAATGCATACTATATTTTATATGTTAATTACATTGCATCGAAATGGCAGAAGTGTTTTATGAAGTGCAATACGAAACAAGGTATTCTAATTATTATTTTCAATGGGTTTGTTTATCATGTGTAGTTTCCTTCTTAGGAATCATGTGTATTGGATTCTACTACTGAGTATCAAACGTAGAAATATTGTGATGCAAGATTACTGTGGATATAATATTAAGTCACAAAATATTGAAAAGTAAGTATGCATCTTGAATATACATATATATGTATGTGTGTGTGTGTGTGTATATATATATATATATATATTACCTAATGGTGGTCACTAGCTAGCTATAGTCGATACCTAGTTTCTATACAATAAGTGTTTTTTACTAGCCTATACCTTTGGTGCCGCTTAGCGAATCTTCACAAAATGTTCCCCAAAAAAATACAACGCTCACGTCAGCTGCTGTCTGGAAAGTCGTTGGATGATTTGTCAAGCGGGAGTGTGAAAAAGTAGGATGGGACCAAAGAGTGTTTTATTCATGTTAATTTTCATAGGAATTTTGAACATGAATAGAGGCTAATCTGATGGACAAAATTACACCAAATTTGGCAGAAAGCTAGCTCTTAGTCCAGAAGCAGCCCTTTTTCTTATTTGGTGTAAATTCATTCAATAGTTTTTGAAAAATATTAAAGAAAAACTAATTTGTATATATGGGGATGTGAAGGCTCCGCCAACCTTCCTGATCTTGTGCTGAGATCTGATTGGCTGTCAGCACTACAGCAAGAAAGTGTTGGCAGCCATCTTGGGACTCGGCTTCAGCCAAGCCCCAGCAAAAAAGATTAAAAACATTTAAAAAGGTGCCAGGGTAGGGACACTCTGACCCCTTAGCTCTTTTGCTGGGGTCCCAGAGGGGACACCCCAACCCCAGGCAAAACATGTTTTTCACAAAAAAGTTTACTGCAAATTCACAATGGGGTCATGAATCCCTGGAAAAAGTTTATTTTAAAAACCAAGCGCTGTCTCCCACGCTTGTTTTAAGAAATAAAGGAGGGGGCACCCCTTCTTGGTTAATTTGTGCTCCAGGAACCCACACCTTCCCAGGGCTTCATTTCAATAGTAAGCAGGGGGCACATGGCCCCCCGATCCCCAGGGGCCACTATCTCCCGGGGATAAACCTTCAGTTACATGTGGGGAGGCTGCATGCCCCCCTGCAGCCCCAGGGACCTCCCCAGGCTGTAATAATAAAATGATGCGGTCTGCTGTGGACCCTTGGCACAAGAACCAGCACCGCCCCGGGCAAATACAATGTTCGAGGGGGCGGTGTGGCCCCTCTCAAGGAGCCAGTAATGGCCCTGAGTACTGCCACCCCCCCTATATCTGGGGTGCCCACCCCCTTGACATAGATGTTTACTCCAACTTGGAAAGAGCTTTAACAGCTCCTGCCAAGTCAGAACAAACGCACTTGCTTGCTGTAAGCAGAGAATTCCTCTGTTTTCCTGCCCACAGACATGCGGGCAGGGAAGCAGAGGAAACTATTGCTCTCACAGATGGGGAGTTGCTTCTTAAGCAGCTTCCTGTCTGTGACAGCAATGCTGGCTTCAGCAGGAGGTGGGCAACTGGTTGAGAGCGTGGGGGCATTCAGGCTCCACCCACTGTCCCAAATGGTGGTGACTGGGTGCCCTTGGGGGCTCTCAGGTGATATGGCTGGGCCCAGAGAGATGGGGTCCCTGGGGCTGAGCTCAGCCCGGGGGAGGAGGGCCACATGGCCCCCCCAAAAAAATCTATTAAGGTAGGGCCCAAGGGATGGGGTCCCGGGCCCAAAATCAGCTAGAAGAGTGAGGCCACGTGGCCCTCTCCCCAAAAATATAAAAACATTTTTAAGGCCAGGCAATGTGGGATGGGGTCCGCAAGACTGAAATTGGCTTGGGGAGGGGACCCACCTCCTGCACACTGCACATTTACCCAATGAGGTAGCACTTACTAACTAACCAGTAAAAAGTGCTACAGTTGGGTAGAGATTTGTACAAATTGTGGACTCTTGTTGGATAAAGAAGCAGGTGAGTGTCCATTCTGGCCATGATGATCATTTCATAGAAATTAAACCTCAGCAGGAAGCACTTGCAAATATAAACATAGCAGGTTGTCCACTTGAAGCTCCACTTCTGGAAAGGGCAAATGATCATTGATCCTGGGCTTGATGAAGGCAAAGCATGTGTTATTAATTTGCAATTCCATATTGAAAAACGATCTGAAATCCTTTGTAGAGGTGAGTGCATCTCTCATCTATTAGAGCACAATCAGACCCTCTCACACCCACTCTCACAGCCACTCTCACACCTATTCTCACACCCAGAGAGACATTACAAAGGTTATATACAGCATGGGGTTGGGTGATTAGGTGATTGGCCAGAGCAGTAGTCTCTCTGGGTGTGAGAATTGGTGCGAGAGGTTGTCTTTTGGTGTGAGAGGCCCAAATTATGTGTGCGGCGCCCTCACCATGCACTGCTAATTAATCCAAATATTATATCACTCATGAAGACTTTCATATTTTTAATAACAATATTGATGAAACAGTAGAAGTTGAATTACTGAAAAAAAACTGTGTGTAGCGAGGGCGCGAGTTAAAGTTAACTTAGGCTGCGCTGCGATTTATAGTTATATGAAATAACTAACTATAACTGCTGAATTTCTATGATTTTTTTTGAGTAAATTCTAAACCCAACTATAACGTCCCATAACCTTTGTTTCCTTAGTGAATTTCTAAGATTTAATCATAGTTCCTAACTATAGCAATACTGTGACCTTTGTTTTCTCAGTGAATATATATATACACACACACACACACAAAAGGTGTGAAAAATACAAATGATAAAGCTTGGTTATACTTAGGAAAACAATATTCCCTATACAAACCAAGCTTAAACTACACAAACTTTAAAATTCCTAGTCATCACTTTCATTTACAATTTAGCCACCACCTTCAAATTATTGTAGGTAGTGCACCTTGTTACATACTCTTTTCCACCTGCTAACAGACAACACTAACTATAACTCACCACTCCACCCTGAACTCTGTTGTGATAAATGATATCTATAGGAAGCTGGCTCTTTATATAGTGGACCAAAATGAGGTACACTGTGCCCTGAGTCCAAGCAATTCCCAGAGTTATTACAAAGGCACAAATTATATTCCAAATGCTCTCCTTTAGAGTAGTGTGGTTGAGCAGTTAGGCATATCAGAGAGTAGTGCCAAGCATGTAAGGCATACACCAATACAGTAAGTGAGACACACACTCAATAAAGAAATTCAACACCAATTTATAAAAATAACGTGTACTTTTATATAACTTTTGATACAAGGTTCACAGAATCAGGTGAGTTCTTTTCAGGGGAGGAATTTTTACAGGTTTTAAAAGTCAACATAATGCACTTTTTGGGTACTTCAATGTAATCCTATAGGGAAAAAACAGATACTGCGTTCGGACACTTCACAGCAACTTACATGACAGTTCTCCAGGACCTAAGCTGAGTATGGAGCATGGTCCAAGGCCACACCAACTGTTCACTTCGGGAGGCTCTGGTGCATCACAAAGTTGCTGAAGGATGGACTGGAAGGCCAGTCCTGGTGAACCCTTAAGGGAGCTCAATCCTTGAGGCCCTCAGGCATGTAGGCATACCATCAGTCTTCTTGTCCTCGGGCTGTAGGGAGTGGGTGCAGTAGTGTCTTCTGGCATTGGGTCCGGTGCTGGGATTCCTCACTGTAGCAGGGGGGCCTGCAGAAACCATTTTCTGGTGTGGAGGGGGGGTTGGGTCTTATGAGGATTAGAGACGTCTCTTCTCCTCAGTCTGGCGTGGACGGATGCAGAGGTGTCCTGAGATGTCAGGTCTTTGTCTCCTGGTCACACGCGGTTGCAGGGAATTTTGCAGAAACAGGCTGCAGGTGCCGTCTTGAAGTTCACAGTGGGTGAACTAATGGGGAGCTTCGTCTCTGAAGGGCCTGGGGACTACTTGGTAACCACTGGCCCACTTCAACATGGGCTAGGTGTCTCAGGTGGAGTGGTTATGTCTGACATCAGATTTCTGGTAGTCGCAATCCTCAGAGTTCTTTCTTGGGTGCATGCGGATGCAGGGGGCAGCTCCTCTACTCCAATGGAGCTCTTCCTGGTCAGGACAGGTCAGTTGCTCTTCGATGGTCAGGTGAAGTAGGCAGGCCGGCAATGTTGACACCAAGTCAGTCATACTCCTTTGTTCTCTGGTTCAGGAGGCTTCTTGTTCACTCCTTCTTTTGTGTCCAGCAAAGATATGAAGTCCTGGTAAGAGGGAGTCCCCTTCATACTCAATTTAGGGGCCATTAAAGGGAGTGAAGGGCAGTAGGCAATGGGCTACTTACCTTTGGGGTCACTGCATCCTCTAGATGACCACTTCCTGTTGGGAGGGGGCATCACCCTGTCCGGAGTTCCTAAATTCCACTATACACAAGTTGGCAGAATTTCCTATGTTGTGTTAACTTCAGGATGGGCACCCTAGGGTGTGCCCAGTTTAGAATTGACACACAACCTGTGTGTGTGTGTGTGTGTGTGTGTGTATACAAAACCTTTATACATTGCCTCTGAGATAAGCCTGACTGTTTGTTCCAAGCTACCAAAGGGGTGAGCAGGGGTTACCTTAGGTGTTTGACAGCCTTGCAACTTTTAAAGCACCTTTGATGTGAACCACTAGTGCTTTTTAGGTTGAGCATGCGCGTATGACCTCAAGTGTACTTTTGTGTACATCTTTGTGGGTTTAAAGCCATCCCCCTGCTTCTCATTTGTTTGTTGCAATGTCCTTTAAAAGTCTTTGCTTGCCAATGGTCATTCCTTCCTCTTTGTCCCTCCTTTTGTTCTCTTGTTCCTCCCAGAGAGTAGGGACTAACTACTATATATTTCCACTATGGTTCTTTATTGCTTGCTTTGAGGGACTACTTTATTAATTCTTTGTTGCTTTTGTTAGACTGTGGGTTCTTCAGGCTGTAGCTGGCTTGAATTTTATTGCAGCATCTTCCTCTCACCACCTTCCAAGCTGGAAAAGACTAGCAATTGTGCTCCGATTGGAGCTTCTTTGATGGGGGTGTTCTGCTGCTACAGCCAATGAGAGTTTGCTGTATGCGAACCAATCAAAAAGGCGCCTCCGTGTCGGCACACATTAAGGCAAAATATGGGAATTTGTGTGCAAAGCAGGAATTACATGTATCGTATTGGGAGACAGTCATTTTAAGGTCAGGCAGATTGTATGGGAAATATATTTTACGGTCAAGGCTCTGAGTTTCTGTCTCCTTTTGAATTTATATAGTTATTGGTTTGCCTGACATTAAAATGGATGCTTTGAAAGTCCTCACTTTCCTGCTTTTAGTTGGCACATGCTGCCTTGAAGCAAAAATGTAATCAGCTGTTTCAAATGAAATCTGTTAGTCATGTATATTCCCTTGCGGTGGTGACACCATCATGCTGCAAATGTTCGTAGAGGTTGACGTACTGTAATAGACGGAATCTTCCCCCTGCAACAGCAGGCACCAAAAGACTGCATCACCGGTCCTCTGGGTCCCCTCTCAGCACGACGAGCGTGGTCCCTGGAACTCAGCAACTCTGTCCAAGTGATTCCCACAGTCCAGTGACTCTTCAGTCCAAGTTTGGTGGAGGTAAGTCCTTGCCTCACCACGCTAGACTGCATTGCTGGGTACTGCGTGATTTGCAGCTGCTCCGGCTCCTGTGCACTCTTCCAGGATTTCCTTTGTGCACAGCCAAGCCTGGGTCCCCGACACTCTAACCTGCAGTGCACGACCTCCTGAGTTGTCCTCCGGCGTCGTGGGACCTTCCTTTGTGACTTCGGGTGATCTCTGGTTCACTCTTCTTCATAGTGCCTGTTCTGGCACTTCTGCGGGTGCTGCTTGCTTCTGAGAGGGCTCCTTGTCTTGCTGGGTGCCCCCTCTATCTCCTCACATAATTGGCAACATACTGGTCCCTCCTGGGCCACAGCAGCATCCAAAAACCCTAACTGTGACCCTTGCAGCTAGCAAGGCTTGTTTGCCGTCTTTCTGCACGGAAAAACCTCTGCAAGCTTCTTCACGACGTGGGACATCCATCCTCCAAAGGGGAAGTTCCTAGTCCTCTTCGTTCTTGCAGAATCCACAGCTTCTACCATCCAGTGGCAGCTTATTTGCACCCTCAGCTGGCATTTATTGGGCATCTGCCCACTCACGACTTGAGTGTGACTCTTGGACTTGGTCCCTTTGTTCCACAGGTTCTCTCGTCTGGAAATCCATCTTTGTTGCATTGCTGGTGTTGGTCTTCCTTGCAGAATTCCCCTATCACAACTTCTGTGCTCTCTGGGGAACTTAGGTGCACTTTGTACCCACTTTTCAGGGTCTTGGGGTGGGCTATTTTTCTAACCCTCACTGTTTTCTTACAGTCCCAGCGACCCTCTACAAGGTCACATAGGTTTGGGGTCCATTCGTGATTCGCATTCCACTTTTGGAGTATATGATTTGTGTTGCCCCTATACCTATGTGCTCTCATTGCAATCTATTGTGACTGTACATTGCTTGCATTGCTTTCTATTACTATTACTGCATATTTTTGGTATTGTGTACATATATCTTGTGTATATTTGCTATCCTCATACTGAGGGTACTCACTGAGATACTTCTGGCATATTGTCATAAAAGTACCTTTATTTTTAGTATATCTGTGTATTGTGTTTTCTTATGATATTGTGCATATGACACCAGTGGTATAGTAGGAGCTTTACATGTCTCGTAGTTCAGCCTAAGCTGCTCTGCTAAGCTACCCTTTTCTATCAGCCTAAGCTGCTAGACACCTCTTCTACACTAATAAGGGATAACTGGACCTGGTGCAGAGTGTAAGTACCCCTTGGTACCACTACAAACCAGGCCAGCCTCCTACAGTGGAGCATAGAAGAAATCAGACACCACACACTATCTCCTGCCAATTAGCTCTGGCTAGGGGGACCGCTATTGTCCATTGTAACTATAACTGATTACTATAGAGAATCATCATGACTGCTTGAAATGCAACTGGATGATTTGGGGAGGAAAGCATTGTAAAGGATACAAGTACTAAGGTCACTTCATGCTCCAAAAGTAAGAAATATTTTTACTGTTGCCACCAATAATGGTTGTTAATTTCCCCTCAGGCATGACAGGCTCGAAACTAAGAATCATACTGAGTGGCTGTAGAATGGCCTTTACTTCCATGTGATGGAGGATACCAGGGTGAGAAGCACATTCTTGGTCTCCTACTGTGCTACCTTGTGAATTAGCTGATGCACTATGCTTGACACCTGTAGTAGCTGGCACCTCACCCATGGGGTTTGTCTGCTCTACCTACAACACACTTGTGTGTTGTGGAACAGGGGTCATTTAAATATTCTAAGTGAAACCTGAGGTCACTGAGGAAAATGTAGGCTCTGAAGTCAATGGTGAGCGGAGCGACAGAGTTGGTGAAGAGAATGATAAAGGTGGCTTTTGTTATGGGTATTTGTAAGCAAGGGTTCCAATTAGAGTGACGTTTTCAGAGATTTGCAACTTGAAGTACAGGTGTTCAATGTGCAAGGTGGTGCTGTAGATGGTAGCAAATCCTTCTACTGGTTTGTGAAGGTGGCCCTATCAAGCAATCTTGTAGTCTGCTAGAAGTGGTGGGACAATGTTGGTAGCTGATGAGTGATTGAGCCAGGTCTCTGTGAAGAAGATAATGTCAGGTGCATTGCTACTCATCAGGTCCTATATGATTGCATGTTTGCTGAGTGATTGTATGTTGAGAGGCATGCATGTGAATGAGTTTTGATGTGGGTTTGCTGTGGTGTGTTTTGTAGGGTAGGGGAGAATGCATTGTTGGTGCTTCTATGTTAGGAGGGGGTGTTGGGAGTGTAATTAATATTTTCTCCAGGTGTGGGTGGGTGACGGCTAGAGAACTAACAGTATGGCAGCAAAAGCTTCTCCCATGTTGTAAGGTATGGCACAACAGAAGTTGAGGGCATCACATCCAGGATCTAGCATTCTATAGAATGTTGTGGAGTATATAATCAGGCCAGTGTTCCTGGTGCTGGGTGTGGTCGAGGCTCATATGGGAACTGACAGGCTCACCTTTGGCCCTCCAGCAGCACATCCACTGCATGTCTGTGTTGCAGCTGCCATTCAGTAGATCATGGGAATGCGCTATCATGTCATTTCCTGTGCTGATGAGTGATGGGAAATTAAGGGCCTGATTATGACTTTGGTGGACGGGATACTCAGTCACAAATGTAACGTATATCCCATCTGCCATATTACAAGTTCCATTTTATTCTATGAACTTGTAAAACGGCGGGCGGGATATCTGTCACGTTTGTGACTGAGTATTCCATCCACCAATGTCGTAACCAGGCCCTTAGTCCTCTTGCTTGGTTTCATCTTTGAAAGATTGGTTTTGGCAAGAAAATCATTAATGTCACTTCCTGTCCAGATCAATTATGGGAACTTCAGTGATATCAATTCCTGTGATGAGAAACGAAGCCCTATTGCTTTGCCATTTCATTTAAAAATGGTTTTGTCAGGAAAACCAGTAAGGTCACTTCACACACAGCCATAGGTTATTTAGTTTATATGAACAAGTAGTGGGCAAAAGGTGCCTTGCATATAAGCCAGAAGGTTTCAACCTGAATGTAAGCAGAAGAAGAATTCCAACACCATCAAATTTTCTATGAGGCATAGAAAAGTGTAGACCACATAGCATAATCCTACCACTATTTCAAGCTCCAGAATGTTCTATGGATGAGGTAAAGGCAGGTGTTTTTAACTTTTTTTTTTTTTTTATCTTTGTCAAGGAACTTATAGCATTGCTAACAATGCTCATACCCCACCACCTGTAAAATATTTTGATAGTGGAAATAAATTACAGCATAAAAAATCTAATACCTAACACTTGAGAGAACGTACTCAGGGGAACATTTATTGCATGAGAAGAGCATTTGAGAAGACAAAAGATTGGGAGGGAGATAGGGATGTCAGTCACTATCACCGAATTGGGCTCAGTCTGTCTATCACTTAAAGAATCTAAAAGCTAATTAATGACAATCTTGATCAGCATACAGATTCCCAAAATGTAAAAGAGAATATGCCTAAGGTATTACTGAAGTAAGTCAGCTTCACATACCCATAAGGGTTTCTGTGAATTAAACCCTGAATATCTGAAATATCAGTATTTTGAGAATATTCATAAACAAAAGTACAAACAGAAAGGACTGTGTCATCTGTTGTACTTTAACTAATAGAGATTTTAACATTTTGTGATTAATTCCCAAGGGATCTTTTAAGCACATTATTCACTACTCATGTAGTGCTATCAATGCTCTTGTGAATTGGTCACAGGTGTTCTGCTGTTTTGTAAGAAAAAATACAAAATAGAGAGAACACAAACACAACTTCAATTTATGCAAGCTAAATCAGATACCGCTTCCAAAAGTGTGCATTCTCTCCTTTGCCATGTGAAGTGGTATCAGCGAGGTAAAAGGGGAGGACTCAGAAGAACCAATACAATGACAGAATAGGCATGCGAAACAGACTTTCACATGTGTTCAATAGCATTCTATTTTCTATTAAATACTACTCCCAGACTTGTTTCAGTATGTACTTAGATCAACCACATATTAAGGAATTTTAGCTAAGCCCTTCACACCACAAAAATCCTTTTGCATTGCAACTGGGACACTAGTAAATAGTTACTCCATATCCCCTATATCCATGCCATGGTAGATGACCCTTCTTTTTCCATGGGAGCCAGCACATGAGTTGTGGTCAAAGAAGACTAAGGTGGTCATTACAACATTGTCAGTAAAAGCCGCTTACCGTAGTGCAGAAGACCGCCAACACACCGGCGCAGCCGTGGAATTCAGCCACAGCTATTATGACCCACATCTCGAAATACGACAAAATTCAGACAGCCACACAATTCCCCCACACCAAAGATCAGTGATAAACTGGCGAAAACAAAATCTCCACCGTCACACCAACAGAAATACACCCACGCTATCACGACCCATGAATCCACGCAGCGGTCTTTCAACTGCGGTATTCCATTGGTGGTACACACCGCCGCGCTCAAAATACACACACTTTTACAAAACACCGCCACATTGGACAATTCCAAATACACACACCTGATACACATACACACACCACACCCACACACCCAATACAATATAAAACACACACCCACATCACCCACAAACCCCTACTACCAAAAATTCAGAAAGAAGGCCAGAGAGAGACACCACCATCCACAAACTAGCAGCCACAGGCACTCAACACCATCACCCACACAACTTCCACGCACAAAACACCACACACCACTACATATCACCACACACATCACCCACACCACCCCATGGCACGGCAAAGACACCCAAGGATCTCGGAGGAGGAGCTCAGGGTCATGGTGGAGGAAATCGTCCGGGTAGAGCCACAGCTATTCGGATCACAGGTGCAGCACACCTCCATAACTAGGACGATGGAGCTATGGCGAAAAATAGTCGACAGGGTCAACGCAGTGGGACAGCACCCAAGAAATAGGGACAACATCAGGAAGAGGTGGAACGACCTACGGGGGAAGGTGCATTCTGTGGTCTCAAGACACCACCTGGCAGTACAGTGGACTGGCGGCGGACCCCCACCTCCTCCCCCACAACTAACAACATGGGAGGAGCAGGTCTTGGCGATTCTGCATCCTGAGGGCCTCGCAGGAGTCCGTGGAGGAATGGACTCTTGTAAGTCAAACCTTTAACTATCATATCCCCCACCCTACCTGCATGCTATCACAGACCCACACCCTTGCCCCCTCCCCTATCACTCTAACTCCTCACAAATGTACTAATAACACAAATCACACATCCCAACACCAAGCCCTGCATGACACAACAAAGCATGGGCATCCATCACTAAAGCATGCCCACTGCACATACCCATAACACCCCCCTCAACCATCATCACACAAGCCCCCACACAGGAATACTAGCACTGGGGTACACGTTCACCCACCCATTGCACAGTATGACTCATACAGATGCAATAATCATGCTTTTATACCCCTGCAGGACCACTACCCAACGTCACCAGACAGGAGGGTCCAGACATCTCCACCTCACCCACAGAAGAGGCCCACAGTGATGACTGCAGCTCTGTCCAACTGGATCCAGATGACCAGACCGGACCATCGTGGGCCTCGAGATAGTCGGTTCCCCTCAGACCTTCCACTCTCTGGTAACACCAGCACAGCACCCACCCAGCGGGCCCATACCTCCGTGCCCAGGACACGTCAATCAGCTGTGTGTCCACCAATACAGGGAACCCAGGATAACCCACCACCCCAACAACAACAGGGACCTGGGGGCAGTGGCAGTGGGCACACGGTCCAGGGGACGGAGGCACAGGAACACAGGGGAACTGGGAGGGCTGCCGTGCGACAGGAAGCGGACAGGCCAAGGGAACCCACTCTCTACAAGGCCCTCTCCTCCATCATGGGAGCCTACCACCACTCCCAGGAGACGATGGCAACAGTACTGGCCAAGTTTCAGGAGACCCAGCGCATGCAGGAGGAACAGTATTTGGGCTTCAGGGAGGAACTCAGAACCATCAGCTGTGCCCTGGGCATTATCGTAGGGGTGCTGAAGGAAATACTTAACACCAGGAGGGACACTATGGCACTACAAGGGGCCCCTGACACTAGCATGGATGATGAACTGCCCACCTCCTCCGGCGCTAGTGGACAGGAGGCACCGCCACAGGACCACCACACCAGCACCCAACCCCCTGCAGACGGAGAACCACCCCGCAAGCGGTCCCTGAGATCCAGGACAAAGACAGAGCACGATGCCAAGACCCCGTCAAGAAATGAGACCACCCTGATTGTCAAACCACTGTCCAACTTTGTAACTCTGTCTATATTGGAACTGCCCCAGCTCCACTTCCTATGCCCATATGGGCAATGCACCTGTGAGACTAATAGACTGGACTCTGCCATGGACATTCCTCCACCATCCCCCCTCACCATTTTACAACCCCCTCCAATATTGAGCACTTCAATAAACACCCTTGAAGCACAAAACAATCTGGAGTCAGTCTGTGATTTCGAAATTGTGTATTAGCAATGACAGTGACAAAATGTTTTTTCAAAAGTAACGTCAACATACCTATGTCACACAGCTCAAGTCCATGAGGAATCTAAGCAGATGACACACGTTGGAAACCACACCTGTGAAACCGTAAGGGAAAATGACAACTCAGTGACCATACACTGGGTGAAATCGACAGACAGAATAGAGGTAGAAGTGTTAAAGTACTTGTAGTAGGCAGGAATGTTTTCTCACCTGTGTGTCACTGGAAATATTGCTGGAGTCCCTGTTTGTCAATGTCTTCTTCCTCTGCTTCCGCCTCATCACTGTCCACAGGCTCCACAACTGCCACAACACCGCCATCTGGACCATCCTCCTGCAGAAAAGGCACCTGTCGTCGCAAAGCCAAGTTGTGAAGCATACAGCAGGCCACGATGATCTGGCACACCTTCTTTGGTGAGTAGAATAGGGATCCACCTGTCATATGGAGGCACCTGAGCCTGGCCTTCAGGAGGCCAGAAGTGCGTTCGATCACCCTCCTAGTCTGCCCATGGGCCTCATTGTAGCGTTCCTCTGCCCTGGTCCTGGGATTCCTCACTCGGGTCAGTAGCCATGACAGGTTGGGGTAACCAGAGTCCCCTAATAGCCACACCCGGTGCCTCTATAGTTGACCCATCACATAAGGGATGCTGCTATTCCGCAGGATGTAGGCGTCATGCACAGAGCCAGGGAACATAGCATTTACCTGGGAGATGTACTGGTCTGCCAAACATACCATCTGTACATTCATGGAATGATAACTCTTCCGGTTCCTGTACACCTGTTCACTCCAGTGGGGGGGACCAAAGCTACATGGGTCCCATCAATGGCACCTATGATGTTGGGGATATGTCCCATGGCATAGAAGTCACCTTTCACTGTAGGCAAGTCCTCCACCTGAGAGAAAGCGATATAGTTCCGCATGTGTTTCAGCAGGGCAGACAATACTCTGGACAACATGTTGGAAAACATAGGCTGGGACATCCCTGATAACATGGCCACTGTTGTTTGAAATGACCCACTTGCAAGGAAATGGAGCACTGATAGCACCTGCACTTGAGGGGGGATTCCTGTGGGATGGCGGATTGCTGACATTAGGTCAGGCTCCAACTGGGTACACAGTTCCTGGATTGTGGCACGGTCAAACCTGTAGGTGATGATCAAACTTCTTTCCTCCATTGTCGACAGGTCCACCAGCGGTCGGTACACCAGAGGATGCCGCTATCTCCTCACATGTCCCAGTGGACGGTGCCTATGAAGGACAACAGCGACCACAGAGTCAAACAACTCAGAGGTATGTACCCACAGTCTACACAGAACACCATTCATACACAAAATGTGGCCTGTATTTGTGTTGTGAGACAAGGCCTAGGTATGTGTGACGCAATTGGTAATTAGGCCATGTGGGCCCCTGAAATGGCGGCTGCCTGACCTCTAAACTGGGACAATGGGATGTGAGGTAACTGCGCTGGCGTTGTACACCGTCGCGGTAGGCGGTCGAAGACCACGGCGCAATGCTGCATTGGTTAACATTGGACCCTATGGGTCCCAGGAGCCAATGACGATGTACACCGGTGGTGATGGTACGCACCGCCGCGGACGTGACCGCCGCGGACGTGACAGCCATTTTCTATCTGTTCAATCACTCGATACCTGATCTTTGACAGGAGAGGACCTGCACTGCAAGTGCTGCTGTGACCTCGGTCTGGAAGAGACAATGGCTTGTGTGTCTGGGGAAAGGGCCCCTGCCTTCACTGCAGAGGAGTTGGAGAAGCTTGTTGACGGGGTCCTCCCCCAGTACACGCTACTCTACAGTCCTCCAGACCAACAGGTAAGTACACAGGGAGCATGTTGTATGGGCTATGCCTGTGTGGAGAGGGCTGGTTGTAAGAAGGAAGGGGGCACAGTTCTGCGTGCATGAAGGACTGTGAATGCATGTGTCAAATGGCAAGGGTAGGGATGTGGGCAGCTCACTTTGACGGTGCAGTTGGTAATGACTTCTCTTCTTGCCCTGTACATGTCATGTAGGTCAGCGCCCACCAGAAGAAGGATATTTGGCGTGCCATCGCCAAGGACGTCTGGACCCTGGGGGTCCACCACAGATGGAGCACCCACTGCCGTAAAAGATGGGAGGACATTCGCCGCTGGAGCAAGAAGACGGCGGAGACTCAGCTGGGGATGGCCTCCCAATGTGGGAGGGGTGCCTGTCGAACCATGACCCCCCTGATGTTCAGGATCCTGGCGGTGGCCTACCCTGAGTTGGATGGGCGCTTGAGGGCATCACATCAAACACAAGGGGGTGAGTACACTATCATTCAGCGGACTTTGCGTGCAGTGAAGGTGTCTGGGTGGGGGAGGAGGGCTGTGGGTTTCCCTAGGCAGGGCGAGTTCCGTAGGCAAGGCCCCTCCGTAAGGCAGGCCATGTGGCACCCCACCCCACCTCTGTAGAGTGCCAAGTACAGGTATTCATGCCCCTGTGTCATCTATGTGTGCAGATGTCGTCCATAGCCTTGTAGGCCATTTCCCAGGAATTGCATCTGTAGAGCCCAACAGCGCAACGTAGTGCAGGGGGCTGCTGTGTCTGTATTGTCCGCCAACGGTAGCGGTAAGCCATGCACTCAACCTGTCTTTCTTCTGTCGTCCCCCCCCTTTTTGTGGTCTCCCTGTTCTTGTGTGCATTAGCATCATCAGGCGGAGGTACAGTGGCACCGGAGCACGATGGAGCTGCATCCCACATGGCCATGGAGGGCCACACTACGGACTCAGAATACACCAGTGGGACGGAGGGCGAGGGGAGCACCACGGTGGTCACAGGATCTGCAACCAGCGACACAGACTCATCCTCCGATGGGAGCTCCCTTGTGGTGGCGGCAACATCTGTGCCCCTCACTTCTACAGGTACAGCCGCCACCCCCCTACAAGCACTGCCCTCCCAACAGCCCCTCAGCCTTCGCCCCGTGCCCGCTCACCCAGGAGGGTGGGCATCACCTTTGCCCCAGGCACCTCAGCCCCTGCCCCTGTCACCTCTGCTGCCCTCAGTGAGGAGGCCATTGACCTCCTCAGGTCCCTCACTGTTGGGCAGTCTACCATTTTGAATGTCATCCAGGGTGTAGAAAGGGAGTTGCAACACACAAATGCATTCCTGGAGGGCATTCATTCTGGTCAGGCTGCCCTTCATCTAACCGTTCAGTCTCTCACCTCAGCACTGATGGCAGCCATTGTCCCTGTGTCTAGCCTCCCCCCTCCAACTTCCTCCACCCAGACCCAATCCGCTGTACCTCTGCCTATCCCAAGCACACCATCAGACCAGCCTGCACACACCTCAACACACAAGGGAAGCTCAGGCAAACATAAGCACCACACATCCCACAGGCACTCACGCAAGCATCACACACATACAGACACACCAACATCCACTGCCTCCACTGTGTCCCCCTCCTCCTCGACTCCCTCCTCCCTCCCAGTCTCGTCTACACTCACACCTGCATGCACTACCACTACAGCCACTACGTCCCGCACCAGCACACCCACCACCACACCCCACTCACGTGCACTCACCACCCCCACTACCATTTCCACGTCCCCTGTGTCCTCTCCCAGTGTGTCTGTGATGTCCCCTCCGAAGATACACAAACGCAGGCACACACCCACCCAACAGCCATCCACCTCACGACAGCCTCCAGTCCATGCACCTGCACCCAAATCCACAAAAGTTACACCTCCCACAACCACCACCTCTTCCTCCACTCCCAAACCTCCTCCAGCTACCCCTCCCAGTGTCTCCCAAAAACTTTTCCTGTCCACCCTTAACCTATTTCCCACCACCGCCACCCGTCCAACTCATAGGTCCCGTACTAGCACCTCAGCCAAAAAATCTCCGGGACCAGTGGTGCCTGTTGTTACAGGTATGTGGAGTGCACCGGCCATCAGGCCAGCCAGTGTGGCACGGAGCCACAGCACAGCCAGTCCCCCCTGTGAAGCACCAGAAGTTGGGCAGTGCCCGGCGGGAGAGGGGGAAGACTCCAGCCAGCCAAGCCGCTCACAGGGATCCTGGGGGGAGTGTCGACTCAGCTGTGACTCCTCCCAAGGTGGGGAAGGGGCAGAAGAAATCTCCAAAGTCTGGGAGGAGCAGCACGGCGGAGTAGACGCCCCGCCCCGCTGCCCAGGAGGCCTCCGCCAGCCCCATCGTCACTGACCAGGAGGCCACCGCCACAGTCACTGCCCAGGAGGCCACCGCCACAGTCACTGCCCAGGAGGCCACCGCCAGCCCCATCGTCACTGCCCAGGAGGCCACAGCCAGCCACAGCCCAGCTGACCCATGAAGGACCGCCAGCCACAGCCCTGCTGGGCAATGAAGGACCGCCTTGGCAAGGACTGCTGAACAGGTCAGACACTGGCAACTCAAGCACCGCTGAACAGGCCAAGGACCGCTGAACAGGGCAAAGACCGCCATGGCAAGGACCGCTGAACAGGGCAAAGAAAGCCATGGAAAGCACCGCTGAACAGGGCAACGACCGCCATGGAAAGCACCGCTGAACAGGTCAGACACTGGCAACTCCAGCACCGCTGAACAGGCCAAGGACTGCTGAACAGGGCAAAGACTGCCATGGCAAGGACCGCTGAACAGCGCAAAGACCGCCATGGCAAGGACTGCTGAACAGGGCAAAGACCGCCATCGAAAGCACCACTGAACAGGGCAATGAACGCCATGGAAAGCACCGCTGAACAGGTCAGACACTGGCAATTCAAGCACCGCTGAACAGGCCAAGGACCGCTGAACAGGGCAAAGACCGCCATAGAAAGGACCGCTGAACAGGACAAAGACCGCCATGGCAAGGACCGCTGAACAGGGCAAAGACCGCCATGGAAAGCACAGCTGAACAGGGCAACGAACGCCATGGAAAGCACAGCTGAACAGGACTGACACTGGCAACTCAAGCACCGCTGAACAGGCCAAGGACCGCTGAACAGGGCAAAGACCGCCATGGAAAGCACGGCTAGCCCATTTGCGGCAGGGGCAGTGACGCAACTGGGACCGTCACGGGGTGAGTGCTGCACTCTGGGCACCAGCCTCCCTCCAGAACCAGTGGAGACATGCATCCACTCTGTCTGTCCTGCACAGGATGAAGCACTCTGGGCACCAGTCTCCTTCCAGAACCAGTGGAGACATGCATCCACTCCGTCTGTCCTGCACAGGATGAAGCACTCTGGGCACCAGTCCCCCTCCAGTACCAGTGGAGACCTGCATCCACTTGAGAGACTGTGGCTTTGCACTCCCCAGGATGCAGCAGTGGGCAACCCACCCACTGTAGAGACTTGAGAGACTGTGGCTTTGCACTCCCAAGGATGGTACAGTGGGCAACCCACCGACTGTAGAGACTTGAGAGACTGTGGCTTTGCACTCTCCAGGATTGAACAGTGGGCAACCCACCCACTGTAGAGACTTATTGTAGAGACTTGTGAGAGTGCGGCTTTGCACTCCCCAGGATTGAACAGTGGGCAACCCACCCACTGTAGAGACTTGAGAGACTGTGGCTTTGCACTCCCCAGGCCCAGGATACATCAGTGGGCATGGAGCCCCCTTGTGGATCTGGCGTGGTGCACTCATCCGGCTGAGGTGCCCCCCCTTCCCTTCCCTCTGAGGTGTCTGTTGTATTTCTATCTGATGCCCCTGCAGTGTTCTCTCTGTTTGGATTGGGTATCTTGTGTGGGCCTCGCCCATGCATTTTGGGCCCAGTGGTCCACAGACTATGAGTGGTGCAATACCTGCACTACTAATCGTGGTGTATATTTGGTTTATTGTGTTTATATATATATATATATATATATATATATATATATATATTTGCTTACTGTATTTTGATATATTACAATGGTTCCACTCATTTCCTTTAGTTTTTGCATTCTTCCAGGGGGGGCTGGGGGATGTTACTGTAATGTATAGATAAGCATTGGTGTGTGTTGTAGTGGGTGAGGATCCGGGTGGGGGTTGGGGTGTTGAGTGTGTGTGTCCCTGTGTTTTTGCCTCCCCCCTCCCCTATGTCGTAGGTGCAGTACTCACCATGGTCTTCGCCGCTGGCGTTGATGATCCTCGTAGAAGAGCGGCAAGAATAGCTCTGGCAGAATATGAAGTTCCGGCTCCATGGTGCCCTCCTTCCTCGTGGAGTGTGTAGAGGTGAGCGTTTTCCCTTTGAAATGGCTGTTTCTGCCGTGTTTTTATCCACGGTGAATCCGCCCCGGAAAAGGTGGCGGATTGGTAGGTTGTGATACTGTGGGCGGTACATTGTCTTCCGCCTGTCTGTTGGCGGGGACCGCCGCACTGTTTGTTTGTACCACCGTGGCGGTCGGAGTGTTAAAGTGGCTGTCTTTGTTGGTGGTTTCTGCCACAGTCATAATTGCAAAATGTTTACCGCCGGCCTGTTGGCGGTCTTACCGCCACTTTAACACCGTCCGCCAGGGTTGTAATGACCACCTAAATAAGTAGATTTTGTTCAAAAAGACCTTTTGAATGAGGACATTAAGACTTGAGAATCAATTTAAGTGGCAGTAAACGGGTCACAGATGATCCAATAAAATGACAGATTGAGCATGTAGAATAGACCATTGAGTTTTGTACAGTTCACGTAAGGGTGATCACATACCATCCCGACATGATATAGGTGAAAATGCTTAATCACCTAAATATTATGTAAAAGAAGTTTAGCTAATTTCCCCACACCTCATTAAGCCTTTTTTATGGCTTTTGAAGAGAGTACTCAGTAATTATTCCAAATCCACAGTTTGCATTCCAGACTGGCTTGCTTCTATTTCTTCATGCTAGTCAGATGAGAGAAGAGTCCTACTGGTTGGGGTGAACTGAACCACACAGGTGGTTAGAACATGTATTTTAAAAGAACAATCAGCACAAGAGACCAGAATTAGGAGGTAAGGTAAATGATGAGAACTCAGAAGACTCAACGAGATTACAGACTGAACATGCAAAATAGAGCAATACCTGGTGTACACCTTAAAGCAAATCAAGTATCACTCTGTGATTTGATATGATTCTGTGTGGCAGCAGATTGTGTGTGATTTCATAGTAAATCAATTTCATGACATACCATTACTGAGAAATATTTCATCTGAATTGTTAATTTGACCTTTAAAGGATGATCAGTGTTTACCATTTCATAGAAACTAATTTATAGAATAGATATTTTTGAATTTGGCTTTTGCATGCTTATTTTTTAAGGTGCAAACATAATGACTGTAGGTCTTACTTTCAGAAGCATTTTTTGTCAGAGGTATTTATTTCAGTACTTTACTTCAGGCTGTGTATATTTTTATGATTTATATATTTCACACTGCAGACCATTGCTTTGGATATTTTTTATTTACTGACTCATCGCCACCCCTAAATAGCATTCAACTAACCCCCTCAGAGCCCTTTAAATACCATCCAACCCTGCCACCTAAAACCCCCTTACCACACCTAAATTCCTTGAACCCTAAAAGCCATTTCTACCCTTAAACCCCACCAAATAATGACCTCTGAAAATCCTTTTCAATACCTAACCTCCACATTTCCCTGAAATCTTAAAACCTCTCACCATCTCTAAACTCCACCCATCCCTGGCCTCTAAAACCCCTTCACAACCTAAACTCCACCCATTCCTGAACTTTAGAAAATCCATTCTACATATAAACTCCAGTCCGCCTAAATCTTTAAACCCTCTCACCACCATAAATTCCACCCACTGCTAAACCTCAAAATGTTCTGCCTGTAATCTCCATGTTGAACCTGCCCTTTTGTGCAGGGCCACCCCCAGATTTTTGTTTTCTTTTGCTTTGCTTAACCCAGTTTTCTTGGCATTGGGACACTGTGCACTCTTAACCTGGTGACCGGTGGTAAATTGCTAGTGGTCTATTCCTATAAGATAGTACAGATGGCATAAACCTGTTTGGTGGATTTAATGTAATTGTAAGTTCCTAATAAATGGTGCCCCAGGTTCTCAGGGCTTGTAAATTAGATGTTACTAATGGGCAGTAATACTCATTGTACTACTTAGTAATGTAGCCTTGTAAAACATATCTTAAATGTGCCAAAACAGCCTGTAGTGCAGTTTTAAACTGCCATTTCCACCTGGCAAAATAAACCTTTTTTCCAGGACCTAACCTTCCTTTATTTAATACGTATGTCACCCCTAAAGTAGACCCTCAATGCTTATAGAGCATGGTGCACTGTATTTAAAAATTAGGACATTCTCTTAAGTTTTACATGTCCTAGCAACGCAAAACCCACAAGGTCATGTTTCACTGTTTTTTTTTTTTAGTCCTTACCATTTATGCTTTCTGCCAGTGTATTGGGACACATGACAAGAATGGCTCTGCTGGATTTTGTGTATTCTTCCCAGGCAGTGACACAAAGGGGACTAGGTGTTACAAAGGGGACTAGGTGTGACAGGATGGGCAACCCTGCAAGGGTGGCTGTTGGCTGAGTTGTTCCCTGTCCCACTTGCATGTCGAAGGGCTTGCCTCCAGCACATACAAAGGAATCTGACTCCATGACTTTTGGCATCTTGACAGAGGAAAAGAAGAACGTTCTAGAACCAGATGGGGGGGTAAAAGAGAATGTCCCTCCTCACATAAAGGCAGGCACAAGGTGTAAATACTGGACTGTAAGACCAACTCTTCATAACACGTCTGTGGACATTACAGAATCACTGCCCTACTGCTACCAGAGGCTGCCCTGCTCTCTGAGAAGAAAGACTGGTAAATTGGCTGACCTCTACCCTCTGAGCTATAGCTATACAACAAGCTCCAGAGGCCTCCCGGTCCCTTAGCTAGCATCAGCTAAGCTCCTCCTATGAAGGAAGGTGAAATCCTGATGTTTGGAGCTCAATAGGGCCCCTTCACACAGAGACTGTTCTTTCCAAAATGAACTCTGCTGCAAAACTCTTTGCTTTACAACAACTACTAGCAAATCAAGTTCTGCACTTCACGCTACAGCAACATCAGTTGTTTGTGACCTCCAGTGTGAAGCTCCAGCAATGACCATTTGTGACTCCTAACCCAGCTCTTCGTGCTGCAGGGACAACAGCCCACACCACCCGGCCTCCCCTTTGAACTACAGCAGCAACCATCCATGATGCTCTCCCTGCTCTTTGGGGTCCTCTTCACCTCAAATGGAACTGTTTGGGCCAGGCTTAGAGAAGGTAATCTTTTCAGTAGAACTAACCCAGTCACTGTATACAACCCATGCTCAATCGCAGTCAGCCTGATCTTGTGACTTTTCCCGGTCTAGCACAACAAGATGACTGCAAGTGGTTCTTTGTACTTTTAGGCTCTATTGTTACCTACAACTTTCTGTCGTGGGTACATTTTAGTTAGTCACTTAGGCACAGTGGTAGCTTAGCTTAGGCTTGTGGCCTATCCCCTTTTATTTAGTTATTATGCTCTGTATTAATTTTTAATTGATTTAATTATTACTTCTTTTAGTGGCAATGTTTTAATTTCATTATCGGCCACTCTTCTGAGAAAGCGTTATTAGAGCTATGCATGACATACTTTGCATCATGTTCTTTTCCTCGGATTTACAAGAATGGAATGCGAGGCACAGAGAAAAGTATTTTGTGTTGCCATCCCCAAGACTGCACAAACAGTCCAGCGCTTACGTACGTACTGACCTCAGACTTCTGTACATGAGTATAAACATATCCTCTATAAAAAAAAAGCTTGTAGTGCATTAGAGGGGGTTTCAGCCAGAATTTCCATCCATGCTGCATGCCTGCTTTCTGTCAACCTCAGCCTTTGTATCTCCATGGATCCTGATCTGGAGACTGGTAGCCTGACCTTGTACCAAGGCTAAGGGTGTGGGTTGTGCTTCTCATGGACACTGTATGGACAGATTTGGCTTACATCAATCAATCAATCAAAAAATGTGTAGAGCGCGCTACTCACCAGTGAGGGTCTGAAGGTGCTGGGGGAGGGGAAACAGAGGGGGGGCAGAGAGGTTCACTGATCGAACAACCACGTCTTGAGGTTCTTTCTGAAGACCAGTAGGTCTATGGTTTTGCGAAGGTCGGTGGGGAGGGAGTTCCAGGTTTTGGGGGCGAGGTAGGAGAAAGACCTGCCTCCTGTGGTGGTGTGTTGGATGTGGTGAACTGTGACTAGGGCGAGGTCGGCTGATCAGATGTTGCATGTGGGAGTGTGGAAGTTAACTCTTTCATTGAGGTAGGTTGGGCCGGTGTTGTGGAGGGATTTGTGTGCGTGGATGAGGATCTTGAATGTGATTCTCTTGTCTATGGGGAGCCAGTGAAGGGATTTGTGGTGTGGTGAGATTCGTTCATGGCGGGTGGAGGCCAAGGTCGAGGCGTGCGGTTGTGTTCTGGATTCTCCAGAGTTTGAGTATGAGTATGAGTTTGAGTGTGGTGCCGGCGTATAGGGCGTTACCGTAGTCCAGTCTGCTGCTGATGAGTGCGTGGGTGACTGTCTTTCTGGTTTCTGGGGGAATCCATTTGAAGGATTTTGTTTTAGAGTGCGCAGTGTGTGGAAGCAGGAGGAGGTTAGAGCATTGATTTGCTGTGTCATGGAGAGGGAGAGGTCGAGGATGATGCTGAGGTTGCGTGCGTGGGTTGTGGGGGTGGGTGTGGGGCCTAGGGCGGTGGGCCACCAGGAGTCGTCCCGTGTGGTTTTGTTGGGGCCGAAGATGATGATCTCGGTTTTGTTTGAGTTGAGCTTGAGGTGGTTAGTGGTGATCCAGTTGGCGGTGTCGAGGAGAGCGGCATGTAGGTTGGTTTTGGCAGTGGTGGGGTTGCGGGTGAGGGAGAGGATGAGTTGGGTGTCATCTGCATAGGAGAGGATAGTGATTCCGTGCTTTAGAGGATGTTGGCTAGGGGGATCATGTAGTACATGGCCATGCTCTCACTCAGGGGCTAGAGATATTAGGCTTTTAGGTAGGAATTGTATATTCATGTCATGAAAATATGTTGGGGTTGTTTATATTCACATCTCCTCTCTAAATTTCATAATCTTCATTTTGTTATCCCTCATTATCCTAACAATTGCCGCTTATACATTTCATCGAAAATTGCAGTCTTTTCAATAAATGTACTGAAAACTGTCCTGTATCTCTTTTCTTGCCTATGTATGTGCAGGAGACTTGTATGTGGAGAAAAAAAGCAAATTTACCATGATTTCCCTGAGGGATCTTCAGAGTTCCATGCCAGGCTGCCACAAATCTCCTTTACTAGTTGGGTTTTGGTGAGGTGCTGCTAGAGAGCCGGGAGGGCTGGGCCGACAGCTGCTAACAGGTGTGGGAGTGACTCAGTCGCCTACAATGCAGAGGTGCTGCTGCCCTAAATCCAGCAGTCTCATTATAATGTGAAAGTCCATATAACATTTCAAACATATTTCCAGTTCTAGTGATTGAATTCCTGTTATAGTATTTTTTTTATTTCTTAAAATGATCTCTATTTTCCTGAATTGGCTTGAACATTTTCTTGTGTTGTGTTTTTGTGTGCTGCATAAGTACTTTACATATTGCTTTTAGGTGAAGTCTGACAAATAACCCAATTTTTTACACTCTATTCATTGCTGACATCTAAAACCTCTCACCACTCCTTAACTCCATCCAATTTTAAAGTCTAAAAAATCTTCACTACCCTTTTACTCTACTCATCACTTCACCTTAAAAACCTTCATCAGCTCTAAACTCCACCAATCCTCAAAACCCCTTTCTGTGCCTGAACCCTACCCATCCTTGACCCCTAAATCCCCCTCATCACCTCTAAACATCACCCCTTTCTAAACCAGAAGACCTGTCACTACCCCTAAACTCAATCAAAGTTTAATGTAATTTTGGATTTTTCCTTAAAATTACTTTTTATTTAAGATGTTTATTTTATTTTTGAATATGTGTATTTCCTTAAACATGTATTTCCTAAAACTAGTTTACCATGGTGTGGTTTTGGCCAGTTTGGTTTGACGGTTTTAGTTTTCCATCAATTCACATTCATCAGTAGCAGCATGTCATCGGATGACTAAACAATATAAAAAGTAAGCTTAGCTCAAATCTACATGTCACGATAATTCTTTTGCATTGGCCTGACCTCAGAAATAATAAAGGAATTTTAACTAGGCAGTTCATACCACCAGATTCATCCTTTTGCACTCCTACTTTAGCTACTGGCCACTATTATTCCAAATCACTGATTCCTAATTGGTATGCTTCTACTTTCCCCATGGCACCTAAATAAAAAAGATGGCTTATCCTGGTCGGAGAAGACTAGATATTGCAAGAAACTTTCAGTGTATCTCTCAAAAGACCTACCTAATGAGATGATTGGGATTTGAGAAACAAGATAACTGGGGAAGTCTCAGAACAAAGAAGTGCCAAGTTATTGAACATTTATAACGGAGCACTCAATGGCTTACATTTATCGTGAGGCTAGTCATTTGCCATTGCCAGACATGATATAGCAGCATGTTTACACAACACCCAGGAATGTATAAAAAGGAATCTTAAATAACCCACTCTTGTCATTAATATTTTTGCTTTCCACTCAAGCCATTTCTCACCAATGATTCCAAATCATCTTTTTCGACTCTAGGATGGTGTGCCTCTCTATTTTGATGGTGGCCAGGAGAGGTCTTACTGAAGTAGAGAGGTAGATTGATTGATTTTCCAAAGACTTGTTAAATGAGAAGAATGTATTTTTAATAGCAAAGTAAAATGGGAGGTATCTGATCATCCAAAGAGATTACAGAATGAGCATGTGAAAAGAACATTCACTGGTGCGCAGTGAACATAAAGCTATTTCAGCACCATTCCTAGATATAATATAGGAGCATGTGCCCTGATCACCAGCATAAATAAAAAGGAAGGGTGTGTGTGTTGGTGTAGGGGAAGGGGAAGGGGGGTGGTCCAGGCACTGCAAGATTGTAGACACTCTGGGGAGAGGTCCTGCAATCTGACACCATGGGAGGGCCATGGAGTGAGGAGTGAATCTGGGGACCGGGGAGTGATCCCTCTTGATGCTGCCACTGCGTTAGGTGGGACCATGTGTTCAGTGTCCCTGGATCTGCAGAGCTGGGCCTCGATGCACACAAGGATGCATGAGATTGTGTAGGCCGGGCCTGTGACCACTTAGGCTTCATGTGCACTGGAGGTGCCTGACTGCTGACTTCACCACCACCCTCTAGCAGTGCCCCTCATATCTCCATGCCCCTTTCTCACATGTATTTCATGTGTTTTATAGTGCCCCTTTCTCACATGTATTTCATGTGTTTTATTGTGCCTCGCTTTACAGCAACTGGTGTTGAAACACTTTACACCAAACACACATATAGAGATAATGAATCATACATGTATAAATCAGAGTATAGGAAATGTTACATTAGACAAAGGGGAGTACATGGTGTAGTATTTGCATGTCATCCTTACTGGTAGGCAGTTTTAAAGAGTACTTGGTCTGGGGAAGCATAAACTCAGGATTCAGAACATAACACAGTGTTTAGAATTGACCTTACTAAATACAATTTATTTCTACGCAAATAAAGCCCTTTAAGCAAAATTAGGATAATCAAGGACTGGGAAAAAAACATAACTTTCTAACCCGTATGATCCAGTTTGCATGCAGCTCTTTGATGGCAGGTCATACCTTACTGTGCTACAGTATGATTATAACTTATGAACTGCTCAGTATCAAAAGGATCTTTGGGACAAAAGCAGTATCCCACTGAGCATTGCACATTAAATATTGTTCTGTGGTCTGAATAGTACACATTCTTTGCAACAGGCATATTAACTCTCTGTGCTACCTAAAAAGAGTCAAAACTGCTGATAGAGAAAAATCCGATCTGTCTCCAGCAGAAACAATGATCACAAGAGTTATCTTGGCAGATTTATTGTTCCCTGAAAACTGTTGGATAATGCAGTGTTTTTCAAACACTTGCACTGCTATAAAACTGGCCCCCAGTAACAAAAGTGGCCCCTCACCCTTCCAGTCTTCTGGGGAAATGCCTGAGTCCCGGTCCAGCCTTGATTTCATGCCATAACTGATACCAGAATGGATCTTAGAGGACGGGTGGATGCAGTGGTGTTGGAGCTGTCTTTTACAAGATGGTTAGCGCAATCTCAGACAGGGTTAAGACCACAGAGATCGACATCGCTGAACTCCAAACACAATCCCTCAATATGGAGGCGCAGGATCTGACTTATCAGTTAAGGTTCTGGAGGAGAAGCTTGCCGATCTTGAGGGCAGGTCCGAGTGAAATAATATTTGCATGATTGGCTTTCCGAAGGGAGCTGAGGATCGTGACCACACTGTTTTTTAAAAGATCTGGCTCTCCACTAAATTTGCTCCTCAGAAACCGGCCCACTCATTTCAATGTGGAACACGCTTATTATGTTGCTGTATCCTGGCCCGCCCAGCGCTCCTCCATGACCACTGGCAGCCAAGCTACTCAGTTTCCAGGAGAGAGACAGAGTATTACAAGCCATCAGAAGCTTAGTTCCAATCACCTATGGAAACGCGTGGATCTACTTTTTTCCAGAAAACACTGTTGTGGTGCAGCATAGGGGGGATCCTTTGCAGGAGTGAATGTAAGCATCAAGTACTCCTTACTGTTCCTGGCAAAACTAAAGGTGATGGCACACAGATAAACCCCGTTTTTCACTCATGGGGATGCTTGGGACTGGTGACGCTGCACTGTACAGAGAAGAATACCCACTTTCCAACGTACAGCACAGGTGGCATGGTCAATAGCACTTGGCATCACATAAGAGGGTCTCCAGAACCTTTGGTTATCCTTTGCCTACTCTGCCGGTACCAGTTTACCTTGGGTTTTAGCCAATTCCTCCACAAATAAAGACTCTAACTCCTTTCTGCTTAACATGTTGTCCACTCCACTCCCCTTGGTTACTCCACAGACAGCTGAGGACATCATCTGACCTTTTCTTGTGCTTGGGTATTATTCATTGTCAACATGCCATAATGGATCTACTGTGGACTGGGGAGAAATCCATCCTTCCTCCTTTTACCTCTTTGCTTTAGCTTTACATTTTTTTGTTTTAATCACTTGACTGTGGGGAGGAGGGATCACCTTGAGTTACCTTGGTTTGCTCTTCATGCCCGTCATGGCTCACTTTCATTTACTGTTCCTTATCCCTGGGGCCTTCGACTGCTGCTAATACTTTGCACATGGGGCCCTCATCACTGACAATTTCCTAGATGCATACACCTCTGACTCGAGCCTGGTTTGTGATTTCCACACTGTCCCTGCCTCCCTGCAGTGCTGCCTCAGAGACATTTGGGGCATCCTATCATCCAATTTAAACTGCATACCTTTTGTTGCTATTGTTGTCTGCCGTTGGGCATCCATACATTATTTTGCCGCTCAGGGGTTGGGAAGTTCTGTTAATAGCCTTTATTTCATTATGCGGCGTTGGATGTCTCAGGATGTTGCAGCTGTTGAACTCTGGGATTTGCATAGCTGCCCGAGGTCCAATTTGCTTCCCACATTCTGCCACATCACTTTATCAATATGGGTAAACTACATATAATTACCTCGAATATTTGTGGCAGGACCACAATCAAAACACGAGCCTTTGCAATTCAATAGGTCTTGCATTTTCTTGAGTTAGAGCTACTGGCATTGTGAATTCAGAACTTGACTTTTCTTGCCACATAAATTGGTCATCCCTGCCTCATAATTTAATCTTTTCCCGCCATATAATTCCAGTGGCCCAGCATTTAAATAAGGCACTTCCATTTACATTCTTCCTCAGACTTGAAACATACATAATTATCATATAAACCTTTATCAGAAATAAACGTTTGGCATTAGAGTGTAATGCTCAAAACAGCATGACAAAAATATCATTTGGGACGGATTGGAGGGTGAAAGGAAAGAGGGAGTCTGGAGTTAAGATGGAGAGGACAAGTGGTGAAGTAACAGTGTCATGGGCCCTGGAGTAAGAAAGGAAAATAGTTGACTGCAATTTTGGCAGGAAAATGCAGCAGTAATTAGAGATGAGTGAGGTCCATAGGTCTCTGGGACTTGGTGCCACTGCACCTGTTGCTCCATTGATAACTAGGCCTTAGGAAAGAAAGAAGATGGGGCAGAAAAAGACAAGCAAAAGGAATACAACAGACAAACAGAAGAAAGAAAAAGGGTCACAAAGAAATGAAAGAAGGGAAAGAAAGAACAAGAAAATGAAAACAAAACTAAAGGATGAAATAGAGCAAATGTGTGAGGCAAAAGAAAAAAAGGGAAGGAAGCTAGCAAATGAAAGTAGAGGAAAACATTATTTTAAAGTGTGAAAGAAAGAGAAAAACAAACATTTGAGGAAAAAAGAGATGATGAGAGAAACGAGCAGCGAAAGAACCAGGACATGTATGTACTGATACATTTCCCACAGACACAGAATGGGAAAACCACTTTGACACTTCGATCCCTGTAGGAGACTTGCCTGGTTTGTAGTGGGTACCTATGGTACTTACACCATATACCAGCTCCAGTTATCCTTTATTAGTGTAGTGTAGACAGTGTCTAGAAGCCAGGCTCTATAGAGGTAGCTGTGGATGAGCAGCCAAGGCTTATCTAGGAGACATGCAAAGCTCATACAATATCACTGTAGTCACACAGTACTCTCACAAACATGAAAGAAAATAAAGGTACTTCAATTTGGTGACACAAATACCAAAAATACCATAGAGACTATACTCCCTTAGGAGGTAAGTAATATACAAATTATGTACACTAGTGTGCAGAAACAGGTGTAGAAAACAGTTGAAAAGCAGTGCAATTAATGAGAATCACAATAGTTAGAAATGGGCCTTGGGGAGTACAAACCATATACTAAGAAAGTAGAATGCGGAAGTCAGTATCACTAGGAAAGTGTAGTGTGTAGAGGGGAGCTGGGGGTACTAAAAAAACAAAAATCCACCCCAGTGACCAGGAAAGTGGGAGTTAATCATATTAACTTGCCCAAACACACACACAAGTGAGATGAAAAATTATGCAAGAAGAAGGGACTGCAAAACACCAACAGTGGATTCCTGGACATAGGAACCTGTGGAAGAAGGGGACCAAGTCCAAGAAACACAGAATAGTCCAGGAAGAACAGGAGCCCCCTGGTAAACCGGATGAAGGTGCAAAAGAAGAACCACAGGTGAAGAATAGTCAGTAAGGCACCCAAGAAGACGGAGTCGGGTCCCTAGTTGGTTCAAGTGATGCCCTACGCTAGATGGAGGATTGCAGTCTGGTTTGCGTCGCTAGAGTATGCCAACAAGCCTTGGCACAAGCAAAACTCGTGGGTAGTGGAGAATGGTGCTGTCCGGGACCAGGTGGACTCTACCCAGAAGGGGGATCTGAAGAGGGATCTCAGCAACTCAGAGAGCCCACAGGTGACCAGGCAGAATGCCCCAAAGTCCCACAGCATGGGGACAAGGAAGGTGCAAAAGAGGCCCAAGCAGCATGATGACAAAGTCTCCCACGCAGCCAGAGAACCACTCAGGAAGCTGTGTGTCACAGAATAGTGTGCTGGGGGCCAGTGCTACAAGATGCATGAAGAACTTCGTGGAAGGATGGCAGCAAGCCTTGGCATCTGCAAAACATGCGGTGCACGGAGGTACTGTCTTGCGTGGGGAGGCAAGCTCTTACCTCCACCAAAGTTGGACAGTTGGACGTGAGGACCATTTGGACCACTTCAGTCCACCACATGTGATGCAGGATCCACAAAGATCAGTAGGAGAGGGGATCCACGCAGCCAGTCATTGTTGCAGTCAATGCCTGCTGAAGCAGGGGAGTGACTCCTTCTTCCATAGGGAGATTCCTTTGCTCTTCTTCGCAGGTTGAAGACTGGATGTCCTCAGAGGATGCACAACTGGGAAACAGTTTCTGGCAGGAGCTGAAAATACAATGTTGCAGAAGACATCTGGCTTCTTTGTTGCAGTTTGTAGAGTTTTTGGAGGGTCCAGATGCAGTTTATTCAGTGAGAAGTCGATGTAGAGGATGCAGAGGGTTCCTGCTGGAGTCTTGCAATCTGAATCTGAAGAACCAACCAAAGTAGAGACCCTAAATAGCCCTGAAAGGGGGATTGGTCAACCAACTAGGTAAGCACATATCAGGGGAGGGCTCTGACATCACCTGTTGACACTGGCCACTCAGATGCTCCCAGAGTTACCTGGCAACAACTTTGAATCCAAGATGGCAAAACCCAGGGACCCTCTGGAGAAGCTCTGAGCACCACCCCTGGGGTGGTGATCGACATGCGAGAGGTCACTCCCTTTTCCTTTGTCCAGTTTTGTGTCTGAGCAGGGACTGGGGGTCCATGAACCAGTATAGACTGAACTATGCAGGGAGGGCATCAAATGTGCCCTTCAGAGCTTTTCCAGTGGCTTGTGGTGTAGCACCCCTCTCCCAAAGGAAATCCTTTGTTCTGACTTCCTGGGCTTGAGCTGCTCAAGCAACAAGAGGGCAGAAACCTGTCTGTGAAGCGGCAGCAGCTGGGGCTGCCTGGAAATCCTCAGAAGGCTGCAATGGCAATACTGGGGGTCCTCTAGGGAGTCCCAGAGTGCATGGAATCATACAACCAATTCTTGCAAAAGCCTTGGGTTTTGATTGCAACATGTCTGATACCAAACATGCCTATATTCAGAGTTACCATTATGTAGCTGGACATAGGCAGTGACCTATGTCCAGTTCACGCATAAAATGGCGTCCCTGCTCTGACAAAGTCTGGGAAAATGGTCCTTGAGGTCATGGGGGCACCTCTGCTATTGCAGGGGTGCCCTCACACACAGGTACTTTGCACCGTGACCTCCGTGCTGGCGGGCCTGGTATAGGGGTGACTTCTAAGTGACATGGTGCAGTGTAAGTGGTAGTGAAAGGGTGCTTGCACCTTTTCACACAGGCTGCAATGGCATTCTAGCAGAAGCCTTTGCATGGGCTCCCTATATGTGGCAACATATATGCTGCAGCCCATAGGGATCCCCTGGAGCCCCAATGTCCTGGGTACCTAGGTACCATATACTAGGGACTTATAAGGGGGCACCAGCATGACAATTGTGGGTGGAATACTGTGTTAACAGTAAGTAACAACCAAATTTAGAGGAGAGAGAGCATGATCACTGGGGTCCTGTTTAGGAGGATCCCAGTCACAGTCAAGAACACTGATGTCAGGAAGAAAATGAGAGTAACCATGTCAAGAAAGAGGGTATTTTCCTACGGTCCTGACAAGTAACTTCTGGCTTCCACATACAGACACATACAGAAAAAGAGGGCTTCATAGTAAAATTTTAATTGAGAGTTAAAGATCAGAAAAACACCAGAGAAAGGAAGGAAGAGAGATCTAAAAAAAAAAAAGAGAAATGACTGAGTTAAAGGAAAGAGCAAATATAAAAGAAAGAAAACATGAAGGGAAGAGAAAAAATAGTGAAAGAATGAACACCTGATGAAGAAAAAAGAGAAGAAATGAGGAAAGAAATAACATTGTTTTTGCAAGTTTGAAAGAGGAGGTGGCAAGAGCAAGAGGGAAATAAAAATAAGGGAAGCGGAGTAAAAATAAACTGTTCAAAGAAAGAGCGAATCTGTTAATGTGTCGATTTTAAAACCTGGAAAGTGAAAAGTGGGGCGAAAGAAAACATTGAGAGTAAACAGAGTAAAGAAAGGAAAAGAGTGAGATAGGCAGAAACAGATCCTCTCAAATAAAGATGGCAGTTAAGAATAGATTTAATTGCGTCCCCCAGGACCTCAAACAGACGTCACAGTGAAGAACAGCATGGGGCACTGCAGAACAGCAGAAGGTGCATTAGCAGGGTTGTATGTGAACTCCAACAAAGCAATATTAGGGCGCTTCAGATCAGGATTGGGGTTATAGACACAGCTATGTCCTGGCCCAGTGCTGGAATAACAGAAAGGCAGCGGGTGAGGAATGAGAAACGGAGCATCATGTAATTCCTGGTATTGGAATAATGGGGCTTCCCAGGTAAGGTTTGTGGTGCACTGGCAGAGTTGTATGTGGGCTACAGTACTGGAATAGTAACAGGCACACAAGGTCAGAAGTGAGGTATGCTAATGGAGCTATGTGTGGAACCTAGTATTGGCTTGCTAATGTTGCCGACAGTTAGCTTAGTGAAGCTGTGAGTGGGGCCTAGTATGGGAGTGGCATTGCCTCTGAACCTCAGAAACAAGGAGTCCTGAAGGCCATGTGTGTGCACTTTAGTACTGAGAAGAAATGTACACTGAATATTAGAATTGATGGATTCTGGCGGAGGTGGGGGTTCCCATCAATAGTGGTGTTGGATGTTATTCTTGAGGTGCAATAGCTGTGCTGTGGTTTTCTCTTTGGGTACAGTATTGGCTTGCCAGTGGGACTGAATATTAGAATTGAGCTGCTGTAATGGAACTGTATGTGAGCAGGCTCCCAGTATAGGAAAGGAAGTAACCGCCCCGGGGTAGAACTGAGGTACACTGATTGAACTGTGCCCAAGGTGCTAGTACTGGAACAGCAGAGTATACTGACTGTAAGAACTGAGGAGCTCTGGCAGACAGTGTGTGTGGAATTCTTGCACAGGCACAGCTGAGGGCTTGGAGTGTGTGGCTGAGGTACACTGAGCGAGCTGCGTCTGAGGGCCGAGTACTGGAACAGCTGTATGTATTGACTGTGAGAACTGAGGTTCTCTGGCAGACAGCGTGTTTTGGATTTTGGCCCGGCTGAGGGACTTGAAGTGTGTGAACTGAGGTGCACTGATGGAGCTGCACCCAAGGTCCCAGTACTGGAACAGCAGTGTGTACTGACTGTAAAAACTGAGGTGCTCTGGCAGACATTATGTGTGGGGTTCTGGTACTGCCATGGCTGAGGGGCCCACAGTGTCTGAACTGAGGTGCACTGAGGAAGCTGCGCCCGAGGTCCCAGTACTGGAACAGCAGTGTGTACTGACTGTAGGAACAGAGGTGCTCTGGCAGACAGTGTATGTGAGGTTCTGACACAGGGATGGCTGAGGGGCTTGGAGTGTGTAAACTGAGGTGCACTGATGGAGCTGCGCCCCAGGTCCCAGTACTCTAACAGCAATGTATACTGACTGTAAGAACTGAGGTGCTCTGGCAGACAGCTTGTGTGGGGTTCAGGCATGACTGAGGGGCTTGCAGTGTGTGAACTGAGGTGCACTGATGGAGCTGCATGCAAGGTCTCAGTACTGAAACATCAGAGTGTACTGACTGTAGGAAGTGAGGTGCTCTGGCAGATAGCTTGTGGGTTTCTAGAACTGGCATGGCTGAGGGCTAAAAGTGTGTGAACTGAGGTGCACTGATGGAGCTGCAAGTGGGTTCACAGTATGGGGCAGAAGTGGGCACTGTCTCTGAGGATTGCGGAGCCCTTGTAGAGCTGGGGGAGGGGTTCCAACACTGGAACAGCAGTGGGCACTGAGTGCTTGGAAGGAGATGCTTTGGCTGAGCTGCATTTTGGTAGCAGAGCTGAAAGAGCAGGGACACCATATAAAGATTTACTTAGTAACATCAGATTACAACTGGGGCGGGGCCTCTGGATGGCACAGGCAAGTAGACCAAATGTGACCAAAATGACAACCTGATTTATTGACTTGCTTTCATCTAAGCTCAGAAACTGAGGTGCTCTGGCTGGCAGTGTGCGTGGGGTTCCTGGCACTGGCATGGCTGAAGGCTTGGAGTGGGTGAACTGTGGTGCACTGATAGAGCTGCACCCAAGGTCCCGGTACTGGAGCGGCAGAGTGTGTTGACTGCAAGAACTGAGGTACTCTGGCAGACAGCATGTGTGGGGTTCCTGGCAATGGCATGGCTGAGGGCTTGGAGTGTCTGAACTCCCTGCACTGATGGAGCTGCGCCCGAGGTCCCAGTACTGGAGCAGCAGAGTGTACTGACTTCAAGAACTGAGATGCTCTGGCAGACAGTGTGTGGGCTTCCTGGCACTGGCATTGCTGAGGGCTTGGATTGAGTGAACTGTCGGCACTGATGGAGCTGTGCCCGAGGTCCCATTATGGAGCAGCAGAGTGCACTGATTTCAAGAACTGAGGTGCTCTGGCAGACAGCGTGTATGGGGTTCCAGGCACTGGCATGGTTTAAGGCTTGGTGTGTGTGAACTGACGTGCACTGATGGAGCTGCGAGTGGGATCCCAGTATGAAGCAGAAGTGGGCACTGTTCCTAAAGATTGTAGAGGTCTGGTAGAGCTAGGTGCCTAGGCTGTAAGCAATTACAAGTGATCCTTTGCCTTTACCAAGCATGCCTGCCTGTGTGATGGGAGCAAAGAAGATCCAACCCTAGGAGGGCGGGGCCAGGCAGCTAAGAGACTGTGCAGAGAGCCCACAAAGACCAAATGTGACTAAGATGATAGCCTGATTTATAGTCTTATTTAGAGCTAAGCTTAGCGGAAGAATGCTCTGCAAATGAAATGGGAAGCTTCCCTGGACAGGAGCAGGAAACAAAGTCAAACTAAATATCCCCTACAGACCAGATAAACAGAACAAAGCATAATTATACAGTAGTTGGTCCATGCTCCCACACAGAAGGAGGGGCAAAGAGGCATGACTGACCATTATCAAGCAAGAATTTGTAAATGACACTGAAACTAACAAATGAAATAGCTGGAGGCCCACAGTAGGAGTATACTCAAAAGTGTACAAGAGGTCCCACGCTTACGCTCGACCTAATGACACTTGATATCCCAATGCATAAAATAGGAGGGAGCACATAGCCTTCTTTTTGGAAATGCACCCAGCTAGAGACTTTGGTGAAGTTATTTTTTTGGAAGCTGACTACTCGGAGTATGCCATGGGAGTGCTCACCTGGATCCACCCATCTATCCTCTTTAGCCCCATGCCCTTAGAATCGGATCCTTAAAGGCAATGTGTTTTGGTAGAGTGGGTACTTGATCATTTACCCTTTATTATTGGGCTGCAGCTATGCACCAAATATGAAGCAATCTACTTTTCTTGCTACCCTTTCTGCCCAATTAGTATTTGGGGCCCACTTACCCTGGATAATCAGGGGGGATTTCAATTGTCTTTTTGACCTGTACTGGACAGATCACACTCACCTCTTCCAAACTTCCCTACTGCCTGAGCTACCTCCTCACTCTCTCAATGGGCCACACAATGCTCACTACTTGACTGTTGGAGAATCCTGCACTCCATCACTAGCAAATGCTCCTTCTACTCCCCTCCTTATGACTTGCATGTTAGATTGGATAGATTCTTCTGATCCTTGACCAAACAGCTGCTGAGTACCTAAGTAGGACCTTGTCAGACCACAGCCCCCTGATGCTATGAATTACATGCAGATGTTATAGACCTCTTGTGCCAACATGGAAACGACATCCTGTAACCTTGGAGGACCATATATTCTGGGTGACGACTCAAGACATCTACTTCAGAGAATGCTAACACTGACACCACACTCCTCCTCAAATGGGATGCAATGAAAATGGTGGTTCTAGGGCATTGTATACACACTGTGATGGGCACTAAGACCACAGCCCTTGGTGAATTTGACCAGATAGAGCATACTTTGTCCATTTTTAAGCATGTTGTTTGCAAGTCTGAAGAAGGTTGGCAGGTGCTACTTGAAGCATAGTATTGAGATGCCCATTTACTTTACTCCCTCCACTTCCTGGACTATAAAGCATACCATTCTAGAGCCCATGTGGAGGGGGATAAAGCAGGCCATCTACTAGCACAGCTCCTGAAATGTGAGGTCGTTGTGATGCCTTTGACTGCAGTATGTGATGCTCCCATCTTGGTAGCCTACTCACAGGCAAATATCCACAAAATGTTTTGTATACATTATCAAAAATGCAGGTGCATATTTAATAGCCCCTAGTACTCTCTTAGCACCACTTAGAGACATTTCTTTACGCTAAGGCTGTGCTAACGCAACATTTTCCACGCACCATATTTACAAAGTGGCGCAATGCATGCATGCCACCACTTTTCAACCCCTGCGTCACATTATGCCTGTGCAAGGCATAAAGTATGCAAGAGGGGATCAAGAGTAGGCATTAAAATGATACTCCCATAGAAACCTATGGGCCACCTTCCTCTTTGCTACACTAACGTCAGATATTTTGACGCTAGTGTAGCAAAGCACCACAATAGTGTCAATAATGATGACACTATTGTATTAACGATTGCCATAGTGCACCATATTATAGATATGGTGCAATCATGGTGTTAGGTTCAGGTAGGGGGGTGTAGAAAAAGTGGTGCATCATCTATGATGTGCCCCTTTTTTTAAAGTATGGACTTAAATATTTTTGGCCATACCTTTTGCCATACTGTGATAGACAACTTTCTGTCTATGGTTGCACTCCCACAACTGAGTCCTTTGTACCCCCATCACAGGAGATGTGATGTGCTATATGGACCACTCCCATGGACTGGATGGACTTCCCATCGAGCTCTATAAGACATATTTTGATCTGTTGATCACCAAGCTATCAAAAATGTATAAGATCCTCAGTAAAATATTGATCAGACTGTCGATGCCTGTAAACTGCATTTACTCCACAATGATCAAAATTTGTTCATACCAGGGAAATCTGCATTAATCAATTTAAGGTAGTTCCGTGGCTTCCTCCCCTCCTGGCTTGACTGCCGTTCAATCAATCAATCAAAAAAGTATCTAGAGCGAGCTACTCACTCGTAATGGTCTCAAGGCGCTGGAGGGGGGAGAAAGAGGAGAGGAGAGTAGGCCGATTTACTGTTCGAAAAGCCATGTCTTGAGCTGTTTTCTGAAGAGTAGGAGGTTCTGAGTCTTGCAGAGGTTGGTGGGGAGGGAATTCCAGGTTTTGGAGGCAAAGTAGGAGAAGGATCTGCCTCCGGTGGTGGCATGTTGGATGCAGGCGACTGTGGTGAGTGCGAGGTCGGTGGAGCAGAGGGGGCGAGTGGGAGTGTGGAAGTTCACTCTTTGGTTGAGGTAGGTCCAGTGTTGTGGAGGGATTTGTGTGTGTGGATGAGGATTGGACCTTAAATGGACATTTGATACACTTGAATGGTAATATATGTTTGCTGTACTGAGGAAGAGGGGGATGGAAGAGGTACTGATTTGTTGGGTCAATTTTCTTTACACAGAGCCAACAGCCAGAGTCAAAATTGGATAGCTTATTTCTGCTCTGTTCCCGGCACTGCACGGAACTTGACAGGCATGCCCACTGATGCCATTGCTTTTTGTACTGACGGTGGAGCCACTAGCACAGAGAATGTGTCAGTCAATGCAGAATTGGGTATTGACAATCTGTTGTCAGATGTATGCAGTTTCATTATATGCAAATGATGTCCTAGTATATGTAAAAGATATAGGAGATGTTGTACAGTCAACACTGGGAAATATGACTTTATATAATTCGGTGTCGATTCTAGGAGTGAACTCGGCAAAGATGTGCTTATTTCCTCAACACCTAGACTGTCACCAGGAAACAGTGGTTGTGAACTTGCACAGAATGAAGTGGGAAGGCTCGCACATTTCGATACTTGGTTATTAGTATGTATAATTTTCCAGAGATCTATTGGAGGGTAACTTCATGAGAGTGGTGACCTCCCTTAGTCCCCAAATTACTCTTTGATGCTCTCTCCCTATCACAGTGCAAGGTAGGGTTGTTTTGTACAAAATAATGTTGCTGTCTAGACTCCTTTATTATTTCATGAACCTGCCTATTATCATCCCTCATGGAATGCTATGCATGTTGGGTGACATACTGGGGGACCTACTCTGGAATAAACACAGGTGCAGAGTTACTCTGACCAAGCTTCAACTGCCTACAGGTGCAGCAAGCCTAAGGGTCCTGAACTTTGAACACTATTGCCTAGTGGTGCAACTCCAATGGCCAGCTTACTGGCTTGTGGGTCTTAACCTGGCAGAGGTATTGCCTACATTGAGAGAGGGGGTATGATACAGGGTGTAGGAAATGTTTCTCCCAAAGTCATCATGGTCTGAATATTCCAATAGCCTCTTTGGCATAGCCTATGACTGCCATCTCAGGGCCTTGGGGTGCTTGCCGGGCACCCTACGGTATATACCTAAAATCCCTCTAAGCTCTCTTTCCGGCTTTTGTGTGGCTGTGGGCAAGGAGAGGCTGTCCTGGAAGTCCCTGGGAGTGTGAAACTTGTGGGACCTGTACCAAGAACACACGTTCTTCATGTTTGACATACTGTCAGAGCAGACTGCACTTTTGGCAGGTCAGTACTTACTGCATCACTGATAAACTGATGCGAAGGAACACCTTTGGGGCACAGTGTTTCACTGAGCCAACCATCCAATGTTTGACCCAGGCTTTGTTTACCCTGGGAACTGGACTATGGCTGGTCTACTTGTTCATGAGGTCCAATCCTGACCAAAGGGCAAACCTATTTGCCATCCTGGAGGGTCAGTGGGAACATAATCTATGCCACCGTCTGACTCCTAAGGAATGGAAATGCATACTCCAATACCCATGTTAAGTTTCACACATTACTCACTTCCAATACATCACCAGAGAGCCCCACATGTATACAAACTAGTGCAGATATATTACCTATGGTCTAAGAGTTCCCTATAGTGCATCTATTCTGGGAGGAAGTCTGTGTAATACTTCACAGAATCACAGGTCGTTTGGACACATGTGAGCCTGAGCTATGTCTCCTTGGACTCCATGGTCGTCAGAGGTCATGGGTAGCAACTTTGCACTGTATTGACTTGGCACTCATACTGGCCAAACGTACAATCACATGAAGTGGAAGGACAACACCAGGGCAGGCAGCAGTGCTGTAATGGAGCATGGTGGAATCAGCAGCATTGGCATTGGTAATGGCATAACGAAACTTGAGGTGGTCCCCCTGCAACTGCATGAAGCCCCCCCGCAGGGCCTGCTTAGGCGCTAGTGGCGGCTACTGCAGCAGTCTTTTTTGGCACCCACCATGACCTCCTTCTCCACCAATTGTCTCACTACCACTCTTCAACAATGCCCCTCCCCTCTCTGACATACATTTCTTTTTTTCTTCTTTTGAAGCCCTACTCATAGTTCACTCACAATTTTGGGACATTTGTGGTACACTTCTTTGCAGCAGGAACACTATCCCCCTGCACTACTTTATGATGAGTAAAAACTGCCACAAAAATCGGATCTCTCACCAGAAGTAACATTAATCTTCAGAGGTATCTTGAAATCTTTATTGTTGCCTAAAAACTGCTGGATGCACAAGCAAGCTCAGTGCTTCTAAACCCATAAGTTACTTTTAAACAGCGCCCACACCAAAGTCAGTGAATGGGTCGGACAATCCTAGATCCAGCCATGCCCTCATGCTCAGATGCATTCAGAAGCTCTCAGGCCAGGGGTCCGTGCACAGTGCGGGGGACCCTGCTTGCAGGCCCTCTGCTGACGTCCCTTAGCCACTGACAGGGATGACTTTTTGCATGCTTTTTGGAGTGACTCCGACTCAGACTCATTGTTAGCATAATTTTGCACACCAACACTTATTCATCCCTGGTGCAAGTCGATGTTGATCAATGAGGAAGACAGTTAGTAGTCCATACACCAATGTAAATGTAAATCAAAAATAGGCCTTATAATGTTTGTTAGTTTGCTGTTTATTCTTGAAATCCCATATTTGCAGGAATTACTTACCATAAGACTAATACCTTTGACTTTGAATAGATTACATTTATTATGTATGTAATACTCTCTTTGAAAGGGTTGGAATGGATGTAATGGGCCCCCTTCCCAAGTCATCTAATGGACACCGATACGCACTTGTGGTGATTGATAATGCCACTCTATATCCTGAGGCTTTTTCCATACATAGCCCAGATACTAAAACTATTGCCCAACATCTGATTTAAGAATTCTCTTAAGTAGGCTTTCCAAAAGAACTACTCACCAAACAGGGTGCTCCATTTGTTTCGACACTAAAGTCACAAGCGTGCTCTCTTGTCTCAAAGTAATGAAGAAGGGGTGAAAATGTGTGTCTGTTTTATCAGTCACAAATTATTTCCCCGGGAAACCATATATACAACTATAGAATAGGACTGCTTAACTATTAAAAGGGCGATAGAGAAACTGCAATATTATCTTGATGGGTAATCGTTTATTCTTTATACTGACCATGTCCCTTTGACTTGGTTAAGTTGGAATAAATGGAATAACCTGAGAGTTCTCCGATGGTTCCTCTCTCTGCAACTGTTCCAATTTGAAGTCCAACATAAAAATGGAAAGTAACATTGCAGTGGGGATTTCCTGTCATGTTTTCCCCTTTTACCAACTGGAATAACCATGGGATGTGAGTAATAGGAGGGGATACCTTTCCTCATCATACTAGAAAGTAACAGCCCCCCAGAAATGACGTCACTTCCGTTACTGGGACTTCCGGTGCCCCTGAGAGCCTACCCCAGAACTGACGTAGGTGTAGCGGTGTCACGTGGTTTGTGGCCTCATGGTGTCACGTGTTAGCCATGTGCCTGGGTCCTAGCCCCTGGGTAGTTGTCTGTAGGCTGTGTAAAATGAAGGCCTTGGTCTTGTGCAACCAGTTTCAGAGCCTAAGAGGACAGGTCTGGACATGTCAGACATTCAGGACCAAGTGACTGCTTGGGGGTCTCCTCACAGGATGGAGAAATGGGAATGCAGGCCAAACCTCGTCACTGTTGTCTAATCCAAAAAGGGGGTGGGCAAATGGTGCAAAAGCCGTGACATGTGGTTAGCACCACGTGTAACCCAGCAGCGTATTAGAGCCATCAAGGTGAGCATGTGACCCTTATGTGTTGTAGAGGCGCACGCCCTTTTTGAACCGTCGAATACATATAAGGAGCGGTTTGAGCAGCATGCCAAACCATGAACTAGTGCTGAAATAAGGTGTCTGGCAATATGGGCAATATGAAGAGATACAATCCGCTCGCCAGAAAAGCCACAGCCTCGGGACCCCAGAACCCTATCAATAGATACTATCGGACTCTCGCACCTCTGGTGTTGGATGAGAATGCACAGCAGACTGCCCCTAAAGATGGGTGTTCCGACGTTACTGGGTTGCAAGAGGAACTTTGCCAATGGCTTGAAAAGCTCAGCCTCAAGGATTTGCCACAACTGGTATCCCCTATTAAGGTTGATAGCAGCGACAGCGAAGCCTTGAAAGACGAATTTAGTGATGCAATCAACTTCAACGACACTGAAGATGCTGAAGGTGTAACACAACCAAATTTGCTGATCTATGAAGACATGGGCTTTCAGGAAGATCCAGAGGCAGTTGTGATGCAACCAGCAAGTGTAAAATCCAAAGTCAATTATTCACCAATGGACCTGTGCGACTCGCAAGATTTCAGAGCCGCCACTGAGTGTGGAGAAGATTTTGAGGTTAGTAAAAACTCTATAGACCATTATCGTGCAAACACCGTTATCATACTTTTAACTAATAGTATGTCTTTTGCTTTCTGTTTGAACCGTAGAAAACAACTGCAGAAAGAGATGCTCTAGTGTGGTCTACGCCAAAGGTTAACAACGTAAATTTTTACTGCTTATGCTGTTCCAGACAGTCTGAAAGTATTACAAGTCAGAACAGACAGCAGCGTAAGAAATGTGTCAGCATGTACATTAGCACAGATTTTGAAAAAGAAACGCCTGGCGTATCCTACAACGCCATACGGCCTGTTAAAGGTTTTGCGGCAACAGTTGTGAACACATGTGTTAAACGTGACTATTATAACCTGTGTTACGTGCATAAAATTAATGAGCCACAGCAGGAGGCTCACAACTGTCTATACCAGTCGTACAGTACAAGAACAATTCGGAACATATGTAGCCGTTTAGACCCACACAAGGTATATAAGTTGTTAAGGGTGGTGTACAGGCTGTCAGCTGTGAAGAAAGGTGTCCACGTCGATAGGATTAAGGTCTTAGCAATAGCTGTCAATGAGATCTGATACGCTGCTGAACCCTGTTCAAAACTCAAAGGTATGCAGGGGCGGTGTACCTATTTTGACAAAAGCTTGATAGAAAGGGTCATAGAAAGAATTCCGTCTTTAGCCCCCCGAAAGCTGTTTTCAAAAAAATAAAAACAGAGGTCGTGGAAAACAAACCATAACTATGTTACTAAACGCTCCATACTTACTCACTTTTAGGACGAGAATCAGAGTGTTGCGGGGCAAGATGTCTATGAGTTACACCCAGGCTACATCTGTATCGGGAGATTGATATATGTGCTGGTTAAACAGAGAATAGCTGAAATACACCCTGTGACTCTGCGTTATCTCAACATTACGGAACGGCTGGCCACGCTGCAGTGCGACAGCCCGGTGTGTATTGCTAACTGGTGTATCAATGCGTGGCTACCCACAGCAGATAAATACTGGAGCTCGGCCCAAGATCGGACGCATGAGTTAAGACTTTCACCACTGACTGGGCTACACAGTGCTTTGGAACCCCTGACTGAAGATTATTTCACAAATAAAGGTCCTGTGTTGTCCGCCCTGGAACAGTATGAACTGTTGAATGCTGTCAGTATCTTGAGCGTCCAGAGTTATAGGTCGGGGTGCGGGAAGTCATGTCTAGAGTTATTGAGTGTATAGCTATAAAAATATCAAAGCTTGTGACACTGAGACCTAGTAAAAGGAACTGCTCGGAGTAATATGTGTAATATGTATCGTAGTATGTATACGTAGTTAAAAGGTCTCAAGGTGTCTAGCAGCGGCGACAGCTATAACCTATGTACCACAAAATGTCAAGTACACGCTGTTTCTGTAGTGCTCACCCACTTTTATTTATTGTTTCTTTTTATGTTTATTAAAATGACCTTACAAAACACAGATGTCTTTCATTTCTTCGGTTCAGTGTATGAAAGCATGACAGGGTCTGTTTTAAGGAGGCTTTATTATGATACACAAGGGGTTGGAAGCTTCGGAGGCTCCAAAGCTCTATTTAGAAGGGCTCGAGTTGAAAATGAATCTTTAAACCGATCAAGGGTGAAGACTTGGTTATTGGGGGAAGAGGCGTATTCACTTCACAAACCAGCCAGGAGACGTTTTAAGAGGAGGGCCACCGTCGTTTGCGCGCAGCTAGATTATCAGGTGGACATAACCAGTCTTCACGATCTAGCAAAACATAACAACGGCGTGATGTATATATTAAGAGTCATAGATGGATTGTCCAAGTATGCCTATGCAGAGGCGATAAACAATAAAAGTGGTACCAGCGTCACAGCCGCCTTTGAAGATATCTTCGCAAGAGGTCGATGTGCGCAAAAACTACAAATAGATGCTGGAAAATAATTTTTAAACAAGCCTTTTCAGAAATGATTAAAGCAGCACGCTGTTCAGCATTTTGTAACGTACACTGAGGTAAAAGCGGCGGTTGTACAGCGTTTTAATAGAATTTTAAAATCAAAGATGTGGTGATATTTCATAGCCAACAATACCTACAGATAAGTGGATGTTCTACAGGCTTTTATAGATGTTTATAACGCTAGTTACCATAGAACAATCAAAATGGCTCCTGTGGAGGTAACTGCTGATAATTCGTTAATGGTGTGGAGAACCGTGTACGGTAGTGGTCTTGTGGCGAGGGTGAAGAAACCTGTTTTAAAAGAAGGGGATGATGTCAGGGTTTCATAGTTGAAGGGCTTCTTCACCAAAGGCTAACAGCAGACATTTAGTGATGAGGTGTTTATAGTTGAAAGTGCGATGTTTAAAGAAGGGGTATATATTTACAAGTTGAAGGACTATGACGGGGAAGAGGTAGCAGGTGTCTTTTACACTGAAGAGTTACATAAGGTGCCCTACGATCCGAACAGGTTGTAGAGGGTTGAAAAGGTTCTGAAAAGGAAAGGCAGGGGTGGCTTGAGAAATTTAACAGTTGGGTTTTGGACAGCTCACTGCATGGGGTGTGAGGTCGAGCTGGAAGGGCCGAGATGGAGAACTCACCTTTTTATATCACGCTACCGTGCAACGCTTCGAGGGATATGTTCCCCGGCAATCAGATTTCTAATTATACGGTGAAACTGGCAAAACCGGTGGACCTGAAATGGTCCTGGGAGGTGGCCCTAAAGGAAATACAGTACCCTAGAATGTGGAATACATTTACAAAGCACGAGGCAAAATTTAATGTAAAGTATGAGCTGGAGCCTTTGAGCATCCATGCAGGATTTCCTCACACCTATTACCCAACCGTTTCCTCGGTGGTGGACGACATCAACAAATCTATAGGCAGCCTTGAAACATATGCGAATATACATCTGGTGACTTATAACATTAGAAGAAAAGTGCTTCTTAAAGCCCCAGAGCTCAGTGCAGTGTTTAAATGTACAGGTAAATTACAAAGGGTTTTAGGGACAGTACAACATGTTAAAAGACAAGTGGATCCAGACCCTACGTGTCCCGATATTAACGGTGGATTTTACACACTCTACGTGTATAGCGACATCGTAGGCCCTCAGAGGATAGGGGATAGTTATTCGCCGTTGTTGAGATGGGTCCCGGTGAAGGGCGAAAATAACACAATGGTTAATATACAACATCACAAACCCGACTAAGTAGCAATTTCCCAAAAAACACTATAACCATCCTGATCTATGACGATCAATCAGAACCTGTGGCCTTTAAATATGGGAAAGTTTTTGTTAAGCTTCATTTAAGGCCGCGCCGTGACGGTGACTAATAGGCAAAGTGTGATAGGCATTATGAAAACATATGGGGATCCTGTTATAATCTCGTATAGTTCAGTTCCAGCCAGCAAACAATATGTTAAATCTAGCATTTATAATAGTGTTTAGCATTTGAGCCTTACATGTTTCCTGATCATTATATTTGTTTTCTCAATGGACTGCTCCATTCCCCCCTTCCAGCTGTGAATAGTATGATCCATTTGTTTAGAATGTTGGTGGAAGTTCATGACAGAATGTTGTGTTAGGGAGGAAGCTGATGTGAGGATGGAGCAGTAGGGAAGATGAATAAAGGCTTACTTACTTAAGGACTTCAACTGTGATTGAGTCGTCGTTCATTATAACACTGGCGACGAGGTGCAGTGCGGAGGGGGCACTTTCTTCCCTACCCCTTTGTTTACTCCATCTACGACTACAAGGTACTGTAATTCATATACTTGTGCCTGGAGTTCTCTTGACCTCGGTGTATCTGACTGTGAACGTGTCAGTCCCTGACAGACTCAGCTGCTGCAGCGTTCTTTTTCACTTAAGCGCTGAATATGAATTGCAGGCAATCAGCTGTGTAAACAACTCGTGTGATTTATAGCCTGAGACGCGTTCTGTCTCACGTCAGTTTCACAGCGTAATTCTGCCTGTCAGAAATACTATAACAATCACAGCCAGGCACAGCTGATCGCGGTCAGGCACAGCTGACCAGCGCCCTGTCAGGAAACTCCGAACGCATCGTTCCCGCTCAGAGAATTTGACGCGCGTCTCTTTGATCTTGCTGACAGGCACAGCTTACTCTTGCTTCCCGTCTCATACTTCGGCTGGATGGGCATCCGGTGTAGTTCCACAACGAACCACACGTAATATTTTATCGGTGACGCGCACACCCTTTCAGACTTCCTTTACTTCAGCGTGCCCAAATTGAGTAATTTATCGGTGACGCGCACACCATTTGAACCTTTTGACTACTCAGTGCGTCAAGAAAATCACCGGTGACGCGCACACCGTTAGTGTTGAAGACACAACTGTTCTTTGAAGACTTTCACAGGAAACCACATTGTATTACTTGTTGGTGACGTGCACACCGTTTGAATCTCACCTTTACTTCAGCGCGTCCCAAGTAGAATTAATCTATCGGTGATGCGCACACCATTTGAAGCATTTTTGTGCTCCGTGCGTCTGGAGTTGTTGAGGCACAAGTTATTCTGTAAAGACTCTCAAGGCACAATTGTTTATTAAGAGTGTGTGTGGGGAATAAAAGCCATATATTTAGGTACTTGTTCAATGACACTTTGGTATGTTTTGCAAGTGATTTTATCATCAGCTTAACTGGTATTATACAATTGTCAACATGTGCAAATTGTGCTAAATGTAATAACTCAGTTACTGTCCACCAATAGAACTACGAACATATCAAACTTTATTCAAAGTAATTTCCCTTTTCTATTTACTACTGAGACCCTTGATTAAGACCATTTTGGTGAAGTATTATACTTTCTTGCTTGTATCATGGCAGCAGCAAGCATGTCTCGACCCATCCCATTTCTCAATGAAATGGGAGAACCTAACATTCCCTGGAAGGACTGGATCAACCTTTTTGAATCCGATTTAATAGCAATTGGGGTGGACAAGTTTAGTGCAGTCAGGAAACAGCACATATTACTACATAACTTAGGTACTCATGGCAGGAAAATGTATGAATCTTAACCTGAACCTGATGATGAATGCGATGAATATATCATTCATATATTAAGTTAGAGAAACAATTTGGTGATAGAATAAATGTTGTGTTAGAACGCCACAAATTCTTCTGTCGCACCCAAGGGAAGAACGAAAGTATAACCAATTACGTAGCAGCTCTGAGAGGCCTTAGCATCTTATGCAAATTTGGAAACCTAAATGATTCCCTCATTCGTGACCAATTAGTACGTTGTACTAACAACTTAAAAATACAAGAAAAACTGCTACAAAACAACCCAACTGAAAAGAAGCAATCAAAAACGCCAAGTCCATTGAACACACTGCTATGTGTTTACAGGAAATCAAAGGCCAAACTCCTCTTGAACAAATTTCCGAAATAAATGAAATCAAGTCCGACGATAGTGTACTAAAAATCAGAAATGGCGAGAAATCGCACCCCAATGTAAATCTGCACCTTAAATGTTTTCGCTGTGGGAGCAACAATCATCTGGCCAATTCCAGTAATTGCCAAGCCAAAACAGCCACTTGCAGAAGATGTGGCAGAAAAGGCCACTTTGCAAGGGTCTGTAGAGATTCATCGAAAACTGATAACCTTAATGACAGTAGAAGAGGGGAAGAAAACCTTAATGAAGTGAAGAAGATTATTTTTCACATTCAGGATGAGAATGCTGTGCCCACCCGGTATCCAGAGTGCACCATCTTTATTGACAAGAACCCTATCCAAGCTTTTGCAGACTCATGCTCTCCCTTCACTATTTTAAATATTGCTGACTTTGAGAAAATGAATGATGCTCAAAATATAAAGTTAATCACACCTGATGTTAGCCCTAAAGGTTACAACAAAGATCCCATTCCCATCAGAGGAATGTTCAAGGCCCTTATATCTTTCAAAGGTTGTTCCACAGTAGGGAAAATATATGTGGTGCAAGAGGGTTCCAATTTGTTGGGCTGGCAACACCAAAAAGAACTGGGAGTCAGGTTAGATCCCAACAATCCTGAACAAGTCCTGATTGTCAATGAACATACCCCTGCTGAACGTATTTTCAATGATTTCCCAGAAGTTTTTCCCGCCAAATTAGGTATGCTCAAAGATTTCCAGCACAAAATAAAATTAAAACATGGCTCTAAACCTGTGGTACACAAAACCCGGCCTGTTCCGTTCCTACCCAAAGACGCTCTTGCTAGAGAACTGCACAGGCTTGAATCGCTGGGCATAATACAGTCCATTGACAGTTCGGAGTGGCTAGCCCCAATTGTTATTGCAAAGAAAAATCACGGTAACAACATCAGAGTTTGCATTGATCTGAGAGATTTGAACAAACATATCTGGGTTGATAGACACCTCCTTCCCAGGATACAGGAGATGATAAGCACAATGGGGAAAGCTGTATGCTTTTCGGTCCTGGACTTATCCAATGCATATCACCAAGTGGAGTTGCATCCTGACTCCAAATGGTTAACTGCTTTCACCACACCTCTAGATTCCTATATGTTTAACAGGATGCCATTTGGGTTAGCGTCAGCCGCTGCGGTTTTTCAGAAAGTCATGCAACATATTCTCCGTGGTGCCCAAAAAACCCTGTGTTTCCAGAATGATATTCTCATCTATGGGCATCTATCAAGGAGCATGACTCAAACTTGAGAGCTGTACTCAACAGACTAAGGAGAGCTGGCCTCACATTAAAGAAAGAGAAATGCCAAATTGGGGTGAGTTCTGTGGAATATTTAGGACACACAATTTCTAGAGATGGCTTCAAGCCTAAATTGTGTCTGGTTGAAGCAGTCAAGAAGGCTAAGGCTCCTGGAAACAAGAAAGAACTCAGGTCGTTTTTAGGCCTGACTGAATTTATGGCAAAATATGTCAAGAATTTTTCAGAACTTAACGTATGATTTAAGGAAGTTATTAAAAAATCACACCTCTTACGAATGGTCCGATATTCATGACAAGGCATTCTCAAGGGTTAAACAAGCCATTTGGCAGCACCCTACCTATGTACTTTTAATCCCATGAGAAAAACAGTCCTTACGACAGATGCCAGTAAGAAGGGAGAGAATTGTAGCCTTCGCTTCCAGAGCGCTTAGTCAAGCTGAAGCCAACTACTCGGTGATCAAGAGGGAGGCCCTAGCGTGCTTCTGGGCTGTTAAACATTTCAAATTCTTCCTTTGGGGCATCCAATTCAGTATTCACACTGATCATAAACTGCTGGTATACATTTTCTTCACTAAAGGGTCTGCAAACACTACCCTTAGAATTGCAAAATGGATCCTAGGCCTGGAGAGTTTTTGTTTCAAGGTAGACTTCCTTCCAGGTAACCAGAATTCTGCGGCTGATTTCTTATCTAGAGTTCCTCTAGATGTTAATGAGGACTTTGAAACACCAGAGTATCCAGTGTTGTTAGTCAATACGCCCTCGATTTCCAGAGAGGAATGGATGTCAGCATATCAAAAGGATAATTCCTTGTCAATGCTAAAATCCTTTACAAGAGACAGGTGGCCCAACTCGAGAAAAGAGGTCAATGATGACATTAAGGACTACTGGGAGATAAGATACGAGATTAACGAGAACAATAACTTCCTGTTCAGGAATCATAAAATCATACCCCCTGATGAATTAAGGCATAAAATTGTCACGCTTGCTCATGATGGTCACCTAGGCAGAAGTCCAACCAAGGCCCGCATCAGGGAAGAGTATTGGTTCCCTGGAATGGATTCCATGGTAGAAACTGAGGTGAAGGATTGCACAGTTTGTGCTAGCAGTGACAAATCCAAATTTATCCGTAAGACCCCCATATCTCCTGTCTCCATTCCGAGCAAAACTTGGGAGAAGTTAGCTCTGGATATCATAGGTCCCATCAACCTTTTTGGGGTATCCAAACCATATGCTTTTGTGCTTGTCGATTACCATTCTCATTGGATCCACATGAAGATGGTCAATCAGAAAACCACGGATTCCCGAATCAATTTCTTGAAAGACATATTTTCGATGGAGGGGATACCTGCTACCCTCATCACAGATAATGGGGTTCAACTAACCTCATCAGTGATAAAGGAATTCCTTAATAACCTTAACAATCACCATCTCACCACTGCCTTGTACTGCCCACGTGCTAATGGCCTTGTGGAAAGAGCCTATCGTATGATTAAAGAATGAATTCAACTTGCAAGCACTAATCATCTTAATGTGGAAAATGCTATTAGGAATATGCTGTGGGCTTACCACACCACCCTTAATTCCATTACTAAAGTTTCCCCATTTTCGGCATTAAAGGGCAGGAAACCTAGCACTAAATTATATCCGGCATGGTTAGGTGGAGGTGACAAAATGATGCGTGCCATCCCTGATGCCAAAACCCAGATATCCGCACATCAAAACAAGTACAAAAAGTTCTATGGCGTCAAGCATGGTGTGAAAGAACGAATGTGGAGAGTTGGTGAGTGGGTGCTGGTCAAAAGACCGAAAGTGGGTACAATGAAGGGTACGTATCAGAGAAGTCAAGCACAATGTGGTTGTATTAGACAATGGTCAATGTTGGAGCATGGACAGAATCGTCAAAAGCGACACTCCTTCCGGCCTAGGTGATGAGGAGGAGGCGTCATGTCATGATATGAAAATGGACCTCACTAAACCGGCACTCAAAAGACAAGTTCGAACCCCAGCGTGGCATAAAGACTACATTGTTAACGCATGATACTTGCATTGCATCCCTTTTGTAGTACACCATCTGAGAGATGAGTAATCCTTTGTCTATCTCATAAATTCTTAGGAAGTCTTGACCATGTAACCCTCCTTCGTGACCTCTTCCACCCCTCGTTTCTTCCCTTCTTGTCCCTTCCTTTCTATTTGTTTTCTGGGATGGGAGATGTATTATAATCTTGTATAGTTCAGTTCCAGTCCAGCAAACAATATGTTAAATCTAGCATTTATAATAGTGTTTAGCATTTGAGCCTTACATGTTTCCTGATCGTTATATTTGTTTTCTCAATGGACTGCTCCATTCCCTCCTTCCAGCTGTGAACAGTATGATCCATTTGTTTAGAATGTTGGTGGAAGTTCATGACAGAATGTTGTGCGAGGGAGGAAGCTGATGTGAGGATGGAGCAGTAGGGAAGATGAATAAAGGCTTACTTACTTAAGGACTTCAACTGTGATCGAGTCTTCGTTCATTATAACAGATCCCTCTATGTACAGGGACTATTATAGAGTTCAGGCCAGCTATGGGGACTGCCACCCTACTTTCAAGGGGCCCCCGTTATGTACGGGGCGGATTGGGGGGCTTCTTTTGGAGTTTATTTAGAAGAGCCATGCCATTTGTGAGAAGATGGTATGAAATTGCATAAACCTCACGTTAAAACGGCTGCCACGAACATAGCCCATGACATTGTGGGCTCTGTAACATCGGCTGTTGCCGAGCGCATGAACAAACAGCCCCAGGAAGGAGCTGGGTTGTTGTACAAGGCGCGCTCTGGTGTTGAAAGGAAGCAAAGGGCTTCGAGGCGTAGGGGCCTGCCAAGGCCCTATTAAAAAACGGAGTACTCCTTCAAAAGGCCCACACAAAACAAGAGTCGTAAGATGGAGGAGATCTTCCAAGAAGAGGAAGAGACCACGTTCTAGTCCAAATATTTTTTAAATCCGTTATCATGGCATTCGTACTCTGCGCCTCAGGTGAATGCACCAAATCAGAGCTAGATTTGTTTTCTCTTAAACACACATAGACCAGAATCAAGAACAGTTTTTTCATGGATGTATCGCCTGTAGCCACTCAGACGGATATGTATTTGGATCTCAACAACACTCTGCTACACCTCATCTGCAAAATAACCAAAGCGAACGGCACCAACATCGAGGATGATGCTAAAGTGGTGTTGATCGCCTACCCATCGCAACCATGTTTAATCAAGTGGACATTAACCTGGGCGAGCGACTCGTCATGCAGATTGATAACGTACACCTACAGGGCCTACATAGAGAGTATTCCAAATTACAGTCGCAAAGCCCTGGACACACAGCTTTCAGATGGACTCTTCTACAAAGATTCTGAAGTGCATTTTGAGGACACAGCATTGGACGGCGGCAAAAGAGCCAGCTTTGCCGCCGGCAGTAGGAAGTTTAATCTCCTGGGGCGCATACATTCAGACCTTTTCTTCCAAGATAAGCTTCTAGTCAATGGTATAGATCTTAAGATAAAACTCAACCGCAACAAGGACGCATTCTGTCTCATCAGCGGCGATGCAGGACACTATAAACTGGTTATATTGTCCGCGATTCTAAGAGTGAAAGTGTCACTGAACGTCAGACTGCCCCACGCTGAAGCTTTACAAATATCGAACACCAAGTACGCCATTGAAAGAGTTGCTCTGAAGATATTCAGCATCCCCGCCGGTACTAGATTAACACAGCAGTAGAATCTGTTTCTGGGGCAACTACCGAAACTCATCATCTTTGGGTTTGTGGACAATAAAGCTTTTAGCGGATGCCGCCCACCAAGATCTCACCGCCATGTGTCCGCCAATGCGGCCGCACCCCCGCTGCGGCCATTTGGAGATCCCCGCTGGACCGGCGGATGGAAACCTGGTTTCTGCCCGCCGGCCCAGCGGGGATCACGGCCGCAACATAGGAGCCGGCGGTGTTGCAGCCGTGCGACGGGTGCAGTTGCACCTGTCGCGCTTTTCACTGTCTGCATAGCAGACAGTGAAAAGCTTCATGGGGCCCTGCAGGGGGCCCCACGACTCCCCGTTCCGCCAGCCTTTTCCTGGCGGTGCAAACCGCCAGAAAAAAGCTGGCGGTCGGGGACTCGTAATCCCCTGGGCAGCGCTGCAAGCAGCGCTGCCCAGGCGGATTAACACCACCGGGGCAAAAGTGGCGGAATTCCGCCGGCCCCGGCGGTGCGAACGCGGTGCTTCCGCCATGGTTGTAATACGCCTGGAAGCACCGCCAGCCTGTTGGCGGTGCTTCTGTTGTTTTAGCCCTGGCGGTCCCGTACCGCCAGGGTCAAAATGACCCCCTCTATCTCTAACCCTCTCAACTTCAAACACTACAACATCAACTACACAGCTTTGGTCCACGCAAAAACGAGTCACTCCAACTTTTGGAACATCCAATTTTGTCAGGGAATATCTCTGGCTGGCCTCAATAACGGGGAAACATCTGCCGGACTCCGGAGTCATTGTTTCAAGGGAGGGGTGAGGGGCCGGCTACACGTTGTTTGCGTTCGACCTGACGCCTGACATGGAAGATGGTGAGCACTACAAGTTGATCAAAAATGGAAATCTAAAAGCTGAAATATGTTTTACACAGGCCATGGCTACCAACATGAATATGGTTGTATTCTTGGTATTTGACAGCATTATCCAGGTCAATCACGCCCGACAAGTTATCTTTGACTATCATTAAACAATTGTAAAATGGACACTGCAGAGATACATGACTTGTTAAGTAGGCATAAATACGCAAAAAAATACTTTTTAGGTGTATTTCCCAGCAACGGGTTACCTGAAAAGATAGACCCTGAAAGACCCCGAACCTTAGTCTTTAACACCGACCCACATTACAAGGGTGGTACACATAGGGCGGCCATGTTTCTGAATGTAGATAAGATTATAGTTTTTGACAGTTTAGCAGAGTTTCCCGAGCATGACATTTATACAAAACCGATATTCAAATATGTAAAAAAAAAAAAGAAATCACCCTCTGTTGAGTATAACTAACGATGTGTACAGGATTCTTTAGCCATCACATGTGGGGAACTGTATATATTTCATTAGTAAAACGTCTGAGGGTATGACGTTTAGAATTTTTTTTAATCTGTATTCTGCCGATCTAGTAAACAACGATGGTATTGTTATGAAAAATGTGAATGGCCAATGTTGAGCATTGTTAAAACAGAATACGGTGCTTGTCAAAAGTGTAAGGCCTTGTAAAACCTCTATTTGTACTGATGACTGTCTAAAATAAAAACATTGTAAACATGAAGTCAGACTATGCATTTCTATTCACCCACCACGCATTTTAAAAACATTTAAAAAAAAGATGTCGGACTACTGTTGAAAAGTTACAAGTGTTTATTAGAAACAGTTCACACCACAAACATTTATACTGATAAAGAAATAATTGAAGTAAAAATCTTTCGACATGCAAACCTTTTAACAAAACTGTACAACTACTCAGATGTTGTGATAACATTAGAGCTGTAGCCAAGTGTTCATTTTGAATAATCTTGTTTTAGGCTCCATAGTTAAAGCGTCACTGCTCCTAGACGGTGTTAGCTGCGGAAAGAAAGGCGACGATGACATGGTGGGACTCCTGGTAAAAACACCAACGGTCGGATATTTCAAACTTTCAAGCCATCGGCGGTGGTCGGCGTTACCGACGATCGTGGCAGGAATGTTGAGTTCTGCAGAGGTGCTTAGGAACTGCCCCACCCTCTAGGAGTGTTTTGGGTCGATAGTGTTTTGCTGTGCATGAGACCTCTGACCAGATCATACATGTGTGATCCAGAAACCGTTTGTCCCTTATTAATGAATTCACCCCGGTCGTTCCAAGAGGTCAGATTTTTAGTAGCAGCCATTTTACTGAGTAACATTTAAGCCGCCCCTCTATACTTCTGACTTATATTTTTTAAAAGGTCTATGACATAGGCGTCCATGGTGGTTGGCGGTCCCGGGTCTTGAGGCGCTACTGGGACTGTTGCCGGCTGTTCCTCAGTGGGTGTATACAGAGTAAGTTTGTTATTTTCAGCGTTCAATTTTTTGTAATACTGTGAAAAGTTTTGAAGGGCTTCTGAGTAAAGCTCCACTTTGTCATGTGGTTTTAAATCGTTTTGGTTCAAAATGGCTTTGATCTCAGCATCGAGACGCAGCATCTCGTTTCTGCTTATGTCCCAGAAGTCACCGGTGGAAGGGCCCAACTGTTCCAGCTGGTGGCGAGGCACAAGGTAAATTTTTTGGGAGTGCTCCATCATGTCCTTGATAGGAGACATGATATCGGGGGTATAGCTATACCCAGCAGTGAACCTATAAAACCGCCAGACTGTTTGACCAGTTTCCTTTTAGAAAGGAGCAATGCCCTTTTATTGATTTTATGCTTATTTAGTCTTCTTCAGCACACAAAACTGGCTCATTGATATCGGAACATTACCTTTTAGGGTGACTCACCTCTTGACACTCAAGGAAGAACCAGGACACCACGGAGCCTGAGCTGCAGGCTTTCCCCATGCTGGTGTATCTTCTCATACACCAGGAGCATGAACGCCGGTGACGATGACCACGGTGAGTACTGCACCTAGCACACAAAGGAGGGGGGGAAAAGAGAGAGAGAGACACACACACACACGCGCAACACGCAACACCCCCACCCTCACGCACAACACCATACACACAAACACATGCAACAACATTACATTTACACCCCGTAACCCTCAGGAATAACGCAAGGACAAAAGGAATGGAGTCAAATGAGTGTAATTTTTGTAATACTTAGAAATACGTTCAGAAAGCAAAAACAGAATGTACAATATATACAAAAGGCAGGACAATGCCCACTCAAAAATTGTCCGTGGTCCACTGGGCCAAAACACATTGGCCAAGCCCATATGGAGAGAACGCTGCATCAGGTTGAAAACACACAGGCACCTCAGGGGGACAGGGAACGGGGGCACCTCAGCCGGAAGATGGTACAATGCCACTGCTCCTGGAGGGGGCTCCATGCCCACTGCTTGGTACTGGGAAGTGCAAGGCCACAATCTCTCAAGTGGGTGGTTTGCCTTTTTAGCCACCATATGATGGCAGGAGGCCTCGCACTGCGCTAAACCCCCTCTAATCCCAAGTGATCTCAGAGAGCATGGGTGTGCTTAATTTGTAAATAAAAACACAATCGTACCCAAAGCCCTCCTCTTAAACAGCCAGCTGCTACAATTAAATGTGCGAACCATAAATACTGAGGCCGAGTAATCCTAACATCATCTTGAGTCTCTCCAATACATTTAAAGCCTCCCCACCCCCACATACATCTCACTCTTGCAGCTTTCTGCCTTCACCCATTGTGACACTTGTTCATTTTTCTCTTTCTCCGGCTTCCCTATATGTCTTTTGCTCATAGTAGAATCAGTGCCGGCCCCCAAAAATAAAACTAGGTGCAAATGTTCAGCACCAAAACCAACATGTACAAATTAAGCATAACATCCATCTCTCAAAATAAATGCAGACCCTCAAAAATACATACAAATGCTCAGCACCAGAACCAGCAAGTACAAATTAAGCAATGCCTCCACCCCTCCAAAATAAGTGCAGACCCCAAAATATATGTAAATGCACATCCCCAGAACCAGCAGTACAAATGAAGCTAAACCTCTAGCAGCCAGAATAAATGCAGACCGTCAGAAATACATGCAAATGCTCATCACTAGAACCAGCAAGTGCAAATTAAGCAAATTAAACAAATTTAGCAACTACTGCTGTCTATAGACACTGCTGAGAACCTTTTTAAAACACACATTGTTAGATTGACCTCTTTTATAAAAAACAACTGAGTAATACAATTGTGTTGACCTAAACTACATAGCTAAGTATTTCAATATTAAAAACATTTTAATCAGCATGTATATTGTTCTATAAATTTAGACACTTCTATTTTTACAACAACCAATGTTTTTACGCCTTTAAACATGCTGCAAACCTCTACATATTAAACAACTGTTTTCAACACTATATAAATATACAGCTCAAAATAATCTGTACAAAAAACAATTTGCATTTCACCCTGCTATGTATAGATTAAAAGGTTGGGGATATTGTCAATGTTAAGCTACAATAGAACATATACAAACATCACATTGTTACAGACCTTAAGTAGAAGTGGTTTAGCATCACCAGTCTGTGCAGTGCCCTTCATATTTCTCTCCTTGAGGTGCTCTGGAAGCCCAAGCTCTCTGTATACGACCAGTATGTAGTTCAGAAAAAAGAGCCCTGTGAATGTGGGGGTGTTTTTATATGGTCAACACTTTGTTGATTATGCATAGGTTTTTGTTGTGTGGGCAGGGCTTAGAAATAGACATCTGTTTTAGACTTACAGTTTCTGTCTCCTGTTTATTTCAAAACCTTTTTAATGGCCTGGTCAGTGAAGACTATACCATGTGCAGAGAACCTCTGAACCATGGCCTGGGAACACTTGGGGCTACATCTGTTTTAGATATGCCTTTCTAAATTGATAGGCTGGCTCTAACACAATCAATATTTGCCCACCCCTCTTTCTCGATTAGCCAACATTGAGGAGGTTTGGCTTGCACGCCCATTTCTCCGCCCTGTGAGGGGACTCCCAAGCAGTCACTTGGTACTGAATGTCTGACATGTCCAGACCTGTCCTCTTAGGCTCTGAAACTGGTTGGACAACACCAAAGCCTTAATTTTACACAGCCCAGAGACCAATACCAAGGGGCTAGGACCCAGGCACATGCCTAACACGTGACACCATGAGGTCACAAACCACGTGAGACCTCTACACCTACGTCAGTTCTGGGGCGGGCTCTCCGGGGCACCGGAAGTCCCAGTAACGGAAGTTACGTCATTTCTGGGGCCGGGACAACTGTCACTTTCTAGTATGATGAGAAAAGGTATCCCCTCCTACTACTGATGTGTAAGGATAGCGGGGACAAAATCATACCAATTTATTTCCCTGGGACTGAAAATGATGCCTTTTCTTATATTGCAGGGCCAACAAACCGGAAAGTCAGGCAGGGCAGAAATGGACAAAAGCACCTGTGAGAGTCTGAATGTCAGGATTACACGGTCTTAGTTTAAGAGCATGCACATTCTGGAGGTGGAGAGTGCAGCCTTTAAGATTATGTGCTATACCACAGGAAGTTGCTTGTTGTTGGCTCTTCCTGTTGTATACGTACTTGACTCCTCATCTTGGAGTCTTGGATCCCGGATTCCTGCTGTCACGTCCTTTGGTGGCGTCGGGTTGCGTTCTGGGCTCCCATTTGTACATCACGTTAGTCATGAAGAATTTCTTCCAGGTAAACTGCAATACATAAGTAGGTAAACCAACACGTTTTAAGGCTGCGTCTGTACAGTGTAACGCACTATCATGCTTAGTAACAGTTAATTTCCTTATCTGATTTTCTTGTTTCTCCTTGAAGAAGGCTTGTTAGAAAAGAGAGAGGGACATTACGTTAGTGATATAAATATTGGCGATAATGTGCCATGGCGCTTAATTTTTATTTATATTTCTCTCCTGATTTCCTCGTATTTGATCAGGAATTGTTAGGAACCTGAAAAGAAAAGTTCAAAACAGTTCCTTAAAGACATGTGTACTTGTGGTGACCCACCCTTGTGTTAGTAATTATTTCTATTACTTATCTGATTTTCTTGTTTGTTTTTTTCTTCAGAAGACTAATTGCTGTAAATCTAAAAAGGGGAAAGACAATTCATTAGTGACTTGCATATTGTCTATTTTATAAGAATATAATGATATTACTCAATTGAATAATTTATTGTTATTCGGCATACTCTGTATGTTATGACCTCTGTTCTCTGTTGGGGAAATAATTATGAACTTGGATGTTTTTCTAAGGAATACCACATATATGTGTGTGTATATATGTATATTTGTATATATATATATATATATATATATATATATATATATATGCTATTATTGATAGCTGCAAGTTATGTCCTTTAGATATTAGTCTCCTTCCGATGGTCACTGCAGAAGTACTAAAGGTGGCTTATCATTCGCTTCACATTTTACACAAAAATTATGCATCACGTCTCATGAAGCCAATAATGGCCCTGGGTACTGCCATCTCCCAGGGACGGCTCCTGTCAAATCCCGGGGTGCCCACCCCCAGGAAATAGCTGATCGTTATGACTTGGTAGAAACTTTGACAGCTCCCTCCAAGTGAAAGCAAACGTTCCTCTCCCAGCAAGCCAGAGCTGTCAAACAGCTCTCACTTGCTGGGAGAGGAGGTTTCCTTTGTTTCCCTACCTGCATGCCACCGGGCAGGGAAACAGAGGAAACTATTGCTTTCACAGACAGGGATCTGCATGTTTAGCAGTTCCCTGTCTATGGCACCAATACCGGCTCCTGCAGGAGGCCAGGAGCCGGCTGGGACCTCAAGGGCATTCAGACTACCCTCAAGGTTCCATTGCACACTGGATGCTCTGCCGGGCACCTAGGACAAACGGCCAGGCCCTAGGGGATGGGCTCCTCGGGCTGAATTCAGCTGGTGCAGAACCCCCCCAAAAATATATATTATAAGGCTGGGCCCTGGGGTCCAAAGGAAATGAAATCGTTTGGGGGTGCATGTTACCCCCTTCTCCATTTAATGAGGGCTGGGCCCCAGGGCCAAAATTGGCCTCGAAAGGGGGGCCTTGCAGCCACCCTCATTGATTTGCAGTGGGCTCCAAGGGATGGGGTCCCCTGGCCAAAATCAGCCCAGGGATGGGGGCAATGTAGCACCCTTCCCCCCACTGGCCATTCGCCCACTGAAGTAGCATAGAAAGTGCTCTAGTTGGTTAGACATTTTGCGCAAAACTGTGGACTCTTGTTGGATAAACGAGCAGGTTAGCTTCTGATCTGGCCATGATGCTCATTTCACAGAAATTAAAACTCAATAGGAAGTACTTATAAATACAAATGTAGCAGGTGTTCAAGTTGAAGTTCCACTTCTGCAAATGACAAATGATCCTAACTCCTAGGCTAGGCAAAGCTAATGTATTTACTCTGTGATTCCATATTGAAAAATGACCTTTCATGTATTGGAGCACAATCAGACACTCTCACACCCACTCTCATATCCAGATAGACCTTCCCACACCCACTCTCAAAATCAGACAGACACTCTCAGAGCCACTTTCACACCCAGAGACACCCACACACCTAGTCTCACATCGAGACAGACAGGCCATGCAGCCAACTCCCACTATGCACAGCCAAAGAGTGTGTGCAGCTTGGGGTTGGGAGGTTAGGGGGGTGGGCCACAGGGCTGGAGGCAGACCTGACTCTGAGGCCAACGCCCGCCATGCATGGCTGAAGACCATATGCTGCATGGGGTTGGGTGATTAAGGGGGTTGGCTGCAGGGCCTGGCCCCAGGCTAGGCCCTGTTGCTAACCCCCACCATGCAAGACCAAAGTCTGTGCACAGCAGTGGTTGGATCAACGTATAGTAATGAAAATTATTTTACATTAAAAAAAAAACATAGAAATTCATTAAAAAAAAAAAAAAGGTGACGGACATCATAGTCAGGATATAGAATTTAAAAAAACTTAAGAAATTCACTTTAAGAAACAAAGGTTATAGGGACACTAGAGGGGGACATTATAGTTAGTTTCTGAATTTCCTCGTCCAAACCAGAGAAATTCAGCAGTTATAGTTATTTCAAGTAACTATAACTTGCTGCCTAAGGTAACTATAAGTCACCCTCTTGCTATGCACTGCTAATTATCCCAATATTACAGCACTCATGGCAACTTTTACAACATAAATAAAAGTATCAATGAAACATTAGAAGTCAAATTATTGTAGATAAAACCGTGCTTGGTGGGGGCGCGAGTTATAGTTAGCTTAGGCCGCGAGTATGTATGCCTATCTGTGCAGATTTCGGGCAACCCACCTACTGAAGCAGATCTCCTATCTGCCCCATCAGGGGGGGTAGGAATACTATCCTGCTCCGTTTGGGGAGGGGGTATGATCTGAAGCACAGACTGGGCTATCCCACGCACCCATTTTTTTTTTTTTATTTTTTTTTATTTCACTGGCAGCTAGTGGTCTTTCTATCCTCCTGGACGTACCCCCCAACATCCTTGCCAGGGCATTTAGGCAGAAAATATCACACCCCTTTTGGAAGTGGGGTTTTCACCCAATACCAGGGTGGGATGTTCCCATCACTTTTTTCTCCAGTGTAAAATCCCTCGTGTCTAGTGCACTTTCCTCCCACTCTGGGGCGAGTTACACATAATCTCCAAACGGGGGCGAACTCGCCACCTGACTATATTGTCCCTTCTGGGGTGGGGGTATGGTCTGATGAAAGGAAGGGCCGCCCCATCCTTTAGGTTTTTTTTTTTGCACTATTTTTAAATGCCCTGGTGTCTATTGGGATTTCTACCTCCTTTGTGGGGTGCTGAAAGACTGCTTTTGCCCATTGTGGTGAAAAGAATCTATGACCTTGCCTATCCAGCCCCCCCAAATAATTTGTGGTGTCTAGTGAAAGTGACAGGCGATCACATCCAAATGTGGTTAACAATGCTTTGCATGCCAAGAGAGGTATTGCTGGAAACTGAGTTTTGCAGCTTTCCACCAATACCTCATTTTTAGCACAGTTCCCTGCAAACATGGAGAATGGGGTTGTTTTCAACCCCCTCCTGCTCGCAGAGGAATCAAGAAGCCATTTTCTGTGTTGCGGTCACAATCACAAGCCCTTGAGCCAAAGCTGGAGACTCCCATGAGGGTGGCAATGAAAAAGTGCACAACAGCTGCTACACTAGTGCCCAATGCTTTGACATGACCTCTCATCAATAGAGCCAGCCTATAAGCACTCTTGATGAGGAGGTCATGTCAATAGCATTGGAGTGGTTAAGGACCTTGAGTTTGTAAATAGTTTTTCTCTGCCCATAGTGAGTTTCCTTTAACTCAAACTGCCACTAGCCCAACATTTTTTGCTAAGGCTTCACAAGATTCTCTGTTATGCTATGTTGTGCATGGAATTTGCAAAAGTCTTATTATAGTCCTGCTGTGCCAAATATCAGATTTGTAAGTAATAATAAGGAAAATGCTTGATGGTAGTCTACAGTTTTCTGACTGCACTACTGTGTCCAGTCCCCTTTGGAGTCAGGAGGTTGGAAAAGTGAAGAGCAGGGTGTGGTCCAGCCTCTAAAAATAAGCCCAGTAGGCACAACATGCACCAGTTCTAATGTTCAACATATTTTTCATTAAATATAACCAAAGAGTTATGCTATCAGCCTCTTCTAGGCCTAAAGGCTGGAAACTTAGCTGCCAGAAGGAACAGTATGTTGACTCCAGTCAGGATAATGAGGAATTACAAGATAAAGAGAAAGTGTTAGACGTTTCATCCTTGGTGTGGTCTCCCTTAACTTTTTGCCTCTGTTCTCAGGGTGTTTGTGTGCTGGACTCTGATGTTGCTGTTTTTGTTACTCTGGGCACTTTACCACTGCTAACCAGCGCTAAAGTGCAAGTGCTCCTATACAAAATGCGTATGTAAGCGTTTCATCCATGACTCCCATATTTGATTTACTGGTAAGTCCCTAGTAAAGTGCACTAGAGGTGTCCAGGGCCTGTAAATCAAATGCTACTAGTGGGCCTGCAGCACTGGTTGTGCCACCCACATAAGTAGCCCTGTAATCATGTCTCAGACCTGCCACTTCAGTGTTTGTGTGTGCAGTTTTAAACTGTAAATTTGACTTGGCAAGTGTACCCACTTGCCAGGCCTAAACTTTCCCTTTTCTTACATGTAAGACACCCCTAAGGAAGGCCCTAGGTAGCCACAAGGGCAGGGTGCAGTGTATGGTTAAGGTAGGACATATAGTAATGTGTTTAAAATGTACTGACAGTGATATACTGCCACATTTGTTTTTCACTGTTGCAAGGCCTGTCCCTCTCATAGGTTAACATGGGGGCTACCTTTAAAAAGGATTAAAGGGTAGATTCCCTTTGGGAGCGGATAGACATATGGAGTTTGGGGTCTCTGAGCTCACAATTTAAAAAAACATATTTTAGTAAAGTTGATTTTAAGATTGTGTGTTTGAAAATACCACTTTTAGAAAGTAAGCATTTTCTTGCTTAAACCTTTTCTGTGACTCTGCCTGTTTGTGGATTCCCTGTCTGGGTAAGTTTGGCAGTTGGGCTGGTTGCACCTCACACTAGACAGTCACACAAAGGGAGCTGGGGTGTAGTCTGCATTTCCTGATGTGTCATCTGTGCTAGGAGGGAGGGGAGGAGTGGTCACTCACACCTCAAAGGGCTGTTCCTGCCCTCACACAATGCAGTCAAACAAGAGAGACTTTTCTTTGAAGTAAGCCTACTTCAATGGGCAAAATGGGTATGAGAAGGTCACCCAAAGCCACAGACTTTAGAACACTTCTGCAAACCAAGAAGAACCTCTGCCTGGAGAAGAGTTGAATAGCTGAGAAAGAAGACCTGCCCTGTCTGTGACTGTGCTTTGTGGAGCTATCCTGCAGTTGCTGCTTCTGCCTGTGCTAGAGGACAAAGACTGGACTTTGTGTTGCCTTCCTTCTTGTGAAGAACTCTCCAAGGGCTTGATTTAGAGATTGACTCCTGTTGTTTGAAGTCTCAGGGACAGCAAATACTTCTCTCTGCCAGCACATGGAGCCTCTGCTGAGATTCTTACTCTGCCAAGTGGTGCCCATCCAGTTCCTGGTACCCTGAAAGGAGAAGCTGGCAGCCCAAGAGCTCGACACAACTCCGATCTGCGGCTGAAAAATCGATGTGCCACCAGCTTCACAGCTGAAAATTGACGCTCGCCTGCAATGCAACCGGAAGATAGACACCTGTGGCTGGAGAAACGACGTGCAGAATCACTGACAGAGGTTGGTGAGATCGCACCCCACGTTGCGTGGTTTTTAGATCATCGTGCGGCTGGATTTCAGGTGCAAACACCGTTGGGCGTGTAAAAACAACGCAAGGCCTGCCCAGACCTGAGAGTGCTGACCGGATCGACGCATTGCTCTCCTGCAGAGAGAAGAAATGACACACGCCAACCCGACTGAAGGAGAAACGACGCAAGGTCTCTTTCGAGAGTGAAATCGACGCATCACAAGCCGTTTTTGATTCACACTCACCTGTGCGGGGTTATTTTTGATGTACCCAAAGTACATTTTCACGCTAACCGAGTTAGCGTTGTGTTTAAAATTACATAAAGACTCTTTTGGTTTTTAATTGGTACATTGACTTGTGTATTGTGGATTTTTGTCATTTTGGTCTTGTTTTGTTTAGATAAATATTTTTTATTTTTCTAAACCTGTGTTGTGTCATTTTGTAGTGTTTTCATTGAGTTACTATGTGTGTGTGTTGGTACAAACACTTTACACCTAGCACTCTGAAGTTAAGCCTACTGCTCTGCCAAGCTACCAAGGGGATAAGCAGGGGTTAGCTGAGGGTGATTCTCTTTTACACCCTGACTAGAGTGAGGGTCCTTGCTTGGATAGGGGGTAACCTGACTGCCAACCAAAGACCCCATTTCTAACAGAAAGGTTGTAGTAATAGTTTTAAAGGTAGTGATAGTTTTCAAATCAGAACAAAAAAAATCTCTTAGCACCTTATTTAGAGTTTTGCAGAGGGAGTTACTCCATTCCAAATGTGTCTTCTTTTTTTTAAGTGCTTTTCTGACCTGGTGGGGTCACGCTGGGACCCTGGAACCAGAGCTAGGGTGTCAGGGTGTCTATGCCTTGGCCCCATTTCTTTTTTCACACTTTTTTTCTGGGACTCAGTTTATGCCCCCCTCAATGCACTGTTTATGACCTCACACATTACATCACTCACAACACAGTAAGATCACTGACATCTCAGTTGACGTCACTGATGACATCACTTGTGACATCATCCAGCAAAGTAAATATCAATATACTTCATAAAATAGCTTTTACATTTTTATAAAATAAGAACAGGAGACCAGTGAGGTACAGCAGAGAACTCACTTTAACCTTATCAACTACTACACTCACTTATTAGCTAGGAGAGAGCTCTCAGTGGATAATCCTGTCTCTTCTAAACCAGTGCTCCTAACACAAATGATCAAACTAAGACACCAAACCATACAAGCTAGTCAGTCACAAATCACACCATTTATCAACCTAGAAAGAGGTTTTAGTGCAAACATCAATTTTACACAACCCAATACAACACACAATCAGGAAACAGGTCTTAGTGGGCAGGCCACTGTGTCACAAACCACTAGTAAAATGATTCTTCATCCTGCAGAAAGGTGTCAACAAAGAAGTCAGTCTATTGTAAATGTCTACTACATTGAGCCATCACTCTAGAGAAATGTCTTTGTGAACAGATCAATGTATTGCAAGCTACTTCTTCAGACATTCATCATAAAAGCTGGTGGTGTAAAGAAACTGGTCAGTATGTCAGAAAACAAAATTATACTCAGCCATACATCAACAGCTGACATGTGTTAGAGTATAGCCTAGTTCACTGATAAATAGTACATCTGCTTTAAAAACATGATTACACTTCAGATGATTCATGTTAGAATACTAAAACTCATTAGTACTATATAAAGAATAATATGTTAACGTATGCAGTAGCTCAGTATATACTTCAGTATCAGAAACCTTTGTGAAACACTCTCTGGATGATGTCATCAGTGGCATAACAAAACTTAAGGGACCCTCCCGCAAAGTATAGAGAGGGCATTCCTCCCCCCTGGACATAATCAGGAATCCAGCCAGTGAACTGTGCTAAGGGGGCTCCTGGTGCATGAGCCCCCTGCACCACGAAAGCTACGGGACCTAATGTTACACCACTGCCAGTGATGTCAACGGAGATGTTATCAGTGATGTCACTATGCATGTCATGAGTGAGGTAATATATGAGGTCATAAGCAGTGCATTGTGGGAGGCATAAGTTATAGTTAGCTCAGGTAACTATAACTGCTGAATTTCTTTGTCTGTGTAAAATCTGAGTCTAACTATAAAGCCCCTAAAACCTTTGGTTTATTCAGTGAATTTCGAAGTTTTTTTTCAAATTCTGTTAGTTAACTATTACATCGCTGTAAGCTTTGTTTTTTTAGTCAATTTCAAGGATTCTTTAATGCTATCTCTGAACTATAACATCCCTGTAACCTTTGTTTTTTTAGTGAATCTCAACACTTTTTTTTAAACATAAATCATACTACAACTTCACCCGTAAGTTCAGTTTAGAAATATACATTTTCAGAAGTTTATAAATACATTTTATTGAGACTTTTAGTCACATTATACAATTTAAAAGTACAAATTAGCAATTTAAGGCAAGGTAACTTATGTAGCTTTTCCATGAGTGCGGTGCACCAAGTTTTTCTCTTTTATTTTTTAATCATTTTATGGAACCGCAAATTCTCTCTTAATTCAAAGGAGAAGCCTGTAAGGATAATCTATGGTAACTAGTTCTCTGATGCAATTTCAGTGGATCCGTGTATTCCACAAAGCATTAAGAAAAATATATATATCTATATCTATACAGGCTCCTCAAATTTTTACATTGACATCAGAGAAAACAATATCTATACATTATTATTTGGAAGCTTATTTGAGTTCTACAACATACTCCACAGATCCACCACAGTTCCTCTTCAGATCCCCCACCATTCCAGGAACACACCCAAACCTCAACTTCTCATTGGATATAGTAATTCCCCACCCATGTACATTTCAAACCACGCCCTAAATCAGTTATTTGGCTTTCACATTGTGTCAGTGAACATTGTAAACCAGAGTTCCATTGATCTTTTTGCCTTCCTCCAAAAGAAGATATTTTCAAAACCAACATATCTTGTCCAGAAAGAAGACCAGGAGGAGAAACCATGATGAAGAGGAAGAAGACTTGCTGCCTTTGAAGAAGGAGTTCGATGTGTGGAAGAAGTTTTCCATAAAATCAGGAGAAAAGAGATTGTGGCTTAAATTGCAGAGTTCAACATATACCACAAAAAACTATTGTGTGGAACAGGGGAAAATATTCCCACAGCACTTTGCAGATATGGAAACATCTTAGACCATTCATTCTCGAACATATCACAGGATGATGACAGAGAAAGAAGCAGGTAGAGCATCATCAACAGCTAGACCATCATCAACAGCTAGACCATCAGCAGCAGCTGGGCCATCTGTGGAACCATCAGCACTTCAGCAGAGGAATAATATTGCTGGTGTGCTACACAAACAATCTGCGAAGTGTCATATGCCCTGGGGCTTTGAGTCTGTGAGTGGTTGTGTGGGTGTTGAGTGGCCATTTAGGTGTGTAAGTGGGTGTCTGAGTTGTTTTGTGGGTCTGTGAGTGGGTGTGTGAGCGGCTATATGGGTGTGTGCATGGGTGTGCCAGTGGTTGTGTGGGTGTGAGTACCTGTGTGGGTCTGTGAGTGGGTGTTTGAGTGGTTGTTTGGGGGGATGTGAGAGTGTATGAGTGAGTCTGAGATTTGTTGTATTCTTTTTTTAATTGGTATCTGGATCCATAGATCTGTAATGGACACAGATCCATGGATCAGTCATGGATTTGCAGCAGGGCCATGCTGTGCACCTCAGTGGATCTGCGTACCCTTGTCTGTGTAAAATAAACATTTTTCTGCAATTTCTTACCCATGAGGGGTCCCTTATAGACCTTTCCATCACTCCCATGGGTCAGGGTACCTAGACCCTGATGCTTTCATTCACGTTTCTAGGGGAAATTTTGCCTCCACCCCTGGGACTGAGTTCTGATATACATAATGGCAGCCTCAAATTTCCTCTCAGGTTGCAGCCAGCCAATTACGACATTGCTGCTGGCGCATGGATCCGTGGATTCATCATGGTGGATCTATGTCCATAGATATACATAAATCTTTTTCCTTAAATACCTTCAAAACTACTGAGCGGATTCACACCAAAACAAAAAGAGATCTTTCAGGACCAAGATCTAGATTTCTGCCAATTTATTTGTAATTTCATTCAGTGGTTTGGGCTGCAGTTGTATCTAAAATCCCCATGGGACATTTCTTGGGGAAACCTGTCTTAGGACCCCCAAGTTTTATTGGCTCCCACTTGATGAACCACCCTAACATTTTGTGCCATGTACCCCATGTTATCATTCAGTAAACTGATGGTCAAGCTTTGAGTTTGCAGTTTGTCATTTTTACTTCCTCTTTTATAAACATGGGACTGAAAATGCCAGAATGCAAAGTGAAACCCAAGACTGGGATAGCTTGATGCCCCTGCCTCCCATTGCCCTTTTTCTTGCAGCTGTTTTACAAGCATGACTAGTCCTGGTGTTACTGGCTAGGTGGAACAGAGAACAGTGTTGCTTTGAAGGGACATTCAATAAGCTTGACACCAGATACTTGGAGGCCAGGGGTGATGCCTGCCTTTTGGCATCAGCTTTGACACAGGAATGCAGTCAAACATTTGATACATTTGTCTTTAAGGAAATGAGATGGATTACAGAGAGGTTGGCAAGGTTGGAACAAAGAGTCAGGCCAAGGTACCTCTGAGAGAAGTTAGGCATCTCAGGCATTGGATGGGTGTTGATTCAGCAACATACTTGCATTTTTGGACGTGCCAACATGCACCCCTTACCATAAAACACCACTGGGTTAACCCCTTGTATCATCAGCCTTCAATATGCTGCTGAATAGCTAGGAGAAGTGCAATGAGCTGGACAGGGTGCAAGCTGGAGCCACTGCTGCTGCTTACATGACCCACAAGAGACATCAAAGAAAGTGAAGCTCAAGCTCAAAACAAAAACCTTGATTCATTCATTCATGTGTCACCCATTGCAGCCACAAATTAGTATCTAGAGGCCAGTCCAACTTAAAGATGAGACGGGCTGAGGTAGAGTCAATCGCAAGCTGGCTAGTGCGTCTGAACCACTGTAGAGGTGGGAGAGGCAGTCACAAGTAAGAGCAGAACATCTCAACAAGGATACAAAACAGACCCCTGCAGCACAGAGGTGCCAAACCCTTCAATGGGGCCCACAAACCTTCAAGATGGTCCCTATTCAGCCAAAGGCCAATGAATAGCTGCAAAATACAGGCTACTCAGTGGCCCCTCATCAGATCCTATAAGGGGCGGGGTTGGCACCATTTGGCGCTACGTTACTGCATCTGAAAGACCAGAATGGCTGGTGAGGATAGAGGCAAGCAGCCTGTTCAGGTAGAAAGCCTTGAGGAAGATATTTCTGAAAGGCTCTGGAGATGCCAGATACCGATGCCTTATGGCATACTAAATCTAATAGCACTCATAACAGACTCTGCTCGACCCATTCCCACACTGGGCCTGATTTAGAATTGCATGTTACGGTGGAGGAATAATTGCATACGACCTCAACTTCATAATTAGTATTTTCACTAGACAATTTTCATTACCACCCATTCTTAAATCCGTTCTTGGTCTGAGAATGTCCGCATAACCCTCTAGCCCTTCCCGGTCATACAGAGTGCCTGCTACTGGATAGGTGCACATCATGTACTTCGTGTCAACGTCATTGGTCTCTCCACTGCCAGTTCTCCCACCCCAATCCGAGTCAAGAGTTTCGCAGAAAGCTGCAGTAGCACCGACTGCTTTATTAAAATAACGGCTTGCCCCTTGCCAGGCACAGATTTTCATTTTTTACACCCAATAATTGCAATGCAGGTCGTTCATTTTCGAAGCACTGAAACTTAATCTCCAACAATGCATTAGCCATTTATATAGATGTCCAGAACTACAACTTATGCTCAGCAGAATCAATTGTTCAGACCCTAACCTTATGCTAGAAAAGGTATTTTCTGGACTTTCACACAGCACACAAAAGTAAAGTGAGCGTCCTCTTGGCTTGCTGAATAACAGATGTTCTAACTTCACAGTGATAGACCAAAGAGTGAACACCTAAGTGAGGCCTGATGGGATTCAAGCGTTAGAAACACAGGTTTTCTGCAGCAAATGCACAGCCCACTAAGCTTACTTAATAGGGTGTGTTCCCAGGGAACCCATATTCAAGCAATTCTTTATGGCCAGCCACTCCACTACCACTTGTATTCATTTAGTAACGCACAAAGCATGCAACTATCTCTTTCTTTCTTTCGTACCTTCCCTCTCAGTCTTTCTTCCCTCTCTCCACAGTTCACTCATGGAGGAGCATTCATCATATTGTTGTAGCTTTTTGCCAAATTTGGTGTTATACCACCCAGCGGTTCAGACTATAGTCATGTCTAAAATCCCTATGGGAAATTGCATGGGAAAAACGTGCTTTGGGATCACCCTTTTCCCTCAGCTCCCACTTGATGAATCAACCCAAAACTTCGAAGACAGCAGATGAAGTTCTTGGAGTACTTTTTGAAAATGTTGTAATGATTCATCAAAAGGCACTAGAATTATCAACAAAACAAAAAAAGCTTAGTCTATGGAAACTAGGTCCTAACTATAATTACCTACTGATGATCGATATATATATATATATATATATATATATATATATATATATGTGCATATATATATATATGTGTGTGTGTGTGTGTGTGTGTGTGGCGAAAACAGTTTTTTGCAGCTTTCACTACTTTGTACCCGATTACTGACTGATACTGGTCTTTTCTGACCCTGATTGTGCCCTGGTCTCTGCTAACCAGGCCCAGGGCCACTCCTCTCCTTAAAATGTATATGGTACTTCGGTATAATTATAATTGGTACTGACAATCTACCTGCTAGTCTTAGGGGTGGACAGTGAACTCTTAAACACTTGGCGCTCAGCAAACACTTGCTGCGTGACTACATTTACCAGTGCTCCAACTGTGTCCAACCCAGCGCCAAGAGATGGCGCATTACATGCATTGGTCTGTGAACGTAAACAATAGTGCACGTTATTTGTACAAAGGTGCCACTGTCATATGAAGAAAATACAATATTTGCACAGCAGTTTCACCAAAACAAAACAAATAGTGCTGGTAATGTGGGAAAAGTTGCTGTATGCTGACCCAATTCCAAATGTTATTCCGGACGAGGGCTAGCCTGCGTTACCTTTTACTTCGTGCCAAGAAGCCTTTCATGACCCGATCAGCACAGTTTACCCCAGGCTCAAGCAACCCTTTTTTAGTTTTTCCAGTTTTGGCTAAAAACTATTAGTGCCAGTCCAGCTTACCCCACAGCATCCCTCTATATCAGACATTGTTGGTCGGTTTCAGTTAGTGTCACGAAGCCACCAGTGCCAACCCAGTGCTAAAGAAAGTCCATTAGACACGAGGTGAGCTCTTGGAGGGTAGTTTACTTTTGGTGTGTGGTAGCTCCGGAGGAGGAATTACCTACCTATACTCCCTGCTTCTCAGCATGTGCATTAACCCTCAGGTGCTCTATCCAGCCTTGCCTGTCTCTGTCCCCAAATAACGTGAGTGGCGCAGGAAGCTTGTGTATGAGATAAGGGACTTGTTGTTCGACAGCCCGCAGACTTTCCAGGTCCGGGCCTGTCTTGACAAAGAGCCCTCACTTCACTACCCTGGAGACTCACCGAGTCTTCCAGCCCTGGGGATAATGGTGAGGGGCAGAAAAGTCTCATCGCCCTGCAGCATCTCACTCATGCTTCCATCCCCTGATAGCAATGAGGGGTAGAAAGAACCCTTGCTACCCTGGAGCTGTGCACAGTCTCTCAGCTCTTGAGATAGTGAGGGGCAGGAATGTCTCACTGCCCTGCAGTCTGTCACTCATGCTCACAGGACATAATCTGCTTTCTGTTCATTAATTTGCATCACATCAGATGTATTTTCCTTTCTGGCAGGCAAGGGGGCAGGAACCCATTTAATTGTATTATTGCATCGGAGGACTGGGTAACTGGTAAACTCATGCAAGTGGAATGGTTCATGCTATGTTCAATAACATGTTACATATTTCTAGCTTGTCTGACTTTACTTCTAAGCAGATTTGTTAGTTCCAAGAAATACATCAAAACCTTCAAATCGATTTGAGTCTGAAGTACCATTCCAAGGTGACAGCCGTGTTCACACGTTCGGGAAAGTAATTATTCAGCAGCAATTCAAAATTGCACTCTTTCTTTTATGTCAGTGTGGATTGGTTCATCCCTGCTCGCTGTTTATACCCAAAGACCTTGAAGCAGCCTCCATTTTTTCTGTGGAGCTGCATGAGTGAATGTGTTCTAGAGCCTCGGATTTGCCCAGGCTGGAGACCTTTCTTAGATGTTGGCCTAGGCTCTTGTGCGGCTGTTGCAGGACCAACCGATGGGCAAGTCTCGAGACAGTGAGCGTTGTGATATTCAGAGTGCTATAACTTTCCTGCTCTTGATCTAGCTAGAAGTCCTGCTTCGTAGGGGAGTGAGATTCGGAAGTATGCCTCCACTAGTAGGAAGAGCTGCCTCCACTGGCAGTTATGTACTTTGAGGGAGACCTGCCAAATGTGAAGGTCAGGAGAACGTAAGCCTGGTTTTAAGCAGTTCCAGTGATTACAACGTGACGCAGAAATATCCTTGCCTGTTTGGTGGTGTTAAGGCTCGGGCAAAGCAGATGAGAGCACATTTTTACTCTGTGGAATTCCGCGGAGTTGCATAAAAACTCGGCGAGATTCCGTTGAGTTCCGTGGAATTCCACAGAGTAAAACTCTGCTAGTTCGGTCCACTCTTAGTAAGTCTCTAGTATATGGTAGGACATGTAGGTTTAGAGCCCCAATTGATTTAATGCACTTAATTGTGCACTGCTGTGTTGCCTGCTGCAATTTAAAAAATCAGCCTTGCTTCGCAGGCTGCTTTTAAAATAAAACGGTCCAAATTCAACTTTGGAATTGAAAGCACTTCCAAAGTCTTAAACTGCCTTATTTTTACATATCAGTCACCCTTAATGTCTTCCCTAAATGCCCCATGGATATGGTGCATTGTAATCATAAGCAGGTACATTATAAAATATGTTTTTATATGTTCTGGTGAGGGAAAACTGCCAATGTACTTTTTCCCCAGTGAAGCACTGCTAGTTCCATATGCTACATGGGGAAGGATTTATTAAACTTTGATATAGTCTAATTTCTGACAGAAGTGGACTAGAACAGTGATTCAAAGTGTCAACATAATACTTGAAATACACCCAACAACGTGCCAAGGTTAGATGTAGCATAACTATTACAGGTAAAGAGCTTTAGATTTCTTTCCTAATATGGCTGGAAATCAGCCCTGAAGCAGCATCTTCTGATTGGTCTGCCTTTGAGAGGCTAAGCCAAGCTGCTGTGATGAGGTGTGAAGTGGCCTGGGCTGAGCCAAACGATACATCTGATGGGAGGAGATCATCTGCCTGAAGATGCCAGGAAGGAATGGAGCTAGGTAGACAAACTGGTCTTCAAAGGGAGAAAGACAGTATGGATAGAAACCAGACACACACTCACTTCTTGTATCCCAAGCCGGTGGGCTTAGCCAGATCTGAACCTCCAGGACAGATTTTCTCCATTTGTTTTTTTGTGGAAAAGTGCTTTCTGGGACAATAATGTGCACACTTCTAAGGAAGTTGTCATCAATAAGGGAGGCATCTTGTACCCAATTGCTCAGGTGTGCCAACTTACATGCTGGCCTAGAATCCTGGATAAATGTGGGAGAGCTGCCCAGCAACTCAGATCACTGCTTGTAAACAAGAAGAAGAAGAAAGACTCCTCTGTTGAATGCCTAGCTTGCACCAAGAACAACTGCACTCAGAAGGACTGCACCTGCAGCACACTCTGGGCTTCACAAAAAAGGACTTTGTCTGACTTCCAAAGGAGTGGACTCACTGTAAGCAACTGGTACAAAGGAGCTACCAAGAGTCTCTGGCATCTGCTCGTGCCAGAAGAGCCCAGCTGAATAGCATCTAGTGGACTGTTAAGGATTTGACAAAGTTGATAGTGTGAATTGTAGATCCAACTCTCCAAGGAGCAACTCAGATCTTCTGGAACCTTGGCTGGCTTTGTAGACCCTTCAGGCCCCCAAAAGAACATTCTTAAAGATACTTTAGAGGGTTTGGACCACTTGGAGAGTTTTTGTGAAAAAGCACCATAAATGGACCGACCTGTCAACAAGAGTCAAGCAACTGACATTTAGCTGTGACTTGGCCTGAAATTCAGGTTCTCTCAGCTGAAAGCTTCTGAACTCTGACTTTAGACAATGAGAACCAAGACCTCCAGGAGTTCACAGAGGCCTCGCACTGCATCAAGCTCACAATGACGACTCGCAACCCTACCAGTAAAGGAGTCTTGCTTTGATGACAAGGATAAAAGAAACAAAGAATTGACTAAGTGCAAAGTAAAGTTTTGACCGAGGCCTACTGCTCAGTGATCCAACCCGGCTCCATCTTTGTCAGCCTCAAACTTTGAATTTGACCCTATCAGACACAACCAGATACCTACATTGGAGCTTTTCAATTTTTGGCATTAGAAAGTATATTTTGACATTTAATCATTAAAATTCATATTTGCAGTGCCCTACATTGATTGATTGTCATTTTGGTGTCATTGATTAGATTTTTATTATGTGTTGTGTCTTATGTATTTACTGTTTTGTTGATATTAAATGCTTTACACATCTGTCTCCTAAGTTAAGCCTGAGTGCTCATGAGCCAAGCTACCAAGGGTTGAACACGGATTAATTTATTGAGACCTTAACTGGACCTTATTTGTAATTGTGGTCTTATTACTAGCTGCAGTTACCTACCTGCACCTGCTAATAAACTATATATATATATATATATATATATATACATATATATATATATATATATATATATATATATATATATCCTGAATTCACTTTTTTGCCTGAATCCAACAAGTTCCTGCGGTAGCGGTTCGTGTTGGGGCAGACTCCCTTAATATAAATGTCCACAAATTCTCTTCACAGTTTTAGAAGAAGTACACAAACTCTGCTGCATCTAGCACCATGTTTATTCAATCTCCATAATCACTAGCACCATGAAAACACCCAATGCATTTTGGCGTCCTACGCATTGTTCACGTGTAACTCATTCACTTGATTACTTGGACATTTCAAACTTACATCCAGTAACTAAAATTAACAAATGATCACCACCAAAAGTTCAAATGAATCTAAACATGGGAGCCATCTTAAACATGCCTTCTATCCCCCATATGTTCTTTTTATATGCTTTTTTATACATTTGTGAACTATTGCACTTCTTATTTCATTCAATTTTATCAATTATTCCCCCATTTTCCTTATTTCATTGTTAGCTTTTCAATATTATTAAACATAAGTTTATATTTCACAGAATTCTCAACTCAATTATCACCCTAGCGGGCACATGTGGTATTGTTAACATAATGTGTCTAACATGATTTTACCTACTGTTGTGCCACCTCATTATTGTTATGTGCATCTAAATTCCAATTTAAATAAATATATTCATATTCAGCCCAAGTGGGCTTTCAATACCATACTGCTGTATCCCACAGTTATTGTCCTCTATGCATTGCGATGGAATCCACATTTCAAAATGAGTCAAACAGCAGCCTGTGTAGTCTTCCATGAAATCTGCATAAACATATGTAAGGGTAACACAACAGCCACAAAGGGGAATTATAAATCATAAAACAAAAATTATATAATAAACACATCACAAATACAGACCACATCTAGGAAAAAAGGAGAAGAAACAAGATGTTAATTTAATAATCACTGTAAACTTCAGAAGGCCCACCACGAGTTTACTAACAACAACAAACTGTGATCATATCCCAACATTTCTAAAAACTAAAAATGTAAGAAAAAGTACTAAAGCCCCACAGAGGCTTGCCCAGACAAAAAAAGGCAATTTCCCATATTTTCTATTTTGAACAACTTATCACCCTCAGACTGCTCTTGCAATTCTACACACAAATATCTACAATAAAAACACCCACAGTGAAAACAAGGGGGATCCTCTTGTATATCCTTAGGCTGACCGAGTCTACAAAGATTACCAATTGTTCAGTTATGAAAGGTCACCAATTTATGTTTTATTCTCCAAGATGTACTACCTCTAACTCCTCTATTCAATCCATTCGGTGTTTTTGTATTTAAGAATATTTGGGACTCTTGTCTCCTCAATATTGATTCCCTATTACCTCCTCGCTTCAAGGAAGGTGTCCTATCAATTATGAAAAAACTCAATTTACACACATCTTTCTTGTGATTCTGGTCAAAATGTCTTGCGACAGGGTAATGAGTATCCACCCTGGTTTTTGCTCTCATATGTTCCAATATGCATTTTCTAGTGGCATGCTTGGTGCTACCCACATACCACAATTTGCAAGGGCACTCCAGAATGTACACCGTAAAGTTACTGTAACAATTCAGGTGAGTTGTAATGTCCATCATCTTACCAGGGAGAGGTGATTGATAATGTGTCCTCCCACTACACTGTCAACATACGTTACAACTTCCACAAGGGAAAAAACTTGTTTAAACTCAGTCCTCTTACCTTGTATTATGCCACTCATGCTCAATTTATCCTTCAAGGTTTTGCCCCTCCTGAAGGTTACACCAGCAAAATCTCCAAGTGCCTTATTCAAAATAGATTCACTCTTTCGAATCGGCCAATATGCCTCTAAGATCCCTCTAACCTCCTGGGCTTTATTAGAGAAAGTTGTAATAAATCTACATTTCTTATCATTTCTCTTCACACACATAGGATTTAAAAGTTCTTCCCTCTTTCTCATTCCCGCTTTCTGTCTCGCTGTTCTTATCACCCCTATTTGATTACCTCTTTCATTAAATCTTTGTTCCATCACTTTACTTTCCACCTCAAAAGATAGGTCTGTACTGCAATTCCTCCTAGCTCGTAAAAACTCCCCATATGGGATACTCTCAATCAATTTCCCTGGATGCCCACTGGTCGCATGTAATAATGTATTGCCTGATGCTGGTTTCCTGTATAGATTTGTGGCTAATTCATTAATTTGTACTTGTACACAAATGTCCAAAAATTCAGCCTGACCAGGATCTTTGTGATATGTTAACCAAATATTATATACATTGTCATTCAGCTTCTGCACAAACCTCCTAGCATCTTGTATTGTGCCTTTCCATATCACAAAGATATCATCAATATATCTCAGCCACTTCATTATATGGGCGTCAAACTCCTGGAATTTCTCTGATATCTGTTCCTCCCACCATTTCATAAAAAATCATGCAAAACTTGGAGCAAAGCATGTTCCCATGGATGTACCTTGCTTTTGCAATTATGGAGACTGAATAAACGATATGGTGCTAAACACAGCAGAGTTTGTGTACTTCTTCTAAAACTGTGAAGAGCATTTGTGGACATTTATTTATATATATACATATATATATATACCTATATATGTGTATATATATATTTTTTTTTTTTTCACTTAAAAAACAAATGGTTACATTGACATATAGTTAGGTTCACAATTTAAACGTACAAAACCATAGACATTCACCAGTTATAATTAGAGTTACCTCAAATTACTATAACTCATGACCTAGGGTAACTATGACTTGCACCCCCACCATTCACAGGTATGTGATCAATAATGTTACTGCAGATGTTACAGTGACTTTATCAATGATGTCATCAAAGATGTAAGGAGTGCTGTAATTTGTTGGATAGTTAGCAGTGCATGGCAAGGGAGCAAATTTTCATTACCATACGTTAATCCAACCACCGCCACGCATGGCCAGGTCCTGAGGCCAACCCTCTATAAGCACCCAACTTTGCATGATGCACAGTGTTTGCCTGTGCACAGTGGAGGTTGCCTGTAAAACCTGGCCTGCAGCCAGACTCTGTGGCTAACCCACCTAACTACCCACCCCCATGCTGTGCACAGGCCTATGGCCCTGCACAGCTGAAGGTGGCCACGGCCTCTCTTGGTGTCATAATAGGTGTGAGAGGGTGTACCTGGGCGTGAGAGTGGCTGTGAGAGTGTCTGGGTGTGAGAGTGCATAATCAGTGTTTTAGTGGGTGTGTCCGTGTGTGTGTGGGTTTGTGAGAGGGTGCATGAGGCTGTTAGTGGGTCTGTGAGCGGGTGAGTGAGAGTTTGAGTGGGTCTGTGAGTGGGCGCAAAACTGTCTGAGTAGGTCTGTGAGTGGATGCAAGAGGGTCTGACTGGAGCTGTAAGTGGATGCAAAAGGGTCAGAATGGGTTTGCAAGTGGGTGGGTGAGTGTCTGAGTGAGTCTGTGAGTCGGTGTGTAAGTGTCTGAGTGGGAGAAATTGATTGAGAGTCACAGAGAGAGGAAAAAAGTGAGAAGGAGAGAGATAGAGTTTTTTAGGCTTTGATGTAGGATTTTCTTCAATTTTTTTTTTTTTTAAAGGGAAGCGAGTCTGACTGGACTTGAACCCTGACTGCTCAGTGTGAAAGCCTAGTGACCTTGAAACTGAGCTATAGGTTTATTTTTAAAATTTTATTTTCTTAGCTGTTTATGGGCTATCTGGGACCATGGGGAGAGCCCTAACAGGCTCTGCCGTGGTCCTCCATATTTTTTGTAATTTATTTTTATTGTATTTTATAAAAATGCCCTTACGGGCTATCTGGGAATGCGGAAGAAGCCTTAAGGCTTTCCTCACGGTGCCATTGCTTCAGCAAGCGCGGAGCTGCTTTGACAGCTTTTCCATGCTTGCTGAAGCATTTCATCTTTGTCTCCTGCGACAGAGAGTAAAGCTTCAGTTTTTGACAGCAGGACAAGCTTTACAGGTACCATTGTCAAAAACTGAAGTGTTTGCTGTGGCTTGGCTGCAGCCACAGCAAACAGCTATGTCCTGAGGATGGGCACCCCGGGGCATAGCAGGAGCCGGCTCTGGGGGGTAGTGGTCCCCAGGGCCACCTGTGGCTGTAAGAGGGGGGCTGCTCGGCCCTCTCCAACATGCACGCACCCCCAGGGAAGTGGTGGTCACTGGGGCTTTGGGGTTCCAGAGGGACCCCCTTTCTTTTTAAAAATATTTGCCCTGGGTTGTGGTGGTCCCTGGGGCAGTGGGGGGGCTGCTTGCCCCTCCGCTCATAATTCAGTGTAGGCCTGGGGAGATGGTGGTCCCCAGGACTGCGGGGGAGGCCATCGAGCCTCCCCCTCTTATTTAAATCATTTTGGCCCCAGGGGTAGTGGTCCCTAGGGCACGCAGCCCTTCGCATGTTTAATATTTGCCCTGGGGAAATGGTGGTCCCCAGGGCAGCCGGGGTACATGACCCCCCCCCCCATATTACTCATAAGCCCAGGTAGGTAGCGGTCCCCGGGACAGTGGGAGGGGGCCAGGAACCCCTCCTGCATTTTTACCAAAAGCCTCTGGGACTAGGCCCACCAGGAGGCCCTATAGTAATGAAGCGCAGAAACCTGTGCTTCATTTTTTAAAATTTTACTCCAAATCCACCATGACGTAGTCCGTAAAATCTTTTTTTTTAAATGTGTTTTAGCTTTGAGGGGGTCCCTTTGAGGCCCCACCACCAAAGCTAATGGATCAGGGTTTTCATATCCATTGATCCTGCTCTTGTTTGCAAAAACTCATGGCCATTCGTTATCAGGAAGAACAGAACACCAGACGCAAATTATGCGCCACATGAATGTGTAAAGAAGGTCTAAGAAAATAGGTCAAAGTGGATGGAGGTCAATTGCAGGGGACCTGAACTGAAGGAGAGACAAAGGTTTTAGGCCTGTAAGTAAAGTAATGTTTATTATTTCAAAGTCAGCCCTCAAATTTCTATTCACCAATTTCTGACCAAAACTTGAAGACTTAGGGACATATTTACATGAAAGTGGCTCATAGGTCTCGATGCACCACTTTTCTTGCATTGCCCCTGCCGCACCTAACAACACCAAGGTTGTGCTATATTTGCAATATGGCACACAATGGTGGTCGTTAGGACAATAGCATCAAAGTTTTTGATGTTATTGTCATGCTTTGCTGCACTAGGGTAAAAACTGTTGACACTTGTGCAGAATAGGGAGGCCCATTGATTAAAATGGGTGTGTCATTTTAACGCCTGCTCTGAATAGGCATTAAAAATGACTGAAAAAATGGTGCAGTGAAATATTTGAAATTTCACTGGATCATTTTATCGGGCCTCCCTATGTCGGAATGCCCCCTTTGCATACATTATTCCTGGCGCAGTCATAATGTGGAACAAGAATTTACAAAAAGTGGCACATTGCAAGCATTGCACCACATTGTAAATACAGCATGGAAGAAAGGCCTCTTTAATGCCGCCTTAGCGTAAAAAAAAAATGATGCTATGGCAGCACAAGATGGCCCTCCGGGCTTGTAAATATGCCTCTCAAAGTACTTTTTTGGTTGGGACTGCAAAGACCACTGCTCGCCTCGGTTAGAAGACTTTTATAATGAAAAAATGTTTTAGATTTGGGAGACTCCTTCGACCACGTTGTACCCAGCACCTGAAGTGTCATCTGTTTTTCTAGGATCCAACCTCTCCTCTGGCTTTTCCCCATGATTTTATCTCTGCTACTAAAACTCCGCTCGCTCGCACTCTTACACAATCAGCTATATACATCACTAGTGTCCTGGCTGCTTCTCCAGACAGCTATTAAGTTTTACATTGTGAGCAAGGTATTTCTCGAATTCCCTACCCGGCCCCAGCTGAGCCCTTCATAGTGGCACCCGAAACCAAGCCAAGTAAAGCCATTGAGCCAAACAACCAATCCTATTTGCCATATTTTTCTTGTTGGTATTTTCTAAGCATGTCTAATTCTTTTCTTTTTTTCTTAGTTTTTAAATTCCAGTTTGGTTCTGAGAGGTACTTGAGGAGCCATGCTCAATGCTCATCTGTTGCTGTGCGTTTTGTTCTGTGGTCTGGAGTTAGTTATGAGGCATATACAGTTTGTTAAATCAGTACCTTGTGGATGTCGCATAATTACATTAACGTTTTTTTTTTTTGTTGCAGTTTCTGATACATAAATGAAACTAGGCCATTGAGCCTTTCATTGTTGGAATATGCTTCAAACCAGATCTTTTGGTGTGGTCACGAATTTCACGAGGCTGGCAGTTTTCAGCAGTCGTTTATGTTTAATTGCAAGTGTAACAAGGCATATGGACAACAAGAAAGTCAATGCCACTTTTTAAAGGGAAAAAATAAGTATAGTAAAGGCGTTTGTCAAGTGACAGTAAGGCTAGACGGGTTTTAAGTAATGTTATTTCAGAGGAGAAGTTGTAAAATGTTATTTATTACAAGAACCCCCAATTGGTTGCTAATGTTCCTGATAACCAGACTGTTACTAATTGCAATAAATAATTGAAAAATGTGATTAATTCAGAGATGAAGGCCTAAGTGCCATATGTAATTAATTTAGCGCATTACTGCTGTGTTTTGGAGGAACGAGTTCTATGTATTATATTTGTTGGGCAGGCACTATTTAATAATATATGTCTAAGTAGCATCTCATAATATGACATTTAAAAAACCTTTGAGAAAATATTCTGAAGGGTTTGCCGATAGCTGCTCTCCAAATTATTAGTTTCCAGACGTCAGTGAGATTTAATAGAAATAATCTTTGGCAAAACAAGTAGTTCTGAGCTATTTTAGGTGAATATTTTCTTTTTTGTAATGATTGAATATTGTGTTATCTATCTATGCCAAGTAGATAACCGGTGCAGATGTACCTATAGGTATGCTGACAACACATATACAAGGAACATAAAGGGACACGCAATCAGACAACACGTGCCACATGGTGCAGAAGGAGGTGAATGCTACACCTGATGTAACTCAGATCTGATCTTACTATTTGCAAGAGAAACAGACCAAAAGATTTACTTTCTAGACTGCTAGGCTATACCTATGGGATCATCTATTGTGCTTATAAACGCTTTTCTGACTCAGCATAGCAATCATCGTGTTTTGTACGTTGCTAGTGTCACCTCCAACATGACAGTTATATAAGATAACTATAACTGGTGAATTTCAGTGGTTATGTTTTAAATGCCATTTTCACTTACTATAATACCTCTTAACCTATATTTTACCTGTGAATTTCTAAGCTTTTTTTAATGCAAAGTACCCCATTACCAAACCTTGGTATAGAGTCACTTTAACCTTTGTTGTTTTCACTGATATTCCATGTTTTTTAACGTAAAGTGTGATGTCCAAGCCCTGTCCATCCTGTGCCCAACCCCCACAGACTGACTTCGTGATTTTACAGCAAAAAATGTATTATTTTAAGTCAGGTCGACTTACTGACTTTGTCAAAGGATCACAACACCTACATATAAAAAGTAGGGCTATTGAATTTATCAAGGGATGAGTGAATCAATATATACTAATCAGATCTTTCACCTATAACTATGATAACATGTATATTTCACTAATTCATACAATTCAAAGTTAATAAAACTGATTGTTGTAAAACATTTTTAATAAAGGTTTATTAAAAAGAAAAAAAAATGTCTATTTTTTTTTATATTGTTCAGCCCACAAAATGTAGCCATAGAAACAACCACAAGGGGGCCCTCCACTCTAGCTATGAAGCATGCAGCTCCAATTAGGACTGCTTAAAAAATATGATAAGCACTCCTGGGGTCATGGTTTTATTAGCTCAGGATACTTAGTTGCTTAATATTGTAAGGGGCTGCAGGGAGTGCTAATATTAAAAAAAACAACAGTGCTACAGTGCTTGGTGGTGCTCCTGCCTTTTCTAACCAGCAAAAAAGTATATTATTACAAAATGACCTAGAGCAAAGTGGAATGCTCCTTGCTAGTAGCAGTAAATAGTAGAGCACTTCTGGTCCATGTTTATTTTTCATGTTTTTGTGGCTATCCCAAGACACATGAATAAATAGTTTTATTTTTCATTGTGGGCCTTGGGGGGGGGGAGACCAAGGGACCACAATGCCCTACCCAGTTCCACAGCCAGAACCTATCATGGACGTTGCTCAGGGCCCACCAGAGGCACCCACAAAAGCATTTTTGTTGGAGGCTTTGAAGGAGCACCACGGAACCCACACCTCCAGCCAGCTCCCCTGGTAGGAGCCAGCCATATTTTTTCTTTTTAGATGATTTCCCCAATGCATACCCAGGGAACCCATGAGGCACCTTCATTAGGTGGCACAGGAGGAGTCCCAAGGCTTGCGCTGTCTTTGCCGACTCCCTGACCAGTGCCATACTGGGTACTTGGGGGAGCAGGCACCATTTCTTTGCTCCTGTTTGGCTGGGAGCAACAGTGTTTACTGCTCCCACTGTGTAGGAGCATACTTCTGTTCCCTTACCCGAAGATTGGGGTAAGGGTGTGCCCACACTCCCCGGGTAGGGAACCACAGTCTCCAGGTGGTGGGGCTCCCTAGGACACTGCAGAGTATGAGGCCCTGGGGGAAGGGGTCCTCAAGCCCGATGTCATCTCAGGGAGGGGGCTTTCTATATTTTCCCTTTAAACCTTGCCTTCTTAGACCACACTTACTCTGCATTCTGGGTTTTAAAGGGAAATATAGTATAGTACTGTGTACTTCGAAAAATATAAAAAACTTGACACAATATTAAATAACACTGTACTGCACTAGATTTACCATTAAAAGTGAGAACACAGACTATGTGCAACCTAAACAATATGGTTGTACTGCATTCCTCCGCCAATGTTTTAAAAAATATCTAAATTACGAAAGAATTACTGACTCATTCCTTCATATAGACTTATCCTGACTTTAGTTGATCTCACCCATAGCCATTTATCCCTGATCCTTACCACAAGTTTAATTCTGGACTTCTAGGAATTTTCATCCAAAGACAACCAGAGTATTAGGTTCAAGAAGTTTGTTTCTTGAGCGTTTTGTGGTTGTCTTTAACTCTTGGTCTACTTGAAAGGTTATATTTCTAATGAGTGTTCCTGGGAAGAAGCACCCTCTGTTCGTGCTCCTTTGCTACATTATTGTTTTTTTCAAATCCAGGTTTCAGGAGGAAGGCATACTGCTAGAAACATGTCAGAAAGTCTGAATGTGATCAGCCCTTACCAGATGATGCAGGCAGCATGATCTGTGCATGGCCCGGAAGAATGTAGCTAAATGCTGCTCTCAGTTTAAACTCAGCACTCTAGTCACGCAGACAGTATTGACTTTTCTGAGCTTACACACACCCAGAGGGTTGTTCCACATGCTGAAGATGGTATGCAGCTCTACAGCACCTGGCACACTAACTTGTACAGTAATTCCTTTTCCAAACTGAAGTTGCCACTGAGGGCCCTGGAGTGAGAAGCTTCTACTGAGGAGTGCAGGAGCATGAGCTGTGCCCTACGCACTACTCAATCTGCAACAACCTTTGAGCTGATAAAGCTAGGTTTGTTCTATGAACAGAATAAGGATCTTACATTGTGTGACAGTACTTGGTACAATGGTGGAAGCCTGTTTTCCGAAAGAACATCTGTGGCGAGAACTGTTGAACTGAGTTCCATATCTAACCAGTGGCATAAATAGAATAATTCCTACTTATGCCTAATTAATGCTTATGTCACAACATCCTGCGGGATGGTAGACATTAGATATCCTAGACTAGGGAAACTCTACTGAAAAAAGGTATAGTGCCTTACTGAAGATTGTAACTGAGATTACAATCTTAAATTATTATTGAATTGCATAGTGTTTCATTTTGCTGTTTGACATATATACTTTATTTTATAAAAAGACAAGCAGTGGCCAGGAGGGTAAACTATTGTTTCTTTTGAGTTCTGATCACTTGTGCTCCTTAGTGCCTCCCTGCAAAGCCTTTGACTGGTCGCCTAGTGACCCTGGGACTAAATTGTGAAAATGGCTGTACTTGTCACATTTTGTAGACTCTTAGAAGTAGTAGCACGGACCCAACGACAGCTGTAACAAAGAATCTCAACTGCACAGTTGGGACCTTATAGGCCCTTGGGCCTCATAACACAGGGATCTAAAGTCTCATGATTTTAGAGAGTTAGGCCCGTATTTATACTTTTTTTAGCGCCGCATTTGCGCCGCTTTTTGGCACAAAACGGCGCAAACCTACAAAATGCAATGGCATTTTGCAAGTTTGCGCCGTTTTTGCGTCAAAAAACGACGCAAATGCGGCGCAAAAAAAGTATAAATACGGGCCTTAATGTCTGTGGTCAGAAAAATAGTTCTAGTACCTCTACCCCAGGTGGCTCAAGTCAGTCTTTCGAGGCATCCACATTGAGTGACTTTGTACTGGGTACCACTTATGTGCTCAGAAGCATATTACGAATGAGTCGTACCTGCTTAGTGGCTGAATAGCATAGAAAAAAATGTCTAAGAAAAAGGCTACGAAATGAGAATTGCAACGGTGTTATAAATTAAAACACGTACTCAAAGTGAAAAACATCTTTATTCAGGTAGTCAAATATCCACAAAAGTAAACATGCTAAAAACATATAGACACGTATAATACAAGATAAAACCCAACATCTGACTGCGTAGTAGAAGAAGGGTTAAACACAGTCTATAAACTATACATTCAGCAAGTCCTTTTTAACTGGGATGTATTGTACATCGTGCTTGAAGTGCCATTCTAAGAAAAGAGCCTACATGTACAAGTCTCCAAATCCGGCATTTGCATTAAAAAACTAAAAGCCACCCCAACATTCCTAATGCTATGCTTTTTAATAAGTGAAAGTAGAAAGAGCTTTGAATATTTTAAATAAAATGTACAAAAAAGTACAAAGTGTTGCATAGTCTGATCAGAGCTCCTGCAAGGGAAATGGCTGACATCAAGATTTGATTGGTAGCCCAATGGAAAACATTAGATATTTTAATGTGCCAACCCTAAATCGAAACAGCAAAACAGGGGATTTGGTGTCCCCTTGAACACTCAAGACAACCCATAATAATATCACTAACAATCTCTGAGTTTTTGGGGTCCGTGCCATCAGCACACCAACATCTGTATAAAGGAGGGAAGGGAATAGGAGGCCTTTAGTTTTTGGTACATCTGGAGCAGCAGTATTTTTTAAAAACAGGGAAGCTTATTAATATATAAAATAAATTAAACAGGGGACAGAATATACCCTTGTATCACCCCTGTGAAATTTGTATATCCTTGGACACCTTTGCATCCATGTTAATTCTGACTCTGGCCTTTATAGCTCTGTGCAAATATGTTGAAAAGTGCACCAGTGCTTCTTCCATCCCACAAGAAAGAAGGGTTCCCATGTTTTAGAGCAGTTAACACAGTTGAACCTTGAAGTCAAGACCATAAATTCCCAATATAAGGAGGTACAATTTGCAACAGTACACTCTCCTATTATTAGTGACAGATTTAAGCATTGTTCAGCCATTCCCACCTGACTTCTAAAACCGTATTGATAAGGATGTTAGATGGACAAAACAAATCATGTGCCCACTCTTTAATTCTGTTGTAAAGCACCCTCCCTAGGATTTTGAGATATGTATCTATTAGAGAAATTAGTCTGTAGTTTCCTGGGAGTGAACGGTCTCCCTTCTTGAAGACGGGTACTAGGATGGAGGCATCCAAGTGTCAGATAATGGGGAGGTAGCAAGATTAATAAAAACGTTTGCTAAAATACCCAAAATTCCAGATTACCCTTTATAAGATTGATTGATACCCTATTCAGACCATAGACCTTCCCACAAACACTCTGGCTAATGGCATCCTCGACTTCTAAACCAGTTACTAGAATGTCTAAACACTTATTAGTGGCCATAACAGAGTCAGTGTTGGCTGACATTGAGGTATAGATTTTTGTTTATGTGCATTTCTGCCACAGTGGACCAGAAGACTTTATTATTTTTGCTGTCTGCTGCTGCAACAAGGAAGTCCCATTGCTGTAGTGTCACTTTCCTCTGGCGCTTGAGAATGTGAGGTGTGGGAAGGTTTCAGTGGAGCCTTCCTAATGTTTGCACAAAAATCAGTAAGTGCTGACCATTTGCTAGTTAGTGTCGTGTATACCAAACAGGCCTCTACAAGACCTGAATTCTCCTTCATCAATTGGAGAGAGAATTGGGATGGCTTGCGTAATCTCCATACCACTCTGAGATTATCTGTTGGTGTTTGCAGATTACTCACCCCACAATCTACTCTATACTGAGGCTTTGGTGATATTACAAAACCTACTTCTATGGGATTGTGCTCACCAAAATTTGTGGGAACCACTTTCCTCTACACAAGGTGATCTCTTAAAGGAGGCGAGATAAAGAAGTAATCAATAGTGATGTAACAGCTTCTGTGTCTAAAGGTTGACATCAAGCAGTTATTTGCACATTCCACATCCATTACATTTCTCAAATCACAGGAGGCTAGGTGTGTCTGACTCTCCAGTCCTTTAGGATTAGTGCTCTCTGAGATGCTTGCTGGCAAGGTATTTGGAGCGCCTGCATAAAGTGGACCATGCTGCAAGGGGAGCTTCATATTAACATAACTGGATAAGCACAGAAAAGCTTCCAGCCCTTTATTGACAACATCATCCAACAGTGAGATGATATGATCAAATAAAAACAGGAATCTAGAATTAGGAACAGTAATTACATTGTTATTTAGAAAATGAACTAGGCACAGGTTCATATTTCTCCTTTAGCTCACCACTTGGAAGCTGTTATTAGGAGACTTAAAACCCCGACCGCACTCATCAGCTGGTAAATTCACTCAGATGGCTTAGTCCCCTGATGCATGACCTGCAAGAGAAGGAGGAACCCATTGAATTCCATTGTTGGGGTATCCCAAAATTCTTAGAGCATTAAAATGTCATATTGCAATATAAAAACATGCCATTCAGGTATCAAAATCTTGAGCTGAAGCCCTGCCACATTCCAGCTCAATATCTTTAGTGTACAGTCTGGACAACCAGTGATATTGTCTAGACATTCTGTGTGGGGCATAGAAAGGGCAGGTTGGGAGTCAGCCACTATGTGTTCTTTTTGTTCACTGATCTGTCTCCCAGTCAGTCTATGTCTGCTGAACTGCTTGGCATGGCAAATCTATTTTGTTGTGCCAGTGGGTGCACCAGGTTGAGTGGGTTGGGGGGTGTTGAGGGGCATTCAACATTTTTGGTTTGTAAAAATATCCTAAGGTAAATGGTGTATTCTAGATCAGTTACAGATGTTTGCCTCTCGTGTCTTCAATATGTACCTCACACAGGAAGGATTATGAAAATTAACCACTGAGGAGTCCCTACTAATGTCTTTTCTAGCACTCCCCACCCAAATCACCCACTGCACCAATATGATCTTGTTAATACCCCTAAAAATGAAGTGTTTATGGTTGCCTTTCCAGTGAGCAGTCTTGTTGCGAAGCTCCTCTCATGACTCTATTTGATCCAGCACTTAAGGTCATGCTGCAGTCAAATTCAGAATCTTAGTGTTAGGATTTAGAGTTCCTTCAGCAAAGCCTGCACTTGTGCCCTGATCTCCCTATTGCCAGCTAATCCTCTGCCCGCTATGGCCAAATTAGTGTAACTACGACCAACCTCCATAGACCCTAGCCCTGGCTAATAAGTGGTAATCTGACAGTCTACCTGCACTGCTGCTAGGAACTTCACTGGCTCCTTTGTGTCATTGGCTATGATTTGATGAGTGGTATTCATTCCTTGCTGTGTAGGGGCATTCCCATCTGGAATGGTGGTAGACACTTTTAATAAGTCGGACATGTGATGCTCAATAGACTAACTGTGCTCTACAATTGGTTTAAATTTCGTCTTTGAGATGATGCTAAATTTATCACACACAATATCATAATTTAGAGGGTCTGGAGTCAAAAAGTCACACATCTTGACTATTTCTGGGTTAAAAGCCAAGGAGCAAGCTGTCCCTGTTCCTGAATAGCTTTTTTCCTTTTCACTGCAGGTGCTTTCCCTGCCATTGTCTTCCTCTTTACTGCTGGACCTTATTAGGACTGCAGTGTTGGAGTCCCCAACAGCTCTGTTTCTCTATCTTCACTCAAACTCACCAGGGCATAGACATTGGTTGAGGTCACAGACCAAGGTTGAGGGGGTCAGAGGGTGATAACATAAAAAAAAAGACAGGAAGATTTAAGAAAAGTGGTGATGCACCTAGTGCAGCGCCACTTTCCTTGCACCCCTTAGCGCCTCCTACCACCACCATGTGTCCGCTGTATTTAAAATACAGTGCACCATGTTTCAGGGTAGGGGACAACAGCGTACTTTTTTTGACCCTATTGATGTACTCTGCAGGAGTATCACTAACATTTTGGCGCTACTCCTGCAGAATGCAGAATACATAGGGGCCCATTAGAAATAATGCTCAGAGCATATGTCAAAAGTGGCAAAAAAATTTTTTTCAGCCCCCCTTAGTGGGAGAACGCCCCCCTTGCATACATTTTGGGCCTTATTACAACCCTGACGGTCAGTGATAAAGTGGCGGTAATACCGCCAACAGGCTTGCAGTAAATACTGCAAATTATGACCATGGCGGAAAGAGCTCAGACAGACAGCCACTTTACCACACCGACCGTCAGGGCGGAAACAACAGGCACTGCGGCGGTAGCCGCCTACAGCGAGGCGGAAATCAATGTTCCGCCCACCATATTAAGACCATATTAAGACCCTGAAAACAGCTACCTTTTACGGGGTGGTACCAACGACATCAAAAGCTTGGCAGAAACACTGCACAGAAGGTAAACAACTCTGTGGAGACTCAGGGAAGAACCACACCGCCATGGAACCCGAGCTGCATATATTCCCAATGCTGTTCTACGTCCTGCTCCACCACGAACACCAACGATGGCGAAGACGACCACGGTAAGTACAGCCACCTAGCACACAGGGGAGGGGGGAGGAAAAAGAGATTGACACACACACACGCAAACACCCCCCCAAAGCCATACACACAATCACATACAGTAATAAAACATATACACCCCATACGCCTCTGGAAAAATGCAAGGGCAACACAAATAGATAAAAGTGAGTGTAATAAGATAAATACAATAGTAATACGTGCATCCAATCTAAAAGTATATACATATTTACAAATCAAGGGACACTGTCCAATCCTCAATGTTCATGGGCCACGGGGCCACATCACAAATTCCAAGGCCCCACTTGACTCCTGAAACAACATGGAGAGAACACTGCAGGGGCATCAGTTCGAAAATAGGCAGGCACCTCAGGGGGACAGGGAACTGGGGGGCACCTCAGCCGGCAGATGGAACAACACCACTGGTCCTTTAGGGGGCAACATGCCCCGTGCCTGGTCCTGGGGAGTGCAAGGCCACAGTCTCTCGAGTGGGTGACTTTCCCACTGGCTCTGGAGGGGGCAACATGCCCTGTGATTGTGTAGTGTGGTTAGGTTTACGTATTCTTTGCGCTTTAGCTTCAGGCTTTAGGCCTTTGTGCATTTTGCCCTGAATATATTTTATAATCTTTTGCTGACAGCTTAGAGCCTCTGTGCACTCTGCTCTACATGCTTTTTATTAGGCTTCGTACTGTTATTTTTCAAATAGCCAATTCTACGGTGTTGTTTTTTATTCATATCACACTGTTTTGCCTACTTCAGCACTGGAGTTCTCCATAACATATTTACTCTGTGCTTCAGTCAAGGATACAGTTTGGTACATTGCCGATAGATGTGGTAAGAGTTTAGACTTGGCATTCCTGCGTAGGGACATTTTGTGATCACGATGACATGTTAGTTATAAAATCACTTCCTTGTCCCAATACACGCAAGAGGGAGATTCCGACCAGGGAACCACAACTTGACGCTGACTGCCTCGTTGCAGATGCTGAACCAAGATCACAGGTCTTTGCTCAGGTATGAGGGCTGATATCCCCATAGTGATTCTAAATAGGCAAGCTAGAAGCTTAACATGCTGTGCTCTAGATAGAACAAGCAGAGGGAGAGTAGAAACTGTTTGACAATATAATAGCTTTGTTTTTATGTTTTACTCTCCTGGTAACTATCACAATCCTACTGTGTTGTATCGTTCTGGTTATTGCGGCTCACGCCTTAATATCTAAAATACAGTCGTTTTATTAAAATATTATATAAAACTTATACTGTCTTTGTCATTTGTATATGAGATCATATTGGGGCACTGCTAGTTAGCCGGAGCAAAAACCGGATTTAGGGTGACAGAGTTCTTTACACGTGGGTCAGACTCAGTCCCCCACACCGTTATCGATCCTGCTACCTAGAAATCCAGTAGTCTCATTTAGAATAATGAGAGCCCACGCGACATGGCGCCGCCAACGTTTGGTCTGGCTCTAATGATTAGGTCCGACTGACTCTCTTGGTCTCATATATATTTTGACTCTTCGGTTCCATATACGGAGACGTCCGTGGGGCTGAGGGTTTCCGCCGCCACGGCATAGGTGCTTCCTATTGCTTAGTGGTCGGTTGTTCAAGCTTGAACTTTGAAAGGAAAAAACCCCGATATTGGTGTGCCTTCTCTGACCTGCAGCCGTTTTTTATGAAATGGCGAATCCTAATGTAGTGAACATAGCAATTAATATGCGACATCCGCTCACGGGACATCTATTGACACATGGACTGACAGTCCAGGGGGGTCCAGTCACTTTTGTGGTGGACGCCCATGCAGCCTATAGAACGGAACTTTTTTATTCTTGGGTCGCTTTTCCAGCAGTGGATGGGGGAACAAATACTTTTCACGAATACACAGTTGCGAATGCCCCTGGACAATACAGGGCTTACGCTTATTTAGAAATACCTCTATCTTATCAAGAACACCATAATTGGCTTGATGGCGCCCTCCCACACACAATAGCACAAGTAAGGTTAGGTCCACTGAGTAATGATGGTCCTACCTGGCCTTTATTGGCTACATATACACCACATCCTGCGGTTGCTCAATTGGCAGTGGTTGAAGTTCGTCGTTTATATACAGAATTAACGGCTACATATAGACGATTAGTTCAGTTTGTGATGCAGACATTAAATACGAATGCAGCGCGTGCTGCTCCAGCGCACCCACAGGCGGTGGTTCCGGGTCTTAATCCGGCCACTGTACACTCAGTTATGGGTAAAGCACCGGCTAAACGAGAGGAGACTCCGTTTTGGCTGGCGCAAAAAATTAATACGCTGGAAGCAGTATTTCCCCATGCGGGACCTCAGGATAAACATAGAATTTTGACGATGTGTTTGCCGTACGGGATGGTTCCTCCGGTGGACCTTTGTAATACCTGGGGCACGGTGTTTGCCGCGCTCTACACTACGGCACACGGTACACCGACATTAGCTAATTTACCGGACGTACTTAAGCAGATACAGGAAGAATATGGGGCTGCCCCTGCCTTGGATTTGGGCATGCAGTTGCTGGGCAATTTTGCCACAGTTTCTTCTATTATTTTGAGTAATCTCAAAGGAGAGGCAGTAGCACTAGCAGTGCGTATGCGTCTTCGGGATGTTCCGCTGCTGCAACAGGAGTGGGAGCTTCCGAGAATAATAGCAGAAACATATTCTAGTATTGGTCGTGATAGCCTAGGGGCTAGACCACAAAAACCCTAGTTACAGGGTAAAAATAATAAAGATCATGCTAAACAGCAACAACCTGAGGGTTCGAAAAAGCGCTGGGAAAAGAAACAGCAGACACCTAAGAAGGATGATGGGCAGTCTCCGCAACCGGAGACCCCACAGAATAAGTATAATCTCAGGAATAGGGATACTTTGAAGACGCCTGATAGATATCAATATACTGATACACGCCAATCTCGTTCCTTTCAGGACTCCTCGGAAAAGAGAAGTGAGAGAGGTGGGCGGTCAGAGCGGAGGACGGAGTACGTGAAACCGAGACAGGATTCACAACGCTCAGCGGAGGTTTCTATTAAACAAGAAGAGAAACCGCTGCAACAGAAACAGCAATTCAAAAAGAAGAAAGTGGCAGCTGTCTCAGTTAGACATGCCGCTCAAGAAGAGAGTTCTCTTGACAAACAAGACATGGGCGTTAGCACTGTTAGACAGTGCGGCAGAGGTCACAATAGTTCGCCGGAGTCTTCTAGAGCATCTGGAGGTGAAAGCAACTGATGACTTCATACAAGTCGAGACGGCGGATATGCGAGTCTCTGATCCTGATAGAGTATATGAAGTAACTCTGCGATTGGAAGGGGACATTGACCGTGTTATAAACGCCATTTTTTGGGACCATGTGGTAAAATCATATGATGTTCTGTTGGCCGAACAAGATTGGCCACCTGACTTTGTTCGTGACTGTCCAGTTGGGGAGGAGGTTATTACACCTTCCTTCTCACCACTTGTTCCGAGAGAACTCGCGGAGTCCTATAGTAAATCATGGGCTCTAGCACAGGCTCCCGCCTTGTATAGAAATGACGTGGGGTGGGACAGACAATCACCTTATCATGTAATTCCAATAAAAGACGAACCTCAGCCACAACCGCAATATCCTATCAAATTTGAAGCTAGGGCATCGGTTAGGAAAATTCTTACTGAATTGGAGTATCAGGGTGTTATTGAGCCCTGTGTCTCGCCGATGAATAATCCCTTGTTTCCGGTTGCTAAACCAGACCATTCATATAGGATAGTGGTGGATTACCGACATTTGAATAGTCATACACGCACATATGCAATACAGAATTCACATAGCGCAGCGCTTATGAATAATATAGTGCGTAAAAAATACAAAACAACATTGGATATCTCAAATGGATTTTTCTGCCAGAATATAGCGCCCGAGAGTCGGGACTATACCTGTTTCAGTGCGTTTGGCTCTCAGAAATTTTTTTGTCGTTTGCCTCAGGGGTATAAGAATAGCCCAGGACTGTTTTCGGCTCGTGTAACTGAAATGCTGCATGAGTTCGACCCTGAAGCATTATCATATGTTGATGACATATATCTGACAGATGATGAGATTCTGCAACATCTAAGGCGTGTATTGCGCATTGTTGTGGGATTTGCTGATATTGGCTATAAGTAAAATTTTAAGAAATCAAAGATTGCTTTCCTCAGCGTCATTTTCCTGGGATATGAGTTGTCGAGTGAGGGCAAGAGCTTAGCGCCACATTTTTTGGAGAAATGTGCTTTATTGCAGCCTCCTAATACGGTTCGGAAGCTCCAGTCATTGTTGGGGTTTCTGAATTTTGGCAGAACTTACATTCCTGAATATGCAACGCGTATAAAACCATTATACGAGTTGATTCGCCCGAGTTTTTCGAGTAAACTTTGGACGATTGAACATACACACATACTGCGAGAATTACAGAGTGATCTTTTAGCAGTTAAACACTTACACACTCTGGACAATAAGACACATTTAGTGATCAGGGTAATACCTGGGGCTGTTGGGTTTACTTATGTCACCTTTAATGAAGGGGAGACTGTCCCGATTGCATACAAATCTCACTTGTATTCTGCTGCAGAGCAACGTTTTGCACAAACTGAGAAAATTCTCACTGCAGTACAGATGGCTGTTATTAAAGAAAGACCGCTGGCCCAGGGTCAACGCTTTGTTGTTGTTTCCCCGGTTCCGGCCTTAGAGGCTGTTACTAAAGCGAGTGTTCCTAATTCGAAGGCTCTACACCCGCGATGGATACAATGGGCTACGTCTTTGACAGCCACTGATGTAGATTATGTATTTGACCCTAAACTGCAGACTCAAGAATTTCTTCAATACGAAATAGAATACCCTGTTCCTGCTGGTACATTGCCTATTGACCAATATGAAGTGGTCATGTATACCGATGGCTCTGCGCAACCGGCGGTTGGGACTAAACAACAATATTCTGCTGCATGTGCGGTGGTGAGCGGCACTATGGAGGGGGAAGTGTTTGGCCCCCGACATACTTATACTAAAACCTTGGGAGATTGCACGGCACAGCTGGCTGAGCTCAAAGCTCTATTGTTAGCGTTGGAGCACGCGGATCCGGCACTTTTAACCTTGCTGGTCTGTGACTCCTACTACTGTGTGCAGTCTTTCAACGAATATTTACACTATTGGAAGATGAATGGGTTCAGAGATTCTAAAGGCAACACCATTAAGCATAAAATGTTGTGGGGTAAGGTTGCGGATCTAAAGGAAACGCTTCCTAATGTCCATGTTGTGCATACACTTGGACACCAGCGCATTGGAATACACGTTGCTGGGAATACTTTGGCTGATGAAGCCGCGAAATCGGCAGTGGCTGTCGCCACAGTAGCCGCAGTGACTCGTTCGAGTTCAAAACCAGACACAGAAATTTCAGCTGCCATAAAGGCTACGGCTGATGGCACGCCTTTTCCTAAAGGATTTCCTTCGAAATATAGTTACTGCTTGAATGGTGCGCTGAATGCTACTGTTACAATTCCAGGCATTGGTGTACGTGAAATTCCCAATAAAATTGAGAGACCTCGATTGATTTCTGAAGCACATGAGGGGGTGGCTTCTGCACATGCTGGGGTGGCTGCCACAATTTCACTTTTACAGGCTCGTTACTGGTGGCCTGGTCTCTATAAAGAGACAAAACAGTATGTCCTTTGTTGTGACATTTGTCAACAAATTAAGACATCGTCGGCTAGACGCCCGCAGCAGACGCCCCTTCTGATTTCAAACAAACCATTACAGTGTGTGTACTTGGATCATTGTGGTCCGCTGACACCAGATAATGCATACAAATATATATTGGTTGCTGTAGTTTCGTGCTCCAGATTTGTATGGGTATGGCCACAACGCTCGGCTGACGCTCGCACTGTTATTAAAGATTTGCGCATCTTTGTCGATATATTTGCAGTTGCGGCTTTTCATTCGGACCAGGGCCCTGCTTTTGCCTCTAAGGCATTCAGGGACACCATGGCTTCGTTGGGGGTCCAACTCCAATTCTCGTCTCCATTTCATCCCGAGGGAAATTCTGTCGTGGAGCGTTTAAATCGTGATTTAAAGCAGTCCTTAACGGCCAGAGTTATAGGTACGGGTCGTGGATGGCTAGCCCACCTATATGGAGTACAGAGAGCACTTAATAACTTGCCTAGAAGGTCACTGGGGGGTCGTACTTCATATGAGTGCCTGTTTGGAACACGAATGTATGTTCCTGATCTAGATGGTCCTGGTGTGGAGGCGGCGGATACGCCCTTTGACATAAATGATCGTGTCACTGTTTTGCAGGATTTACAACAATTCCGTGAAGATAACTCTTCTGCCAATGCTGCCTCCTCAGGAATTAAGGATGAGCCAGTGACACCTACTGGTTGGATACCCAGGATTGGGGATCTGGTGCGTGAAAAGGTCGCAGTTAAAAAAGAATTTGGTCCTTCTTATCGAGAACCTGTCCCTGTGTTAGGGGTAAGCGGCACGAGAACTGTGATTTTACCGCCGCTGCGAGGGGCCAAAGGAAATCGCTTTGTTTCCATTGATAATGTCAAGTTACAACATGTGGCCGATTCTGCACAGCAGACCAAGAGGGACACCCAGTAGTTCCGGAATCCCTCTCACTACTGGGGATGAGGTCCCGCTGCAGGTGATTTTCACCGACACTGTTTCCTCTCCGAGCTTGGGGAGGGTGGATGATGATCTTGCGATCGTTCCACCGACGGCGATTAATATGGAATCTTGTGATCAAATTGCTGTACGTTCTACTGATGTTTCTGAACATGTGGTTTATAGCGTGCCACGGCGGGAGCCTCCGTCTGCTTCTTCGTTCAGAGTTGCACCTTTTGCTAGAACTGCTTCTGGCTGCTTCAACGACGCTGATAATGATGGGTCCGGCTCCTCGTCTTCGATGTCTTCTGTCCACGGTCCACAACGGCTGCTGGGATGGCTTAAACAAACATATTTTGTTTTTCCTTGGAACTATTTTTGGCTATTTTTGGCCGTGATGACTATATTATTATGGTTGGGATTTGTGGTTACTTTTTTTCTGATAATACATGGTCATTTTCTACCTGATCGATCTGACATTGAGCACGTGGAGACTGTGTTGAAACCACATTTTTCGTCTCATATGGTTCGAAGAGACTTGTCCACAGTGAACATTTCTGCTATACCAGTTCCGGATGGAATTGTGTGGGATAAAGTAATGTTTGATATATATGGTCCCACTGAATTGATTCAAATACCGTATGTCCTCAAATTATCAATGAATGATATTGTTATACCTGGCATTGTTTCTGATGATTGGGATGTGAAGACAGTAGATTCTATGCTAACGGATTTGCAATATTATACTGTCTATGACGATGAAGATGCTTACCAGTTTAGAGATAATCATGGTGACATGTTTTGTTACAACTATTATGGACACCACTTTATTCATAAAGCTAGTAGCCCTAAGTCCATGTTTAATTGTGTGCAATGGGAACATTGCTCGACTCCTCCACAAGGGAGTTCAAAAACGTATTATGACAAATTTGCATATTTTACGGGGCATGATCCACGTAATGCTAGGTCCTACTATTTTAAAGTTACACCGTATTCTAATAAGCAAATGTTATTGACCGATACTAAATTACTGTATTCTAATTTGTTTGTATCTAAACTGTCGGCCGAGGGATATGAATACTGGTTCAAAACTGTTGACTTGAAAAGTGTTTGGGGTACGAAAAATTGGCAAATGCGAGGCAGGGACACGTTATTTAGAGCATGTATTCTCCCTGTACAGATGATTTTCCTCAATGACACAGTACAACAGACTAGCTGTTTGGGCTTAGCAACGATTAAGGAGTTAACTTTGCCTAGTATACCTGTCCCTTCTAAATTAACAAATTGGCAGCACTATGTGAATGCTACTTTCAGTGACTTTACACATTGGGTCCAGAATGGTACACTTAACACTTCATCGTTACATCCAGTCGGTGGTTATTATGGCCTGTAGACACTAATATGTGTCATCAACGTTTTGTCACCTCTTCAGGGGGGTTCAGGACTAGTAGGGCAGACCCTCGTTACGTTTCACCAGAACATGCTGATATTATAACTACATACAGTGTGGGGAAGCTTTGTCAGCAATGGTTGAAGTCCTCCACGCTGGATGCAGTTAAGTCACATCTCATGTTACTGTCTAATAATACTGATTTACAAGATTTTTTGTCAGGTCCCAGAGTACCACGGAAGAAAAGGTTCTTATACGAGGTTTATAATGAGATTTGGAAGCTTTCACAACAAGAGGCTGCAGCCCGGTTGAGGCAGATTGATCAAGAAAATCTGATGCAGACCTTGTCTGTTGTTGATAATGGCATGCATACCCTTTCTGAACGTGTTTACACGATTGACAGCATTGTTTCCTCTGCCATTGACATTATTAAATCGGACATGTCTTCTTTATATCATGGGCAGAGTCAGATGCGGTCCATCATGCAGCTGGGTTGGACTCTTCAGACCTTGAAGGCGGGTCGCGTTCCATGGCAGCACGTTCGTGCCAGAGAGATCTTTATCTCATTTAATTTGACTCGTCAACAACAACTGATGGCTAAAAAGGAAGCAACATATGTTATGTTAAATATTGAAAAATTAGAGAAACTGCCTTTCACGGTAGCTGAGATTCCGTCAGCTGAATGGTTGATCCATGGGGTTATTAATTTGCCTATCTCTACTTTGCAATTTACTTCATGTTTGAAGCACATTCCGGTGGGTAGATATGAACTATTGGGAGACAGTTACATACACGAGGTGTGGGACCTTCCCTTTCAGTACAGATGTGTTAATGGTTTGAAGGAGGTTTTTCTTAGCGGCAGCGAATGCAAAGCTTCTGTCAGCCATTCAATGGTTTGTAAACAGCTGTCCTTGCACGGGGCGTGTAACGCTTCGATTGCTAACTTAGCTTGTTATCTGAAGGGAGTTCCAGTCCCGGTTATTAAAAACACTTTCCAGGTGCTTTCTAACGGCAGTTACATTGTTCTTAACAGCGAACGCTGCTGTGGCATGCATGCCGGAATAGTTTACATCGTCGTTGTCAACAAGGGCGTTACGTGCTGCAGGAATGTGTTGTTTCCCCCCACTCAAATTAGGGAGGTAGCGGACATCTGGCCTCATATTGCTACTTCCAAGGTTGATTTCGACAAGTTGAGTCGGCTAAAAGCTTTATTGTTTCAAAAGCATGTGGCCCTTACATCTGCTAGCGAGACCTACGCACTTCAGGTGGCAAGGTCATCGGCGGAGATACAGTCCCTTTTGAATACTAACTTTCCGACTCACTTCGGTGAACTTGTGGGACGTATATTTAATGCATCCAGCACTGCTGGTATTGCACATTTTTTCAAAGTCGTTGGTATTGGTTTTCTCATACCTTCTCTTCCATATTCGGTTTGATACCTTCGGCTATACATTCTATTTTCAGAAGCATTTTTGGGGGTTTGCCGATTACTTTGGCTTTATTGGCTGGAGTCTTGCTGTTATTGCTGTTTTTTCGCAATGGCTGTCCCGTCACGACGAGATCCTGTACTGCTGCTCCCATCAGCGCAGCTGTGTCGTGAACGCATGATGCAGCATTTTGGAGCAACACTCCTGGGACATTTGGAGTGCGACTGGTCTCTGTCATTCAGACCGGTTTTGGATTGTGTGCAACCCGTGTTTCGATGCCTTTGGTGCTCGTTTGAACATGCACTGGCTCTCTGTCTCTCATTGCAGCGCCCTCCAATGGTCGATACTGATCTGTTGATGTTCCCGATTAGGGCTCATTCCCAGACTTGTGCACTACGGATGCGCTTGCTTCGTGAGGCAGTTTGAGATTCCCTTCCTGGAGGAAGATGGTATTGTCTCTTTCATAGGCCCTGCACGGGGTGCCGCCCTGAATGGTTTTGGGGCTTTGGATCACACCTGCTCCATGGTACTTTGTGGCGTGGATCTTCCGATATTGACATATATCGAAGTGGAGGAACTCCTGCGTTCTATTGCTTCTATCTGACGATTGGATTTTTACAAAATGGACACTATATTGAATTTGGTTTTATGACCATATGTTATCTAAATTTATGACTTTGTTGTCTTCTCACCTTGTCGAAATACTTGTTTTAGGTATTGTTTATTGTTAGGGCATCCTTTTATATTATTGGAACCACTTGCTACCGACAAGGGGAGGGTGTAGTGTGGTTAGTTTTACGTATTCTTTGCGCTTTAGCTTCAGGCTTTAGGCCTTTGTGCATTTTGCCCTGAATATATTTTATTCATTTGCTGACAGCTTAGAGCCTCTGTGCACTCTGCTCTACATGCTTTTTATTAGGCTTCGTACTGTTATTTTTCAAATAGCCAGTTCTACGGTGTTGTTTTTTATTCATATCACACTGTTTTGCCTACTTCAGCACTGGAGTTCTCCATAACATATTTACTCTGTGCTTCAGTCAAGGATACAGTCTGGTACATTGCCGATAGACGTGGTAAGAGTTTAGACTTGGCATTCCTGCGTAGGGACATTTTGTGATCACGATGACATGTTAGTTATAAAATCACTTCCTTGTCCCAATACACGCAAGAGGGAGATTCCGACCAGGGAACCACAACTTGACGCTGACTGCCTCGTTGCAGATGCTGAACCAAGATCACAGGTCTTACTCAGGTATGAGGGCTGATATCCCCATAGTGATTCTAAATAGGCAAACTAGAAGCTTAACATGCTGTGCTCTAGATAGAACAAGCAGAGGGAGAGTAGAAACTGTTTGACAATATGATAGCTTTGTTTTTATGTTTTACTCTCCTGGTAACTATCTCAATCCTACTGTGTTGTATCGTTCTGGTTATTGCGGCTCACGCCTTAATATCTAAAATACAGTCGTTTTATTAAAATATTATATAAAACTTATACTGTCTTTGTCATTTGTATATGAGATCATATTGGAAATAAGAGAGTTGGTTTGGATCTGAGTAACCACGACTTCCCTGAGAAGTTCCAAAGATGTCATGCGCTCGTCTGCCAAATCATTCCTTCTTCATCCTTGGGAGGATGGGGTGAGTGGATGGATTCTCCACTGGTTTTGGAGGGGGAATCGTGCCCTGTGATCTTCATCCTGGGGAGGATGGGGTGAGTGGATGGCTTCTCTACTGGTTCTGGAGGGGGCATTGTGCCCTGTGTTGTTCAACCTGGGGAGGATGGGGTGAGGGGATGTCTCCCCCACCGGTTCTGGAGGGGACATTGTGCTCTGTGTTCTTCATCCTGGGGAGGATGGGGTGAGTGGATGGCTTCTCCACTGGTTCTGGAGGGGGCATTGTGCCCTGTGATGCAGTTCATGGGGAGTGCAAGGTCACAGTCTCTCAGCTGGGTGTCTATTCCACAGGATTGGCAGGGGCAGTCTGCACAATAGCCCATGGACACAGGACTACACACTGTCCACAGGCGGTGATGGCTGCTCAGTGGTGGTGATGGTAATGTTGCAGCTGGTGGTGGGGGGAAGCTCCTGCCCATCCTCTGCAGCCTTGGACGGCTGCCCACTGCTGGTGGTGGTTGTGGAGTGAAGCTCCCGCCCATCCCCTGCAGCCTCCCCTGCAGCCTCAGACAGCTGCCCACTGCTGGTGGTGGTGCTGCTGCTGGTGGTGGTTGTGGGGGGAAGCTCCTGCCCATCCCCTGCAGCCTTGGACGGCTGCACCACCATGGTTGGCGGTGGGGGCTCTGACTGAGTCCCAGCACCAGGCCCCTTGTCCTTTCTGCCTGCGAGTGCCATCCCCTTGCCCTTCCTGGCAGCAGCTGGGGATGGCTCCTTGCTCCTCTTGAAAGTCACTGGGGGTGGCACCTTGCCCTTCATGGTAGCAGCTGGGGATGGCACCTTGACCTTCCTAGCAGCATTTGGGGCATTTGGGGCAGGCACTCTTTCCGTGTGGCTACCAGGTACCCGGGATCCCTTCCCACCAAGAGTTGCTGGGGACACTACTGGGCCTGTGGACTGGGTGGCTGAGGTGCTTGCCTGGGTTTTGGGTGGTGGAGAGGAAAAGCTGTTTAGGGACATTGGGGCGGGAAGAGGGAGAAGGTCTGGGAGTGGAGGAAGAGGGAGTGGTTATATGAGGTGTCTATTGTGTTTGGGTGCAGGTGCATGGCCTGGATGCTGTTGTGAGGTGGATGGCTGTTGGGTGTCTGAGTGCTTGCATGTTTGTACTTTGGGAGGAGGGGGCACAGACACAGTAGGAGAGGACACAGGGGATGTGTGCATGGCTGTTGGGGTGGTGACTGCCAGTGAGGTGTGTGTTCTGATAAGCGTGCTGGTGATGGAGGTAGTGGATGAGGATGTAGTGCATGCAGGTGTGAGTGTAAACACAACTGGGAGGGAGGTGGAGGACGAGGAGGACGAGGAGGAGGGGACCACAGTGGAGGCACTAAGGGGGTCATTCTGGCCGACAGACCGGCGGTGCCCCGCAGGGCATTCTGACCGCGGCGGTTTGGCCGCGGTCAGACAAGGAAAACCGGCGGTCTCCCGCCGGTTTTCCGCTGCCCTTGGAATCCCCCATGGCGGCGCAGCTTGCTGCGCCGCCATGGGGGATTCTGACACCCCCTACCGCCATCCTGTTCCTGGCTGTTCGCCCGCCAGGAACAGGATGGCGGTAGGGGGTGCCGCGGGGCCCCTGGGGGCCCCTGCAGTGCCCATGCCAATGGCATGGGCACTGCAGGGGCCCCCGTAAGAGGGCCCCACTGTGTATTTCAGTGTCTGCAATGCAGACACTGAAATACGCGACGGGTGCAGACTGCACCCGTCGCACATACCCACTCCGCCGGCTCCATTCGGAGCCAGCTTCCTCGTGGGGAGGGGTTTCCCACTGGGCTGGCGGGCGGCCTCCTGGCGGTCGCCCGCCAGCCCAGCGGGAAAGCCTGAATGGCCTCCGCGGTCTTTCGACCGCGGAGCTGCCATATGGCAGTTCCCGCGAGGCGGGCGGCTACCGTCGCCCGCCTCTATCGGAATCACCCCCTAAATGTTGGTATGTCTGCATCTGGATGGTGTTTGTGTGAGTGCCTGTTGGATGATGTGTGGTGCCTGTGTTTGCCTGTTCCACTCTTGTGTGTTATCTTGTGTGCATGCTCGTCTACCTGTGTGCTTGGGAGAGGCTGTCGCTGAGGGGAATGGGATTGGGTAGAGGACATGGGGGGGAGGGTGTAAACAGGGACAATGGCTGCCATCAGAGAGGAGGCCAGAGCTTGGAATGATTTCTGTTGGGCCGCCAAGCCAGTGCGAATGCCCTCCAGAAATGGATTGGACTGTTGCATTTGGGGTGCCAGCCCCTGGATGGCATTCACAATGGTTGACTTCCCAACAGTGATGGATCACAGGAGGTCAATAGCCTTCTCACTCAGGGCAGCAGGGCTAACTGGAGCAGGGCCTGAGGTGCCTGGGGCGAAGGAGATGCCCACCCTCCTGGGTGAGCGGGCACGGGTAACTCGATGAGGGGCTGCTGGGAGGGGGATGCTGGCACGGGGGTGGTGGTTATACCTGTAGCTGGGGTTGGCACAGAGGAATGTGCAGATGGTCTGTTTGGCTGACCAGAACATCTCCCATGTCAATGCTAAGTATCCAGGCTCAGTGAATGATGCTTTTATCCTGAGGAATAGCAGCATCCCAAATGTGATGGCCCAAGTGCAGAGGCACAGGGTGTGGCTAATAGGTGAACCCTGGTTCACACCCAGTGTATGTTGGTGTATGGATATGGTGTGGGCCATATGGCATAGTGTGTGGCTAACAGTTGTCCTTCGATATTTGCAGGTGACTCTGGCTACCCCAACCGCTCATGGCTGTTGACCCCTGTGAGGAATGCCAGGACAAGGGCAGAGGAATGTCACAACGAGGCACATGAGGGTACAAGAAGGATAATAGAACGTACCTTCGGCCTCCTGAAGGTCAGGTTTCGATGCCTCCATCTAACAGGTGGATCCCTGTGTTACTCACCCAAGAAGGTCTGCCAGATAATCGTGGCATGCTGCATGTTGCACAACTTTGCCTTGAGATGCCATGTGCATTTCTGCAGAAGGAGGAGGCTGGAGATGGTTGTGTGGCAGCTGTGAACCCTGTGGACAGTGAAGATGAGGAGGCAGAGGATGAGGATGAGAACAACAGAACTGCAGTGATTAGACAATGGTAAGACAGTGTAACTTCACATTTCATTGACAGTTTTGTGTTTGACATTGTGACTGGCAGGCTGTGAATTTCCACTTCTATGCCTACTCACTGTACCCTTTGGAAACTCTTTTTGCAGATGTTGGTGCCCCACTATCGCTCCTGGTGTGTTCACTGCAGCCAACTACAGGTCTTTCCTATACATTATTGTACAGTTGAATTGCAATGTTTAAACCTTCTTAAATGAATACATACTTAAATCGTTTGACATACTCCATACTTGTATTTTTTCAAACTGTGTTTATTGCAGTGCTCTGAAGAAAAGTGGGAAGTCCAATGGGCTGGGGTTATGATGGAGGAAAGTCCAGGGTATAGTCCAGTCTATTCGTAGCACAGGTGCATTGTCCAAGGGGGCATAGGAAGGGGAGCAATGGCAGTTCAAGGTGGACAGGGTGACAGAGTGGGACACAAGGGTGACAATCAGGAGAGTCTCATATCCTGGCGGGGGTCCTTGCAATAGTCTCTGGCTTCTGCCTGGATCGCAGGGAACATTTGAGGGGTGGTTCTCCTTCTGCAGGGGGAGGGGTGCTGGTGGCCTGTTGGTCCTGTGATAGGGCCTCTTGTCCACTAGCAGCAGCGGAGGTGGAGGGCTGTTCAGTAGTCTGGCTAGTGGCAGGAGCCCGCTGGTGTGACACTGCCTCCCTCATAATTTTGTCCATGTCTGCCAGCACCCCTGCAGTGGAGACCAGGGTGGTGTTAAAGGACTTCAAGTCCTCCCTGATCTCCTGGTACTGTCCCTCCTGAAGCCGCATGTTCTCCTGCAACTTGTCCAGGATCTGGCCCAGATTATCCTGGGAATATTGGTATGCTCCCAGGATCATGATGAGTGCCTCCTGGAGAGTCGGTTCCCTAGGCCTGTCCTCCCCCTGGTGAACAGCAGTCTTCCCAGCTTCCCTGTTGTCCTGTACCTCTGTCTCCTGAATTGTGTGCCCACTGACCCCAGGTCCCTGATTGTCTTGGGGGCAAGGTGTGCCCAGTGGTCCCTGTAGTGGTGGACACACTGCTGATTGACGTGTCCTGGGGACAGAGGCATTGGCACGCTGGGTGGGTGCTGTGGTGGTGTTTTCTGAGGGGGAAAGCTCTGTGGTGGTGTGGGACTGTGCCTGGGTAACCGATTGTCCAGAGGTCCCTGATGGGCCAGGTTGGTCATCCAGATTCAGGTGAACAGAGTCGCTGTCATCACTGTGGGCCTCTTCTGTGGGGGGACTGGGTGTTGCTTGCACCTCTTCTCCAGTGACCTTGGCTGGGATACCTGAGGGGATGTATATGCAGTGTTATTATTTCTGTGTGTGACATATTGTGCATGGATGGGTTCCCCTCTATGGTTGTTATTGCCCTGGCAGCTTTTCCTTGTGTGAGTTGTTATGTGGTGGGCTAGGTGATTCACTAGTATGCATGCTTTAATGATAGGTGTCCATGCAGGGCTGTGAGTGGTGTCCATGCATTGGTGGTGCATGCTGGGCATGGCATTGGGATGAGTGGGTTGTAATGGTGGGGTGTGTGGGAGATGGTGGAGTGATGGGAGTGAGGGTGGGGTTGGGGTATGTGATGGCATGCAGGTAGGGGGGGTGACAGTAATAGAGAGTTGACTTACTAGAGTCCGGTCCTCCTCCTACTCCTGCCAGGCCCTCAAGATGCATGATTGCCAAGTTGCTCCTCCCATGTTGTTAGTTGTGGGGGAGTAGGTGGGAGTCTACTCCCAGTCCTCTGTACTGCAACCTGGTGTCTTGCTGCAATGGAATGCACCTTCCCCCGTAGGTCGTTCCACCTCTTCCTGATGTCATCCCTTGTTCTGAGGTGCTGTCCCACGGCATTGACCCTGTCCACGATCCTCCGCCATAGCTCCATCTTCCTAGCAATGGATATCTACTGCACTTGTGATACAAATATCTGTGGCTCTGTCCGGATGATTTCCTCAACCATGACCCTTAGCTCCTCCTCAGAGAATCTGGGGTGTTGTGGTGCCATGGGTGTAGTGTGAGTGGTGTGGGTGAGGGTGTGTACGGTGATGTGTTGAGGTGTGTGATGTGGTGTGCATGGGTGGTGTATAGGTGGTGGTGGTATGTAGCTCTGGTTGTGAGAGTGGTCTTGCTGTCTCTCTCTGTTGGCAATGAATTGTATTCGTAAAGAGCTGTGGGTAATGTGGGTGTGTGTTTTATAGTGGTGTGGGGGTGTGGTGTATGTATGTGTGTCAGGTTTGTGTAGTTTGAATTGTCTAATGTGGTGTTGTTTTGTTTGTGTGTGTGTGTATTTTGAGCGTGGCGGTATGTACCGCCAATGGTTTACCGCCGTTGAATGCCCGCCATGGTGATTCATGGGTCATAATGTTGTGGGCATTGTTCTGTTGGCGTAACAGTGTGGGTTTGGATACCACCAGTTTATCACTGACCTTTTGTGTGGCTGATTTGTGTGTGTGGCTGAATAGTGACGGATTGGTGTGTGTGTGTCATGATATGGTGAACGGATATCTGCCGCTGCAGTAGTATGTTGGCGGTAGTCAGCATGGTGGTAAGTGGGATTTACCGCTGATGTCATAATGAGGACCTATGTCTGGTATAAGCTTAATGTAGTGGTAGGGTTTTCAAAGTAGCGCAGTGCATGCATTGTACCACTTTGTAAATATGGCATGGGGAAAATGTTACTTTAGCGACACCTTGGTGTAAACAAAATAATGCTATGGTGGCGCTAAGGTGTTGCAAGGGGCTCTTAAATCTGCTCCTTAGTTCAAGTTCCTTTATCTCAGAACCATTTACCAAAGAGAGAGAGAGAGCCTGTGCTCAGTCAGTGCAATTTCGGTGGAGATTATCACCACCGCCCTTTCAAGCATGCTATCAATTGTCACTATTGCACAGGGCATGAAAATTGCCCCTGGGACGTCTAGGGCCCTCCAGTGGTTCTACACTTGACCATTATTGGGAGAAGATAAGGTTGTCATCTCCAGTGCCCGAACTCTGTACTGCAAAAATTCACACTCCACAAACTTCAGAACTTCACAGAGGGTGGGCCCAGCCCAGCCGCAGCCGACCAACAACAAGCACAAACAATCCCACTCTGGAACCGGGCTTTAGAGCGGGGTCCCTGGAGCACTTTTAGAACAGAGCTTATAAGCCCCTTCTGCCCACATGAAGTCTCTGTGTGTAGTCCCACCCAGAAGCAATGTCCATTGAGTGCAGATTGGAGCAGATTGCGGACGGACAGGGAAACAGTAAGTGAGTGCAGTAACTTAATTGCAAGGGCAGGGCAAGTAACAAAGGTACCAATGGCAGAGGTAGCAATGGCAGGGAGGGCAAGGAGCAGGTTCCCAGGTAACCATTCACAAGCCTTTTCCAAGCCTATGATGTCTAAATGCAAGTGGACGGGCAGACATTTGTTAGCCAGTTATAGCCTTATGAGTCAAGTAGGGCCTATAAAGCAAGTTAAGCCTGTCAGGGTTAATTGTGTGGCATTCTTGCAGCATCAGTTAGAGGGAGGCACTTGTAGTAAGTATGGACAGGTGTAAAGTCAAGATGATGCTAATGGTGCTGTTCTGTTAGACAATGTAGCAGTGTGGCAATACATCAACAGTCACTTGCCTGCCCCTGGTTTTGCTGGAAGCTGCCACCTCCACCCATTGTCTCGTCATGGTGGGCAATAGTACAATAGAGTTTTCTATCTCAAGGCACAGATGACCAGTTCATGATAGCATTCTAGCAGTGATAATAATCCATGGATTCACAGCTGCTACTGGATCACCCCAGCTGCGGTTGCAGTGCAACATACAACAACACCCACTGATCTGCTGCCCGCCACCCTGTCATACACCTGTGTGTGCCTGTCTCCATGGACAAGCCTGGTACAGTGGTGGGGGGCAGAGACGGCAGCAGTGATGTCGGCAGCAGATACAACAATTGAAGGGCCCCAACAGAGTTGGCTACGAACATGAGGGAAGTATAATGAAGCAGGCTGGGTGGATACAAGAAAACTTATACATGGCTTGAGGAACTTGGATGGCCCATCCGATGTGCAGCAGCCAATGAGCAGCCATCACAACAGCCGTGCCCTTCCTCATGGCTTTCCACAGCGTGTGACATGTGTGGAGTGGCACCAGGGGAAAGTAGTCCAAAAGTCCAAACTCAATTTCTACTTTTACTTATTTAGAATGTTAAGTTGTGCAAGTTACTATTTCCTTTTTTGTTTCCTGAGTCATAAAAACAATAGTATAAATATTTTATTAAAACTCAATTAAAAAAAAAAATTGTAAAATAATTAAATCTCTATAGTACAAAACACTGATATTTTGAAGCTGTTGTCTGCAGTGTTTGTGCCTTGAAAAGAAAGTGGTATATTAGTTTGCTTATTCTCAATCTGAATAAAAAATGAAAAATGGAATAGGAAAGTAATACTTAAGTGTGTTAAGTATGAGATGCATGCTCAAAAAATGTGACTTGTAAATTAGAATAGGAACCTTAAATGAATAAATGTTGATTTAAAATCGACAAAAAGAAGACATGACTGAGTATAAACTCGAGCCTCTGTCCTCGAGTTCTACAAAAGATGTAGTAGGTTCCAAAATGTTTTTGCCAAACTTAATAAAAATGAAATAGGTAGTACTCAGCATTGTTTGAGTGTTTGAATATTGAAAGATGCTCACATTTGGTGGCCACTGTTATTTTATGCTGACTCACTGTAAATGCACACTCTGCTTAATATTTGTTCATGGTCAAAGCAGGGGGTCACAGACCTGTCCATGTGAAGTATAGTTTTATAATCCTGCAATGGTATCACAATAGCTATGGCTCCTCCGTTATGGTGGAGGGGCATCGCCCCCTTTGCTGAGAGCCAGCAGACAGAAATGTGAAAAACATTGTTGACAACAGTGGAGGAGGAGGAGTGCACACTGTAAGTGTACATGTTGGTTTGTCTGGCTGTCCAAGGACAGGCAAACGGGCATGCACATTTAGATCTCTCCACCGAGCTCTGATGCACAGCCAGTTGGAGAAAAGGTGCAGGCTTCCATGCCTTGAGTGAGTGTTAAAGCAGCCCAGTCAGGCCAATTGTGGCACTGCTTTCATGCTGGCAAATAGTATTACTAGCATGAGAGCAGTGTCTTGATTGGCATCGGGGAGCCTGCACAGTGTGCACCAGTTCTTGGGGGTCAGGACCTGAGCAGAGGAAGACTGAGACGGCAGCTGGCAGTGAGAGGTAGGTACTTTTAAAAAAGATATTCTTTTTTGTTATTTATATCCACTCCCCTCATGTTCTCCCACTCCCCTACTTATCATTAATAGCAACCGCAAGTGGACGGCATATAGAATCAGTGGAACTGCCTCTTGGAACTGTGGTTTTTAAGCATTAGCTCATGCTTAAACTATATGTTTGGACTGCAAATGTACCCAAAGAAGATGAAGGTCTCAGTAGACAGGAGTGCTTACTTTATTAGCCATTTACAACATGAACATGTTTAAAATTATTGAAATATTTGGCCCTGTGCTGTGCAGTAGTTTATTTGTAAATAAAAATGTGCTGGTGCCCAAAACTCTCCACTGAAACATGCGGTTGCGGCATTTATGTGTGTGAGCTCAGAATACTAAGGTAGCATAATCCTAGAGCCATCGTGGGCCTCTTAAATCTATTTACAGGCACTCCCTGCCCCTTCAGCTGACTCTTGCAGCTTTCTGCTTTCTCCCTTTGAGATGCTTTTCCGTCTTACTATGCTCCATCTTTCCCATATGTGTCTTTTGCTTGCAGTAATTGACAGATGCAGAAAAAAAGTGCTGGCCCTCAAAAATAAGGGTTGGTCCCCCTTAACAGCAACCACCAGCTCAAATTGAGTGCTGCGGGTCTTTTGAAACAGTTTGGTTGGCACTCTACTTTTTTATATTTTTAATCGCTGATAAAATCTTTCTCTTGCTGCTGAAGATTTGTAGGTATTTGGTGTGAGCTGCCCCTCATTTTCGAGTATGTAAGCATCATCTGGTGTGCTGGTAGGACCCCTGATGAGCATTCTTTGTTTTTGCTCTTTGTGTGTAGGTAATTTACCTCTATCATATCCGCTTGAGAACTATACAAAATAGTGGTGGGGTTGTTCATCCTGTTTTAAATGGAAAAGGTGAGCATAGTCTGACAAGCATATTCTGTTTACATTTTGGAATGCCATGCAGCGGTGGCCAATGCATAACTCAAGGGGATGGGAGGAGGGGAGGATGGAGACGAGGTGCGAATAATAAATAAAATGCACATACCTTACCTCTGTCTCTGCTGCCTCGCTCGTCGTTTCTCTTGTGGTGTCCCAGCATTCACGGCTGGGATACGAGCACAGGCTCCCAGCAATCCTGGTGCTGCTTTTATGCAAAACCTAGCAAGAAAGCAGCACCAGGATTGGTCTGAGTGGCTCGGACTGCCACTCAGACACAGCCCTGGAGTATGTGCAGTTTCTCCCCCCCGGCTGTTAAACACAGCGGGGATGGAGAAACTTAAGTGTGCATGTGTGTTTGGCCAGTCTGAGACGTCCAGCTAAACACACATGTTCACATAGGTGCTCCCTCCCCTCCCCCCACCTCCCAAGGCTTAACCCTATCCCTCCTGTACTGCTGGCTGTGCTAAAAGTGGAAAAAAAATGATATGGATGAGGAGCGTCGCCCCTGCTGCCAGGAGACCTGTACTTTCCGCAAAGTGTAATGGTACTAGATCATGCACATATCTCGAGACATTTAGGCCCTCATTCTGACCTTGGCGGTCGGCGGAGAGGCGACGGTCGGACCGCGAACAGACCGGCGGTCAGAAAAATGGCATTCTGACCGCGGCGGTCACCGCCGCGATCAACCGCCACTTCCCCACTCCGACCGCCATGGCGGTCATGACCGCCGGGCTGGAGTTTGCGCACTCCGGCACGGCGGTCGTCCCAAGACCGCCAACGGTATCATGACCCTGCCTACCGCCGCGGTTTCTGGCGGTCGGGAACCGCCATGCGAACCATGGCGGTAGGCACTATCGGGGCCAGGGAATTCCTTCCCTGGCACTGATAGGGGTCTCCCCCACCCCCCACTACCCACCCGAGTCCTCCCCCCACACCCTCCACCCCCCTGCCACCCCCCAGAGGTGGTATGAACCCCCTCCCCACCCCCACCCCGACATGCACATACATGCACCCCGACATGCACACACCCCCAACATGCACATATACACACCCCCTACACACACATACACAACGGGGACACATACCCGCACACATACATGCAGACATGCGCACCTGCCGAACAGCACACATTACCCATAGACACAGCAGCACCCCCGCCCGCATACACGCACTCACACACCCCCTCTACACACTCACACGCACACCCCCATGCACGCCCACATCACACAACACCCCCCATCCCCCTCCCCTCAGGGACGGTCAACTTACCTTGTGCGTTGGTCCTCCGGGAGGCGACGGGAGCCATGGGGAGGTGACCGCCAACAGAAGACCGCCAACAGAAGACCGCCACACAGATATGTGGGTCGTAATTCTGTGGGCGGTGTTCTGCTGGCGTGGCGGTGGAGGTTGACCAGTCTCCACTTTTCCACCGACAGCCAGTGTGGCTGCTGGCGGTTTCCCGGCGGAACGCTCCCAGCGGTCGGAATGCGCACAGCGGCATACCGCCGCGGTCGGCGGTCTTCACCGCGGCGGTAACTCGGCGGTCTCGCGAAAAGACCGCCAAGGTCAGAATGAGGGCCTTAGTTGCCAGTCCTGTTTCCTTCATTCAACAATGTGTCCCCTAAAAAAGATTATAGTAATTAAACAATGTTTGCTAGTTTTAAATAATTTCCTTTGTCGCTCTAACAACATTAATTTTATAATTGGTCAAATAAATGTTATCTTTATATAAAGCTACTTGCGTTCTTTTTTGTCTCCCTCTGCCTCCTTTTGGCTCCCCTCTTAATCTACACTACTCTTTCTTCATTTCTCAAAGCTCTAGAATCCCGACATCTATTTTTGCTTTTATGACCCCAGACCAAGAATGGTGTTTGAAGAATCCTATACAGGTTCTCCAGTGTAAGAAAGCTGAAAGAAGATACAGTTACCCTTGCCTAGTAGCACAACAGCATCGTACGAATTAATTATATTTTTATTAATTCTGTCCCTTGACTATGATGTCCACTATGTCGACGACTAACTACCAATGATGTGACTGGTTTACTTATACATATTTCCAAGCATTTGACAATTATCTTTCTTATCAGTGTTGTTTGGAAAGCATATTCTTTTTTGTATTAGGCTAAAACGATTTAAACTTTTGGGAAACAAGCTGCCTCAGGACTATCCTGAAAGAGCTTCATTAATGAGGCTGAAAACAGTCCAGGGAGATTTTTGATGCTTTTGGTAGGTGGGTAAATGCAAGCTGAAAATAGAGAAAAATTAAGGTGGTTAGATATTAAAATTTGGCGTGTAACCACCTATATAATTCTATTAAGAGTTGTCTTGGGTTTTTTTCCATGGTAGATTCAATATGAGTGCAGTACAAGTACAACACACTTTCTGTATGTACAAGGAATATTTAAGAGAAAGTACTGGATTGGCTACAGTCGAACTGAATAAAAACAGTAAACCTGTCATCGTATACGTCTTAAAGGGAACTTCTGTGATGCTGGCTCCCTCGTGTTTCATCTGTATATTTTTCCTTTGACTATGGCGTGCCCTGGGGAAAAGCTAGACACATTCTAGTCTTTTCCTGAGGAATTTGTGAAGCCACAGACAGGTAGGACAGAATTGGTAGGAAGTAGGTGGGGGGAGGAAAGGGGTTGGCGGACTGGGATTATAAGGGGTTGGAAAAGGAATTAACACCCTTTCCGATTCCTCGACCAACCTCGGGCAGCTGCAGAGCTTGGTTGAGCAGCCACGTGCCGATCTTAACTATAAACTTGTGGGAGCCCATAGGATGCACTCATTACGCAGTGGGCCTAGAGTTGGGATACTAAGAGGGCTGGGCGCCCAACAGGGAGAAATGTCAGAGGGTGATCCTGGGAAGGCTGTGACGGTGGCTCTGCGTGTTCTGGGGGAGTCAGGGCACGCTGATCTTCTCAGGCCTGGAGTGCTGGACCAGGCCTGGGTAGGTATGGAGCGCCAGCCTAGGACAGCATCTCTTAGAGTGTCGTGTAGACTCTCATTATCCTAATGAGACTACTGGATTTTGAGCAACAAGATCATCCATGATGTGGGGACTGAATCTACCCACGGTGAATGACACTTGTCACTCTAAATCCGGGTTTTGCTCCGGCTAACTAGCAGTGCCTCAACTCTCCCAAATGGAAGAGACAATTGGGCAGCCGAGTGCATGACATCTTAGTACTTCTCAGGGAAGTCTTGGTCACTCAGGTCACAACCGGTTCTCTCATACACAGTAAGGTCTAATATATAAATGACAAAGGCAGTTTAAGTTTTAAAGATTGGTTTAATAAAACGACCGCATTTTAGCTAGCAAAGCGTGAGCTGCAATAACCAGAACTATACAACACAGCAAGATTAAAATAGTAACGATGAGAGTGAAGCACAAGAACAAAGCTATCATAGTGCTTCTAGATTATTTTCTCTCTAAATTATATTTCGAGCACTGCATGTGAAGCGCTAAGCCTGCCTTTCAGGTTCCCCCGGGAGGATATCCCTCATACCGGAGCAAAGGCCTGTAATCTGCATCAGCATCTGCAACAGGGTATTCAGCATCTAGTTGTAGGTCCCTGGCTCGAATCTCCCTCTTGACGTGTACTAGGACTAGGAAGTGTTTTTATGATTAACACGCAGATGTTCTAAGAAAATGTCCCTACGTAAGGATGTGTATTTTATACAAATACTGGAGACTAAACTTCTACCACGTTTACCGGCAATGTACCAGACTGTACCCTTGACTGAAGCACAGGGCGATCAAGAATGCATTATTTGAGAACACAGTGCAGAACTAATCTAAACAGTGTGATAGAAGAAAATAAAACAAGATCGTAAAAACTTGTTATTGTAAAATAACAGTGCGAAGCCGAATAAAATATATCTAGGGCAAAGTGCACAGCGGCCTAGTATGTTAAACTAACGTGCATGAAGCTATATTAAAAGTGGCTACAACACACCCTCCCCTTGTCGGTAGAAAGTGGTTTAAGCCCAAGCTAAAATGCCCTCAGCTAAAATATATTTAAAACCCTACTTAATTTTAACAAGTCAAGAGGACACACAAGAATACTATTTGGCAATTTGAAAAAATGAGCATGCGGCCAAAAGCCGAATTCAAAGGAAAATGTCAATTTAGGACAGTTCCAAATCAAGCATCAATCATGGAAAGCAGGAGATTCTCCACTTCGGCAGATGACAAAACCGGTAAATCCACGCCAAAAACTACCAAGGAGCAGGTGTGTTCCATAGCCCCAGTGTCAACCAAGGCAGCATCCCGACAGTGCCTATGAACGTGTTAATGGTAACTTCCTCCAGGAAGGGTAGCTCGTAATCAGCTTCTCTAAGCAAACGCAGCAGCAGCACCCATGTCTGGTAATGAACCCTCAATGAGAACATCAACAGATCAGCATCAATCATTGAGGGGCGTTGCTGTGAGAGACAAACTTCCAGTGCATGTTCAAAAGAGCACCAAAGGCACCGAAACACGGGCTGCACACAATCCAAAACCGGTCTGAATGACAGAGACCAGTCACACCCCAAATGTTCCAGGAGTGTTGCTCCAAAGTGCTGCATCATGCGTTCACGACACAGCTGCGCTGATGGGAGCACCTTCATTTGTCCTTGTTGAGGCGGGACAGCCATTGCGGAAAAACAACAGCAACAGCAAAATGCCAGCTAATAAAGCCAAAGTTATTGGAAATCCCCCAAAAATGCTTCCAAAAATTGAATGAATAGCCAAAGGTATTAAACCGAATATAGAGGAAAAGGTGTGAACAAAACCAATACCAACAGCTTTGAAAAAATTTGCTCATCCAGCCGTGTTGGACACATTAAATATACGTCCCACGAGTTCACCAAAGTGTCTCGGAAAGTTCGTATTTAACAGGGACTGTATTTCTGCCGATGACCTTGCCACCTGAAGTGCAAAGGTCTCGCGTGCAGATGTAAGGGCCACATGTTTCTGAAACAATAAAGCCTTCAGTCTACTTAACTTGTCAAAATTCACGTTGGAAATAGCAATGTGAGGCCAGATATCTGCTACCTCCCTAAATTTAGTGGGGGGAAACAACACGTTCCTGCAGCATGTAACGACCTTAGAGACCGAAACAACGTAAACTTTTCCGGCCCTCATGCCACAACAGTCTTCACTATTGGGGAGGATGTAGCTGCCGTTTGAAAGCACCTGGAACGTGTGTTTAATCAAGAGGACTGGAACTCCCTTCAGATAGCCAGCCAAGTTCGCAACCGAGGCATTAGACGCCCCATGCAAGGACAGCTGCTTACAAATCATCAAATGGTTGACGGAAGTCTCGCATTCACTACCGCTAAGAAAGACCTCTTTCATGCCATTGAGGCATTTGTACAATAAGGGAATCTCCCACACCTCCTGGATGTAACTATCTCCCAACTTTTCATATCTGCCTACCGGAACATGTTTCAAACAAGAAGTGAATTGTAATGTAGAAATAGGCAGATTAATAACCCTGTGTATCAAGCACTCTGCTGAAGGAATCTCGGCCACGGTAAAAGGCAATCTTTCTATTTTTTCAATGTTAAGCATGACATAAGTCGCCTCCTTTTTAGCCATCAGTTGTTGTTGTCACGTCAAATTAAAGGAAAAAAAATATTTCCCTGGCACTGATGTGCTGCCACGGAACGCGACCCGCCTTCAATGTCTGAAGTGTCCAACACAACTACATAATGGACCTGGTCTGACTCTGTCCATGATATAAAGAAGACATATCAGATCGTATAATGTCTATAGCAGAAGAAACAATGTTGTTAATCGTATATATCCGGTCCGACAAGGTGTGAATCCCATTATCCACAACAGCTAATGCCTTTTTCAGATTTTCCTGATCTATCTGCCTTAACCGGGCTGCAGCCTCTTGTTGTGAAAGTTTCCATATTTCATTGTATACCTCATACAAGAAACGCTTCCTACGTGGTATCTTTGGGCCTGACAAAAAATCTTGTAAGTCAGTGTTGTTAGACAGGGGACTGAGATGTGTCTTAACCGCGTCTAGTGAGGATGATTTTAGCCACTATTGTTGGCACAATTTTCCTACACTATATGTTGTAATTATGTCAGCATGTTCTGGTGATATATAACAAGGGTCTGGCCTACTCGTTCAGAAACCCCCGAGGAGGTGACAAAACATTGATGACACCCGTTGGTATCTATTGGCCACAATAACCACCCGCCTGGACGTGTCAGCGAAGCATTAAACATAACATTCTGGACCCACTCATTAAGCTCAATAAAAGTTGCATTTGTGTACTTTTGCCAGTTATTAAATTTTGCTGGGGCAGGCATACTGGGCATGTTTAATTCTCTGATTGTTGCTAAGCCTAAACAACTTGTCTGTTATACCGTTTCTTTTAAAAAGATCATTTGAACGGGGATGAGACATGCTCTAAACAATGTTTCTCTACCCTTGGTCTGCAAATTTTTTGTTCCCCAAACACTTTTCAAATCAACATTCTTTGACCAATTATCATAACCTTCAATTGATAACCGGGAAATAAAAGAGTCCGAATATATAAATTTTGTGTTGGTCAATAACATATGTTTATCCCTAGTCGGAGTTACCTTTAAAAAATATGACTCAGCATTTTTTTTATGATGCCCAGAAAGATACGCAAACTTTTCAAAATACGTTTTTGAATTCCCTTGCGGGGCAGTTGGGCAATGTTCCCATTGTGTACAATCAAATATCGTTTTTGGACTGCTTGCTTTATATATGAAGTGGTGCCCATATTAATTATAGCAAAACATGTCACCATAATTTCCTTTAAACTGGTAAACATCTTCATTTTCATAGACAGTATAATATTGCAATTCTGTCATCATTGAATCAACTGTTTTCACATCCCAATCATCAGATACAATGCCTGGTATAACTATATCGTTCATGGATAACTTTAACACATACGGTATTTGAATAATTTCAGTGGGACCATATATATCAAACATTACTTTGTCCCACACAATCCCATCAGGAATTGGTACTGCAGAAATGTTCACAAAAGAAAAGTCTCTGAGAGTCTTATGTGCTGAAAAATATGGTTTCAAAACCTCCTTCACCTGTTCAACCGCTGATCTCTCGGGAAGAAAATGACCATGTATTAACAAGAAAAAAGTAACGACAAAACCAGTCCAAAGCAGGAAGGCTAGGACAGTCAGGGAAAGCCATACATAGTTCCATGGAAAAACAAAATATGTTTCTTTAAGCCAATGTATCAGCTTACGTGCACCTGACAGGTCAGCAGTGGAAGAGGCAAACGAGTCCGATAGACCGTTGTTGTATTCGGCAATGTAACCAGAGGCAGTTCGTGCAAAAGGCGGTGCTGTGGTCAATGGAGGAGTTGGCTTGTAGTCATAGTGACTTGATCAAATGTTTCTAAGTTGCTTGTCGTTAGTGGAACTAATGCAAGATCATCATCATCCACCCTCCCCAAGCTCGGAGAGGCATCAGTGTTGGTATAAACAACTTGAAGCGGAACTTCTTCTCCAGTAGTGAGAGGGATTCGGGAACTACTGGATGTTCATCTTGGTCGGCTGTATAGAATTGGCCACATGTTGTAGTTTGACACTGTCAATGGAAACCAAGCGATTTTATTTGGCACCTGGCAATGGTGGTAGAATAACAGTTCTGGTACCGTGTATCCCCAACACAGGGACGGGTGCTCGATAAGAAGGGCCAAATTATTTTTTCACTGCGACCTTTTCACGTACAAGATCCCCAACTCTGGGAATCCAGCCGGTAGGTGTTACTGGCACATCCTTAATTCCTTTGGAGGCAGCACTTTTAGAAGAGTTATCTTCACGGAACTGCTGTAATTCCAGTAAAACAGTGACACAATCATTTATGTCAAAAGGTGTTTCCGCTGCCTCCACACCAGGACCATCAAGATCCGGAACAAACATTTGTATTCTGAACAGACACTCATATGAAGTACGACCCCCCCCGGGACCTTCTAGGCAGGTTACTTAGTGCTCTCTGAACTCCATACAGGTGGGTTAGCCAACTACGACCCGTACCTAACACTCTGGCCGTTAAGGATTGCTTTAAATCGCGGTTTAATCGCTTCACAACAGAATTTCCCTTGGGATGAATTGGAGACGAGTACTGGAGCTGGACCCCCAAGGAAGCCATGGTGTCCCTGAATGCCCTTGAGGCAAAAGCAGGGCCCTGGTCCAAATGGAATGCCGCAACTGCATATGTACCGACAAAGACTCGCCAATTTTTAATAACAGTCCAAGCGTCAGCCGAGCATTGTGGTCACACCCACACAAATCTGGAGCATGAATCAACAGCGACTAATATATATTTGTATGCACTATCAGGTGTTAATGGACCGCAATGATCCAAGTACACACATTGTAATGGTCTATTTGAGATTAAGAGGGGAGTCTGCGGCGGGCGCTTAGCCGTGGAAACTTTAATTTGTTGACAGATGTCACAACAAAGGAAATACTGCTTAGTCTCTTAATAGAGACCAGGCCACCAATAATGGGCCTGAAAGAGTGAGATTGTAGCCGCCACACCAGCTTGTGCAGATGCCACCCCTTCATGCGCTGCTTTAATCAATTGAGGTCTTACATCTTTATTGGGGATGTCGCGTACGCCTACGCCTGGAATTTTAACTTCAGCGTTCAGCATACTTCCCATCAAGTATTGATATTTATTAGGAAATCCTTTAGGATAAGGAGTACCATCAACCGTAGCTTTTATGGCAGCCATAATGTCTGTGTCTGATTTGGAACTCAAACGAGTCACTGCAGCTACAATGGCGACTGCCGACTTTGCGGCTTCATCAGCCAAAGTATTTCCAGGAACGTGTATTCCAACGCGCTGGTGTCCAAGTGTATGCAGAACATGGACTTTGGGTAGCGACTCTTTCAGGTCTGCTACCTTCCCCCACAGGAGTCTGTGTTTTATGGTGTTGCCTTTTGAATCTCTGAACCCATTCAAGCGCCAGTAATGTAGGTATTCATTAAAAGAATGGACGCAATGGTATGAATCACAAACAATCAGTGTGAACTGTGTCGGATCCGTATGTTCTAGGGCCATTAGTAGAGCTTTAAGCTCAGCCAATTGTGCTGTACAATCCCCTAAGGTCTGTGTATAGGTATGTTGGGGACAGAATTTCTTCCCCTCCATATAGCCGCTCACGACCCCACATGCAGCAGAATATTGATCTTTAGTTCCAATCGCTGGTTGCGCCGAGCCATCGGTGTACATGACTACATGATATTGATCAATAGGCAAGGTGTCAGCGTGAACTGGATATTCTACTTCATATTGTAGAAATTCTTGAGTTTGTCACTTTGGGTCAAAAATGTAGTCTACATCAGTGGTTGTTAAAGACGTAGCCCACTGTATCCATTGTGGATGAAGTACTTTTGTGTTCGGGACGCTAGCTTTTGTAACAGCCTCTAGGGCTGGAATAGGAGAAATGACATTAATGCGTTTTCCTTGGGCAAGAGGTCTTTCTTTAATAACAGCCATCTGCACAGCAATGAGAATTTTCTCCGTGGGTGCATAACGTTGTTCAGCAGTGGAATACAAGTGTAATTTGTATGCAATCCGGACTGTCTCACTTTCATTAAATTTCACATAAGTAAAACCGATGGCCCCAGTTATTACCCTGATGACCAAATGTGTCTTATTGTCCTGTGTGTGTAAATATTTTGCTGCTAGCATATCTGCCTGTAACTCTCGAAGAGTATGTGTATGTTCAATTGTCCATAATTTGCTTGAAAAATCAGGACGTATTAACTCAGATAAAGGTTTTATGCGTGTAGCATAATCAGGAATGAATGTTCTGCCAAAATTTAGAAAGCGCAACAATGATTTTAGTTTTTTTAATCGTATTTGGTGGTTGCAATTGTGCACATTTTTCTAAAAATTGTGGTGCTCGGCTCTTCCCTTCATTCAACAGCTCATATCCCAGGAACAGGACGCTGAGGAAGGCAATTTTTGACTTTTTGAAGTTAAATTTGTAGCCGAGTTCGGCAAACCCTACAACAATGCGAACTACCCGTCTTAAATGTTGTAGTAACTCGTCATCCATGAGATATATATCTTCCATATATGACAAAGCTTCAGGGTCTATCTCGTGTAAAATAGCAGTCACATGAACTGCAAACAGTCCTGGGCTGTTCTTATACCCCTGAGGCAGACAACAGAATGTTTTCTGTGAGCCTACTGCGCTAAAGCTTGTTAAGTCCCTGCTTTCAGACACTATATTCTGGCAGAAGAACCCATTTGAGATACCCAAAGTCGTTTTATATTTTTTTCGCACAATGTTGCTCATTAGTGCAGTGCTATGTGAGTTTTGTGCTTCATATGTATGTGTATGTCCGTTTAAATGTGTGTAGTCTAAGACTATTCTGTATGAATGGTCCGGCTTAGCTACAGGGAATAAAGGGTTATTCATCGGTGAGACTCAGGGTTCAATCACACCCTGGAATTCTAATTGTGTAAGTATCTCTGTCACCGGTGCCCTTGCTTCATGTTTTATTGGATACTGCGGTTGTGGCTGAGGTTCACTTTTAATGGGAATGACATGGTATGGAGAATCCCTATACCACCCTACGTGATTTCTTTATAACGCAGGTGCTTGTGCCAGAGCCCATTCTATAGAATAGGACTCAGCAAGTTCCTCTGGAACAAGGGGGCGAGAAGGAAGGTTTAATAACCTCTTCTCCATATGGGCAGGTGTGGACAAAATCAGGCGGCCAATCTTGTTCGGCCAACAAAATGTCATATTTTTCTACACGGTCCCAAAAGATTGCGTGTATGGTGCGTTCAATGTCTCCTTCCAATTGTAGAGCTACTCTATACACCCTATCTGGTTCGGAGACTCGCATGTCCACTGTTTCCACTTGTATAAAGTCATCAGTTGCTTTCACCTCCAGATGCTCTAGAAGATTCCTGCGAACTATTGTGACCTCTGCCGCGCTGTCTAGCAGTGCTAGAGCCCAGTTCTTGTTCTTCAAGAGAACCCTCTTCCTGAGTGGTATGTCTGACTGAGACAGCTGCCACTTTTTTATTTTTAAATTGTTGTTTTTGTTGTACTGGTTTCTCTTTCTTCTTAACAGAAACCTCTGAAGAGCGCTGTGATTCCTGTCTCGGTTTCACGTACTCTGTTCTCCGCTCTGATCACCCACCTCTCTCATTTCTCTTTTCCGATGAGTCCTGAAAGGAACAAGATTGGCGTGCATCAGTATATTGATATCTATCAGGCGTTTTTATATTTCCTCTATTCCTGAGATTATATCTATTCTGTGGGGTCTCCACTCGTGGAGATTCTCCCCTTTCTTTTTTAGGTGTTTGATGTTTTTTCTCCCAGCGTTTCTTAATACCCTCAGGTTGTTGTTTAGTATTATCTTTATTAATTTTACCCTGAAATTGAGGTTTTTGTGGTCTAGCCCCAAGGCTATCTCGACTGATACTGGAATATGTTTCCGCTATTATTTTAGGCAGTTCTCGCTCCTGATCTTGTTGCGGAACGTCTCGGAGCCGCATGCGCACTGCAAATGCAACTGCTACTCCTTTAAGGTTACTTAGGATAATTGAAGAAACTGTGGCAAAGTTGCCCATCAATTGCATTCCCAAATCTAGGGCCAGGGCAGCCCCGTATTCATCTTGAATTTGTTTAAGCACTTCCGTTAGGTTGGCTAGCATTGGTGTACTGTGTGCCGTTGTATAGAGCGCGGCAAATACCGTGCCCCATGTATTACAGTGTTCAACTGTAGAAACAATCCCAAAGGACAAGCTCATAGTTAATATTCTATGTTTATCCTGAGGTCCCGTATGGGGAAATACTGCTGCCAGCGTATTCATTTTTTTGCTAGCCAAAACGGAGTCTCCTCTCGTTTGGCTGGGACTTTACCGATAATAGAGTGTACAGTCACCGGATTTATACCTGGTGTTACTGCATGTGGTTGTGCTGGAGCAGCATGCGCTACGTATGTATTTAGTGTCTGCATCACAAATTGTACTAATCATCTGTATATTGCTATTAACTCAATATATAAGCGTCGAACCTCAGCTACTGCTATATTCGCAACCGCAGGATGAGGTGTATATGTGGCCAATAAAGGCCAGGTAGGACCGTCATTACTTAGTGGACCTAATCTTACTGGTAATATTGTATGGGGTAGGGTGCCATCAAGCCAATTATTATGTTCTTGATAAGATAGAGGTATCTCTAAGTATGCGTACGCCCTGTATTGCCCAGGCGCGTTCCAACTGTATATGTATGAAATGTATTTGTGTTCCCATCAACTGCTGGAAATGTGACCCAAGAGTAAAACAGCTCTGTTCTATAGGCTGTGTGGGGATCCACCACAAACTTGACTGGACCTCCCTGTGCTGTAATACCATGTACTAGTAAATGTTTTGTAAGTTGTTGTCTCATGTTAAGAGCTATTTGTACAGCCTGGGGATTTGCCATCATATAAGCACTAAGAGTTCAGAGAAGGCACACCAAAATAGGGTTTTTTCCTTTTAAGGTTCAAGCTTGAACAACCACCTGCTGAAAAATAGGATTACCTATACAGCGGTGGTGGAAATCCTCAGTACCACGGACGTCTCCGCATTTGGAACTGAGGGGTCATTTTATAAAAATGAGACCGAGATATGCCGGTGGACCCAATCCTAATGAGACTATTGGATTTTGAGCAGCAAGATCATTCACGATGTGGGGTACTGAGTCTAACCCACGGTGAATGACACTTGTCACTCTAAATCCGGGTTTTGCTCTGGCTAACTAGCAGTGCCTCATCTCTCCCAAATGGAAGAGACAATTGGCAGCTGAGCGCATGACATCTTAGTACTTCTCAGGGAAGTCGTGGTCACTCAGGTCACAACCGGTTCTCTCATACACAGTACGGTCTCATATATAAATGGCAAAGGCAGTTTAAGTTTTAAAGATTGGCTTAATAAAACAACTGCATTTTAGTTAGCAAAGCGTGAGCTGCAATAACCAGAACACCAGAACTATACAACACAGCAAGATTAAAATAGTAACGATGAGAGTGAAGCACAAGAACAAAGCTATCATAGTGCTTCTAGATTATTTTCTCTCTAAATTATATTTCGAGCACTGCATGTGAAGCGCTAAGCCTGCCTTTCAGGTTCCCCAGGGAGGACATCAATCCTCATGCCTGAGCAAAGGCCTGTAATCTGCATCAGCATCTGCAACGGGGCATTCAGCATCTAGTTGTAGGTCCCTGGCTGGAATCTCCCTCTTGACGTGTACTAGGACTAGGTAGTGTTTTTATAACTAACACACCGGTGTTCTAAGAAAATATCCCTACGTAAGGATGTGTATTTTCTACGAATACTGGAGACTAAACTTCAACCACATTTACCGGCAATGTACCAGACTGTAGCCTTGACTGAAGCACAGGGCGATCAAGAATGCATTATTTGAGAACACAGTGCTGAACTAAGCTAAACAGTGTGATAGAAGAAAATAAAACAATACCGTAAAAACTGGTTATTGTAAAATAACAGTGCAAAGCCGAATAAAATATATCTAGGGCAAAGTGCACAGCCGCCTAGTATGTTAAACTAACCTGCATGAAGCTATATTAAAAGTGGCTACACTACAAGGGTAGCAGCCGCTGTGGCTGCACATGTTTCCCCTAAGGGCAATGGATGGAGGAAGTGTAGCTTGGGTAGGGGCAGAAACGCATCACTCCAGCAAAGCACAGGTAAAACAGTTGAGAGGTGTAAGAACAGCCCCTGCCACTACAACAAGGACACTGGATCCACGCGGGGTGGGGCTTTCGTCCCACACAGGGGTAGAGACACAGAGGGCACAGATGGGGTCCAGGCTTAGTCTACCAGTAGAAGGGGAGGTGTGGGTGGAAGGAGGTGAGTTCAGGAGTGATGGCCCCCTAGGCTTGTCAGTCCGTCCAGCAGGGGTTTCAGGCCAGAGGGCACCAACACTGGGACGCACTTGAGGGGACAAAAGGAAACAAACAAGTGAGGGGGAAGAGGGAGCACAAGAATAGACGGAGGCACTCAGGCTGGGGCCTGACCCCGGGCAGGTCAGATGTGTAAGGTAAGCGCAGGGCCTGCAATGTATGACAGGATGACATGAGACAATGGAGAGGAAAGGGTATCCCCTATGTCCCCAAATGGCAGGGAGCAGAATTAAAACTGAGGATCAAGGAACAGAATAGGGCAGCGGAGGAGATGGGAACCCTCTGGGAGCATTTGAGTATGAACAGGGAAAAGGGGGGGATCAGGCAAGGCCAGCGAAGAAGGTAAATGTGGGTCTGGCCAGTGAGGGACCCCAATGATGAGGCTGACAGTTCCGGACCACGTGGACAGTGGGTGTGAGTCCCTAGCACTGGCCTTGAGAAAAGCTACTGGCCACTGGCAGACGCGTGGCGGGAGGCCACTACCGCAACAGAGGTGCATGGCTGGAGAGGCCACGTGGGCAGAACTATGAAGCCATCAGATGAGGCTGGCTGGAGACAGAGTTTACTGGCAAAATCTATAACTGCTCCAGGGTGCTGGTACAAAGAATTAAGGGGGTCCTCGGCGGCCTTCCCTATGGCGAAGGAACGTCCACATTGTACTCAGGCACAACAGAATCCTGCCACGGACGGGTTTCAGCTTCAGTCAAATTCCCTAAAGAAGTCGGTAGACTCTCATGTGGGGGTGGATTGGGGTGATGATGTGTTGGAACTGGCCTTTGATGAGATGGAGGATGAATGGGAGGATGGCGATGGGCATGAGGAAGTACAGGCTACCTCGAGAGCGGTGGATGGTAAAAGGGGTGCAAAGGTAACAGGCGATGGAGTTGGTGCCTTCTGGCAGTCAAGTGAGGACGATGGCGGTACCAAGGCAAGATTCAGGAAACCCAAGCAGGCAAAGGAGGGCAGCAGAATAAGGTCATTGGCATGCCCACAGGTAAGAAAGATGGTGTGGGATCTTCACCATGGGGAACATTGGCGACAAGCCATGCAAATCAGTTGGAGTGGGGGGTGATGTAGTGGATGAGGCAAGAGCAGTGTCTAAGGATGTGAATGACATCCCGGTGGGTGGTGATGCAGGGATTCAGACGGATTCTTCTAAGGCAAGTGAGGGGGATACAGATGAAGTGAAGGACGGGAGCGGACTGAAACCGAGATTGCCATGTATGGGGTTAGTGATGCCGTTGTGCTCGCATCTATCAGAGAAGTCTAAGGGAAGAATATGGAAACACAAGTATGTTGATGTGTTCAAGTTGGTACATAGAGACATACAGGCTGTAGAAGGGTCAATGGAGGAGAAAGGGGAATTGGCATGGTGGATGCGTTTCCCTATTACAAATGAGAACTGGACGTCTGCATTTTTCATTTATGCCAGTGTCTACTGCAGAAAATATCCTGACAGGACAATTGTGCTATTTAAATACATGGACATTATATGGAAAGCCCAGATGCATTTTGGGGGCTTTGTCTGGCTAAGCTATGATGAGGAATTCAGGGCCAGGTTAGCATGAACCCAGAGAAGCCCTGGGACGATGTGGACTCAGAGTTATGGATACAGATGATGTCTTCCAAACAGTCCATGGCAACGACTCACACAGCTAGTGGGCTGCCCATTACATATAAGCATTTTCAGCCATGTCCCGCCCTGCAAAGAGGGGGTACGGGAGGCAGGAACCTTCCTACAGGAAATAACTCAGGGGCATGCTGGAACTTCAACAATGGTTTCTGCAACAGGAACCCATGCAGGTTTAAACATGAATGTTCCAAATGTGGGATTTGACATGCGATTATGTTGGAGTTGACATGCGATCATGCAGTGTTTCACACTAGCAAGCCCGTCTGAGCAGTGGAGGGCAGGCAAGGGCAGAGTACAGCAAGGCTCTGTTTGTCTGAAAGGCACATACTTCAGTTAGACTTGAAGCGTTATTGCCCTGGTTAAGACGCTACCCGGAGGAGGAGACAGCTTTGAAGTTGGAATGGGGTTTCAAGGAGGGTTTCAGGGAAGGCTACCAAGGGCAGACAGCGTGAAGGTGGGCTTACAATTTGCAGTCAGCCAAAGATTTGCCTGGGCTAGTTGAATCAAAGCTACAGGAGGAGGTTGGGGAAGGCATCATTGCATGCCCTTTCTATGAATTGCCCTTAACAGACTTGATAATCTCTCCATTAGGTGTGGTTCCCAAAAAACAACAAGGGGAGTACAGGTTGATCCACCATTCCACCATCTATCTTGGCCTGAAGGGGTCTCTGTCAACGATTTCATAGCCATGGAAGATACCAAGGTGGCTTATGCATCAGTAGATGATGCGGTCTGACTGGTGAGGTTATGCGGGGAGGGTGCAAGGCTGGCAAAATGTGACATGAAGTCAGCTTTTTACTTGTTCACCCAGAGGACTTCCCCTTGCTGGGAATGCAGTTTGGGGGGGTCATTTATGTCGACAGGGTCTTGCCAATGGGCCGCGCGATCTATTGCACTCTCTTTGAAGCATTCAGCTCCTTTGGCAGTGTTCACCAGGGGCAGAGGTCACAAGGAGGTCGCACACTACTTGGACAACTTTTTGTTCATGGGGAAAGCAGGGATGGATGACTGTACATGGGCCCTTGACCACTTTAAAGCCATGACAGAGGGGTTTGGTGTGCCTTTGGCACCTGAAAATCTGAGGGCCCTATTGAAGTGTTGACACTCATGGGTATCGAACTTGAAATGGGCAATATGGTGGCGCGGTTACCTGAGAATAAAGCAAAAGAGATTCACCTTTTTCTGCAAGAGGTAGTGGGAAGGCGACGCTTTGAACTCCATACAGTATAGAAACTGTTGGACCTGCTGAATTTTGCTTGCAGAGTGGTTCGAGTGAAGCAGACATTTTGTAGACAAATGGGCATGGCCATGTCTGGAGCTACCTTACCCCATCACAGACTGTGAGTGACGATGGCAGTCAGGGCTGAATTGGTTGTGTGGAAGTCAGACTTCAAAGGTGTGACCATATGGTTCCAGGAGGACAGAATGGTGTAGAAAGTGAGAATTTATTTGGTTGCTGCAGATGCACATGGATTTGGACTTTTTTTTTGGGGGAGGTGGTATGCGGAGTGTTGGCCTCAGCACTGGATTCTTCAGGGGCAAAGCATAGCCTTTTTGGAGATTTTTCCCTTGCTGGTGGCCCTGGCTGTGTGGGGTAGCAAGTTTGCAAACAAAACAGTGCCGTTTCACATGGATAACATGGCTGTGGTGAAGCTGGTGTGTCGGCAGACGTCCAGAGATATGAGGGTGTTAAGGTTGCTGTGCCGATTCATGTTGATGTGCTTGAGACACAACACTGTTTTTATGACCAAACATGTGCTGGGAGTGAACAACGCGATTGCTGAGTCGTTTGTCTCATTCACAGTAGCATTGCTGCCTGGCACCAGGAGCGAAGGCCAAGAAGACCCTAGTCTCTGTTGAAGTCTGGTAATGGGGGGCATGAGAGTACTTAGACTGGTGGAACTGTCCTTAGTGGAATCTACCAAGAAGAGGTATCAGATGGCATGAAGGGATTTCCACGCATTTTGTGGGAAGGAAGACACACCCGCCAGGCAAAAACAATGTGACAGGGAAGGATGAGTGGTTTTGTTCCATTGTTTATGGACAAGGGGTTGTCCCATACCACGATTGCTGGGAAACTGGCAGAGTTGTTTTTTTTTATGACAAGTTGGTTTGGGGGTTTGACCGGGCAGGGAGTGACATGTTGATGAGGATGGTCAAAAGTTAGTCAAGGGAGAGAGGGGCCAAGGAGAGAGAGAGGGGAGCAATCATGTTTCAGTTACTGGGGGAGATTCTGGCTGTATTGCATGGATGTTGCGTAGATGCTTTTGAATTGGCACTTTTTCGTTTGTGAATGATATGGATGCTTTTTGGGGCATTCAGGGTGTCTGAGTTGCTGGGGGTGGGCCGAGATGCAGTACAATGAGGGGACATATGTCTTGAGTCAGGGAGACTGGGTATTTGATTACAAAAATCGAAAATGGACTAGGTCAGGAGACAATCTTTTGACATTCTGATGAAATCAAAGTGACTGCTTTTCAACTGTTGTCAGTTTTACGTAAGGCCCTAGGACAACTTGGATGATATCCGGCTAATTTTGGGGCACACCCTTTAGAATAGGGGCAGCAACTTTGGCAGCATATTTGGGTTGGGAGATGCCACGGATTCGGGCCATTGGGAAATGGTAGTCAAAATATGCTGTCAGCGTTATGTCGCAAGTGAACAAGGGGTGTGAAGTGGGGATATGGGGGGTGATGAAGGGGGGGTGAGTGTGAGATCTGGGGTTCACCTGACGACAGATGGCTAACATCTTTTTCTTTCCTAGGATGCATGGGAGGCCCATGGAATCATAAAGCGGTCACTTGGATAGCTGGCCATTTGTTCACCCACTGGGTGGCCAAATTTGCAGAAAGGCAGAACTATGGATGGAATCCTGGACTGTCTAGTAGAACATATGAGGTGCTCTGGTAGGAGAGAGGGGGGATGCATTGGGGGGGGGCTGCTGTTGTTCATGGCCACCATTGTACCAAAATGGAGTTGCCCGGACTTTGGTCCATTTGGGAGAGAATGACTTGGGGCAATTGTCTGGTTTGACACTACTGCAACACATGCAGAGGGATTTAAAGATTTTGAAACACAATCTGGCAGGGACAAGCTTGCATGGACAAAATGTGTGCGGCATAGGAACTGGAGGGGGACATGAAACATGCAGGTATTGACAAAACAAGGCAGAAACTCAACAGTGCAATGAGGGTTTTTTATTCGGCGAAAGACATTGCAGTGGTGAGACATGGAGACATGAAGGAAGAAGTTAGGGGTCTTTTCCCCGCTGACGGGGTGCATTTGTCGGTATTTGGTTATTCCTACTATTTGATCAAGCTTAGGGAGCTGGTGGGGAAACTTTGGAATGAAAGGGCGTGATGCGGACAAAGTCTTTGGGTGTAATTGTGTTGCATCAGTGTCGTAGGACACAGAAAAAGGGGGCAGAAAATACCATATAGTGTTTTTATGGGCGGCGATATTTGGAGGGGTGGAGAGTCAGATTGTGGTACGTCCACCCCTCGTGGGGAAGAAGAATGAAGAGAGGTGATTGAAGATTTGGGTAGAATGCCTGGAGTATGAGAAAGAGATGGGGTTTGGAGTTTGTTCGATGAAAGAAGTGACAAAGATGTACAGAATGGGGTGAATTGAGTGGAACAAGGGCAAAGAAAGCATAAAGCCTTATGGTAAAATGAGTTGGGGAGGTCAAAAGGGTACAGTTTTGAGATTTTAATGTTAAAAGTGTTGTTGTTGCACATACAAATGATGCAATCCTGTCCTAATAAATGGCCTTTTTCACAAAGAATGGAGTCTGGATTGTGAATGCCTTTTGAAGTCGACACAAAGCTATGGCCCCTCTGTTTCATAGGCAGACGAAACACATATTGGAGAAACCGTAATGAATAATGAACTTATATTTGAAAAGCAAGTTAATACAATTTCTGTAGCTTTCTTTTTCTACTTATGAATGCTCCGTAAAATGCTTCATTTTCTGCCAAAGAAGGCGTAAAAACTAATGGTCCAGGCTACTATTCTTTCTCACCTGGACTTCTGCAATGCATTATAGCTTCTTAAACCATATATCCCGTTAGCAAAGGGGTTGTACTTTGCAGTCAGAATTCCGACAGTACTGAAATGAAACGATCCAGTCTGCATGCAAAGCCCTACACTGACTTTCAGAACAAAAGAGAAGGTTGTTCAAAAGCACAACTATTGCACACACAGCTTCCCGGCAACATGGCTCGATGAGCTTTCTTTCTAAGCTCCAGAGATACAAACTTAATAGACTTATGAATTCAGTAGATGCCCTCTAACTTAAAATTCCTTGAAGTAACTTTTTGCATAAGGATCTGTGAACTTTTTTTCTCTCCTTTCTGGTTCCTAAGCATTGGGATAACTTTCCTTTACATTTTTGGGCCGAACCCAATCATACGCAGATTCGAAAGTAACCTTGGCTATTTATGTAAACTGACTGTTTCAGTCATGTCCGGCTTCAGCGCTGATGGCTACTGGTGCAACAATCTTTTTTTGGTGCTCCCCATGACATCCTCCTCGGATTCTCTCACTATCACACAGCAAATGTGCCCCTCATCTCTCCATGGCCCTCTATTGCATACATTTCATTTGCTTTAAAGCACTTGCCAAGGATGGCACTAACCCACTCAGTTATACACATAAAATCCAGATATTTTTCTTGATGCATGCATATTAAACCCATGCTCTACTTTTGGCGAGTCAAACCTGCCACCAGACAAAACTCTGATTTCTCTCTCTAGCCAGAATATTAATTACAAAAGTTATCTTAGCATTTTTATTTCTGCTTGAAAGCACAAGGAACTCTGCACCAGGTACTTTTAAATCTTAAGTTATTGCTAAACACAGTACACCCTCCCCTGAAGTCAGTGTCCCTCCTCCAGGTTAGCGCCCAGTGCGGCCACACAAGTCGCACCGCCATAAAGGCGGTTCTCCAAACAGCACCATGATACCCTTCATTGAGTATTTATTGTGCTTTATATAAGCGTACATTATAATGACATTGCACATACTGAGGAGCTGCATAACCGTATAGAGGAACAAACCTTTATGCGGTTATGGAACTCCAAGTGACTTGCAATATCCATATCACGTATGCCAAAATCTACTTTATCCCATATAATATATGGTCACACCATCATCATTCCCACAGACCACTTAAAACCTTGGTACATAGCTCTTTCATATGAAAGAGCGAGCATATTTGCAAACAAGAAGAATGAAAATAAAACCTCTAGTGCAAAATTAGACATCAAAAACCTGTTAGACATTAGTTGCAAGCAGATATTAGAAACAGTTCAATAGAAGTCCGTTTTTTTTCTAAAAAAAGTTGTAGTAACTTGGAATATGTAGAAACATGCAGAACAATTTATTTATCTAAGGCGTGCAAACAATAAACATATTCTCTCTGTTTGCCTTTGAAATCTATTAAAATAGAGCAAAAAAAAGAAAAACAACATTCTGTTTCTGTTGCTTTAAACACCTGCTTCAATTATGCTCTGTGACCTGACCTGCCTTTGATCTTGGCTGCTAGCTCCTGTACCAGGCAGTGTGACATCCAAACTTGGCTGTAATAACATAAAATAGTTGATTTCTGATATATTTTCTTTATAGTCCGTGACTGGGCGCATCACAAGTCACTGATTGCAAAGAAATTAGAGACTGTTGTTCATACAGGGATTACAGAATCCCATATATTATAAATATATCATCATAAATCACCACTAGGTTTAACCACAGGGAAAACAGAGGTGTTCTTTGTAGAATGAAGTGGTACTATCAACCCTAAACATGTAAGCTTGGCTGCAGGTTTTAAGTGACACTGGGCTTGAATTTGAGGCTTGCTTCTAGTGGAAATTACATGGCGGTTTGCATCCTGGTCCACCTAGTCTAGTTTTTATAATGCAGGGGACTGTTATGTGATTTTATTTGTGCTTTTATAGCGTGCTTACCACCCGTGAGGGTATTCAGGTGCTCTGTGCAGGTAGGTAAGGCCAGCCCCGATGACTTTCCCAAAAAACATGTAATCATGTTCTTGCGAAGGTCAAGAAGAGAGGAAGAGGCAGTGATGTGTTATGTGAGGTTGTTCCAGGTTTTAGTGGCCAGGTATGAAAAGTTGCAGCGCCTGCTCTGCTTTTGTATATGACTGTGGTGTGTGTAAATGAGAAACCAGCAGAATGTTTGTGGAAGTTAATGTACTGTTTAGGTAGGCAGGGCCATTGATGTGGAGAGCTTTGCATGCATATGAGGAATTAAAAGTGTGTGTTCTTGTGTTTTCAGGAGACCGTGGAATTCACTAAGGTGTGGTATGATGTAGAATCAGCTTGGGAGCTTGTGGACTAGTCTAACTGCAGTGTTTGAAATGATCAGCAACTGTCTTGTGAGCTGGTTGGTAATCCCTGCATACAGGGTGTTTCCATTGTGTAGTCTGCTGGTGATGAAGGCTTTGATGATTGTTTTCCTGGTGTTGTCTCGTAGCCACTTTTAGATTTTCATCAGCATTCTTAGGGGAATATTTCCAAGAAAGTGGCGCACCAGATGCAATACTTTTTTAAGTCACCCTTACACCACCTGACGCACCATGATTGCAATGTGTTTACAATACAGCACACCATGGCAGTCGTTAGGACAATAGCGTTAAACTTTTTGATGCTATTGTGGTGCTTTGCTGCACTGGTGTCAAAAATATTAACGCTAATGCAGCAAAGTACAGGGAGACCCATTGGTTAAAATGGGTGTGTCATTTTAACACCTGCTCTGAGCAGGCGTTACCAATTACAGAAAAGATGGAGCAGTAAAATGTTGTAAATTTCACTGCACCATTTGTTCGGGTCTCCCTGATTTGGAACGTCTCCCTTGCATACATTATGCCTGGTGCAGGCATAATGTGGTGAAAGGGTTTACAAAGTGGTGCAGTGCAAGCATTGCACCACTTTGTAAATCAAGCACAGAAGAAAGGCCTAAGTAATTCCACCTTAGTGTAAAAAGAAAAGGACACAATGTGGCGCTAGGGCCTTGTAAATATGCAAGACCACTGTATTGACTTGGATGGTCATGTCCAGTTACTGTCTATGATGATTCTCAGGCTTCTCACTTACCAGCTGGGCAAGACTACCACCTCTATGTTTTGTGAGTTAAATTTGAGCCAAATGAATTTCATTCAGGTGGTATCAGTCATGCATGCAGTGAACTTGTTTCTGGTGTTGAGTGTTTTGTCCGTAAGGGTCAGTATCATTCCTGTGTCATGTGTGTAAATGATGATGTTTATGTTGTGAGCTTGTGTGATGTTGGACAGCAAGGTCATGTAAATGATGAAGAGAGTTGGGCTGAGCGAGGAGCCCTGCAGGACTCCACAAATAAGATGTCGTAGATGTGAATGTTGACAGTTTGGGGGAGTCCCTGGATGCCTGCTTTGCAGACTTGTGGCATGAGGGTGGAGTAGGATTCTGTGTCATAGGTTGCTGACAGATCTAGAATGATGAGGGCTGTAGTTTTCCCCTATTTGAAGATCATCTGAATATCATCTGTTGCTGCTATAAAGGCAATTTCTGTGCTGTGGTTGGGTCTGAATCTTTAGTGTGTGGTGTCAAGAAGCTAGTATTTGGCAAGGTGGTTGGAGAGGTGCTTGTTGATAGCTTTTTCTAGGACTTTGGCTGGGTAGGGAACAAGGGATATAGGTTGATAATTGTCACGTTTGTTTAGATCAGCCAAGGTTTTTTTTTTTTTTTTGCAGAGTGTCACTTAACACTATGGCAGGCCCCTTCTCAGAGCACATGAACCCATTAACACTATGCCAGGCTCCATCCCAGACCACATGAATCCATGAATCCTTGTACCTTAGTTTAATTAGGCTTTTGGTTTGCACACTTATGAAGAACCTACATGTGTTTCCTGGTCAACTGCCTTGTCTTATTGATTCCACCTGCTAATGATTATTGGTTCCACCTGCCATGGTTTATTGGCTCCAACTGTAATTTTGCACCTGCCTTCATTAAAGGTCAAAACCATTAAACTGAGATGTGTTCTCTCAAAGGGCCCGTTATGAGTTTTCCTGTTTAGCATGTGCCTCTCAGCAACTAGCCACACCTTTGGACCCCAGACATGGTCTTTAATTCACACTGCAATCAGTGCTTGGCCTCGTTTCTGTCCTGAGCAAGCATCATCTGTTCCCTCAACTGCTGAATTGGCCAGAATCCTCCAGTGCTCTAGACTTCCTCAGTCCAATCCTACCTGCTGTTGCTGTGGTCCTGGCAGAGTTGATGTCTTCGTCATCTCAGTTTCCTGCTTGGTGACTCCTCTTCCACTTTGACTCCCTGCACTACCACTACTGCTCTCTGGAATCCAGATAAGAATGAGAGACAAGGCTAAGTACTTGATAACAGGTTAGTGCGCACTAATCAAAAAGATGAAGCAAAAGGGTAAAGGCAAGTCTGGGGGGCCTGATTTAGAGTCTTGCAGATGGGTTACTCTGTCACACACATGGCCAATATCCCGGATGTGTATTAGGATCTCAATTGGCTACAATTGGATTGTAATATGGCGGACTGGAAATTCGTCATGTTTGTGACAGAGTAACCCCATCCGCCAAGCTCTAAATCAGGCCCTGAGTTATTTAAAAGAAAAATCACGTCTTTCCAAAATTGGATATTTTTTCTGTGCTTCAGTTGTTTTAGCTCTCTGGTTTAATTTACAGAGTGGGCACGTCAAACTATAATTGCCTGACCACTGAAAACCTCACACCAGTATTTCTTGCCATCCGTTGTAGCAAGAGAAGACATATTAAAGCGCATGATATATGTATACGAACTTCAACAGAATGCTATACGTAAAGTGGTTTTTGTATTACCAGAGACTCCAGCCTTAATCTTGATTTATACTTGCTCTCATGCAGTATTTGTGATGAAGTCTGTAAGTGTATACTATTGTTAATAGCTACTTAATCAGTGTATACCTGAGAGCTGTTGGTACACTATTCTTCGTGATGTTTCCAGTGCACTGCAACCTCACTAACACAAAGGCAGAGGGACTGCAGATCCTGTCATTTAGTGTGACAAGGGAGCCAAGCAGACCCTGTGACAGAAGTCTTTTGTTTCTTATTTTCTCCCAACCCTCCTTCCTTTTAAAGGGCAGTGTTTGTTTCAAGGTTTTGATTCCTTGACCATTAGTAGCTCCCAGGAGGGATAAGAGGTCCAGCATCGTCTCCATGGTTGGAACCAGTTAAGTGCATGACAAAGAGCGTTGACAGCTATGTCTTTCCATTATTCCAGGAAGGCAGCTGTACGGACGGAGGAGTTGAGCTTAGAAGTGAGGACCTTACTGATAGGGATTTCTCCTTTGACAGAGGCACAGAGGGGATCACTGGCCACACGGGACCAGGAGTGAATAGTCTTCAAGATTGTTGTGCTAATGTGGTGATTGTGTTGACCTCCTTCATCACTGAGAGACTTCTGTGGAAGGCCAGGGGGTCTGGTTGTTGGGGAAAGTTTATGTACAATGTTGCTGTTTCACTGCAGAAGACGTTTGAAAGGGTTGATGTTTCCAGTAACAATTGTGGATATGGTGAAGATCTCTTTGCTGCTGTTGAAGCTGGCATATACTGGTTTGACTAGGGCCTTCCTATTGGCTTCATGGATGAGCAGATAATCGTCTGGGAAGCTTTGAAGGCATCTTTTTGGTCTTGTTCTTTACTAGTTCTTCATTTCAGTTCCATTTGTTTGCAGTGTCACTTGGTCATTTTGAGGTCTTCTGTGTATCAGCAGACTTTTGTTCTGCTTTAAGCTAAGTTGCTTCGTTTCATGGGGGCCAGAGTTGGCGCAGTTGATGATCCAATTGTTGAAGTTTTCAATGTCTAGTTCCAGAATGCCTGTGGGTTCCAGTTTGTTCTTGTGTAGGGTGGTTGTCCAGTCCGCCTCTACCAGGTTGTTCAATTTTCGGCATGCTGGGTTCACTGTGGAGAATCTTCTGGGTTGATGGGTGTTGATTATAAAACTGACCATAATGTGGTCTGTTCAGGTGAGTTGTCTTGGGATGTTGATCATAATGCTGTCAAAAGATATGAAAATGGGGGTACAGAATGTGTCTGTAAATGTGGTTGGATCCATGACACATTGGGTTAGTCCCAAGTCTCTGAAGTTGTCAAGATGGGCATCTGTGTTAGGGACGTCTAGACTTCAAGATGGAAACTAATGTCTCTTAGGAGGATGACTAGGTCTTGATGACTGGGGGGGCAATGAAGTCAGTGATGTTGTTTGCAAAGTGTGTCGGAGGCGTGGGGGGCAATAAACTAGGGTATGACCCAGGGTGAAATTTGCTGTGATTTGTCATTTGAAGTTCTGGTGCTCCATGTAGATTGTTCTGGCTTTAGAGTAGTTGATTCCGATGTAGGCATTTTATAGACAATGGTGATGCCTTCCCCTGTCCGCTGGAGATGGCAGTGACGGCATCTGGCATTGTAGCTGTGGCCAGCCATGTTTCCATGAAGAGGAGGTGTCCAAGTTATCATTTTTCAGCAGGTGCCAGATCTCTGTGATATGTTCACTGATTGCAAAAATAATCAGGTGATGGATGGAATGCTTGAATTAACCTCAGCACTGGTGATTGTTCAAGCCCTCCTCCCAATCCATCATTTTTTTTGTCTACCATGCAGCCTCAGTTTAGACCAAACCAAAATGAAATCAGTTTTGACCTTGCTCCTCTTGGGAACAGTCCAGCGGAATTGCCAAAGCAGTTCCTCCCTGAACTGGAACAAAAGCAATCTAGGACCAGTTTTGATCTAGTTAGAGCTCTTCAACCAGGTATAGCTTGGTTCCAGTGGCTCAGTGAGCCCAGTGGGACAAAAACAACCTAGGACCGGTTTTGATCTAGTTAGGGCTCTTCAACCAGGTATAACTTGCTTCTAGTGTCACAGTGAGCCCAGGATCCACATTTGGGCGTACCCATGCTCGTAGAGGGGCAAATGCAACAACAACAAGGTGATGGATAGAATGCTTGAATTAATCTTGCTCAGGCTGCCCCAGCTTGCTGAGTGAGTAGGTGTTGAGGAACATGCACGCCATTGGTGTGGGGAGGGTGGGGGTGTGTTTTTTGGTAGGTGTTTGAGTGTGTGTAGGGGTGGGTGTAGTGAATATGCTCTTGGTTGTTGTTAGGCTGTTTCAGAAGAAGCAGCAGTGGGAACAGGTGAAAACTCCTTTCATGTTCTGTGGTGTGCGTCCCAGCAGAGGGTGGTGAGGTGTCTGGGGTTCCAGGCACCATGGAAAGCAGCAGGGTAGTGTTGGCTCGGGGGCAAGGTTTCTGGTGCTGGGTGTGACCCAGGAGTGGACAGGTGAAAACAAGATTGCCTTTGGCACACCTTTGCATGACAGGGGTGTGTCTGCCTTTAAGAAGTTCCTGGGAGGAGTGCAAAGGGCACAGGGTTACACTGAGGAGGAGAATCACATTGGTTAAGGAAAGAGGCGCGAAAGAACAGGTCTGAAGAAAGAGGCACAGAGAGGGCTGAAAGGGGGTGCAAAGAAGTTAGAGGGATGGCAAACATCAGAAAAGGAGCTTGTGAAATGGCACAAAGAGGCAAAATGAGTGAGAAAAATGACGACATAAAATTCTGAGAGAGTTAGAAAAGAGTGAGAATTGAAAAAATGGGGAGAGGCAAAAAGAGCAAGAGAAACTGCAGAAAGTTGAAGAAAGATTGCAAAGAAGAAAACAAGTGAGAAATATGGCAGAGAGGCATTCAAAAGAATGAGAAACAGCACAGAAAAGTCAGAGAGGGTGATAAAAGAGTGATAGAAATGGCACAAAGAAGTAATAAGCCCGAGAAAAAACACAGAAACGTCACTCAGAGAGAGAAATGGCACAAAGAGGCAAAGAAAAATGGCACCGAAAATGTACAGTGTGAGTGTATTGCCACAAAAAGGCATAGGGTCGGAAACACATACAAGTCATATACTGAGAAAAGAGTGAGAAAATGACAAGAAAAGAGGCAAAAACTGTGAGAAAAATAGCACAGTAAAGTCACAGGGCGAGAAAAGAGTGAGGGAAATGGCACAAAGAAGCAAAAGGGGTGAGACAAACAGCTCAGTAAAGGCATATAGTTATCTCGCAGTGGTAGTAGTACTATGGGGGATAATGCTTTTATTATCAGTTCCTCCCTGCAATGTTTATCTCTCACAAGAGGTAGAGGAAAGTCATCATTTGTTAAAATAATAGCAAATGCAGTTGTTAAATGAGACCAAAAGATCGTTTTAATTATTAATAGTATATCATGCTCTAATTGTATGTCTGTTTTATTGATTCGTCCAAGGGGAATTAAGTGGTATTTGGAGTTTTAACTTGAATATATTCATTAGTCAGTTCATTACAGAAGCTCCTGGAGATTCTGGCTGATTATTGTGACCTTGACTGTGTGGTGTAGAAGTGTCGTTGCCTGTGTCATATGCATTTGGAGCGCTCTCCTTTTTATGAGACACGAACCTGTTTCAGTGGTTAATGCATCCATCTACCTCTTCAAGTGAGCTCTCTTTCCCAGGCTTTTCTCGGCTGATTTACATCTGTGACCGTAGTCTTTTTGACAAGACTGACTTTGTCAGAAGCTTTTTCTCTGAGACAAGTCTCCATTTTGTGTACAAAGTTCATTAACTCTTTCTTTCCTCAGAATATTTATCTGGTTTTGTGGTATTCCCTTCTTCCTGAAATATTAAAAATAGTTATTTTCAAAATAGTGAATATTATTTTGTAACTTCAAATTTGTATGATCCCAAATCTCATAAGAGTTTCCCTGATAGAAGGACCTGGTTCTCTGATGTGACAGCCCGACCCAGTTTTTCTATGGTTTTACACTTCTTTTACTATTGTGTCACTATATGCCAGGGGTTTTCTTAATTGTTGTCTTTGGTTTGAGCTAGTACTTTGGTGGGAGCACACCATGGGTATCTTTACCATAGCAATATGGATTCCTGAAATTATTTTGGGCAACTGTTAGAAACTGGGTTTCTGGTTGGCAGAGGTATACACTCTGTCCAAGCTAGAACCGTAATCCTAGTCAAGGTAAGTCAGACATGCACCATAAAATAACCCATGCTCATTCTCTGGTAGCCTGGCACAGAGCAGGCAGGTTAACTTAGGAGGCAATATGTAAAGTATTTGTGGCACACCTCAAACAGTAAACACCACACAAAAAGACACCATACCTGTTTGGAAACATAGCACTTAATATTATGAACAAAAAAGAACCAACATAACAAAAATCCAAAAAGTAGAAGTTGGGAAATGAATCTGTATAGAATAAAATGCAATATAGTGCTTAAAAGCATAAAGCGCCAATCTCGGCTATCTGATCATGCTAGACCAGGTTAAATCCATACATTCAGGCCGACTGCCATAGAGTGCAGGTCGGATACAGTCCTAAAAACTCCAGCAGAAGGTTTCCTCTGAAGAGCTAAGAGTCCCAAGTCAGCTGGGCATCACAGACCGGTGGACTGAAGCCTCACGGTCACAAGCAGCGGTTTCCTATGCAAAGAGACAAACTTGCTCCAGCTCTGGCTGCTTCTTCAGGCCAGCAGCGTGGTTCTGGTGCGAGTGGGCCCGTTCGTGGTCACAAAGAGCTCAAAAGCTTGATTTCTGGAGCCAAAGGCCACTTCTAAGTACCCAGGACTTGAGAAGAACCTCTTGGAGGTCAGAAGCTGGTTAAAGAAGGGTCCAAAAGTTGTAATAGGTGTGTTGGAAGTATTTTGTGTCTTTGAGACTTAAGAAGAACAGGTGGCAAGCCAGCAAACCCTTGGAGTCACTTTTGTTCACAGTTGGAGAGGTTCCTGTCCAGTCCTTCTCATTACCAGGAAAGGGTGGAAGCAGGTCAGCACAGGAAAGCAGGAGTCTAGCAGAGACCAACACAGTGACTCATTTTAGCAGCACAGCAGTCCTTCTTCCTGACAGAGTATCCACAGGTTCAAAGTTTACTGAGCTGATTGTGTCTGAGGTCCTGTTCTTATATCCAGTGGTGTCTTTGAAGTGGAGGAAACTTTAAAGTGAGGCCTTTTGAGTCCATTCCCTGCCTGTCCTGGTTTCAGACATACTACAGGGGTTATACAGCCCTTTGTGTGGGATCAGGACACAGTCCATTCAAGTGTAAATGTCAGCTCATCCTACCCAACCTGCCCAGGATGGGCCATCAGGCACACCTAAGCTCCCTTTGTGTTTGGCAGTCTGGAGGGAATGTACAAGAGTCCAGCTGTCACCCACTTGTTTATTTAGAGACAGGCAGAAAGCACTAGATGGTTAAAGTAAGAAAAATGCCAACTTTCTAAAAGTGGCTTTTTTCATAATTACAATTCAAAATCTGACTCCACCATAATCTGTGATTTTAAATTGTGATTCCAAACTTGGTGGTCCCAACTCTTCCCAATCGGAAATTACACTTATAACATGCAATAAGGCAGTCCCAGTATTGTCTTAAGGAAGAGATAGGACTTACATTAGTGAAAACAAAACGTAAAGAGTTTTTTACTACTAGGGCATTTTTGAAGCTTAACAGTATATGCCCTACTTTTTAATGCCCTACACATGCCCTTTGGGATGTATAGGGGCTACCTTAGGGGTGGCTTATATGTATTAAAAAGAATGGTTTGGGCTTGGCATGAGGGTTAACTTGCCAGGTCGACTTGGCAGTTGAAAACAGCACACACATGCTCTGCAAAGGCAGGACTGAGTTATGTTTGAAGGGCTACTGAAGAGGATGGCACAATTAGTGCTGTAGGTCCACTTGTAGCATTTCATCCACAGGCCCTGGGCACATGCAGTGCACTTCACTAGGGATGTATAGGTAACGTAAATATGCCAGTTTTGTACAAGACAATCATGCCATGTTTTAAGCGAAGAGCACATGCACTTTAGCACTGGTTAGCAGTGGTAAAGTGTCCAGATCCCAAAGACCACAAAAATAATGTCAGCAAAACAGGAGGTTAGAAGGCAAAAATGTTAGGGGAAACCACGCCAAAGTTGCCAGGTCTAACAGCAACTCTATTTGTGGTACACTGTGGCAAACTTAGGAAGCATTGCCAAGTGAACCACATCACTGTGCTTCTTAAAATGATCTCAAACAGTTTCACATTTTTGAAACACACTCATCCTTAAATCTACTACAGGGGATGCTCCTTGTCCATTAATTGATTTTAGAATTGTTGTAGCACTGTCACAGAAGGGATCTGAGGTGTTGAATAGTGCTATATAAATGTTTTCAAAAACAGTTGTTCAAGTACCATGGTTCTGCAAGCACCATGTAGCGGGCACAATTAAGAGACACATAGCACCTTAAGCTTTTCCTGGGGTGTAATATGAAGATTTACCACATGTTACTTCTGGGTGTTATGAGTGATTCAGAAGGATATCTTGTTCACTTTAGTTGAACATTTTATGATCACTCCATAAGTGATTCATGGGTTAATCATTTATTGCCTTACCTGTGGGCTGGCAGCATGTTGCAACATTCCAAACAATTGCAAAATATGTTGCTAAGTTGTCTGTATACTGCTACTGATTCTTGTAACATCACTTTATTTCAACTCACATCTATTGAGTACCATTGTGATTAAGGTGTTTACCTTGCCAATACCAACCAGGTCTACCCTTTTAACTTCAATAGACCAGCCCTAACATATTCCATCATATATTGTACTTCCAACTGGAGCCACTGAGCATATTGAGGAGACTTTACCTGTACCTTTAGTTGTTGATATGGAGGGAACCTTTGTAGTGGATTGTCTGTCATGTACAGCTTAAAAAAAACATTTTTAATGTTTATGACATCAAATGTTATCCTTAATCAAAACGTCTCAGTGGTATAAATTGGATTAGCTGAGACTGAGAATGTTGTGATGTCTCGCCCCATATTGGGAAATCTACATTACTTCAAATTTTCAGCTTGCATCAGGTGCACATTGGCTTGGAATATTGCGGCCCCATGGATATGTGGGTTCAGGTTTTAACCAATCTATCAGCGCTTCCTTTGACTGTTAAACTGAATACGTTCTTTAGATGACTAGGTGGCTCTTTTTTCCTTCTCTAAGGAGAAAATGTATGCTAATGTTGACCAGGTATCTCTGTGTTGATTTCCTGTAGCCTTTTGAAGTTCTAGCACTTTGTTGTCCCAAGTCAAATATAAAGGCCTACAGTTAGTGCCACCCATGCATATCATGCCCTCTAGATTCTTCATGGCCCCAAGGAACCAAAGTGATACCTTTTGGGCCCCAGAGGCTGGAGTTTATAGGCAGGTGTTTCATGGCATCTACCTCAGGTTATAACAGAAGAATGACCAATATACAGACTTGCATTCAGTCCTACCGCAAGACCAGCAAAGTTCCCTTAGTAAACACCCTAAGTTAGTACAGCTATGAGACCTAATAGATATGGATACCATAGGTTTTTATCATATACCAACCTGGTGCAGAATATATGTAGCAAAATGGTATCTAAGATCACAATTATGTTGGCAATTGCTTATATAAAGAAAGTTCAGGGTGAAAAAAACATGTCATTCACACAGATGGCCTTCAGATGTGCTGAGAAGGATAACTGATGTCCTTTTACATGAAGTTCCCTGGATAGTTCTATCCCCTCTGCCTGTTGCACTGAGCACTGTGCTCTTTTATAGCAGTTCAAATGTGAACAAAGCTTGCAAGAAGATATTTTTGGGTCTGATTTATATTTTATTGGATGCAATGCTTCATCCCACATGTGACTGATATCCCTGTCTCAGAATTAAAAGTGGACTCATAATGCGCAATGGCACTTTTAATATGGTGAATGGAATATCTGTCACAGTTTGAGGAAGCATCCACATGCCAGCTTCAATCAGTAAATCAGGCCCTTTGTTCTCATGCATAAGTTAGAACTTTTGCATGAAAAGCTTTAGTTGCAGAATGCTTATATATAGGGCCTGTTGTATACACTTTGCGGTAAGAAGGACTTTACTTTGTATTGGAATTAAACTGTATAAATATATAGGCCCTCATTATGACATTGGTGGTGAATCCCACTTACCACGACCTCCAACATACCACCACGGTGGCGAATATCCGTTCGACATATTATGTCACACACACACCAATCTGACGGAATACTGCCACATAAACAAATCCTCCAGCCCAAAGGTCAGTGCTAAAGTGGCGGTACCAACACCCATACCGTTAAGCCAATAAGAAAATGCCCATCACATTATGACCCACGAATCACCACGGCGGACATTCAATGGCGGTAAACCATTGGTGGTGCATACCGCCGTGCTCAGAATGGACACCCACATCCAAAACAACATTAGCCAATACCAAAAACACACACCTGACACTCATATACACACCACACCCACCCACCCACAGCACTATAAAACACACACCCACATTACTTGCAACCCTTTACAAACAACAATTACTGCCAGGAGATTGACACAAACAGCTCAGAGACAACTAGACACACACACACCACTTACACTCATACATCCCTTATGCACCCCACAACAAAAACCTCACCACATTACTCAACACACTCTCACCAACACACACCACAGAACACACATGTCCCCACAAAGGCACCCCTGTTTCACTGATGAGGAATTAAAGGTCATGGTGGAGGAAATTGTCAGGGTAGAGCCACAGATGTTTGGAGCACAGGTACAGCAGATATCAATTGCAAGGAAGATGGAGCTATGGAGGAGAATCGTGGACAGGGTGAATGACGTGGGACAGCACCCAAGAACAAGGGACGATATCAGGAAGAGGTGGAATGATCTACTGGGGAAGATACATTCCATTGCAGCAGGGCACCAGCTCGCTATACAGAGGACTGGAGGTGGAGCCCCACATCTTCCCCCACAGCTCACAGCATGGGAGGAGCAAGTCTTGGCAATACTGCATCCTGAGGGGCTGGCTGGAGTAGCCAGAAGACTGGACACTGGTAAGTCAATATTTACTACTTATCACACCCCATACCTGCATGCCATCAGATCCCCTCATCCTTACTCCCATCACTCCACTTCATCCCAAACACTGCACCTACACATATGACTAACCCCAATGCTAAGCCCTGCATGCTATACCAATACATGGACAGCCTCCCCTAGGCCTGCATGGACGCCAGTCGCAAAAGCATGCACAGCATAGGGAAACTAACACTACTTAGCACTCCCCGTACCTGCATGCCTTCACACCCCCTCATCCTTACTCCCATCGCTCCACTCCATCCCAAACACTGCACCTACACATATGACTAACCCCATTGCCAAGCCCTGCATGCTATACCAATTCATCGACATCCCCTTCAGCCCTGCATGGACACTAGTCACAAAAGCATGCACAGCATAGGGAAACTAATAATCACACAATACATCACCATCCACAAGCAAAAGGTGGCAGGGCAACATCAATGAAAGAGGGGAAGCCAGGGATGTACAATATGTCACAGACATGAAGCATAATACATCACTTACATCCCTACAGGTGCCCCAGCCAATCTCAGCGGAGAGGAGGTGCCACGACAAACCAGTCCCTCAACAGAAGATGCCCACAGTGATGACAGTAACTCTGAATTTCAGGATCTGGACCAACAACGTGGCCCATCAGGGACCACTGGACAGCCGGTCACCCAAGCTCACTTACAGTCCACCACAGAGCATCCCCCCTAGGTATCCAACACCACAGCACCCACAAAGCGTACCCACACCTCTGTCCCCAGGACACATCAATCAGCAGTGTGCCCAACTGTACAGGGACCCCAGTCCACACCTCATACCCAAGGCAATCAGGGACCTGGGGTCAGTGGCAGTGGGCACACCGTTCGGGGGACAGAGGCACAGGCCAATGGTAACACTGGGAGGACCGCTGTGTGCCAGGGGGTGGACAGGACCAGGGAACCGACTCTCCAGGAGGCACTCTCTAAGATCCTGGGAGCCTACCAACATTCCGGGGACATAATGGGCCAGATCCTTGACAATGTGCAGGAGAACAGGTGGCTGCAGGAGGGACAGTATCAGGGGATCAGGGAGGATTTGCAGGCCACTAACACCAACCTGGTCTCCATAGCAGGGGTGCTAGCAAACATGGCCAACATCATGAGGGAGGCAACAGCACACCAGCGGGCCCCTACCACTAGCCAGTCCATTGACCAGCCCTCCACTTCTGCTGCCACTAGTGGGCAGGAGGCCCTGCCACAGGACCCACAGCCCACCAGCACCCCTCCCCCTGAAGAATGTGAACCACCCCGCAAATGTTCCCTGCGATCCAGACAGATCTGCCTTTGCTCATCTTCCTACGGCCCCTTGGACACTGGATCTGTGCTACAAACAGACTGGAACTATACCCTGAACCTTCCTCCATTATCACCCCTTTCCATTGCACTGTTCCCTCCGTTTCATAGCACTGCAATAAACACCCTTGAACACAACTTGACTACTAGTATTTTATGTTTTGAAAATGTGCATATATGGAAACAGTCACATCTAGGGCAAATGATCTGAACTCAATGAAAGCATAGAAATAAGAACCTGTAGCTGTCTGTAATCAGCACATCAGTACATAGGTGGTCATTACAACCCTGGCGGACGGTGTTAAAGCAGTGGAAATACCGCAAACAGTCCGGAGGACAAAAAAAGGGAATTATGACCCTGGCGGAAACCGCCAACAAAGACAGCCACTTTAACACTTCGCCCGCCACGGCGGTACAGACAAGCAGCGTGGCGGTCACCGCCAACAGACATGCGGAAGACAATGTACCGCCCACACTATTACAACCCGCCAATCCGCCACCTTTTCCGGGGCGGATTCACCATGGATAAAAACACGGCGGAAACAGCTTTTGCTATGGGAAAACGCTCACCTGAACATATCCCACGAGGAACGACGACTCCATGGAGCCGGAACTCCAAATACTCCCTGCCCTTGTGTTTCTGCTCTTCTACGACCAACAGCCACGTAGGCGCCGCAGACAACGGTGAGTACTGCACCTACGACATGGGGGAGGAAAAAGTTAGGGGGACACACACCAAACACCCCCATCCCCACCCTCGCATATTACAACATACACACCAATGCATTCACAAAAATCACAGTAACAACCCACAATCGCCCCGGAAGAATGAATACACAAAGCGAAAATCGGTCAAACAATGTAATGTGCCAATATACATGTCATACAAAAATATACAGAAATATATTTGAAAATCAGTCATAATTATATACAAAACGAGAAGTAGTGCAGATATGTACATAACAATGTCCGTGCACCATCAGTCCAAAAATACATGGGCGAGGCCCACAAACGATACCTGACCACAATCGGAGAGAACACTGCCGGGGCATCAGATAGAAATTCTACAGGCACCTCAGGGGGAAGGGAAGGGGGGCACCTCAGCCGGATGACTGCAATGCCATATCCACGACGGGGCTCCATGCCCATTCATGCCCTCCTGGGGAGTGCAAAGCCACAGTCTCTCAAGTCTCTACAGTGGGTGGTTTGCCCACTTTGCCATCCTGGGGAGTGCAAAGCCACAGTCTCTCAAGTCTATACAGTGGGTGGTTTGCCCACTGTGCCATCCTGGGGAGTGCAAAGCGACAGTCTCTCAAGTCTATACAGTGGGTGGTTTGCCCACTGTGCCATCCTGGGGAGTGCAAAGCCACAGTTTCTCAAGTTGCTGCAGGTCTCTACTGGTACTGGTGGGGACTGGTGCCCAGACTGGATGAGTCTCCCCGTGAAAGGTCGTGTCCTGTCACTGTCCCAGCTGCACATGCGATAAGGATGCCTGATGTGGCAGGCCATTCACTCCTACCCGGTGCATTGCCCTGTTCAGCGGTGCTTTGCCATGGCGGTCTGTGCCCTGTTCAGCGGTGCTTTGACATGGCGGTCTTTGCCCTGTTCAGCGGTGCTTTGACATGGCGGTCTGTGCCCTGTTCAGCGATGCATTGACATGGCGGTCTTTGCCCTGTTCAGCGGTGCTTTGACATGGCGGTCTTTGCCCTGTTCAGCGGTGCTTTGACATGGCGGTCTGTGCCCTGTTCAGCGGTGCATTGACATGGCGGTCTGTGCCCTGTTCAGCGGTGCATGGACATGGCGGTCTGTGCCCTGTTCAGCGGTGCATGGACATGGCGGTCTTTGCCCCGTTCAGCGGTGCTTTGACATGGCGGTCTTTGCCCTGTTCAGCGGTGCTTTGACATGGCGGTCTGTGCCCTGTTCAGCGGTGCTTTGACATGGCGGTCTGTGCCCTGTTCAGCGGTGCTTTGACATGGCGGTCTTTGCCCTGTTCAGCTGTGCTTTGACATGGCGGTCTTTGCCCTGTTCAGCGGTGCTTTGACATGGCGGTCTGTGCCCTGTTCAGCGGTGCTTTGCCATGGCGGTTCAGGACAGTTCAGCGGTGCTTTGCCATGGCGGTCTGTGCCCTGTTCAGCAGTGCTTTGCCATGGCGGTCTGTGCCCTGTTCAGCGGTGCTTTGACATGGCGGTCTGTGCCCTGTTCAGCGGTGCTTTGACATGGCGGTCTGTGCCCTGTTCAGCGGTGCATTGACATGGCGGTCTTTGCCCTGTTCAGCGGTGCTTTGACATGGCGGTCTGTGCCCTTTTCAGCGGTGCTTTGACATGGCGGTCTGTGCCCTGTTCAGCGGTGCTTTGCCATGGTGGTTCAGGACAGTTCAGCGGTGCTTTGCCATGGCGGTCTGTGCCCTGTTCAGCGGTGCTTTGCCATGGCGGTCTGTGCCCTGTTCAGCGGTGCTTTGACATGGCGGTCTGTGCCCTGTTCAGCGGTGCTTTGACATGGCGGTCTGTGCCCTGTTCAGCGGTGCTTTGCCATGGCGGTTCAGGACAGTTCAGCGGTGCTTTGCCATGGCGGTTCAGGACAGTTCAGCGGTGCTTTGCCATGGCGGTCTGTGCCCTGTTCAGCGGTGCTTTGACATGGCGGTCTGTGCCCTGTTCAGCGGTGCTTTGCCATGGCGGTTCAGGAAAGTTCAGCGGTGCTTTGCCATGGCGGTCTGTGCCCTGTTCAGCGGTGCTTTGCCATGGCGGTCTGTGCCCTGTTCAGCGGTGCTTTGACATGGCGGTCTGTGCCCTGTTCAGCGGTGCTTTGCCATGGCGGTTCAGGACAGTTCAGCGGTGCTTTGACATGGCGGTTCAGGACAGTTCAGCGGTGCTTTGCCATGGTGGTTCTGATAAGGACATTGGTGTGTGGCATGAAGTTTCATCATTGCCCAGCGGGGCTGTGGCAGCCGGAGCCCTCCAGGGCACTGACTCCGGTGGTGGCGGTGGTCTCCTGACCAGTGATGATACTTGGGCCCTCCTGGCCTGTGACTCTGGCGGTGGTCTCCTGACCAGTGACGATAGTGGGGCCCTCCTGGGCACTGACTCTGGCAGTGGTCTCCGGAGCAGTGACGATACCTGGACCCTCCTGGGCTGTGACTCTGGCGGTGGTCTCTGGACCAGTGACGATAGTGGGGCCCTCCTGGGCTGTGACTCTGGCGGTGGTCTCTGGACCAGTGACGATAGTGGGGCCCTCCTGGGCTGTGACTCTGGCGGTGGTCTCCTGACCAGTGACGATAGTGGGGCCTTCCTGGGCTGTGACTCTGGCGGTGGCGGTGGTCTCCGGACCAGTGACGATACCTGGACCCTCCTGGGCTGTGACTCTGGCGGTGGTCTCTGGACCAGTGACGATAGTGGGGCCCTCCTGGGCTGTGACTCTGGCGGTGGTCTCCGGACCAGTGATGATACCTGGACCCTCCTGGGCTGTGACTCTGGCGGTGGTCTCTGGACCAGTGACGATAGTGGGGCCCTCCTGGGCTGTGACTCTGGCGGTGGTCTCTGGACCAGTGACGATAGTGGGGCCCTCCTGGGCTGTGACTCTGGCGGTGGTCTCCGGACCAGTGACGATAGTGGGGCCCTCCTGGGCTGTGACTCTGGCGGTGGTCTCCGGACCAGTGACGATAGTGGGGCCCTCCTGGGCTGTGACTCTGGCGGTGGTCTCTGGACCAGTAACGACGGTGCTGGCGGTTGTGTCTCGACCGCCGGAAATGATGGCTCACTTCTCAGCCGTGACACTCACAACAGGCTGGGCAGACTTCCTCTGGCCCTTCTCCACCTTTGGTGGAGTCACAGCTGACTCTCCAATCGCCTTGGAACCCATGTCAGTTGTTTTCCCACCTGGAGTCTTAACATGGTCCCGTCGTCCACTCTCCAATTTGATTGCCTTTACAGGGGGTGGGCTGCCAGTGCCTTGGCTCCGGGTCCTACTGCCTGCCCTGGTGGCCGGTGCACTCCAAAAACCTTGAACAGGCACCACTGGTATTGGAGGCTTTTTGGCTGAGGCGCTACGACGGGACTGATGAATTGGAGGGGGTGAGGTGGGGGCAAAAAGGTCAACTTTACAGAGGGACAGTTTCTGACGAACACAGGGATGGGTAGCTAGAGGGGGTCTGGGAGTGGAGGAAGAGGAGGTGGTTGTCGGAGGTGTCACTTTAGGTGTTTTGGGTGTAGGTGCAGGTAATGGAGGCTGTCGTGAGGTGGATGGATGTTGGGTGAGTGATTGCCGGCGTTTGTGTACTTTGGCAGGGGGCGTCACAGACACACTGGGAGAGGACGTGTAAATGGCAGTGGAGGTGGTGAGTGCAGGTGAGCGGGGTGTGGTGCTGGGTGTACTGGTGCGAGTCCTGGTGGCTGTAGATGTAGTGCATGCAGGTGAGAGTGTAGACGACACTGGGAGGGAGGAGGGAGAAGAGGAGGAGGGGGACACAGTGGAGGCAGTGGATGTTGTTGTGTCTGTATGTGGGTGAGGCTTGCGTGAGTGCTTGTAGTGTGTGTGGTGCCTATGTTTGCTTGAGCTACTTGGGTGTGTTGACTTGTGTGCATGCTGGTCTGTAGGTGTGCTTGGGATGGGCTGGGGTACAGGAGATTGGGTCTGGGTGGAGGAAGTTGGAGGGGGGAGGCTAGACACAGGGACAATTGCTGCCATCAGTGCTGAGGCCAAAGATTGCAGGGTTCGCTGAAGGACAGCCTGACCAGAATAAATGCCCTCCAGGAATGCATTACCGTGGTGCAACTCTCGTTCTACACCCTGGATGGCATTCACAATGGTAGACTGCCCAACAGTGAGTGACCTGAGGAGGTCAATGGCCTCCACACTGAGGGCAGCAGGGGTGACTGGAGCAGGGCCTGAGGTGCCTGGGGCGAAGGTGATGCCCACCCTCCTGGGTGAGCGGGCACGGGGCGAACGCTGAGGGGCTGCTGGGAGGGCGGTGCTGGTAGGGGAGGTGGCGGCTGTACCTGTAGAGGTGGGGGGCACAGATGGTGCCGCCACCACAAGGGAGCTCCCATCGTCGAACAAGTCTGTGTCGCTGCTTGGTGATCCGGTGGCCGACGTGAAGCTCCCATCGCCCTCCGTCCCACTGGTGCATTCAGAGTCTGTGGTGTGGCCCTCCATGGCCATGTGGGATGCAGCTCCCTCGTGCTCCGGTGCCACTGTACCTCCGCCTGTTGATGCTGATGTACAAAAGGACAGGGAGAGCAGACAAAGGGGGGGAGACAGAAGAAAGAGGGTTTTAGTGCATGGCATACCGCTACCGTTGGGGGACAAGACAAACGCAGATGCCCCCTGCATTACGCCGTGCTCCTGCCCTCTGCACATGCAATTTCTGGGATATGGCCTATATGGCAATGGTGGACATCGGCGCACATGGATGCCACAGGGGCAACTATACCTCGACTTGGCACTCTGCTGAGGTGGGGTAGAGTGCCACATGGGCTACATTACGGAGGGGCCTTGCCTACCTAACTCACCCTGGCCTAGGGACACCCACAGCCCATGTCCCCCACCCAGACACCGCCACTGCACGCAAAGTCCGCAGAATGAGGTTGTACTCACCCCCTTGTGTCTGCTGTGATGCCCTCAAGTGCCCATCCAACTCCGAGTAGGCCACCGCCAGGATCCGGAACATCAGGGGGGTCATGGTGTGACGGGCACCCCTCCCTTGTTGGAAGGCCATCCCCAGCTGAGCCTCCGCCGTCTTCTTGCTGCAGCGGCGAATGTCCTCCCATCTCTTACGGCAGTGGGTGCCCCGTCTCTGGTGGGCCCCCAGGGTCCAGACCTCCTTGGCGATGGCATGCCAAATGTCCCTCTTCTGGTGGGCGCTGACCTACATGACATGTACAAAGAAAGAGGAACAGTCATTACCAACTGCACCGTCGTTGTGAGTGGCCCCCTCCCTTCTCTGGCCATGTGGCCCATTCATTCCAATGCATTAATGTTCTATGGACTCTGCCCCCTTCCCTCTTCCAACCAGCCCTCTCCACCCAGGCCTAGCCCATACAACGTGCTCCCTGTGTACTAACCTGTTGGTCTGGAGGACCGTAGAGTAGCGTGTACTGGGGGAGGACCCCATCTACCAGTTTCTCCAACTCCTGTGCAGTGAAGGCAGGGGCCCTTTCCCCAGACGCAGCAGCCATCGTCGCTTCCAGACCGAGGTCACAGCAGCACTTGCAGTGTAGGTCCTCTCCTGTCGAAGGTCAGGTATGTAGTGATTAAACAGATAGAAAATGGCGGTGACGTCCGCGGCAGTGACGTCCGCGGCGGTGCGCATCATCACCACCGGCGCACCTGTTCATTGGCTCCTGGGACCCATAGGGTCCAATGTTAACCAATGCAGCATTGCGCCGCGGTCTACGACCGCCTACCGCAACGGTGTGTAACGCCAGCGCAGTTACCCCACAATCCCATTGTCCCAGTTTAGAGGTCAGGCAGCCGCCATTTCAGGGGCCCACATGGCTTCATTTCATACTGCGTCACACATAGCTAGGCCTACACTCAACACACATACAGGAAGGGTTATGTGCGTGCTGTAGTCTTGTATGTGACTGTGGGTACATACCTGGAGGACTGATGACTGGTTCTTCACTGTTGTCCTTCGTAGGCACCGTCTGCTGGGACATATGAGAAGATGGCGGAATCCTCCGGTGTACCGACCGCTGGTGGACCTGTTGACAATGGAAGAGCGACATGTCATCGTAACCTTCCGGTTTGACCGTGCCACAATCCAGGAACTATGTACCCAGTTGGAGCCAGACCTGATGTCACCAATCCGCCATCCGACTGGAATCCCCCCTGACGTGCAGGTGCTGTCAGTGCTCCATTTCCTTGCAAGTGGGTCATTTCAGACAGCAGTGGCCATGGCATCAGGGATGTCCCAGCCTATGTTTTCCAACGTCTTGTCCAGAGTGTTGGCTGCCCTGCTGAAACACGTAAGGAGATACATCATTTTCCCTGAGGTGGAGGATTTGCCTACAGTGAAAGGTGACTTCTATGCCCTTGGACATATCCCCAACGTCATAGGTGCTATTGATGGGACCCATGTAGCTCTGGTCCCCCCCCCACAGGAGTGAACAGGTGTACAGGAACAGGAAGAGTTATCATTCCATGAATGTACAGATGGTATGTTTGGCAGACCAGTACATCTCGCACGTAAATGCTATGTTCCCTGGCTCAGTGCATGACGCCTACATCCTGCGGAATAGCAGCATCCCTGATATGATGGGTCAACTCCAGAGGCACCGTGTATGGCTTTTGCGGGACTCTGGTTACCCCAACCTTTTGTGGCTACTGACCCCAGTGAGGAATCCCAGGACCAGGGCAGAGGAACATTACAATGAGGCCCATGGGCGGACTAGGAGGGTGATCGAATGCACCTTCGGCCTCCTGAAGGCCAGGTTCAGGTGCCTCCATATGACAGGTGGATCCCTATTCTACTCACCAAAGAAGGTGTGCGACATCATCATCGCCTGCTCCATGCTCCATAATTTGGCATTGCGACGCCAGGTGCCTTTTCTGCAGGAGGATGATCCAGATGACGGTGTTGTAGCAGCTGTGGAGCCTGTGGAGCCTGTGGACAGTGATGAGGATGAAGCTGATGAAGAAGACAACGACAACAGGGAGTCAGTCATACAGCAATATTTCCAGTGAGACACAGGTGAGAACATTTTCATTTTTAGCATTACATTAACTTTCACAGGTCTATCTCTATCCTGTTTTTCGATTAAAGTCAACATTTGGTAACTGAGTTGTACCCTTCCATTACGGTTTCACAGGTGTGGTTACCTACGTGTCAACTGCTTGCATCCTTCAAGGGCTTGTGATGTGTGACATAGGTATGTTAGCTTTAGAATGGTACACCCATTATGACACTGTCATTGATAATACATTTTTACTAAATCACAGACTGACTCCAGATTGTTTTGTGTTTCAAGGGTGTTTATTGAAGTGCTCAGATATGGGAGGGGGTTGTAAAATGAGGATGGGTGATGGTGGAGGAATGTCCATGGCAGAGTCCAGTCTATTAGTCTCACAGGTGCACTGCCCATCTGGGCATAGGAAGAGGAGCTGGGGCAGTTAAAGTATGGACAGGGTAACAAAGTGGGACGGTGGGAGGACAATCAGGGTGGTGTCATTTCCTGGCGGGGTCTTGCCATCTTGCTCTGTCCTGTTCCTGGATCTCAGGGACCGCTTGCGTGGTGGTTGTCCGTCTGCAGGGGGTGGGGTGCTGGTGTGTTGGTCCTGTGGCCGGGCGTCCTTTCCACTAGCGCCGGCGGAGGTGGTGGGCATTTCATCGTCCTGGCTAGTGTCAGGGGCCCCTTGGAGTGCCACGGTGTCCCTCATGGTCTGCTGTATGTCCTTCAGCACCCCAACGATGGTGCCCAGGGCGGAGCTGATGGTCCTGAGCTCCTCCCTGAACCCCAAATACAGTTGGTCCTGCAGGGTCTCCTGCAACTTGTCCAGAACCGTCGCCATCGTCTCCTGGGAGTGGTGGTATGCTGCCATGATGGAGGATAGGGCCTCGTGGAGAGTGGGTTCCCTTGGCCTGTCCGCCCCCTGTCGCACAGCAGCCCTCCCAGTTCCCCTGTGTTCCTGGGCCTCCGTCCCCTGGACCGTGTGCCCACTACCACTGCCCCCAGGTCCCTGTTGTTGTTGGGGTGGTGGGTTTGGCTGGGTGCCCTGTAGTGGTAGACACACCGCTGATTGACCTGTCCTGGGTAAGGAGGTTTGGGCCCGCTGGGTGGGTGCTGTGCTGGTGTTACCAGAGGGTGGAAGGTCGGTGTTGGGCTGTGCCTGTGCAAGGGGAACCGACTGTCCCGAGGCCCACGATGGTCCGGGCTGGTCATCAGGATCCAGTAGGGCAGAGCTGCTCTCGTCACTGTGGGCCTCTTCTGGGGGTGGAGTGGTGTTGTCTGGACCCTCTGGTGTGGTGATGGTCCTTCGGGTTCCTGCAGGGGCATAAGAGCATGATTATTGCATGTGTGTGTGTAATGGTGTGCAATGGGTGGGTGTCTGTGTACCCCAGTGCATGCATTCCTGTGTGTGAGTTTGTGTGATGATGGATGGGGAGGTGTACTGGGTATGTGCAGTGGGCATGCTTTAGTGAGGGGTGTCCATGCTTAGTTGTGTCATGCAGGGCTTGGTGTTGGGATGGGTGGTTTGTGTCATGGGTAGATTAGTGAGGAGTTGTAGTGATAGGGGAGGGGGTGAGGGAGGGGGTGTGTGATAGCATGCAGGTAGGGTGGGGGATATGATAGTTAAGATTTGACTTACCAGTGTCCCATCCTCCACCGACTCCTGCGAGGCCCTCAGGATGCAAGATGGTCAAGACTTGCTCCTCCCATGTTGTTAGTTGTGGGGGAGGAGGTGGGGGTCCGCCGCCAGTCCACTGTATCGCGATGTTGTGCCTGGAAACCGTTGAACGCACCTTCCCCTGTAGGTCGTTCCACCTCTTCCTGATGTCCTCCCGATTTCTTGGGTGCTGTCCCACAGCGTTCACCCTGTCCACTATTCTGCGCCATAACTCCATCTTCCTGGCTATTGATGTGTGCTGTACCTGTGAGCCAAATAGCTGTAGCTCTACCCGTACGATTTCCTCCACCGTGACCCTGAGCTCCTCCTCGGAGAATCGGGGTGTCTTTGGCGTGCCATGGGGTGGTGTGGGTGATGTGTGGGGTGGTGTATGTGGTGATGAGTGTGGTGAGTGTAGTGGTGTGTGGTGTTTTGTGCATGGATGTTGTGTGGGTGATGGTGTTGTGTGCCTCTGTGTAGTGGGGTTGTCTATTCTGTGCTCTCTCTCTGTTGCCTTTGTGTCTACTTTTTAGTCGTAGGGGTTTGTGGGTGATGTGGGTGTGTGTTTTATATTGTGTTTGGTGTGTGGGAGTTTTGTTTGTATGTGTGTCAGGTGTATGTATTTGGAATTGTCCAATGTGGCGGTGTTTTGGAGATTTGTGTGTATTTAGAGCGCGGCGGTGTGTACCGCCAATGGAATACCGCGGTTGAAAGACCGCTGCGTGGATTTGTGGGTCGTAATAGCATGGGCGTGTTTCTGTTGGTGTGGAGGTGGAGGATTTGTTTCCGCCAGTTTATCACTGACCTTTGGTGTGGCGGTGTTGTCTGGGTGTCTGAATTTCGGCGGATTCCAAGATGTGTGTCATAATAGCTGTGGCGGAATGCTGCCGCAGCGGTGTATTGGCGGTCCTCTGCATGGCGGTAAGCGCCTTTTACCGCCAATGTTGTAATGACCCCCATAGTTGTTATATCACCAACATCTGTAAAATGACAAGCCATAGGTGACAGTAAGTTGAGATGCAATGGAGGTTAATGCCATCATGCTACAGCCATACAGAATACACCAATGGGTATAGAAATGGTCAGTTGCACTGTCTCACCTGTGTGTCATTGGAGGTATTGATGGATAACTGATGTTCTGTTGTCCTCATCCTCAGCCTCTTCATCCTCACAGTCCTCAGGGTCTACTGCTGCCACAGGGGCATCTCCAGTATCTTCATCCTGCAGAAAGGGTACATGCCGCCTGAGGGCCAGGTTGTGTAACATGCAGTATGCCACTACTATCTGACAGACCTTCAGGGTGAGTACCACGGGGATCCACCTGTCAGATGGAGGCACCTGAACCTGGCCTTCAGGAGGACACAGGTCCTGTCGATGATCCATCTGGTTCGCCCATGTGCCTCATTATAACGTTCCTCAGCCCCTGTCCTGGCATTCCTCACAGGGGTCAGCAGCCACAATAGGTTTGGGTAGCCAGAGTCACCTGCAAGTATTGAGGGATCACATTTAGCCTCATGCAATGATTTAAGAATGACACCTGAAGGCATACCCTAACATACAGTGGGTGGGGACCAAGGCTCATCTATTAGCCACACCCTGTGCCTCTGTAGTTGGTCCATTACATTTGGAATACTGCTATTCCTCAGAACAAAGGCATCATGCACTGACCCAGAATACTTAGCACTGAGGCGGGAGATGTACTGGTCCGCCAGGCACACCATTTGCACATTCAGTGAGTATAAAATCCTTCCCACTCACTAGCAGACACCTCCACAACATCCATGCACGCTTCCCCTGTGTCCTCCCCACCCTGTCTGTCTCCCGCTCCTAAAGGACACAAACGCAAGGACTCACACACCTGACAGCCATCCACCTCACATTACCATACTACCCATGCACTTGCACCCAAATCCAGCAGTTATACACTTCCTAAAACCACTCCCTCAACCTCCGCTGCCATCCCTCCTCCCGCCCCACCATCCCTAAAAAACTTTTCCTTGCCCAAATTGACCTCTTCCCTCCCCCACCCATAAGAGCAGGGTCCAAATGACCCAGCCCAGCACCTCAGCCAAACAGTCCACGCAGACAGTGGTGGCACCACCAAGTTGTGGTGTAAGTCAGTGAAAGATCTCACACCTCCTGCCATGAAGGGGCAGGAGCCTGCACCTCCTGCTTTGAAGGGAAAGAAGCCCTCAACCCCTGCCAGGAAGAGTAAGGATTCCACGCCCCATACCATGAAGGGGAAGAAGCCCTCGACTCCAGCGGAGGCTGTCAGGGTGACACCCCCACCACCACCAGTGGTCACGGGCCTCCCACTGCCAGCTGAGGAAGAGCATCCCTCACCACTAGCAAAGGCTGCCCAGGAGGCACCTCCATCTGCCACAACAATGCAGCCATCACCACCAGCAGAGGCTGCCCAGGAGGCAGCTCCATCTGCCAACAACGTGCAGCCATCGCCACCAGCGGAAGCATGTAGGCCAACCCCTAGGGGCTGCTGTACGACGGGCCCCTTCAAAACCAGTGGTAAAGTCACCCACCTTAGAGACTGTGGCCTTGCACTCCCCACAACAAAGACATGGGCATGGAGCCCCCCTCCAGAACTAGTGGAAAGTCACTCACTTGAGAGACTGTGGCCTTGCACTCCCCAGGACAAAGACATCGGCATGGAGCCCCCTCCAGAACCAGTGGGAAAGTCTCCCACCTGAGAGACTGTGGCCTTGCACTCCCCAGGACAAAGACATGGCATGGAGCTCCCTCCAGAACAAGTGGGAAAGTCATCCACCTGAGAGACTGTGGCCTTTCACTCTCCAGGACAAAGACATGGGCATGCAGCCCCCTCCAGAAGCCGTGGGAAAGTCACCCACCAGAGAGACTGTGGCCTTGCGCTCCCCAGCAGAGAGAAATGGACATGGATCCCTCTCCAGAACCAGAGGGCTTGTTCCCATATTCAGCTGAGGCGCCTCCCACCCCCCATTCCCCTGAGGTGCCTGCCGACTTGCAAACCGATGCCCCTGCAGAGTTCTATCCAAATGAAGTCAGGATTTGAGTTGGGCCTGGACTGTGCCCTGTGGCCATGTGGACCCTTAGTACATTGAACTAGACATTGGCCCTTTGTGTACATTTGTACATATCTGTTTCAGTGACAATTGATTATTTATTAGCTGTTGAAATCAATGCATTCTTGTTGTCCTTGAATTATTCTGCTGTGTATCGGGTGCAAATTGTTTTTCATGTGCAGCTGGTTGTGTGTATGGTGTGTTTGTGTAGGGTGTGTGTCGTGCGTGTGTGTGTCACTCTCGTTTTCCTCCCTCCCTTCCTTGTGTGCTAGGTGGCTGTACTCACTGTTGTTGTCTTTGTTGGTGTTGTTGTTCCAGGTGAAGCATAACGTAGAAGAGTATCAGAAAGAATTGCAGTTCGGGTTCCATGGCGGCGTTGTTCTTCCCTGTGTCTCCGATGGTGAGTCTTTTCTCTTATGTTATGCGTTTCCACCAGGCTTGGTGCCACCCTGGAAAAAGTGGTGGATTGATGTGTCTTAATATGGTGGGCAGTACTTTGTCTTCCGTCTAGCTGTTGACAGCTACCACCATGGGTAAGTGTTGTTTCCGCCCTGGCGGTTGGTGTGGTACATTGGCTGTCTATGGGAGTTATCACCACCATGGTCATAATTTGGCGGTAATTTCCACCAGCCTGTTAGCAGTATTACTGCCACTTTATCACTCACCGCCAGTGTCATACTGAGGGCCATAGTGTTCTTGTCCAAATAGATCATATGCATGTTACTGTAAACAGCTAATATTAAATCCTAGCTATAGCATAGCAGCATCCCATAGTTCTTTATGCAAATGTGTATGGGTAATTGGTTACAAATGAGGGGTTATAGATCAGATCAGTGGTCATATAGGCCTCATGTGAAAAAAGATTGCGCAAACCACACTTTTTATATTAACTGTTCATTTCTATGATCATATGTAGTTAGTAGGGTAGGTACATGTCATCTTAATGTCAATCATATTTCAAGAGATTTCAGACTGACACTTAGGCAACTTTTCTCCAGACATGTGCGTTTCATTTAACTTTATTGTAGCTGTAATTGAACTTCTTATTGTAAATGTGTAAGATATGTTTCTTTTGCTTGATATATTAAGTTTTTAGTATCTTCTCCTATGTGATTTTGGGTAATACTCCGTGCTTACAATGCTATTACAAACAACTTTTAGTGGGCAGTGTTGAATAGGAATATGCCCAGGTATTAACTAGCGCTTTGCATGTATTGTTTTTCGAATGCAGGCTCGATGTTAAAACTGTTATTTTGGTATGTATTTAACTTGAAACGCTAACTATAGCACCTACTAATGCTCAAATGTTCTTGTAGATAGGTGTGCCAACATATTTTTAAATTGGTCTTCTAAAGTAAAAAATGAATAGTAGCAAGTTTTTCACATGTTAACAGACTGCGAAGCAATGCTGAACAATGGCCCATCTTGTACAATCTTAACTGCAATTTTGTGGTTAATTATATATTTATATTTATATATGACTATGGCCCTCATTCTGACCCTGGCGGTTCTCTACCGCCAGGGCCAACGGGGGCGGGAGCACCGCCGACAGGCCGGCGGTGCCCCCTTGGGCATTCTGACCGCGGTGCTTTGGCCGCGGTCAGAACGGGAAAACCGGCGGTCTCCCGCCGGTTTTCCACTGCCCGTAAGAATCCTCCAAGGCGGCGCAGCTCGCTGCGCCGCCGAGGGGATTCTGACAATCCCTACCGCCATCCTGTTCCTGGCGGCTCGCCCGCCAGGAACAGGATGGCGGTAGGGATTGTCGTGGGGGGCCCCTGGGGGCCCCTGCAGTGCCCATGCCAATGGCATGGGCACTGCAGGGGCCCCCGTAAGAGGGCCCCGCTAGTATTTCACTGTCTGCGTAGCAGACAGTGAAATACGCGACGGGTGCAGTAGCACCCGTCGCACCTTCCCACTCCGCCGGCTCGATTACGAGCCGGCATCCTCGTGGGAAGGGAGTTTTTCCCTGGGCTGGCGGGCGGTCTTTTGGAGACCGCCCGCCAGCCCAGGGAAAAACTCATTATACCCTCCGCGGTCTTCTGACCGCGGAGCGGTATAATGGAGGGCGGAATCCTGGCGGGCGGCCTCCGCCGCCCGCCAGGGTCATAATGAGGCCCTATGTGTATTCACTGGTTACTTTCCGGCACATGTTATAGTTTCTTCAGATAAGTATAACTATAACTGCTGAATTTCCATGGTCTTTTATGGGTAAAATGTGAACCTAACTATAATGTCCCTTTAACCTTTCTTTTTTTCAGTGAATTACTATATTTTTTAACATAATTGGCCTGATTACGACCTTGGCGGATGAGATACTCCGTTACATATTTGTCAGATATCCCGCCTGCCATTTTACAAGTTCCATAGAATATTAGAACTTGTAATATGGAAATCGGCCACGTTTGTAATGGAGTATCCCATCCGCCAATGTTGTTATCAGGCCCAAAGTATTATATAGATACCATACATTAATGCAACCACCATCAGCACACCTGCCGCCAATCTCCCGAATACAACCAACTCCTCAGGGGAATGATGTGTGAATGGGTGAGTTTTTTTTCCCCATTAGGTTTTGGATCAATGGGTACACGCAGATCCAAGGAGGACCTGCAACCCTAGATATCTGTATTATTTTTCCTTTAAGAACTCTGAAACTACTGGATTTGCACCAAATAACAAGAGCTCTTTCTAGACCAATGTAGGAAAGTACCATATTTCCTGGCATGTTACTCCCATTTTTACTTGTGTGTCAATTTGTTTTTGCCTGTCTCACTGGGATCCTGCTAGCCAGGACTCCACTGCTCATAGTCGTGGCCTGAATGTGTTCCCTGTGTGGTGCCTAACTGTGTCACTGAGGCTCTCCTAATCAGAACCTCAGTGCTTATGCTGTCTCTGCCTTTAAAATTGTCACTGCAGGCTAGAGAACATTTTCACCAATTCTGATTGGCACACTGGAACACCCTTATTATTTCCTAGTATACGGTACCTAGGTACCCAAGGTTATTGGGTTCCAGGAGACCCCTATGGGCTGCAGCATTTCTTTTGCCACCCATAGGGAGCTCATACAATTCTTACACAGGACTGCCACTGCAGCCTGAGTGAACTAATGTCCACATTTTTTCACAGCCATTTTGCACTGCACTTAAGTAAATTATAAGTCACCTATATGTCTAACCCTCACTTGGTGAAGGTTAGGTGAAAAGTTACTAAGTGTGAGGGCACCCTGGCACTAGCCAAGCTGCCCACACAAAATTCAGGGCAATCTTCCCAGACTTTGTGAGCGCGGGGACACCATTACACGCATGCACCACATTTAGGTCAATACCTATATGTAGCTTCACAATGGTAACTCTGAATATGGCCATGCAACATGTCTAAGATCATGGAATTGTCTCCCCATGCCAAATCTGGTATTGCAGTGCCAATCCCATGTATCCCCGGGTCTCCAGCATGGACCCCGGGTACTGCTAAACCAGCTCTCTGGGGTTTTCACTGCAACTACCGCTGCTGCTAACCCACAGACAGGCGTCTGCCCTCCTGGGGTCTGGGCAGCCAAGTCCCAGGAAGGCAGAACAAAGGATTTGCTCTGAGAGAGGGTGTTACACCCTCTCCCTCTGGAAATAGGTGTTAAGGGCCTCTCCTGGCCTCTGGGAATGCATTTAAGGGCACAGATGGTGCCCTCCTTGCATAAACCAGTCTACACTGGTTCAGGAATCCCCCAGCCTCTGCTCTGGCATGAAACTGGACAATGGAAAGGGGAGTGACCACTCCCCTGTCCATCACCACCCATGGGGTGGTGCCCAGAGCTCCTCCCAGACCTCTGCCATCTTGAATGCAGGAGTGCCAACAGGTGACGTCAGAGACCCCTCCTGATAGGTGCTTACCTGACTAGGTGGCAAATCCTCCTCTGAGGCTATTTAGGGTATCTCCTGTGGGCTTCTCTTCAGATAACGAATGCAAGAGCTCACCAGAGTTCCTCTGCATCTCCCTCTTCGACTTCTGCCAAGAATCGACAGCTGACTGCTCCAGGGTACCTGCAAAGCTGCAAAAAAGTAGCAAGAAGACTATATGCGACATTGTAGCACCTAATCCTGCTGGCTTTCTCGACTGTTTCCTTGTGGTGCATGCTCTGGGGGCTGTCAGCCTGCACTGGAAGCCAAGAAGAAATCTCCTGTGGGTCAACAGAATCTTCCCCCTGCTAACGCAGACACCAAAACATCTGCTTCACCGGAACTCTGGGTCCCCTCTCATCGTGACAAGCATGGTCCCTGGAACACAGGAGCTGGATACAAGTGACCCCTACAGTCCAGTGGTCCCTCTTTATAAATTTGGTGGAGGTAAGTCCTTGCCTCCCCACGCTAGGCAGTAATCCTGTGTACTATGTGAACTGCAGCTGCTAGGCTTCTGTGCACTTTTGCAAGGAATCCTTCATGCACAGCACAGCCCAGGTCCCCAGCACTCCATTCTGCATTGCTCAACTCACTGAGCTGACCACCGGCTTCGTGGGACCCTCCTTTGTAGTGTTGAGAAGACCGCCGTGCTCAGTTTTCCTGAACCCATGTTCAGGTACTTCTGCGGGTGCTGCCTTCTTCAGCATTGGCTCTCTGTGTTGCTGAGTGCCCCTCTGTCTCCTCTTCCAAGGTGCGACCTCTTGGTCCTCCCTGAGCAGGGCACCCATTTTCTTCAATCATGACCTTTGCAGCTAGCAAGGCTTGTTTGTGGCTTGTTTGTGGTATTTCTGCGTGGAAACAACTCTGCATCCTCCAGCATGCCGTGGGACATCTTCTGTGCAAAGGAGAAGTTCCTGACATGTTTCGTTGTTGCAGAATCTTCAGCTTCTTCCACCCGGAGGCAGCCATTTTGCACCTTCATCTGGGGTTTAGTCAGCTCCTGCTCCCGGAGGACACTTTTGTGACTCTTGGTCTTGGTCCCCTTCCTTTACAGGTCCTCAGGTCGAGGAATCCATCTTCAGTGTTTTGCAGTCAGTTGTGGTCTTTGCAGAATCTCCTATCACAACTTTGGGGAATTAGGGTAACTTTACTCCTACTTTTCAGAGTCTTGGGGTGGGGTATCTTGGACACCCTTAGTGTTTTCTTACACTCCCATGTCCCTAAGTGGTTCGCATTCCACTTTCTTAGTATATGGTTTGTGTTGCCCCTAGGTCTATTGCATCCTATTGTATTCTACAGTGTTCTACAGTGTTTGCACTACTTTTCTAACTGTTTACTTACCTGATTTTGGTTTGTGTGTAAATTTTGTGTATTTTACTTACCTCCTAAGGGAGTATATCCTCTGAGATATTTTGGCACATTGTCACTAAAATAAAGTACCTTTATTTTTAGTAACTCTGAGTATTGTGATTCTTATGATATAGTGCTATATGAGATATATGGTACAGTAGGAGCTTTGCATGTCTCCTAGTTCAGCCTAAGCTGCTCTGCTATAGCTACGTCTATCAGCCTAAGCTGCTAGGACACCAATAATCTACTAGTAAGGGATAACTGGACCTGGCACAAGGTGTAAGTGCCATTAGGTACCCACTGTAAGCCAGGCCTGCCTCCTAAAACCAAGATATAGCTTTTTGCCAAATTTGGTGTAAATCTGTTCAGCTGTACGGGCTGTAGTTGTGTTGGTGGCTACCAGGTAGTTGTAGTTAGTACCATGTTTCCATAGAAAAAGTGTTTTTTGACTTGCCTATATCTTTGGCACAGCTTGACGAATATTCTAAAAATTTCCAACAAACTGCCCTAGTGATTTGTCTTGTGCACAGAATGTTTCAGGGTGATCTGTCAAGTGGGGACCGAGAAAAGGGGCTTAAAAAATGTGTTGATTCCCATAGGACCTTTGAACAAGGCTACAGCCCAAACGACTCAACAGATTTACACCAAATTTGTCAGAAAGCTAGGTTTCAGTACCCAGATTACACTTCTGCATATTTGGTGTAAATCTGTTCAGTAGTTCACGAGCAATTAAAGGAAATCCAAATTTGTATATCTGAGGTTGCGAATAATTTATCAATTATTCTTGAATTTTCACAAATGCGCACACGAATAGAAGCATTATAATTGGCTGGCCACAACCTGAACAGAAAGTTGTGGCTGCAATGTTATGCTACGGGAGAGGGTCCCTGGGACTGAAAAACAAAATGAAAAATAGCATAAGGGGTCAGGGTGGAGGTACCCGGACCACAGGAGTGTGATATGGGAGTCTTTGAGTGTCAAATTATTCTTTTAAAATTATTTTTCTTCACCATATTTGATATTCATGATTAATCGAGATTAATCACTAATGAGCTAAAAAAGAAAAAATGTAAAAGCTAAAATGCTATTTTATTCATGTTCGCCATGATTCGGGGTGGAACCACGGATCCGGTGAATTTTGTAAAACAAAAAAAAATTAAGCACAGGATCCCGTACCTCTTTATTCTGAAGCCCTGGGGTGGTCCAAGTCCCGAAGGCATTGCTAATTTAATTCCAAGGGGCCGTCCAGCTCCTCTGCAGCAAGAGGAACACCACTTCCAGAGGCTTTATAGAAGTATGGTGCGGGGGCTGCACAACACCCCGTAGCTCCGGGGATCACCACCTCCCCAGAGATTTAGAGAAATATGGTGTGGGGGAGGCGTGCAGCCCCACTGCCGGCCCACGGACCACCACCTATCCAGGGCTTTAGAGAAATATGATGCATGGATGCTGTGCGCCCCATCCACAGCCCGAGGACCACCACCTATCCGGGGCTATAAAAATAAAGCAATGAAGGGGGTTCATTTCAGACCCCCAAGCCTCAGGGACCACCACCACCTCCTCCGAGCTGTGTAATATTGGTGTGGCCCCCTCGAGGAGCCAATGATGGCCCTGGGGACCACTCCCCCATGCCGGCTCCTTCTATTTCCCAGGGTGCCCACCCCCAGGACATAGCTGTTTGCTTGTGCTTGGTGGGTGCTCACAGCCCCCACCAAGCAAAAGTAAACAAAGTCTGCTTTCTGACAACTGGAGCTGTCAAACATCACCTGTTGTCAGAAAGCAGAGTTTTCTTCTTTCTTCCCTGAATGCAGAGAAGACAGATGAAAACATTGCTCCCATAAGCAAGAGCTGATATTAAAAGCAGCTCCCTGCTTCTGAGAGCAATTCTGGTTCCCGAAGGATTCAGGGAGATGACTAGGACCATAGGGGTGTTTAGGCTTCCCCCCGTATTCCTAACCCTGTCTCTCTCTTTCTCTTCCGTCCCACAATAGGATGAGAGAGAGAGAGACATTGTCATTGCATGGTCTCTCCATGCAGTGACTTCAAAGAGTTAGACTAGCAAGATGTGTGGTTCAAATGTTATAGTTAAGTTTTGATGCAAAGCACAACTGAGTCTCTTCTGGCTTACAGGTAAAGCTCTTGGACTGTCACTGAGTAGGTTGATGGTTCGAAGCCTCATATGTCAAGGCAGTGGGTTTGTTTATTTACTAGTGTTTAGACTGTTAAACCTTTCTAGTAATGGAACATTCATGCCTCTGAATGTCATAGTTATGTCTGGATAAAGCACAATAACAAGTCACCTCTGGCCTAATGGTTAACTTCTCAGACCCTCGCACTGACAGTGGAGAGTTCTACTCCAGGGGTGCCAATGCTCATTTCCCTCCTTTTATTTCTATTAAACTTTAAAAGTAGGTGCTAGAAAACATTTAGGCCCTCATTATGACCCTGGCGGTTGGAGTTAAAGTGGCAGTAATACCGCCAACAAGCCAGCGGTAACTACCGCAAAATTATGACCATGGCGGAAAGATCCCCGATAGACAGCCAATGTGCCACACTGACCGCCAGGGTGAAAACAACAGCCACCACAGCGGTAGCCGCCTACAGCCAGGTGGTAGTCAATGTCCCGCCCACCATATTAAGGCACAACAAACGGCCACCTTTTCCAGGGCTGTACCACTGACATCAAAAGCCTGGCGGAAACTGAGCTCAGAAGGGAAAGGACTCACCATTGGAGACATAGGGAACAACCACACTGCCATGGAACCTGAACTGCATATCTTCCCCATGATCTTCTACGTTCTGCTCCACCACGAACACCAACGCCGGCGAAGACGACGACAGTGAGTACAGCCGCCTAGCACACAAGGGTGTGGGGGAGGAAAACAACAGTGACACATACACTCACAACACCCCCCCCCACACCATACACACAACCAGATGCATTACAAAAACAATTTTACCCCGTAGCTCGGATGAATAATGCAAGGACAAAATGATTTTGCAAAAGTGAATGTAATGAGATCAACACAGCATGAAAATAAGTTAGGCAAGATAATAGATATATACACATGTACAGAAAAAGGGACAGAGCCCAGTCCACAATTTGCGTAGGCCACATGGCCACAGGCCAAAGTCCAAGGTCACACATGTCACCTGCTTCAACACGGAGAGAAAACTGCAGGGGCATCAGTTGGTAAAAGGCAGGCACCTCAGGAGGAGGGGGGCACTTCGGCCGGGAGATGTTACAAGATCACTGGTTCTGCAGGGGGCAACATGCCCTGTTCTTGGTCCTGTGGAGTGCAAGGTCACAGTCTCACATGTGTGTGTCATATCCACTGGTTCTGGAGAGGGTAACATGCCCTGTGATTGATCCTGGGGAGTGATGGGCAAGTGGGTGTCATACCCACTGGTTCTGAAGGGGGCAACCTGCCCTGTGCTTTAGCCTGGGGAGTGATGGGCCACAGTCTTGCAAGTGGGTGCAATACCCACTGGTTCTGGAGGGGGCAACCTACCCTGTGCTAGATCCTGGGGCGTGATGGGCAAGTGGGTGTCATACCCACTGGTTCTGGAGGGGGCGGCAACAAGCCCTGTGCTAGATCCTGGGGAGTGATGGGCAAGTGGATGTCATATCCACTGGTTCTGGAGGGGGCAACCTGCCCTGTGCTTGATCCTGGGGAGTGATGGGCCACAGGCTTGCGAGTGGGTGTCATACCCACTGGTTCTGGAGGGGGCAACATGCCCAGTGCTTGATCCTGGGGAGTGCAAAGTCACACTCTCTCAGGTGGGTGTCATGCCCACTGGTTCTAGAGTGGACAGGCTGCACAGCAGCCAATGGAGGCAGGATTACATACCGTCCGCCAGTGGTGACGGCTGCACAGTGGTGGTGCTGCTGGTGGGGGGAGGCTCCTGCCCCTCCACTGCAACCTCGTACGGCAGCATAGTGGTGGTGCTGCTGGTGGGGAGAGGCTTCTGCCCATCCCCTGCAACCTCGGACAGCTGCATAGTGGTGGTGCTGCTGGCGGGGGGAGGCTCCTGCCCATCCCCTGCAACCTCGGACGGCTGCACAACCATGGTTGGTGGTGAGGGCTCCGTGACAGTTCCAGGCCCAGGCCCGTTGGTCTTCCTGCCTGCTGGGGGGGCTCCTTTCCCTTTTTGACTGCTGGGGCATGCTCCTTGACCTTCCTGCCTGTTGGGCCAGGCTCCTTTCCCTTCTTCTCTACTGGGGCAGGCTCCTTGGTCTTCCTGCCAGCTGGGCCAGGCTCCTTGCCCTTCTTGCCTGCTGGGGCAGCCTCCTTTCCCTTGAGGCTGGCTGGTGCAGGCTCCTTCTGCTTCAAGACATGTGGCCTGGATCCCTCTTCACCATGAGTGGGTGTGGTGACCACTGGGCCCGTGGACTGTGTGGCTGAGGTACTTGGCTGGGTTCTTCCTACCATGGCCATTAATGCAGGGGGGAGGAGGGGCAGGGAAGAGGTCACTGGTGGATAGGAACAGTTTTTAGGGACATTGGGGTGGGAAGAGGGAGAAGGAATGGGAGTGGAGGATGAGGGAGTAGTCATTGGAGGTGTCTGTCTGCTGCTTTTGGGTGCAGGGGTATGGGCTGTATGCTGTTGTGAGGTGGATGCCCCGTGGGTGTCTGAGTGCTTGCGTTTGCGTACTTTAGGAGGGGCGACAGACACAGTGGGAGAGGACACAGGGGACGTGTGCATGGCTGTTGTGGAGGTGTCTGCCAGTGAGGTGTATGTTCTGCTTGGTGTGGTGATGCTGGTAGTGGATGATGATGTAGTGCATGCAGGTGTGTGTGTGGATGGAACTGGGTGGGAGGTGGAGGAGGAGGAGGAGGGGGAGACAGTGGAAATAGTAGAACTTGTTGTGTCTGCAAATGGATGGTGTTTGTGTGAGTGCCTGTGGGATGAAGTATGGTGCTTGTGTTTGCCACTCTTGGGTGTTGTCTTGTGTGCATGCTCATCTGTATGTGTGCTTGGAATGGGTTAGGGTTGAGGGGAATGAGACTGGGCAGTGGAAGTTGGAGGGGGGACAATAGGAACAGGGACAATGGCTGCCATCAGAGAGGACGCCAGAGCCTGAATCGATCTCTGTTGGGCCGCCAAGCCACTGTGAATGCCCTCCAGGAATGCCAGTCCCTGGATGGCATTCACAATGGTTGACTGCCCTACAGAGATGGATCTCAGGAGGTCAATAGCCTCCTCACTCAGGGCAGGAGGGCTAACTGTGGCACAGCCTGAGGTGCCTGGGGCGAAGGAGATGCCCACCCTTCTGGGTGAGCGGGCACGGGCAACTTACTGAGGGGCTGCTGGGAGGCCAGTGCTGCTACGGGAGGTGGCAGTTGTACCTGTAGCACAGAAGTATCCGCCACCACCAGGGAGCTTCCATCGGAGGAGGTATCTGCATCAGAACTGTCCCCTCCAGTCTCCGTCGTGGTGCTCCCCTCGCCCTCCATCCCACTGGTGCCCTCACCATTGGTGGACTTTGCCTCCTGGGTCCTGTGGGATGCAGCTCCGCCAGATGATGCTGATGCACCTAAGGACAGGATGACAAAACAAAAAGGGAGGGGAAGAGACAAAGGATACACGTGGTAAATGGCTGTACCAACACCACCGTTGGTGTACACAGCACCATCACACACATGGAACAGCCCTACGCAATATGCCATTGCGCTACCAGAGAAATAGTTGGAGGCCAAGCCATGGGGAGGGGCACACACCGCCAAATGCAGCACATCTGGGAGCCATGCAGCCTTGACCAGTAGAAGATGCCTACGAGCTAGGTTGCAAGATTTTCACTTCTGAATCCTAGCCACCAGGGGTCCTACTCTGTAATGTGAGGCCTGGCCTAGGGGCACCCACTGACACACATCCCCACCCGGATTCTAACCTACCATGCGTAAGTTGTAATGATGGACATTGTACTCACCCCCTTGTGGCTGCTGTGATGCTCTCAAGCACCGATCCAGCTCAGGATAGGCCACCACCAGAATGCGGACCATCAGGGAGGTCAGAGTTTGACGGGCACCCCTTCCTCTTTGGGAGGCAATCCCCAGCTGGGCCTCCGCCCAGAGTCTCAGGTCCTCCCACCGTTTCCGACAGTGGGTTCTCCACCTGCTATAGACCCCCAGGGTCCTCACCTCCTTGGCGATGACACGCCATATACCCTTCTTTTGATGGGCGGTGACCTGCAGAGGAAATAGACACAGAAAAATAGATTTAGACAAACAGTCCTGCCTGTTAAACATATGGCCCACCATACCCATTTTCATCACCATTTACACACACATGGCCCAGCACACAACCTGTACGCCGCCCAGAGAATATCCACCCATCCCCTTAACACAAGGCCTTCACACACAACCCTCTATGCATTCATGCCACATGCATCGTGGCCACAGTGTACTCACCTGTTGGTCTGGAGGCCCTTACAGCAGTCTGTACTGGGATAGGACCCCATCCACCAGTCTCTCCAACTCCCCTGAAGAGAAAGCTGGGGCCCCTTCCCCAGTCACATGGGCCATGGTAGGTTCCAGACACAGATCACAGCAGCACATGCAGTGTAGGTCCTCTCCTTTGGAAGGTCAGGTAACAAGTGAGGAATCAGGTAGAAAATAGCAGTCACGTCCACAACGGTGCACACTGTCACCGCTGGCATAGATCACCATTGGCCACTGTACCCCATAGGGGCCAATATTAACCAATGAGGAGTTGTATGGCGTTTCCGACCACCTCTGGCAACAGCGCACAACGTCAGCTGAATTCCCTCCACACAGGACAGGCGGACGCCATTTCAGGGTGAGGGGCAGGCCCTGGAATAATGCTGCATCACAGGAGATATTAGGACATACTGGACACATCACAATGACCGATAAGAAGTTTACAGGATGCAAAGTTCTGTTGTAGCACCATTATTTAGTTTGTGACCAGCTCTTCACTCTTTTGTCACTTAGATTGCTACAGCTGCAGATGAATAGGAGATGAAGACATACCCCCATGTACAGACCCCTGGTGGACTTGGCAACACTCGAGGACAGGCACATTATCCTCACCTATAGACTTGACAGGGCCACAATCACAGAGCTGTGTGCCCAATTGGAACCTGACCTCATATCTGCTATACATTACCCCACTGGGATCCCCCTCTTGTGCAAGTGCTATCAGTGTTCCATTTCCTTGCACTTGGTTCTTTCCAAGTGACAGGAATGTTATAGCCAATGTTCTCATTAGTGCTGACAAAAGTGTTGTCTGCCCTGATTAAACACATGTTCAGCTACATTGTTTTCACCCAGGTTGAAGATTTGGCCGTAGTGAAAGCCGAGATCTATGCAATGGGATATATCCCCAACATAATTGGGGAGATTGATGGAACACATATTGCATTTGTCCCCCTGCCAGAATGAGCAGGTTTTCCAGATCTGGAACAGTTTCCACTCTATGATTGTACAGATGGTGTGCCTTGTGGACCAGTATATCTCCCACGTCAGTGCTAAGTATCCTGGGTCGGTGCATGATGCCTTTGTCCTGAGGAATAGCAGCATCCCAAATGTGATGAGCCAACTACAGAGGCACAGGGTATGGCTAATAGGTGTGTCTTGGTCCCCACCCAGTATATGTTGGTGTATGAGTATGGTGTGGGCCATATGGGAGAGTGTGTGGCAATATTTGCAGGTGACTCATTACCCAAGCCTATCATGGCTGCTGACCCCTGTAAGGAATGCCAGGACAAGGGCAGAAGAACGCTATAATGAAGCACATGGGCGAACCAGTAGAAGAATTGAAAGGACCTTTGGCAACCTGAAGTCCAGGTTCCGGTGCCTCCATCTAACAGGTGGATCCCTGTGCTACTCACCAAAGAAGGTCTGCCAGATAGTGGTGACATGCTGCATGTTGCATACCCCGGCCCTCAGACGTCATGTCCCATTCCTGCAGGAGGAGGAGGCTGGAGATGCTCATGTGCAATGGCATGCTGATATTTCCCACTTCTATGCCCACTTACTGTTCCCTTTGGCATTTCATTTTGCAGATGTTGGTGAGCTCACATATACTCCTGGTGTGATCACTACAGCCAGTTACGGATCATGAATCTATGCTCATTTTCTGTACAGTTGATTTGCAATGTTTGTACCTGTTTCAATGAATACATATTTGATGTACATGACGTACTCCAAACTTCTTATTTTCCAAGGGTGTTTATTGAAGTGGTAAAATATTGAGAGGGAAGTGCAATGGGATGGGGTGATGATGGAGGAAAGTCCAGGGTATTGTTCTAGTCTGTTTGTAGCACAGGTGCATTGTCCAAGGGGACATAGGAAAGGGAGCAATGGCAGTTCAAGGTGGACAGGGTGACTGGGTGGGACACAAGGGTTACAATCAGGAGAGTCTAATTTCCTGGCAGTGGCCTTGGCAAGTGTCTCTGGCTTCTGTCTGGATCGCATGTAATGTTTGTGGGGCAGGTCTCCTTCTACAGGGGGTGGGGTACTGGTGGCCTGTGAGTCCTGTGACGGGGCCTTCGGGCCACTAGTGGCAGCAGATGTGGAAGGCTGTTCAGATGTCTGGCTTGTGGCAGGGGCCCACTGGTGTGAGACTGTCTCCCTCATGATATTGGCCATGTCTGCCAGCACCCCTGCTATGGAGATCAGGGTGTAGTTGATGGCCTGCATGTCCTCCCTGATCCCCTGGTACTGTCCCTCCTGCAGCCGCCTGTTCTCCTGCACATTGTCCAAGATCTGGCCCATCATGTCCTTGGAATGTTGATAAGCTCCCAGGATCTCTGCAAGTGCCTCCTGGAGAGTCGGTTCCCTGGGCCTGTCCTCCCCCTGGCACACAGCAGTCCTCACAGTTTCCCTGTTGGCATGTGCCTCTGTCCCCTGAATCGTGTGCCCACTGCCACAGACCCCAAGTCCCTGACTGTCTTGAGTATTAGGTGTGGCCTGGGGTCCCTGGAGAGGTGAACACACTGCTGATTGACGTGTTCTAGGGACAGAAGTGTGGGTACTCTGGGTGGGTGCTGTGGTGGTGTTTCCTGATGGGGGAGGCTCTGTGGTGGTGTGTGACTGAGCCTGGGTAACCGGCTGTCCAGACGTCCCTGATAGGCCAGGTTGGTCATCCAGATCCTGAGGACCAGAGTTGCAGTCATCACTGTATGCCTTTTCAGTTGGTGGACTGGAAAGTGCTGGTGCCTCCTCTCCGCTGACATTGGCTGGGGTACCTGTGGGGATGTAAATGATGTGTAATGGTTTCTGTGTCTGACATATTGTGCATCCGTGGCTTGCCCTCTTTGGTTGCATTTGCCCTGGCAGTTTTCAATTGTGTACGTTGTGTACGTTGGTGTATGGTGGGATAGTTAGTTCTGTATAGTATGCATGCTTTAGTGATGAGTGTCCATGAAGGGCTGTGAGTGGTGTCCATGCATTGGTAGAGTATGCAGGGCTTGGCATTGGGATGAGTTTGATGTGATGGTGGTGTGTGTGGGAATTGGTGGAGTGATGGGAGTGAGGGTGAGGGTCGGGATATGTGTTGGCATGCAGGCAGGGGGGTAGTAGTAGTAGAGAGTTGACTTACCAGAGTCCAGTCCTCCTCCTACTCCAGCTAGGCCCTCAGGATGCAGGATTGCCAGGACTTGCTCCTCCTATGCTGTGAGTTGTGGGGGAGGAGGTGGGGTCCACCGCCAGTCCTCTGTACAGCGAGCTGGTGTCTTGCTGCAATGGAATGTACCTTCCCCCATAGGCCGTTCCACCTCTTCCTGATGTCATCCCTAGTTCTTGGGTGCTGTCCCACGCTGTTGACCCTGTCCACGGATCCCTGCCATAGCTCCATCTTCCTAGCTATTGTTATCTGCTGCACCTGTGCTCCAAATAACTGTGGCTCAACCCTGATAATTTCCTCCACCATGACCCATAGCTCCTCCTCTGTGAAACGGGGGTGTCTTTGTGGCGCCATGGGTATTGTGTGATGTGTGTTGGTGAGGGTGTGTTGGGTAATGTGTTGGGGTGTGTGATGTGGAGTGCGTTAGTGGTCTATAGATGTGAATAGTGCGTGGCTCTAGTTGTGTCATTGGTCTTGGTGTCTCTCTGCTGACAATAGTTTGAAATGGTAAAGAGTTGTGCGTAATGTGGGTGGGTGTTTTATAGTGGTGTGGATGTGGTGTGTGTATGGGTGTCAGGTGTGTGTATTTGTTATTGGCCAATGTAGTGTTGTTTTGTCTGTGGGTGTCCATTGTGAGTGCAGCGGTGTTACCACCAATGGTTTACCACCATTGAATGTCCGCCGTTGTGATTCGTGGGTCATAATGTGATGGGCATTGTTTTGTTGGCGTAACGGTGTGGGTTTTGATACCGCCACTTTATCACTGACCTTTGGTCTGGCGGATTTGTGTGTGTGGCTGAATTCTGTTGGATTGGTGTATGTGTGTCATAATATGGTGAACGGATATCCGCTGCCGCCGCTGTAATTTGGCGGCCGTCAGCGTGGCGGTAATTTACTGCCAATGTCATAATGAGGGCCTTGATCTTTAAAAATTCATATCTCCGGTTCCCTACATTGAGTTTTCATCGTTTTGGTGTCATTTTAAAGATCGAAATATAATCTATTTTTATAAATTTGTGGTGGCTTTTGTGTTTTACATATTTACTGTTTTGTTGATATTAAATGCTTTACACACCTGTCTCCTAAGTTAAGTCTAACTGCTTGTGATCAAGCTACGAAGGGTTGAGCCAGGATTAACATATTGAGACCTTGACTGGACCTAGTGGGGGTTTGTGGTCTGTTGCTTACCTGCCATACCAATAATCCACTTTCCAAAATTTTTGGTGTGCAGTGGTGGAATGCAGTACTTGTGTTTAATGTCACAATACAGTTTAAAGTGAAGCACATAAAAAGTCCTTTATATTGACCTAAAGCAAAATAATTGAGATTTTTCGAATTTGGACTCATTATTTTTTAATTGCTTCATTTTTTATTTTTCTAAATTGTTCTGATCAATTGGTGTCAACGTTTTTAGCGACCCGAAACTAGGGAGACCATGGAGCTTGATCTAGCCTATCCATCAGTCGTGGCTCGGGGGGATTACTGGAGGTGGGGCAACGTGTGGGGTGGGGAGGAGGGGGGCATGGGTGGACTGGGTTGCATAATAATCAAAAATGTAATAAAATGGTTTCGCCGGCACCACTGGCAGTGCAATTTCGCCATGGCGATGAGGGAGTACAAACCGGCCGGCAGAACCTGTTTTTACTGACGTATTATAATGTTGCACACCGCTAACGTGACTGTGGTCGTCCAAACACCACGTCCCGGGAGGCAGAAATGGAGAGTATAAAGGGAGCTACTCACCTGCAGGCAGTGTTACGTGTTGTGTGCCACCATGGAGCCAATTGCACATGTCCTGCCGTGCCACTGTGGATGCAAACAATGGTAAGTACACCTACCTATCTGTGTCATTAATCTCAACAATATATCATCACACTGTCATCCATATGATATGGGGTCAAGCTACGGGCACCAAGTACATGTGTCATTGTGTACACAGTCTGAATCATTCACAAAGAAGGACACATTCACAGCCATTAAATTCCCCTTTGGTCAGGTCACACACACAGCACTGCTACACTACACAAAACCAGCTGTCTGCACATGCTGGGCACGGACACAGTGAAGTGCACAATACATTGTGTCACACAGTAGCAACAACACAGCAACATCACACCTACCAATACATCTGACTCCCTCACATTGCACAAATGCCATGGTCTGTTGTCAGATTCAACACACATAAGTATGGATGTGTAATGGAAAACTATCACCCCTCCATTAAACATCTGTGTCAAGACCCATACATCACCCACATTGCAACAAAATGAAAGGGCAATGGGATACACAATAGTCAGAGAAAATAAATATCCAAAGCTCACTTTGCAAACAATACTTGCACAACAGTAAAGGGGGTATCCGGAGAATTTAGGGAAGCATGCTGCACTGGGACATATATCACTTTGCAATGCCCCTAAGATAACATTTGCACAGGAACTGGCCCTACATGTATCTCAGGGACAAACAACATTAGGGCCAAATGGCATGTCTATTTGCAGAGTGTGGATGTGCAAGTCGAGAGCAACTACAACTGCAACAGCATGGGACATACTTCTAGATGAAGTGGCTGCCCGGTACACATAGAAAAATGGACACGTGCACAGTCAAATCAAAGGAACCTATCACAATTGAACTCCCTCTATGTCTTCACAAAGAAAAGTCAAGCTGCCACGATTAAAGACGTCTACAATCCATATCAGGGAGGACAAGGCTAAAACCATGCATGCTGACATTGGACCACACAAGATGAAATACTTACCAAACCAATCACGACACAATGCAGTGACACCCCAATTGCATTAATAACATATCCATGCAGTCCATCTATCTTGTTCTGTGTGATACCACCACTGCCCACAAAGTCGGATTTTGCAAGCTGCAGCAAATGGGTCAACAATCAGAGTGAACACAAATTACTCAGAAACAATAAAAAGGTAGAAAAGGAACTGCAGGACAAATGTGTAACCAACCAACATTTGACTCCAATCACTGCCAGCGAACCTCCACCGGAAGGGGCATCAAGTGGGCAGACAGGCACCTCAGGGATCACCTTCGGGGGTAGGGTTTGGGAAGGGTAAGTTTGGGTTTCGGAGGGGTGACTTTTTCTTGGGAGAGGCGGCCTTTTTCTTGGAGTGGTATGGTTGCTTGCAGGGGGAGCATGTGTGACGGGGAGGACTTGTATGTGGAAGGGATGGGTTGGGATGTGGGTGGGGGCCTCTTGAGTTTGGGAGGGGGTTTGGTGGTAACAGGGGAGAGGGCAAGGTTGAAAAGGAATCTTCCTTTCGAAACACGGGGACGGTCATCAGCGGGGTTGGGGATTTGGAGGTTGAGGAAGTGGTTGTCTGGTGTGGAGGTATAGATGTCTTTGCATGCAAGTGTGAGGTATGCTTTTATTTGGGTTGTGTCTGTTGCGTGTGTGAGTATGGGTGTTTGTTTCTTGGTGGGCTGGGAGGTGGAGGTGCTGGGTGATGTGGAAGTGGTGGATGTTTGTGTGTCTGTTGGGGTGGTGTCTGTGAGTATGCTGGATATGGTGGATGTTTGTATGTCTGAGGTGGTGTCTGCAGGTATGGTGGACGTCTGTGTGTATGTTTGGGTGATTTCTGCAGGTATTGTGGATGTTGTAGATGTTTGTGTGTCTTTTGGGGTGGTGTCTATGAGTAAGGTGGTTGTGGTTAATGTGCCACTGACTGTAGTGCTGATGCCTGTGGGTATTCTGGGTCTAGTGTGTGGGTTGGTGGGGGTGTCTGGTGAAGTGGTGGCTGATGTTGTGTTTGTAGGTGTATGTTGAGGGTGTGCATGCCAGTGTGTCTTCTGGCATTTGTGTTTGTGTGCTGCTTGTGTCTGTTAAGATGAGTGCATGTGGATGTGTCTGTGTGCTTGGGATAACTAGGAAAATACGGGGATTTGGATTGAGAAGAAGGACATGTAGGGAGTAGAATGTGGGGGGCCATTGGCTGCCATTCAGTGAGGAGCCTCCTCACTTAGTGCAGCAGGATTAACAGGGACTGGGGCAGAAGATCCTGATTCAAAGGAGATGCCCACCCTCCTGGGTGAGTGGGCACAGCCAGCTAGGTGGGGAGCAACAGGGACGGTGATGATAGAACAGGGGGGACAAAGATGATATAGGAGTTGGTCTTGATGGGTCCACCACCACCAGGACGTGGCCACTGGAGCTTGAATACAATGAGGAGGTTGTAGATCTGGTCTCCTCCGTGGCAATCCCCTCACCCTCTGGGCCACTGGGTCCTTCTGTGTCGGTGGTGTCTTGACTGGGGGTATCATGACCATATGCTTCCCCACTTGCTAGTACCCTGTCTCCTTTGCTTGCCTGGGATGATGCTGTAAATGCAAAGAGGAAATGGGTCACCACATGTTCCTGATCACACTTGAACAACAGTTCTGATTAGCAAACATTACCACAATGTCAAATAGGGCCCAGCAACAAACTCCACCAAAGTGGCCTGTACATGTACTGTACCATATGCATGCATGCCATCTGAACTGTCAACAGTTGCCCACAGGAAAATCAGGATCTCAGAAAACTACAATTGCATGGCTAAAGTTGTGCAATCACAGTAACCAGTGAACAAGAAGGAGATCACATCACCTTGTAGTGAATCCTAGTTTGTTTTAATGGGATAACAGGAGTTAGCTTAGCCTTTGGCTTGCAGACTCGAGCCCCTGTCACCTAGTGACTTTTAACCTACTTAGCTTGGTCTGTCTTAGGCCATTTATTTAATTAATTCTTCTGAGATAGCTGCCTTGTTTATAGTTAGGCCATTTTGTTTAGAGTTATGTTATCAGTGTCACCGCGCTAAAGCGTCAACTCATACAACAAAGACAAACAAAATGTAGGTGCCCTCATTAGAAATTACCGTCCCAAGCATGCAGCGTTATCTATTGTTTTGGAACAACCTACGTCAGGGGTCCAAGTAGATCTGTATAAATACATCACACTTTAGACAGATAATCAGAGGGATTCCGACCAGATAACATCAATGCTATCGATGCTGCACGTCGCCTTGACGCTGATCCGGACTTCGTGTTCTGCCGAAGTCTGAGCTCGAGACCTCATTCATGGTAACCAGGGTTGGGGGCTCCTTCCAGGGACATGGCAATGGCAGATTAGGTTTCACATACCAAGCTCTCCTCTAGGTAGAAGGTTAGGCCTATTATGATAGGGTACACGGACATATGATACACTTTGTCTTTCTATGCTAATACAAGATGGTGGGGGTCTTCATAATCATGTCCCTCGTCTTTACAGTTCTATCTCTTGTACTGTTCATTATCTTAATCATTGCAGCCAATACCATTTACGGCATTGTATTAAATAAAAACTATTGAAACATTACTGCATCTTCGTTATTGCCTATGTTTGATTGAGACATAATGTATCTGTGAGAAAGGGGTAATCTCGGTTTAACCATCACACTCCCTGAGATGTCATACTTCTGAGTCCATGTGTAAAGGCTGCCACAAATCACCTTTAACTGTTTGGGTTGTTGGTGAGGTACTGCTAGTGAGCCGGAAGGGTTGGGACTACATTCACAACTTGTTGTTGGATAGGCATAGTCACCTACAAACATAAGTACTGTCATCCTTAAACCAGCTGTTTTGCCCAAAGCAAGAGTCCAAACTACGACAACCTTTAGTGCTTTGCCTCATGGAGCATACCTCAGTTACCTTTTGACATACAATAGTAGTCCAATGTTCATTCCCACATATCCCACACAAGATCATGCAGACATTTATTTGTCACAATACACATACCCAATAACATAACTTAATGTGAAATGATTGCTGGCAACAGTACAGTAGCTTGGAGAAGGTGACGTGGAATTATTCATGTTGCACTCGAAACATATCAACAATGCACACTTCACCAAGTGAAATTTGTCTGAATGGAGTCAGTTAGATAGTACTAATGTTGCTCAGATATGCCACACATCTGCCATGGAAATGCACACTGTAGACATAATGTGCAAATTGACAGGGGGATATGTCCCTAAAATCCACACCACAAAGAATCAGAAAGACGCACATAAATCACTGCTAATGTCTGGCACTCCATGATGCATGCCAGCAGCCAGGTTACAAACCTTCCCCATTACACATGTGCATTGCACTTTGCTACATGATGCTATATCAATTGCCTGGAAATGCACGTTATGGCTAAAAAATCTAGTCATACACATCCTGTCCCTCATTGCATCTTCAGTTGTACATGACAAATTACTTGCCATGACGGTTGAGGGTATGTGTCAGCCAACAATCAGTGGTGACACACTCCTGTCTGTGGCACCACATGAAATGTACCCCCATTGCAAAAGTCCTATTTCACACAGAGGTAGGCATATACATATATGTGAGAGAATACAGGAATCATCCCATTAACAAAAGTAGAATATGCAGGAAACAGCAGTGGACACGTTGTCAAAAAAAGAAAGGGGCACATGCTAACATGTAGGCACAAGGAATGTTGGCAACAGTGATAGCACACAAATTATGGCAATGGTCTTTCCCCACTTACAAAGGGAAAGTATTCATCTGTAGCTGCACCCAAGGAACAATGTATGCTCTGTCACATGTATATGGCCATCTTCACATTACAGACAGTTGCGAAGCACAATCACCTGTCATACACTGAAAAAAGTAGCCTCTGGGTGGCAGATGCCAATGTACTCATTTGACGAGACACATGGCTGATAGCAGTGATCCATCACTTCCTTTCCTTTGGATGTAACACTGAGGAGTAGAGGTCTATTGCACATAATTTATATCCACTACAACAACAAACATTACTTGATTGATCAATATACACAGCCATTTGTTGTCCCTGGTGTAGGAGGCTTGCCTGGTTTGTAGTGAGTACATAAGGTACTTACACCTTTTACCAGGTCCAGTTATCCCTTATTAGTGATATGTAGTCAGTGCCTAGAAGCCAGGCTGTCTAGAGGTAACTGTAGGTAGAGCAGCCAAGGCTCAACTAGGAGACATGCAAAGCTCTTGCAATACCACTGTAGTCACACAGTACTTACACATATGAAAGACAATACTCAATGTTACAAAAATAAAGGTACTTTATTTTAGTGACACAATGCCAAATATATCTTAGAGGTTAGTCTCCCTTTGGAGGTAAGTATTATACAAAAAATATACACTAGTAACCAAAATCAGCTAAGTAAATAGTCATAAAATAGTGCAGATAGTGAAAATCACCATAAGTTACAATGGGCCTACCGGGAACCCAAACATTATACTAAAATAGTGGAATGCGGATGTCGGTTTCTCACCTAGGCAAGAGTAGTGTGTAGAGGGGCACTGGGAGTATAACACCAAAGGTAAGTAAAGTACCCCACCCCAGAGCCCAGGAAAACAGGAGCAAAGTATAGCAAGTTTCCTTAGGACACACTAGGATTTGTGATAAAGAATAATGCAAAAACCAAGCAAGACACCAACAATAGATTCCTGGACCTGAAGACCTGTGGAGAGAGGAGAACAAGTCCAACAACAGCTGAAGGGTCCAGGAAGAACAGGAGCCCCTGCTAACTCGGATGAAGGTGCAAAAGTGAAACCTCCAGTCTGAAGAAAAAGTCAGAGATGCACCATTGTTCTGCTTTCCTGGGATTGAGCTGCTCAAGCCCCAGGAGGGCAGAAGGTTGTCTGTAACGTGACAGAAGCTGGGGCTGCAGTGAAACCCTCAGAAGGCTGGTATGGCAGTACGGGGGGCCATGGTGGAGCCCCCAGAGTGCATGGGATTGTGAACCCAGTACTGGAATCAGTATTAGGGTACAATTCCCAATTGTTAGACACCTCACATGGCCATATTCAGGGTTATCATTGTGAAGCTACAGATATGTATTGACCTATATGTAGTTCTCACTTATTATGGCATTCCCGCACTCGCGAAGTCTGGGAAAATGGGCCTGGACGACATGGGGGTACCTCTGCTAGTGCAGGGGTGCCCTCAAACACATATACTATTCGCCTAGCCTTCAGGGTCTGAAGGTTAGATATATAGGTGACTTATAAGTGACCTGGTGCAGTGAAAATGGCTGTGAAATAGTGCTTACACTATTTCACTCAGGCTGCAATGGCAGTCATGAAGAAGTGTTTGTATGAGCTCCTTATGGGTGGCAAAAGAAAAATGCTGCAGCCTATAAGGATCTACTGTGACCCCAATACCCTGGGTACCTAGGTACCATATATTAGGGACTTATAAAGGCAGTCCAGTATGTCAATCAGGAGTGGAATATAGAGTCACTAGACTATAGTGACACATTTAGAAACAGAGAGAGCATGAGCACTGGAGTTCTGATTAGCAGGACTCCAGTGACAATTTAGAAAACATTTAAGTACACTGGCAGGCAGGCCAAAAACCATAAGCACTGGGGTCCTCACTAGCAGGATCCCAGTGACGCAGTCAAAACACACTGACAATCAGGCAGAAATTGGGGGTAACATGCCAAGAAAGATGGTACTTTCCTACACCTGGAAAGCAAATTGTTTGTGAATTGTACACATTTGAGTACTATGTCCCTGGGCCAATAGGCAAGGCACATCAGTATACACCACATGACATGTCTACACAAACAGTCACTCATCTACAGTTTCACACATGGCTCATCCCTAATTGTCAGGGGGAGATGTCAGAACCTAACACATTAACTTGGTAATATGACAGTCAGAGATATGCCCTTTATTCGCCCCCTTGTGGCTGCTCTGCTCCCTTCATATGCCCATCAAGGTCTAGGAACACCCCTGCCAGAATGTGGGACATTAGGGGGACATGGTCTGCCTTTCGCCCTGCCCACAATGGATGGACAGCCCCAGCTGGAACTCTGCAATCTTCCAGGCCAAGCGTCTCAGGTCCTCCCACTTCTAACAACAGTGGGCACTCTGACTGCTATGGACCCCCAGGGTCCTTACCTTCTGGATGATGGCTCTTGCTATCTCCTACTTCTGACGGGTGTTTACCTGCATGGATGCAGGAGACAAATCAAGAGATTACAATCACAAGTTTTGGCACAAATGGTTGTGTCACAAACATGTCAGAAACCTTCAGTTTTTCAACACACCACAAGTGTAAAGCACACAAGCCAATAAATACTGAGACATGACTACAGACATTTGTATCTCTCTGTAGACTAACCCATTACACTGCTCATGGCCTATTAATGGATAAACAAGCCTACTCACATCGGGTAGTCTATGCTGCAGCAACATGTACTGTGATGCAGAGTCCCCACAGGCAACTTCCTTAGTACAGCCTTCACCATTACACTTCAGTGACAATGAGGGAACCGGCTTGGTGGGTACATAAAGTGTATCCCTTGTGCATGTTTAGACATGTGGCCTAACAAATGCAGACTCATGCCACTTCAGGGGGTGGGTTCTGTGGTATGTACCTGGACATATGTGTCTATCTTACAGAGATGGCATCCAACATACAAAGGTGTACATTGTACAATTTCTGCTTTGTGACCAAGATAATGACTCGAATATCATGGTCTCCCAGGAAATCAACACACTGAACTGTGGACCTGTCTAGTGCAAGAAGTATATGAAGGACATATATGACTTATGTGAAGGTGAGAACCGAGCTGTGGGAATAAGGGACCTGTCATGAGTCATTGACACAGATTGACAATGATGCAAAATGCACATATGGATTACTTCTGGGATGTACCTCAGTGCTAATTCCTAATCTAGTAACGGGACTAAGGCATTTGGGGCAATTTTTGCCACTAGAGCATCATATTGTCCACATGCAAAGATCTGCTGGTGTACGCGGAGTGGGCAGAGTGCCACAGTTGCATAGCTGCAGTGACTCTCCCACAGTCTAGACTAGGTCCCATACTGGGACATACAACTGACAGGCCCTGGTCTCACAGGCTGAGCAGACAGAACCTACATGTCACTCATGTTTCCATCACTTCCATGCACGACAGTACATCATGTGGCCATCATCAATTTGGCATGTGGTTTGTGTGTCAACATGCAGGGCAGAATGAATCAGTATATGGATTTCAGACAGAAGTTTGGCAAGGTCATTTGTGGGTGAAAGAGCTGCAGTACTTTACAGATTGGTCACAAGATCCTCAAAATACTGTAACAAGATGTGTACACAACTCATGCTGTCATGCACATACATGTTGTCCTACATTTACAACAATCAGAAAGAGATGTCATTGTATGGCAGTAAAGTCTCCTTACCTAGTTCTGCACATAAGGAGGATCTAGGACCCCATAAATCTTACACAACACAATGTAACTGAACTTAATATATATTACTGGCCACCAATACCTGCACAATGTACATCCCATTGATACCACACAGACTACAACAACAGGCACACAAGAAGTCTAACTGGCACGCAGGGCCACATTCTAGATTGTGAGGAGGGAAAGGATGGTGTCAAATAGAGCCAACTGTGCCAGTGAGGTACATACCTGCTCCTCTGGTGAGCCATAGAGCTGTTCATACAGGGAAAGGACCTTATTAACAAGCCTCTCCAGCTCCTCTAGTGAGAAGACAGGGGCCCTATCACCTGCTGGACGTAGCATACTTGCTCCCAGAGATAGCACAAGCAGCTCAGGTAGTGGAGGTGTTGCTAGCAGCAGTGTCAGGAGTTAAGTGAGTGAATGTGCACAACATGACGGTCATGTCCACCACACATGCGGTCATCACCACTGGCAGACACAGCCATTGGACCACGACTGCCACAGGCAACAACTTTTGCCTATGGCTGTGTCTACTGTGGTTGGAACCGCTTTCTGCCTAGATGACTTCCTCCAGCAGTTGTGGGTGGTTCCTAATGTCCAGTGGAGTAGGTCAGGAATCTGCCATTATGGCAGCCTGAAATACTGTATTTCACTTTGTAAACTCTGTCACACATGCACAGTGTATTGCAGCATCACAAACATCCTTATTCTGTCATGTAGGTCTTTCTACACAACCACCCAGTGTGGTGAGATGCAGGGCACATATGTCATTTGAGGGCAGTGCAGGGTCCACAGCCACCAACGATTTCTTTTGCAGTCTGAAAATACAGTCAATCAATCAGTCATAGCATTTGTAAAGCACACTACTCACCCGTGAGCGTCTCAAGGCACTGTGGAGGTTGGGGGTGGTGCTACTGCTCAAACAGCCAGGTCTTGAGGTGTCTCCTGAAGGTTAGTAGGTCCTGTGTCGTTGCAGGTGGCTAGGCAGAGTGTTCCATATCTTGGTGGAGAGGTGGGAGAATGATATGCCACCAACGGTTGTTCTGTGGATGCGAGGAACGATGGCTAAGCAAGGTCAGCGGAACGAAGCTGTCGGGTTGGGGTGTAAATGGAGAGCCGTCTGTTGAGGTATTTTGTTCCGGTGTTGTGCAGTGCTTTGTGAGCCTGGGTGAGGCGTTTGAACGTGATTCTGTTGTTGAGGTGTCTCCTGAAGGTTAGTAGGTCCTGTGTCTGTTGCAGGTGGCTAGGCAGAGTGTTCCATATCTTGGTGGAGAGGTGGGAGAATGATATGCCACCAACGGTTGTTCTGTGGATGCGAGGAACGATGGCTAAGCAAGGTCAGCGGAATGAAGCTGTCGGGTTGGGGTGTAAATGGAGAGCCGTCTGTTGAGGTATTTTGTTCCGGTGTTGTGCAGTGCTTTGTGAGCCTGGGTGAGGAGTTTGAACGTGATTCTGTTGTTGAGGGGGAGCCAGTGCAGGTCTCTCAGGTGGGCTGTGATGTGGCAGGTGATGTCCAGATGAGGCGTGCGGAGGCATTCTGTATGCGTTGCAGTCTTTTCTGGAGCTTGGTATTGGTTCCTGCGTAGAGGGTGTTGCCGTAGTCCAGTCTGCTGCTTATGAGGGCTTGGGTGACCGTCCTTCTGGTTCCAGTGGGGATCTATTTGTAGATCTTCCGAAGCATGAAGAGGGTGTTAAAGCAGGAGGAAGAGACGGCGTTGACTTGCTCGGTCATTGATAGCGAGGGTCACATTTCGACGGTCAATTGTGTAGCATATCTTTGAGTTGTGTCCAAGTCCATGTTGTGGACACGTGTGTTCACAACCATGGAGGGGGTCACATGTGACCCATGAGTAGTTGCAGCTGTGATGTGTACTGGGTGTCATGGCTACCCAGTCAGAAATACTTTGTCACATTATATTATTGGCATGCATCATGAATGTTGCTGTGGATACACTGACTAATGTTACAAATCATATCTTCTCACACATAAGGTGTCCTGGGATAGGGAAGATGTGATCACCTTCTGTCTACTGTCCACTTCTAGACCTTCAGACCATGGAGCAAAGGCATATACATATGTTATATTGCCTGGAGAGGAAACAATAGTGGACTTATGCTGTCATTTGGAGTCAAACCTGATGCCAGCTATTAGTTATCCAACCATCATAGCACCCATTGTACAAGTCATGTCAGTACTGCACTTCCTAGCCACAGGGCCCTTTCAACATACAGTGGCCCTTTCTCCTGTGTTCAGTCTGGTGTTGAAGGATTTTCTCTCAGCAATGTTGAAACACTGACAATGAGGATTTAGCCAATGTAAAGGCTGACTTTTATGGTTTTTCCCCATCTCCCACATGTGATGGGTGCCATTGATGGCAGGAATGTTGGCTTAGTACCAGTGCAGGCCACTTAACAAGTCTATTGCAACAGAAAGAACATCCATTTCATCAACGTCCAAGTTTTCTGTTTTGCAGATATCTACAGCTCAAATGTGTGTGTCTGTTATTGAGGATCAGCCCATGATTCCTTCATAATGCTTAACAGCACCATACCCCAGCTGATGTTGCAACTGCACCCAGAGAGGGCCTGGCTGGTTGGTAATTCATGTCTGTCCTGATTGTGTGTGCAATGCCAGATGCTACAATCACAAAGTGAGTGACTCATTGTTGCACTTATACCCCATTCCGTACCAAGAGACTCCGCTTACACAAACCTTCAGAGGTTGTTGATGCCGCTGAGGAATTCAACTACACCAGAGGAAGTCTACTTCAATGAGGCCCATGGAAGAACACAACAGCCAGTGGAGCGGGCATTTGAGCTCCTGATGGCCAGATTTAGGTGTCTGGGAGGGACTGGTGAAGCCCTCCTCTACTCAAATGGGAAAGTGTGTCAGATCATTGTGGTACCCTGCATGTTCCACAACATCGCCCTGTGGAGGAATATCCTGTACATCCTAGAGGATAGGGGAGGGTGCAGTGCCATCAGGTGAGACTCCTTGGGTGCCTTGTGAGGATGACAGTAGTGAAGAGATGTAAGAGCTGACTTGGTAGAAGATCTCATCCACAGCTACTTCTCATGAGTGTTATATGTCATGTAATGTAATAACTACAATGAACTGTATTTGTGAAAATGTGTGAAGTTGAGTATTTTTTTAGGAGCTAGTGAGCTGATACCCTGCAATATTCTGCCAAAGGCTGCTTGATAGGATAGTTTTTGACACATCCCCACTTTGATGACGTTGCTTTGTTTGTGTCAGTTTCCTTGCAATGTACTTTGTCTTCCAGTTGCTTGCTATGTGAATTGTGTTATTTGTATGGTTTCAAGCCTATACTCCTTGGTTTGTTTTTTGTACAGGTACTTTCAGCAGAACATTATTATGTGAGCACTTCAGAGTTGTGACATTAGCAGGTATCTGGTGTTGTTCTGACATACAAAGTGGACATAGATTGTTCCAGGTAATGTAGATTGAAGAGTTTGGATATATGAGACCTGTACCAAGACAGTCTGCACAGTGCTTAAATGGAGGGACAGAAGTGCCTATTGCACTTGTTTTGTGCCTTGTGGTTGGCCTAATGCATCATGTGTATCATCATGTGGTCATAAAATAAGTAGTCCTAGCTTTTGACCAAGTCATTTTTCCTTTACATTGGCTAAACACTATTTTTGTACGACCTGTATATAGCTTTAGCTGTGTTTCATTACTGCAGGCTACAGTGCCTGTGCCACAACACTAAAATATTTTTGTGGCATATTACCAGATACATAAGGATTGGATTATGATGTCCCTGTGATAAGGGTCTGCTGTACTGCCATCTGTCAGTATCTTGGATTATATGATGATCAATTACTTTGGTGTGATATGTGATAAGGCTCAAGCTGCTTACATCATACACTTTAATGTTTGCCTTATTCTACAAAATAAAGTTTTCCAAATATCTTCATTCCGTGGTCTGGGGGTCTGGACCTCTAAATATTTTCACTTACCCATTATGAGTCACTCGTTCTTCATTTCCAATAGTTCAGACATATTGACAGCCTATGTGCTAAACACTGTCATAAAGTTTTTGGTTCGACCAGACACTCTTATGTGTGTTTTAGTGTGTAATGGTTGTAATCCTGAGCTGGACACTATGTACCTCAGCCAAGCTTGCACAAGTAGCTTGTATCTTCATTGAATGGTTCACATGGTCTTACACCTCTACATAGCTGAATGGCAGGGGCGTTTGGGGTTGGTTTATCCGCTTGCAGGGCATCTCTTCCACTGGCTGGCACTGACGTTGATGTGCCTGGTGCTGATGAGCCAAAGGAAAGAGTAGACTGTTGTTGAAAAACCCTACAATGGGTGCTATTTATGTCCCTCAGCACCCCTGTTAGGGAGTCCATGTGGGCCTCCATCTGTTCTGGCATGTCTCTATGCATGTCCCTCTGTAGCTGCTTGATTTCCTGGAGTTCAATCAACACCAGGCCCATCACACCTTGGGACTCCTGATTAACCCCCAAAATGTGGCTGATGGTGTCTGGCAAAGGCAGCTCCAGTGGCCTTCTCTCGCTGAGCTACAGCATCCATCCCATGCACCCTACCCCCATAGGCATGTGCCCTTGCCGGAGAGTGCCCTCACCAACTTGTTCTTTGATCCTCATTGTCTAAAGTTTTATACTGAAACTCAGGATCCAGGACTGGGGGCACTAGATGGTAGACACTGTGCTAGGTACACAGGTTGTGGGGCAAATGGTTGCATGTGATGTTGAGGCAACAGTACTGGGAGGTAAAGTTGTATCCACAGTGAGATTCACTGTTGACATCTGGCCAGGTTGCCCAGATGGGCTAGAGCCATCCTCCAGATCCAGGCATCCAAGAGTGTCTTCTTCACTGAGGGTTTTACCCAGGTAGGGTGGAAGTCTCTTTTGTGGCCTCTGTGTGCCCAGGGGCAGCTCAACCTGTTGATGTAAAACATACAATGACATTTATCGCCAACGGTTTAGAGTTACAGTAAACAGAGACCTTGTACGAAGTTAAGTTGCAGTTAATCCTATTGTGGCAAGTAACCATGGTATTGGGAGTATTGACAGGACATGTGAAGCCAATTTATTTTGACCCAAGCAGCTGCTAAAAATGTGCATATCATTTGCACTTGGGAGGATGGCATGAAAATGATATCTTGCCACCAGTGCAGGCAAAACAGTGGCTAGACAGCATATGGCTTTGATCATTTGTAGGCCTAGTTGAGTGTGAATCAGGCAAATTCAGGACTATGTGAATTGGGGTTATCATGTGCACAATGCAGTGTGACTGTTTCGATAGCCAATACCAATCAGGTGAGGCATATTGAGGTCTGAGAAATACTTGTTATACAAATTGGATAAGGTGTGATTCCTTTCCCCAAATATTTCATATTAGGTTAGTAAGTCAAGATAGAGCTATGTTGACAGATACGTTTCTGATTTAGGCATGATCTGTACTTGATCACTCCCAGGTGAGTATACTTCATTTGAGAGTTAACAAACAAGGGTATTTTGACAGGTGTCCACTGTGCTGGTGGTTAGAGTTAGATTAACAGGACCCTATTGGGCTTAGCAGTCAGGTCACTCATTCTGCTTCCAAACACTTAACAAATGGTATCCTTCCAGGTGAGTACACTTTAACTGAGAGTTGAGGAACAGAGGCCTTTGGACAAGTGAGCACTGGTCTGGTGTTTGGAGTTACAGACAGAAGGCCTCCTGGGAGTTGCAGTCATGTCACATTCTGTACTATACACACAATACAAACGTTATCCCTCCAGATGAGTAAACTTCATTTGGGAGTTGACAAGCGCTGGGAAGCCTTCGGGAAGCCATGCGCTCTATACATTTCTTAAACTAAACTAAACTAAACTAAACCTTGGACAAGAAAGCACTGGGCTGATTGGAGTGACAGTAATAAAGCGTCCTCTCCTTACCAGTCATATCATTCCCTGTACTACACACACCATACAAATGGTATCCCCCCCCGGGTGAGTAAATTTCATTTGTGAATTACCAAACAAGGATCTTTGGACAAGAGAACACTGGGATGGTGGTTGGAGTAACAACAGAGCTTCTTGACCTTAGAAGTCATGTGAATCCCGGTACTACCCATACACTATTGCCCTCATTACAACCCTGGCGGTCGGTGTTAAAGCGGTGGTAATACCGCCAACAGGACGGTGGTAATAAAAATGGAATCACGACCACGGTGAAAACTGCCAACACATACAGCCACTTTAACACTCCGACCGCCACGGTGGTAGCAACAAACACCGTGGCAGTAACCGCCAACAGACAGGCGGAAGACAATGTACCACCCACCCTATTACAACACGCCAATCTGCCAGCTTTTCCTGGGCGGTACCAATGCCATCAAAAGCTCAGCAGAAACAGTACTTGGAAGGAAAACCACTCACCTCTCGACACTCAACGAAGAACCAGGATGCCATGGAGCCCGAGCTGCAGGTCCTGCCCATGCTGGCCTTCTTTCTCATACATCAGGAGTACCAACGGCGGAGACGACAACCATGGTGAGTACAGCACCTAGTAGACAGGGGTGAGGGGGAGGAAAAAGAGAGTGACACACACACGCAACAAGCAACATTTCCACCCCCACCCTCACCCCCAACACCATACACACAAACACATGCAACAAGATTACATATACATCCTGAACCCTCTGGAATAACACAAGGACAAAAGGAATTGGTTCAAATTAGTGTAATATTAGAATTCTAGAGAAATACGTTCAGAAATAAATAAACAGTATGTACAATAAATACAATATACACAAAAAGAGGGACAATGTCCACACAAAAATAGTCTGTGGCCCACTGGGCCAAAACACATAGGCCAAGCTCACACTTGACTCATGCCTCAAAACGGAGAGAACACTGCAGGGGCATCTGGTCAAAAACACACAGGCACCTCAGGGGGATGGGGAAGGGAGGGGGCACCTCAGCCGGAAGATGGTACTACGCCACTGGTCCTGGAGGGGGCTCCATGCCCACAGCAATGTCCTGGGGAGTGCAAAGCCACAGTCTCTCAAGTCTCACCAGTGGGTGGCTTGCCAACTGCTTGGTGCTGGGGAGTGCAAAGTCACAGTCTCCCAAGTGGGTGGTTTGCCCACTGCCTGGTCCTGGGGAGTGATAGGCCACAGTCTCTCAAGTCGGTGGGTTGCCCACTGCTTGGTCCTGGGGAGTGCAAGGCCACATTCTCTCAAGTGGATAGCTTCTTCCACTGTTCCTTGAGGGGGCTTTGTGCCCAGTGTGCTTCATCCTGCCAAGGATAGGGTGAGTTTAGGAGGCTGGCCTGGCTTATAGTGGGTACCTGATAGTACTTACACCTTGTGCCAGGTCCAGTTATCCCTTATTAGTAGATTAGTGATGTTCTAGCAGCTTAGACTGATAGAGGTAGCTATAGCAGAGCATCTTAGGCTGAACTAGGAGACATGCAAGGCTCCTACTATAATACTTACATCACAAAGGTACTATATCACAAGAAACCCGATACTCAGAGTTACTAAAAATAAAGGTACTTTATTTTAGTGACTATGGGCCAGATGTAGCAAACTTGGAAATTGCAAGTCGCAATTTCCAATGCAGAACGGTGTCTCAGACACCGTCTGCGAGTCGGTATGGGGTCGCAGAGACCCACCTCATTAATATTAATGAGGTGGGTCGCAAATTGCGTCCCCATACCGACTATGGGCACTCGCAAACATGGAGGCCTGCTGTAGTCAGCAGACCTCCATGTTCGTGACTGCTTTTAAATAAAGCAGTTTTTTTTTTTTTTAAGTGTAGCCCGTTTTCCTTAAAGGAAAACGAGCTCCACTTAAAAAAAAAAACCGAAACCTTTAGTTTCGGTATTTTTTCACGGCAGGCAGTGGTCCCTTGGACCACTACCTGCCCTGAAAAAATAGTTTTGGGTCCATTCACAAAGTGGAAGGGGTCCCGTGGGGACCCCTTCCAATTTGCGAGTGGGTTACCATCCACTTGAAGTGGATGGTAACTGCGACACCATTTGCGACCGCATATGCGGTCGCAAATGGTATTACATACCACTCCGAATCGCAAATAGGAAGGGAACACCCCTTCCTATTTGCGATTCTGAAATGCATATTGCGAGTCGGTCCCGGCTCGCAATATGCATTTCTGCATAGGAAAATGCGATTTGCGAGTCGCAAACGGCAATTTTTGCCGTTTGCGACTCGCAAATCGTTTCCTGCATCTGGCCCCATGTACCAAAAATATCTCAGAGGATATACTCCCTTAGGAGGTAAGTAAAATACACATGCCAGGCAAGATGGTACTTTCCTACAGTGAGTGGATGCCTTTCTCAGCTGGTTCTGGAGGGGGCTTTGTGTCCAGTGTTCTTCATCCTGCCAAGGATATGGTTAGTGGATGCCTTTCTCCACTGGTTCTGGAGGGGGCTGTGTGCCCAGTTATGCAGCAATTGGAGGGTGCCAGGTCACAGTCCCTCACCTGGGTGTCAGAGCCACTGGATTTTCAGTGGTCAGGATGCATGATAGTCCATGGAGGCAGGGCTACAGTCCATCCGACGGAGGCCACGGCTGCACAGTGATGGTAGAGCAGGTGGTGGTGGAGGTGCTGCCAGTGGTTGGGGAAGGCTCCAGCCCTTCCCCTGCAGCCTTGGACGGTTGCCCACTGGGGCTGCTGCTGCTGACAGTAGTGGTACTAGCGGTGGTGCAGGTTGCGGTGCAGGTGGCAGTGCTTGCGGTGGTGCTTGCAGCGGTGCAGGTGGCGGTGCTGGCCGCAGTGCAGGTGGCAGTGCTGGCTGTTGTGCTGGTAGCCACTAGGCCTTCACCTGCAGGCTCGGATGGCTGAAGTGCCTTGGCTGGTGTTTTCTGGCCCTTCCTGCTCTTGGCAGATGGTGGTGTCACCTTGGGTCTGGCAGCTGGAGTCTTTGATGTGGCCTTGCTGGGTGGTTGTGGGTCCTTCCCCTTACTGGATGCTCTCCCCTTCTTCACCTTGCCAGGTGGCGGAATGTTCTTTGCCTTGGCAGGGGCTGGTGGCACACTGGCTGGCCTGACGGGTGCCCCCTTTGAGCCTATGACAGCTGCAGGAACCACAGCGGACGTGGACTTGGTGACTGAGGTGTTGGGCTGGGTTCGGGCCACCCTGGCCCGAGGAGAAGGACTGGGGGAAGGGGTAGGGAACAGGTCAATGTTGGCTAGGAAAAGCTTCTTAGGGACATTGGGGCAGGAAGAGGGTGAAGGTTTTGGAGTGCAAGGTGAGGGAGTGGTTGTAGGAGGTGTCCGTCTGTTGTGTTTGGGTGCAGGTGCATGAGCTGGATGCTGTTGGGAGGTGGATGGCTGTTGGGTGGGTGTGTGCTTGCGTTTGTGTACTTTGGGAGGAGGGGTCACAGACACAGTGGGAGAGGACACAGGGATGTGGGGGTGGTAACTTCCAGTGATGGGTGTGTAGTGATGGGCAGGTTGGTGATGGAGGTAGTGGATGAGGATGTAGTGCATGCAGGTGTGAGTGGAGACACAACTGGGAGGGAGGTGGATGACGAGGAGGAGGGGGACACAGTGGAGGCATTAGATGTTGGTGTGTCTGCATGGGGATGGTGCTTGTGTAAGTGCCTGGGAGATGAAGTGTGGTGCTTGTGTTTGCCTGAGCCACTTTTGTGTGTTGATATGTGTGAATGTTGGTCTGAAGGTGTGCTTGGGATAGGTTGGGGTTGCGGGGATTGGGACTGGGTAGAGGAAGTTGGAGGGGGGAGGCTAGAGACAGGGACAATGGCTGCCATCAGTGTGGAGGCCAGAGCCTGAAATGCTCTCTGTTGGGCCACCACGCCAGAGTGAATGCCCTCCAGGTATGCATTTGCCTCTCGACACCCTGGATGGCATTCAGTATGGTTGACTGCCCAACAGTGAGGGATCTCAGGAGGTCAATAGCCTCCTCACTCAGGGCAGCAGAGCTGACTGGGGCAGGGCCTGGGGTGCTTGGGGTGAAGGAGATGCCCACCACCCTGTTTGAGCGGGCACGGGAAACACGTTGAGGGGCTGCTGGGAGGGCGGTGCTGTTTGGGGGTGGCGGCTGTACCTGTTGTTGGGGTAGGCACAGAGGTGTCCGCCACCACCAGGGAGCTTCCATCGGAGGAGGAGTCGCTGTCTGTAGTGTCCCCTTGTGTCTCCGTCATGGTGCTCCCCTCGCCCTCCGTCCCACTGGTGCCCTCACCCTCAGTGGATTCGGCCTCCAGGCCCATGTGGGATGCAGCTCCCTCTGTCGCCGGTGCCTCTGCTCCTCCGCCAGATGATGCTAATGCACAAAAGGACAGGGTGACAAAACAAAAAGGGGGGGGGGAGACAGAGGATACACTTGGTCAATGCCAGCAACACCACTTCCCCTGCTGTACACAACACACAGAGAGCTGCCCTATGCACTGGGCCATGCACTACCAGTTACAATGCTAGTCACCAGCCCATGGGGGACATGGTATAACGCCATCAGCTGCACACCTGAAGCCTACAGGACCCTGCCCAGTAGTAGATGCCCACTAACACAATTGGGGTTTGGAGTGCTTCAGAGCCTGCCCAACAAGGGACTTACCCTGCCATGTTTGCCCTGGTCTAGAGGCACCCACAGTCCACATCCCCCACCCAGGTAAAACCTTAACGCGTGCCAAATCATCAATCTGAATTTGTACTCACCCCATTGTGGCTGCTGTGATGCCCTCAAGCGTCCATCCAACTCCAGATAGGCCACCGCCAGGATGCTGAACATTAGGGGGGTCAGGGTACGATGGGCACCCCTTCCTCATTGGGAGGCCAGCCCCAGCTGGGCCTCCTACATCTTCCTTGCCCAGCTCTGCAGGTCCTCCCACTGTTTGAGGTAGTGGGTGCTCCGCCTGTCAAAGACCCCCAGGGTCCGCACCTCCTTGGCGATGGCACGCCAAATACCCTTTTTCTGATGGGCGCTGACCTGCAGGAACAATAAAGCAGAGAAGGGATTAGTAATACCATCCGGACCGTTACACTCATGACCCACCATATCCCTCCCATCCACTATCGCACATACATTGACCACTATACATGCAGCACTCTGGCCAGGACCACTCAGACCCACCCCTACACAGGTCTTATACACACACAGCAATTCATACATTCATGGCCCACACATCATGCTCACAGTGTACTCACCTGTTTGTCTGGAGGACCATAGAGTAAAGTGTACTGGGGTAGGGCCCCATCCACAAGTCTCTCCAACTCCTCCGCAGTGAAGGCAGGGGCCCTTTCCCCAGACATATGGGCCATTGTCGCTTCCAGACACAGGTCACAGCAGCACTTGCAGTGTAGGTCCTCTCCTGTTGAAGGTCAGGTAGCAAGTGAGTGAACAGATAGAAAATGGTGGTCACATTCGCAGCGGTGCGTACCGTCACCGCCGGCGTATATCGCCATTGGCTCCTGGAACCCATAGGGCCTAATGATAACCAATGCGAAGTTGAGAAGCGGTCGTCGACCTCCTTCCGCAATGGCGCACAATGCCAGCGGACTTACCTCATTTCCTCTTGTACCTCCATAAAGGTCAGGCAGCCGCCATTTTAGGGGGGCACAGGCGATGGCACCTAAATGCATCACAGCAGACATTGGCACATCAACTGACTCTAGGATTCACATACTGGTTCTGTAACTAAAGAGATGCATCATTATTGAAGTAGATTTGCAAATATGACCCTCTGCTCACCGTTTTCCACCCTAGGCTTCGACCGCTGAGGATGAATATGAGATGGAGACATCCTCCAGTGTACAGACCCCTGGTGGACCTTGCGACAATGGAGGACAGACACATTATCTTAACCTACAGACTTGATCGGCTCACAATCCAAGAACTGTCTGCCCAATTGGAGCCAGACCTAATGTCAGCTATCTGCCAGCCCACAGCTATTCCTCCTCTAGTGCAGGTCCTGTCAGTGCTCCATGTCCTGGCAAGTGGTTCCTTACAAACAGCAGTTGCCATGGCATCAGGGATGTCTTAGCCAATGTCCTCAAATGTGTTGACCAGAGTGTTGTCTGCCCTGCTGAAACACATGAGCAGCTACATCATATTCCCACAAGTGGAGGATTTGGCCACATTGAAAGCTGACTTTTATGCCCTGGGACATATCCCCAACATCATTGGTGCCATGTATGGTACACATGTAGCATTTGTTCCATCCCCGGAGAAATGAACAGGTGTTCAGGAATAGAAAAAGCTATCACTCTATGAATGTGCAGACAATGTGTTTGGCTGACCAGTGCATCTCCCATGTGAATGCCAAGTATCCTGGCTCTGTGCATGATGCCTTTACCTTGAGGAATAGCAGCATCCCATATGTGATGGCTCAACTCCAGAGGCACCGGGCATGACTAATAGGTGAGCCCAAGGTCCCCACCCAGTATATGTTGGTGTCTGGGTTTGGGGTTGTCCCTAAGGGTTAGTGTGTGTCTAACAGTTGTTCTTCGATGTTTACAGGTGACTCTGGTTATCCAACCTCTCATGGCCACTGACCCCAGTGAGGAATGCCAGGACAAGGGCAGAGGAACGTTACAATGAGGCACGTGGGCGAACAAGAAGGATAATTGAGCGAACCTCCTGTAGGCCAGGTTCCGGTTCCTCCATCTGACAGGTGGATCCCTATACTACTCATCCAAAAAGGTGTGCCAGATCATCGTTGCATGTTGCATGTTGCACAACCTGGCCTTGAGACACCAGGTGCCTTCTGCTGGAGGATGAGCCTAGAGATGGTCTTGTGGCAGCGGTGGAGCCTGTGGACAGTGAGGAAGAGGAGGCAGAGGAAGAAGATGTGGACAACAGAAGTAATATCATACAGCAGTACTTCCAGTGACACAAGGGTAAGACACTGTAACTTCACTTTACTTTTCAGTTTTCTGTTGGACATTGTAAATGGCAGCCTGATTTCCATATGTCTATGGCCACTTACTGTACCCCTTGGCATCTCTATTTTCAGATCTCTGTGGCCCACTCTGGCTCCTGGTATGTTTACTGCTGCCCACTAAAGGTCATACCAATGTATTAATTACTGTACATATGAATTGCAATGTTTTCAGAATGTTGTACTAATACATATTTCAATCAATTGACAGACTCCAGATTTGTATTTGTTCCAAGGGTGTTTATTTAAGTGCTAATAAGTAGAGGGGGATGTGCAATGGGCTGGGATGATGGTGGAGGAATGTCCAGTTAGAGTCCAGTCTCTTGGTATCACAGGTGCATTGTAAAATAGGGCATAGAAAGGCGAGTAATGGCGGTTCAAGGTGGACAGGGTGACAGAGTGGGACACAAGGGTGACAATCAGGAGAGTCTTATTTCCTGGCGGGGGTCTTGGCAATGTTCTCTGGCTTCCGCCTGGATCGGAGGGACCGTTTGCGGGGTGGTTCTCCTTCTGCAGGGGGTGAGGTGCTGATAGCCTGTTGCTCCTGTGGTGAGGCCTCCTGTCCATTAGCGCCGATGGAGGTTGAGGGCTGTTCATCGGTGTGGCTAGTGTCAGGGGCCCGTTGGTGTGCCACTGCCTCCCTCATGGTGTTGGCCATGTCAGCCAGCACCCCTGCAATGGTGACCAGGATGGTGTAGATGTGTTTGAGGTCCTCCCTGATCCCCAGGTACTGTCTATCCTGCAGCCGCTGGGTCTCCTGCAACGTGGCCAGTATCTGGCCCATGATCTCCTGGGAATGGTGGTATGCTCCCAGAATGTTTGTGAGTGCCTCCAGGAGAGTGGGTTCTCTGGGCCTGTCCGCCCCCTGTCACACACGCTGTCCCTGTTGTCCTGTGCCTGTGTCATGTGCCTCTGTTCCCTGAACCGTGAGCCCAATGAAGCCAGGTCCCTGATTTTCTTGCATTTGTGTGGTTGCCTTGGGTGCTTGTAGTGATGGACACAATGCTGATTGATGTGTCCTGGGGACAGTGGCATGGGCCCGCTGGGTGGGTGCTGTGCTGGTGTCTCCTGAGGGGGGAGGCTCTGTGGTGGTATGGGACTGTGGCAGGGTAACCGACTATCCAGAGGTCCCTGATGGGCCAGGTTGGTCATAGTGATCAAGGCGTGCAGAGCTGCTGTCATCACTGTGGGCCTCTTCTGGGGGAGAACTGGATGTAGCTGGCAACTCCTCTCCGGTGACGTTGAGTAGGGGTCCTGTGGGGATGCAAATGCAGTGTTATTATCTGTGTGTGCCATCTTGTGCATGGGTGTGTTTCCCTGTATGGTTGTGATTGCCCTGTCAGCTTTGCCTAGTGTGAGTGGTGATTTTGTGGGCTAGGTGATTCTCTCTGATGGGAATTCTGTGGCGATGGGTGTCCATGCAGGTCTGTGATGGGGGTCCATGGATTTGTACGGCATGCAGGGCTTGGTAATGGGATGGGTGGGTTGTGATAGTGGGGTATATTTGAGGTGGTGGAGTGTTGGGGGAATGTAGGGGTAGGAGTTTGTGATGGCATGCAGATAGGGTGGGGGATATAATAGTAAAGCTTTGACTTACCAGAGTCCTTTCCTCCTGTTACTCCTGCGAGGCCCTCGGGATGCATGATCGCCAAGACTTGCTCCTCCCATATTATTAGTTGTGGGGGAGGAGGTGGGGTCCACCGCCAGTCCTCTGTACAGCTACCTGGTGTCATGCAACCACAAAACGCACCTTCCCCCGTAGGTCGTTCCACCTCTTCCTGATTTCATCCCCTGTTCTGGGGTGCTGTCCCATGGCGTTGACCCTGCCCACGATTCTTCGCCATAGCTCCATCTTCCTTGCAATGGACATCTGCTGCACCTGTGATCCGAATAGCTGTGGCTCTACCCGGATTATTTCCTCCACCATGACCCTTAGCCCCTCCTCTGAAAACTTGGGGTGTCTTTGGGGTGCCATGGATGTGGTGTGAGTGATATGTGTGAGGATGTGAGGGGTGATGTGTAGTGATGTGTGCTGTGAGGTGTGTGGATGGCGGATGGGTGATGGTGTTCTGTGGCTCAGATTGGGTGGGTGCTCCTGGCTTGTCTCTCTCTCTGTTGGCAATATTTTTTTCGTTGAAAGGGTTGAAATGGTCTGAGTGTGTGGGTGTGGTGTGTGTGTGTGTGTCAGGTGCGTGTAGTTTGAATTGTCCAATGTGGTGTAGTTTGTGTGAATTTTTCGCGCGGCTGTGTGTGCCGCCAATGTTTTACCGCGGTTGAAAGACCGCCGCGGTGATTCGTGGGTCCTGATACTGTGGCCGTATTCCTGTTGGTGTAACAGTGTGGGTTTTGGTACCGCCAAATTATCACTGACCTTTGGTCTGGTGGACTTGTGTGTGTCTCTATATAGTGGTGGATTTCTCTGTGTAGGTCATAATACCCAGAGCAGTATACCGCTGCTGTCAGGGTATGTTGGTGGTGGGATCCCGCCACAGCTATTATGACACACATCACGGAATCCGCCGAAATTCAGACACCCACACAACACCGCCACACCAAAGGTCAGTGATAAACATGCAGAAACAAATCCTCCACCTCCACGCCAACAGAAACACGCCCATACCATTACGACCCACGAATCCACGCGGCGGTCTTTCAACCGTGGTATTCCATTGGCGGTACACACCGCCGCGCTCAAAATACACATACATTTACAAAACACCTCCACATTGACAATTCAAAATACACACACCTGATACACATACAAACAACACTCCCACACATCCAACACAATATAAAACACACACCCACATCACCCACAAACCCCTACGACCCAAATTTAGAGAGAACGCCATAGAGAGACAGCACAGAATAGAGAAGCCCATCACACAGAAGCACACTACACCATCACCCACACAACATCCACGCACAAAACACCACATACCACTACACTCACCATACTCATCAACACATACACCACCCCACTCCTCACCCGCACCACCCCATGTCACGCCAAAGACACCCCCGCTTCTCTGAGGAGGAGCTCAGGGTCATGGTGGAGGAAATCCTACGGGTAGAGCCACAGCTATTTGGCTCACAGGTACAGCACACATCCATAGCCAGGAAGATGGAGCTTTGGCAAAGAATAGTGGACAGGGTCAACGCAGTGGGACAGCACCCAAGAAATAGGGAGGACATCAGGAAGAGGTGGAACGACCTACGGGGGAAGGTGCGTTCCACGGTATCCAGGCACCACATCGCGGTATAGCGTACTGGCGGCGGACCCCCACCTCCTCCCCCACAACTAACAATATGGGAGGAGCAAGTCTTGTCTATCTAGAATCCTGAGGGCCTCGCAGGAGTCGTTGGAGGAACGGACACTGGTAAGTCAAATCTTAACTTTTATATCCCCCACCTTACCTGCATGCAATCACCTCCCCTATCACCCTAACTCCTCACTAATGTACCCATAACACCAACCACCCATCCCAACCCCAAGACCTGCATGACACAACTAAGCATGGATACCCATCACTAAAGCATGCCCACTGCACATACCCAGAACACCCCCCAACCATCAGCACACAAGCCCCCACACAGGAATGCCTGCACTGGGGTACACGCACACCCAACCATTGCACACCATGAAACACACACATGCAATAATCATGTACTTATACCCCCGCAGGAACCCGAAGGAACGTCACCACACCAGAGGGTCCAGACAACACCACTCCACCCCCAGAAGAGGCCCACAGTGACGACAGCAGCTCTGCCCTACTGGATCTTGATGACCAGCCCGGACCATCGTGGGCCTCAGGACAGTCGGTTCCCCTTGCCCAGCCACAGCCCAACACCGAACTACCACCCTCTGGTAACACCAGCACAGCACCCACCCAGCGGGCCCATACCTCGCTACCCAGGACAGGTCAATCAGCGGTGTGTCCACCACTACAGGGCACCCAGGCTAACCCACCACCCCAACAACAACAGGGACCTGGGGGCAGTGGTAGTGGGCACACGGTCCAGGGGACGGAGGCACTGGAACACAGGGGAACTGGGAGGGCTGCTGTGCGACAGAGGGAGGACAGGCCAAGGGAACCTACTCTCAACGAGGCCCTCTCCTCCATCATGGGAGCATACCACCACTCCCAGGGGACGATGGCAACGGTCCTGGACAAGTTGCAGGAGACCCTGCTTCTGCAGGAGGAGCAGTATTTGGGGTTCAGGGAAGAGCTCAGGACCATCGCCTCCTCCCTGGGCACCATTGTAGGGGTGCTGACGGACATTCAAAAGACGTTGAGGAACACCATGGCACTCCAAGGGGCCCCTGACACTAGCCACGACGATGAAATGCCCACCACCACCGCCGGCGCTAGTGGACAGGACGCCCAGCCACAGGACCACCTCACCAGCACCCCACCCCCTGCAGATGGACAACCACCACGAAAGCGCTCCCTGAGATCCAGGAACAGGACAGAGCAAGATGCCAAGACCCCGCCAGGAAATAAGACTACCCTGATTGTCCCCCCACTGTCCCACTTTGTCATCCTGTCCAGATTGGAACTGCCCCAGCTCCAATTCCAATGGCCAGATGGGCAATGTACCTGTGAGACTAATAGACTGGACTCTGCCATGGACATTCTTCCACCATAACCCATCCCGATTTCACAACCCCCCTTCATTTTTCTGCACTTAAATAAACACCCTTGAAACACTAATAAAACTGGAGTCAGTCTATGATTTTGAACTTTGTATTGTCAATTACAGGTTCAAAAAGGGTTACCCATTGGAAGGCCAACATATCAATGCCACACATCACAAGCCTTTCAAGGGTGCAAGCTGTTGACACATAGGTTACCACATTTGTGAAACTGAAATGGAAGGGGACAATGAACAAATAGTGATTGAAATGTAGGTACAGGGTAGAGGTAGACGTGTGAAAGTTAATGTAATGTTAAACCTGAAAATGTACTCACCTGTGTCTCACTGGAAATATTGCTGTATGACTGACTCCCTGTTGTCGTTTTCGTCTTCCTCAGCTTCATCCTCATCACTGTCCACAGGCTCCACAGGCTCCACAGCTGCCACAACACCGTCATCTGGATCATCCTCCTGCAGAAAAGGCACCTGGCGTCGCAATGCTAAATTATGGAGCATGGAGCAGGCGATGATGATGTCGCACACCTTCTTCGGTGAGTAGAATAGGGACCGACCTGTCATATGGAGGCACCTGAACCTGGCCTTAAGAAGGCCGAAGGTGCGTTCGATAACCCTCCTAGTCCGCCCATGGCCCTCATTGTACCGTTCCTTTGCCCTGGTCCTGGGATTCCTCACTGGCGTCAATAGCCACGAAAGGTTGGGGTAACCAGAGTCCCCCAATAGCCATACACGGGTGCCTCTGGAGTTGACCCATCATATCAGGGATGCTGCTATTCCGCAGGATGTAGGCGTCATGCACAGAGCCAAGGAACATAGCATTTACCTGCGAGATGTACTGGTCTGCCAAACAGACCATCTGGACATTCATCGAATGATAACTCTTCCTGTTCCTGTACACCTGTTCAGTCCTCTGGGGGGGGACCAGAGCTACATTGGTCCCATCAATAGCACCTATGACGTTGGGGATATGTCCAAGGGCATAGAAGTCACCTTTAACTGTAGGCAAATCCTCCACCTCAGGGAAAATGATGTATCTCCTTACGTGTTTCAGCAGGGCAGACAACACTCTGGACAAAACGTTGGAAAACATAGGCTGGGATATCCCTGATGCCATGGCCACAGTAGTCTGAAATGACCCACTTGCAAGGAAATGGAGCACTGACAGCACCTGCACGTCAGGGGGGATTCCAGTCGGATGGCGGATTGGTGACATCAGGTCTGGCTCCAACTGGGTACATAGCTCCTGGATTGTGGCACGGTCAAACCAGTAGGTCACGATCAAATGTCTTTCTTCCATTGTCGACAGGCCCTCCAGCGGTCGGTACACCGGAGGATTCCGCCATCTTCTCATATGTCCCAGCTGACGGTGCCTAAGAAGGACAACAGCGAAGAACCAGTCACTATTCCTCCAGGTATGTACCCACAGTTACACACAAGACTACACCACTCACAAAACCCCTTCCTGTATGTGTGTTGATTATAGGCCTAGCTATGTGTGACGCAGTAGTAAATGAAGCCATGTGGGCCCCTGAAATGGCGGCTGCCTGACCTCTAAAATAGGACAATGGAATTGTGGGGTAACTGCGCTGGCGTTGGACACCGTCACGGTAGGCGGTCGTAGAGCGCGGCGCAATGCTGCATTGGTTAACATTGGACCCTATGGGTCCCAGGAGCCAATGAACAGGTGCGCCGGCGGGGATGATGCGCCCCGCCGCGGACGTCACGCCGCGGACGTCACCGCCATTTTCTATCTCTTCAATCACTAGATACCTGACCTTCGACAGGAGAGGACCTACACTGCTAGTGCTGCTGTGACCTCGGTCTGGAAGCGACGATGGCTGCTGCGTCTGGGGAAAAGGCCCCTGCCTTCACTGCACAGGAGTTGGAGAAACTTGTGGATGGGGTCCTCCCCCAGTACATGCTACTCTACGGTCCTCCAGACCAACAGGTCAGTACACAGGGAGCACGTTGGATGGGCTATGCCTGGGTGGAGAGGGCTGGTTGGAAGAGAGAAGGGAGCAGAGTTCATAGAACATAAATGCATGGGAATGAATGGGCCACATGGCCAGAGTAGGGAGGGGGCCACTCAAATTGACGGTGCAGTAGGTAATGACTGTTCCTCTTTCCTTGTGCATGTCATGTAGGTCAGCGCCCACCAGAAGAGGGACATTTGTCGTGCCATCGCCAAGGAAGTCCAGACCCTGGGGACCCACCAGAGACGGTGCACCCACTGCCGTAAGAGATGGGAGGACATTCTCCGCTGCAGCAAGAAGACGGCGGAGGGTCAGCTGGGGATGGCCTCCCAACGTGGGAGGGGTGCCCGTCGCACCATGACCCCCCTGATGTTCCGGATCCTGGCGGTGGCCTACCCGGAGTTGGATGGGCGCTTAATGACATCACAGCAGACACAAGGGGGTGAGTACAACCTCATTCTGTGGATTTTGCATTCAGTGGAGGTGTCTGGGTGGGGGAGGTGGGCAGTGGGTGTCCCTAGGCCAGGGCGAGTTTGGTAGGCAAGGCCCCTCCGTGATGTAGGCCATGTGGCCCTCTACCCCAGCTCAGAACAGTGGCAAGTTGATGTATAGTTGCCCCTTTGCCATCCATGTGCGCAGATTACTACCATTGCCATGTAGGCCATATCCCAGAAATTGCATGTGCAGAGGGCAGGAGCACGGCGTAATGCATGGGGCTGCTGCGTCTGTCTTGTCCGCCAACGGTAGCGGTATGCCATGCACTAAAACTCTCTTTCTTCTGTCTCCCCCCCTTTTCCTGCTCTCCCTGTCCTTTTGTACATCAGCATCATCAGGCGGAGGTACAGTGGCACCGGAGCACGAGGGAGCTGCATCCCACATGGCCATGGAGGGCCACACCACAGACTCTGAATGCACCAGTGGGACGGAGGGCGAGGGGAGCTTCACGTCGGCCACCGGATCAGAAACCAGCGACACGGACTCGTCCGACGATGGGAGCTCCCATGTGGTGGCGGCACCATCTGTGCCACCCACTTCTACAGGTACAGCCGCCACCTCCCCTACCAGCACCGCCCTCCCAGCAGCCCCTCAGCCTTCGCCCCGTGCCCGCTCACCCAGGAGGGTGGGCATCACCTTCGCCCCAGGCACCTCAGCCCCTGCCCCTGTCACCTCTGCTGCCCTCAGTGAGGAGGCCATTGACCTCCTCAGGTCCCTCACTGTTGGGCAGTCTACCATTGTGAATGCCATCCAGGGTGTAGAACGAGAGTTGAAACACGGTAATGCATTCCTGGAGGGCATTCATTCTGGTCAGGCTGTCCTTCAGCGAACCCTGCAATCTCTGGCCTCAGCACTGATGGCAGCCATTGTCCCTGTGTCCAGCCTCCCCACTCCAACTTCCTCCACCCAGACCCAATCCCCTGTACCCCAGCCCATCCCAAGCACACCTACAGACCAGCATGCAGACAAGTCAACACCCAAAAGTAGCTCAAGCAAACATAGGCACCACAAACACCACAGGCACTCACACAAGCATCACACCCATACAGACACAGCAACATCCACTGTCTCCACTGTGTCCCCCTCCTCCTCTTCTCCCTCCTCCCTCCCAGTCTCGTCTACACACACACCTGCATGCACCACATCTACAGGCACTAGGACTCACACCAGGACACCCAGCACCACAAGCCGCTCACCTGCACTCACCACCCCCACTGCCATTTACACGTCCCCTGTGTCCTCTCCCAGTGTGTCTGTGATGCCCCCTCCCAAAGTACCCAAACGCCGGCAATCACTCACCCAACATCCATCCACCTCACGACAGCCTCCAGTACCTGCACCTGCACCCAAAACACCTAAAGTGACACCTCCTACAACCACCTCCTCTTCCTCCACTCCCAGACCCCCTCCAACTACCCATCCCAGTGTCCGTCAGAAACTATCCCTATGTCAAATTGACCTTTTTGCCCCCCCCCTCCAATTCATCAGTCCCGTCGTATCGCCTCAGCCAAAAAGCCTCCAGTACCAGTGGTGCGTGTTCCAGGTTTTTGGAGTGCACCGTCCACCAGGGCAGGCAGTAGGACCCGGAGCCAAGGCACTGGCAGCCCACCCCCTGTAAAGGCTCCCAAATTGGAGAGTGGACAACGGGACCGTGTCAAGACTCCTGGTGGGACTACAACTGAAATGGGATCGAAGGCGATTGGTGAGTCAGCTGTAACTCCAAAAAATGTGGGGAAGGTCCCGAGGAAGTCTCCCCAGCTTGTTGTGAGTGTCACGGTGGAGAAGTGTGCCATCATTTCCGGCGGTCCAGACACAACCGCCAGCACCGTCATTACTGGTCAGGAGACCACCGCCAGAGTCACAGCCCAGGAGGGCCCAAGTGTCGTTACTGGTCAGGAGACCACCGCCGGAGTCCCAGCCCAGGAGGGCCCAAGTACCCAAGTATCGTTACTGGTCAGGAGACCACCGCCGGAGTCACAGCCCAGGAGGGCCCCAAGTATTGTTACTGGTCAGGAGACCACCGCCGGAGTCACAGCCCAGGAGGGCCAAAGTATCGTTACTGGTCAGGAGACCATCGCCGGAGTCACAGCCCAGGAGGGCCCAAGTATCGTTACTGGTCAGGAGACCACCGCCGGAGTCACAGCCCAGGAGGGCCCAAATATTGTGACTGGTCAGGAGACCACCGCCGGAGTCACAGCCCAGGAGGGCCCAAGTATCGTTACTGGTCAGGAGACCACCGCCGGAGTCACAGCCCAGGAGGGCCCAAGTATCGTTACTGGTCAGGAGACCACTGACGGAGTCACAGTCCAGGAGGGGCCAGGATGCCACAGCCCCGCTGGGCAATGATGGAACGTCATGCCACACACCAATGTCCAGTGTGGAGATCGTCATGCCACACACCAATGTCCAGTGTGGAGATCATCATGCCACACAACAATGTCCAGTGTGGAGATCGTCATGCCACACACCAATGTCAGTATCAGAACCGCCATGTCAAAGCAATGATGAACAGTCCTGAACCGCCATGTCAAAGCACTGCTGAATAGGGCACAGACCGCCATGTCAAAGCACTGCTGAACAGGGCACAGACCGCCATGTCAAAGCACCGCTGAACAGGGCACAGACCGCCATGTCAAAGCACCGCTGAACAGGGCACAGACCGCCATGGCAAAGCACAGCTGAACAGGGCACAGACCGCCATAGCAAAGCACCGCTGAACAGGGCACAGACCGCCATGTCAAAGCACCGCTGAACGGGGCACAGACCGTGTAGTTATGAATAGGCCGCCACATCAGGCATCCTTATCCCATGTGCAGCTGGGACAGTGACAGGACAGGAACTTTCACGGGAGACTCATCCAGTCTGGGCACCAGTCCCACCCAGTACCAGTAGAGAACTGCATCTACTTGAGAGACTGTGGCTTTGCACTCCCCAGGATGGCACAGTGGGCAACCCACCCACTGTAGAGACTTGAGAGACTGTGGCTTTGCACTCCCCAGGATGGCACAGTGGGCAACCCACCCACTGTTATTGAGTTGAGAGACTGTGGCTTTGCACTCCCCAGGATGGCACAGTGGGCAACCCACCCACTGTAGAGACTTGAGAGACTGTGGCTTTGCACTCCCCAGGATACATCAATGGGCATCGAGCCCCGTCGTGGATCTGGCTTCGCATTCATGTGGCTGAGGTGCCCCCCCTTCCCTTCCCCCTGAGGTGCCTGTAGTATTTCTATCTGATGCCCCAGCAGTGTTCTCTCGGATTTTGGTCAGGTATCTATTGTGGGCCTCGCCCATGCATTTTTGGACTGTTGGTGCACGGACATAGTTGTGTACATATCTGCACTACTTCTTGTATTGTATATATAATTATGACAGATTTCGAGATATATATCAGTATATTTTTGTATGACATGTATATTGGCACATTACAATGTTTGACCGCAATTCGCTTTGTCTTTGCATTCTTCCGGGGGGATTGTGGGTTGTTCATGTGATATTTTTGACTGCATTGGTGTGTATGTTGTGATATGCGAGGGTGGGGGTGGGGGTGTTTGGTGAGTGTCCCCCTAACTTTTGTCTCCCCCCTCCCCCGTGTCGTAGGTGCAGTACTCACCGGTATCTTCGGCACCTACGTCGCTGTTGGTCGTAGAGGAGCAGAAAGACAAGGGCAGGTAGTATATGGAGTTCCGGCTCCATGGAGTCATTGTTCCACATGGAGTGTGTTGAGGTGAGCGTTTTCCCATAGCAAAAGCTGTTTCCGCCGTGTTTTTATCCGCGGTGAATCCGCCCCGGAAAAGGTGGCGGATTGGTGTGTTCTGATACTATGGGTGGTACATTGTCTCCCGCCTGTCTGTTGGCGGTGACCGCCGAGCTGCTTGTCTGTACCGCCGTGGCGGGCGGTGTGTTAAAGTGGCTGTCTTTGTTGGCGGTTTCCCCCAGGGTCATAATTCCCTTTTTTGGTCCGCTGGCCTGTTTGCGGTCTTACCGCCGCTTTAACACCGTCCGCCAGGGTTGTAATGACCCCCTTACTCTTTTTCTTGTAGATTTTCTGGACCGGGACAAAGTCACAAGTTGAATCCGACCTCTCTGGAGCCTTCTTCGGATATGCTTTGCAGGAAGTCTCGGTCAAGGACTCTACGTTCTGAACTAGATGATTTTTTGTTGCAGAAATCTTTGTCCTGACCGGGTTGAAATTGAAGCCAACCTCCCTGGAGCCCTCCTCGGATCCACTGTGCAGGAATCCTCAGTCAACTTTTTACGTTCGGACTTAGAAATGTTTTTGGAGATTTTTCTCTCTGATGTCGGACGACCCTCCACAGTAAGCTGATTTTGATGCCACGTCATTGGATTGCCTTTCCACAAGCCCCCGGTGAAATCCTGGAAGTCTGTGTCTCTGGGGCTTTTCAGCGGTATGGACCTGCAAGTCAGGCCAGGTTGCGGTCGACGTAAGCTGGCTTGACTCAAGACGTTGTGTCGTTCCACTTATGGAGATTTTTTCCAAAGTTGCTCCAAACTTCTCCAAACTTATGGATCTTCTTCCAGAAATTCTTCTAAGGTTATTTAGGTGTCCACAGCTCACCCCAGAGTTCCGGATTTGCTGAGTTGCTCCTTAAGGGGTTAGGACTTCAACTCCCAGAAACCACCTGGTTCAAAGCCAAAAATTACGACAGGTTGTCAATTTCTTCAGAGCTTGATGCAGGGGACTCTGGTCGGCTATTTACTACCTGTAGCATACAGGGATTCCCTTCTTAAAGCAGTAGAAGACAGGAAAAGGTTTTGTTGGTGAAGCCCAAGTGTGTAGCTGGTGCAGTCCTTCTGAGTACAGTGTCCAGGTGCAGGCCAGGGATCCAGTAGAGCAGTCCTCCTTCTTGTCTTGTTTGGGTATGGATCTGAGGTGGGGTGCAGCTCTTTATCCTTGCTTCTGGGGTGGAAAGCAGAGGAGCCTCTTGCCCAATCATGTGCAGGCCACCGCCAGTTTCAGTGACCACTTCCTGGGAAGTGTGGAAAAAATGAGTCCCAGGGGAGCAAAAGTCTTCCAAAATCCAAGATAGCAAAAATTATTTCTTAGAGTTGAGATCTGGATGAGCCCACCCACTGGTGTGTCTAGGTTTTCCATAACACATACCTTTTCCAACCCTCATTTAGTCTAATCAGGGGCACCTAGCTATCAGGATTTGCAGTAAATGGGGGAGGTACAGTTTTGTCCCAAATGTCCTTCCCTCCTTTGAAGACCAGTTTGGATGCTCTTCCCCATCCTGTTCTACCATCTGCTGAGGAAGATCCCCCCCACCAGATGCTTCATTAGTTTCAACCCAGGCCATTTCACACCTCATCAAAGCAGTCTGGCTTAGGCTACCAGAAACTGACCAGTCAAAGAAGGGCACTACAGGTCTAAAGTTGGTAACTTTCAGGAAGAGTTCTAAAAAATCTTTTCAGGTACAAGTTATATTAAGTCCAACACTGGCAAGGTGTTTGATTTATTGTAACAAACAATTTGATACTAAACATGCCATATTTAGTTCCTTCCTATGGAAAAAAAATACTTTATTATTATAAGATAAAGTCTTTCCATGTTAGCCTATTGAGCCCATTCACTATAATCAGGAAAAACGTATTTAGCTATTTTTGCCTGCCAGGGCTTATAAAACATATTTTATAAAGTCCCTGCTTATAGTTACACTGCATCCAAACCTGGGGGCTCTTAGGACATACCTTAGGGGTGACATATGTAAAATAGGGTATCTTTGGACTTTGGAAGTACTTCCAAAGTCGGATTTGGGGTTAACTTCAACTTAAAAGTAGCCAGCAATGCAGGCCTGCCTTTAGAATGGCAACGGGCATCTCAGCAGTGCACCTATGGGTGTGCTACTTGTGCTGGGATCCCTAAACCTACACGACTCACCATATGCTAGGGACTTATAGGTAGGTTGGCACAGCCTAATATAATTAGCCTAGTTTGCATATCCCTTTTAACCAGGGCACAGATCATATGGTAAACACCAGACTAACTGAAAAATGTGGGCAAAACGTTAGGGGGCTTCAGGAGTCAGCCCAGTTTTCCCACACAGGCCCCCTCCAACCAATATGCCCAGGAACCTCAGCCCAACCCTGGGAGAGTTTTCCTGGCTTGTCAGACGTGGAGACAGTGAGGAAACCTGGCTGTCCTTTTGCAGGGCCTACTCTGCCTTACATCCTCCTGTCAGGGTCACTCCCTCTGGGTAGTGAACCCACCCCAACAGTAAAGGGACCCATTTTAAACTGAAACATCCCTCTAGGGGAGGTCTTCTTTCTCTCTCTCTGCGAACTTGAGTAGTGAAGTGCCAACATCCCCTGTCCCTAACTGTGCTAGGGAAACACCTAGCTTACCCACATTTGAGCAACCTTACCATGGCCAACAGGGTCATGGAGCCTACCTTGCTTTTAGCCCGGGGGTCTGCCTCCCAAGCCAAGTGTAGTGCTGCCATGAACGCCAGCACCCAGCAGAGGCTATTGACAGCTGTCAGAACCCAGAACCACACCCTAAGCTCTCCGCTGATAGGTGGGTGGGCTGCTTTAGGGGCAACTGTGGGGTCCTGACACTTCTCTGGCCAGTTAAAGAGTGGCAACACCCTGAAGTTGGACAGCTGCCTGACTACTCAGCACTTCCTTGGGGTCAGGTGAGGCCTCACCAGTACTAACTCTGGGCTCCCCCTACTGGAGCAGAAGGCCTTTGGCTAACTGTACCCTTCCTTTTCCTTTTTCTTGGGAACCCTGGTCTCCTAACTGTAGGGACTGGTTCTCCATGACTTTGGGTTGGGGGCCGCCCTGGGTGGCGACCCCATCTGGGATCAGACTAACCTCGGGGAGGTCATTGCCCAGGTTACAATCTAAGGGGAAGCCAGCACTGACCACCACCCTCTTCCAGTGAAGGATACCCTCCCTCTATAGGGGCACTATGGCTACAGGTTTGGTGGTGACCTCATCTGTGGCTACCCTTGTTTTGCTGGGACATACATGTCTGCTAACACCAACCGGTCACTCACTATGGTAAAGCCCAAGTGTGCAGCTGGTGCAGTCCATATGAGTGTAATGTCCAAGTGCAGGCCAGGGGTGCAGAAGGGCAGTCTTTCTTCTTTTTCTCTTGTTCCTGTAGGGGTCTGAGGTGGGGTGGAGCTCTGCTAATTTTATCCTTGCTCCTGGGGTGGAAAGCACTGCGGGTCTCTTGTCCACCACCATCTTGGGTGAAGTGCAGCAAAAATCAATCCCAGGGAGAAACATTCTTCCAAAATCCAAGATGGGAAAAATTAAATATCAGAGTTTAGACCTGGCTGAGCCCACTCACTGGTGCGGCTACGTTTCCCTTAACACACTCCTTTCCATCCCTTTCTTAATCTAATCAGCATGCACATCTAATTAGAGGGCACTTGGCTGGTTGGGTTTGCAGGAAATGGGCGGAGGTAGAGTGGCTGTCCCAAATGACCTTCCCTCCTTTGAAGACCAGTTTGGCTGCTCTCCCACCATCCTGTCCTACCATCTGCTAAGGCAGATCTCCTCCTACCAGATGCTTCCTTTGTTTCGGCCCAGACCACTTCACACCTCATCAAGGCAGCCTGGCTCAGTCTGCCAGAGGCTGACCAATCAGAAAAGGGCACTACAGGGCTGAAGTTGGTAAATTTCAGAAAGAGTTCTAAAACTATTTTTAGGTACAGGTTATATAAAGTTCAACAGTGGCAAGTTGTTGGATTTATTATAACTTTTAATTTGATGCTAAACATGCCCTATTTAGCTACTTCCTATGGAAAAACAACTTCATTATTTTAAGATAAAGTTTCTCCATGTTAGCCTCTGGAACCTATTCACTACAATGGGGAAAAACAAATGTAGCTATTTTTCCCTCACCAGGGCTTATAAAACATCTTTCATAAAGTCCCTGCTAATACTGCACCCAACCCTAGGGGCACTAAGGGCATACCTTAGGGGTGACGTACATGTAAAATTAAGGTAGCTTAGGACTTTGAAAGTACTTGTAGTTCCAAAGTCAAATTTGGGGTTAATATTAACTTAAAATCAGCCAGCAAGGCAGGCCTGCCTTTAGAATGACACTGGACACCACAGCAGTGTACCTATGGGTGCACTACTGCGCTGGGGTCCCTAAATCTACATGCCCTACCATATACTAGGGACTTATATGTAGGTTGCCACAGCCAATTATAATTAGCCTTCTTTGCATATGCATTTTAATCAGAGCATAGTCCCTGGGACTATTTAGCAGAGCACCCTCAGAGTCAGAAAAATCACAGTATAAGTAAAAAAATAGGGGCAAAAAGTTAGGGGACTTCTGCAGTCAGCCCAGTTTTCCCATACTATAGAAATGTTATCTCCCCGGGTGATTAAACTTTATTTGTGAGTTACCAAGCAGTGCTATTTGGACAAGAGAACACTGGGCTGGTGGTTGCTGTAACAGGAACAGAGCCTCCTGGGCTTAGCAGTCATGTCAATCCCTGTACTACACACACTATAAAAATGTTATCCACCCCTCCCAGCTGAGTCCACTTCAATTGAGAGTTAAGAACCAGGAGACTTTGGACAAGTGGACACTGGTCTGGTGTTTGGAGTTACAGAAACAGAGCCTCCTGAGAGTTGTAGTCATGTAAGTCCTTGTATTACACATAGCATACAAATGGTATCCGCCCAGGTGAGGACACTTTAACTGAGAGATTCTAAAAAGGGTTTTTTGGACAAGAGAACACTGTGTTGGTGTTTGGATTTACAGAAACAGTGCCTCCTGGGAGTTGCAGTGAGGTAACTCTGTACTATACACATTATACAAATGTTGGGTGTTACATATCTGTATGCAATTGCATTTAGGTTTGGGCATACATACCATGAATCATTAGATTATTATTGTATATTGAAAGATTTACAGGCTGGGTTGGACATAAAGCAGGTGATGGACCTTAGTAGCTTTGATGGTGGGTCCAACAATACAGATTGACAGTGTCAACACCCAGATACTCTGGGTACTGAATGCTGGTGGGGTACATGACAAGACAGTGGCAAAAGGTGAGCTATGAGCATGCATGACAAAGCATGTATGGGTAATTTTTCATGCTGTGACTTACCAGGCTCCACTCCCTCAGGTATTTCTATCAAGCCCTCAGGATGTGGGATAGCCAACACCTTCTCAGGGGAAGAGATGTACTAGAACACTCTTGTCCTCTTGGCCGGCATGCAGGTGCCAGGAGACCAGGGAACAGACCTTGTCCCTCACTTTGCTCCACTTCTTCCTGATGTCCTCCTTTGTGCGCAGGGTGGTACCTACAGCATTCACTCTGTTAACAATCCTGTCCCACATTTCAATTTTCCCACTGAGAGGAGTATGCTGCACTTGTGCTCTGAACAATTGTGACTCCAATCTCATGATTTCCTCCACCGTGACTCTTAAGTCATCTTCAGAAAAACTAGAATTTTTAGAATGTGACATGGTGGAAAAAAATAAACAGGTAAAAGTGACTTACTAAACAGGGGAAGTGTAAAAGAGTGTGAATGGACAAACATTTGTGCAGGGTGTTCTATGGGATGGAGAAAAAAGGGGTGCCTAATCTATGGAAAAATGTGAAAATGATGGTCAGTATTCTTCATCGTGCAGTGGAAATGCAAAGGATATTGGTCTGTGAAGAGGTGTGTTTTATAGTGTCCTTTGCAGGTATGTCCACTTGACCAATGTGTTAGATGTGCTGTTTTCAAATTCATCCAACATACACTAGCCTTTTACTTTGCTGTCCATGAACCACCATGGTTCGGACCACCATTAGCTGACCACCATTAAGGGACTGCACCAGCGACCATGTAATTGTAATATAACCTGGTGGTTGGCTGCAGTACAGACAGTGCTGGAGGTCGAACCGCCTATTTCCAGACCGTTGCACAGCTTGGGGGTCTGCCATTTTTGCTTGGCGGTCCTGCCTGTGTAACCCGCAACAGGAGAAGTGTGAAAGACCGCTAGCATGGTGGTCTTTTCAGGACCGCCAACATGGCAGTCTGGCGGTCCGACTGCCAAACATGTACTGAGGCCCTATGTTTTGCCTTACCAAGTGTGTTACTTTATTCCTTGCATTGAATTCTTCTCCACTCCAATTATTAATCCACCATCCTACACTTCCTGTAGAAAAACTATGCTAGACAGTGCACATTCAACTCTGCACCATTGTGCAAGGCTGCGTGCTAGGAATCCTTATTAAAGTATCAGTGCAAGGGATGACAGGAACAGTCTAAAATTGCTATGCACTATTTCCACCTAGCGCATCACAGCTCAGCAGATTTGGTTGTTGCACTGCAGATGAATAGTTTGTCAATCTGGCCCACTATTTCTTTATGAGTGGCATATGGGTGCACCACACCAAGTAGACTACTGTATAAAATAGAAAAATGCAGTGATGGACAAGAAACAGTTTTTAGTTGAAGGGTAAAGTAATAATGCTGACAATTTAGTCTTTCTTTTTATTGTATTTAGTTTCCATCAGCATAATCCCCAAAACGTATCCCCATAAAGATGCTTTCTTAAGTGTTGCATTGATTTAAATATTCTAACTTTATGTACAGACAAAAGCCCTCAACCCTAGTATGTAAATAATATTTTGGTATTACCTGTTGTCCCCTTCACAGTAAGAGATATTTATATTTTAGAAGCTAATAGTATCACTGAAAACCCCGAAGCTGGGGTAGTGTGGTCAGAACAATTTAACGTCAGGTGGCGGGATGATTGTATATGGAGGGTGCGGAGTACAGTGCAGGATTATGAGAGCACTTGAGGTTTTGTTGCGCCAGAGGTTTTTTCCTTTTAGCTCTATTTCACGATTGCTTCTAACCCTTTTCCCTACATCTTTTCAGGATGTTTTGATGAAGTATTTGCATTCTGAATTTAGTTAACGTTTCCAAATAGGCGCATATCTGGAAAGTAACAGAGTATATTACTGTCTAACCTTTTACAAACATGCAATTGTTGCAGAATATTACAAATAATACCTGTACTATTACAGCTTATTTAGCTTAGTGGATAATTGAACATGTCCAAACAATATAGTTGAGTAGGCATGAAATGTATGCATTGGAACTTTCCATAAAGCATCCCACAATGCACAAGCAAAAGAACCAGAAGATGTTCCATTTACATGTCAACTCAGATTTTCTGATTATATTACAAAGCAACTGAAAGCACACGTCAATCACAGCCATTTCCTGAGCTTTGCAATCGGGGCTAAGGCGAAACACTTTGTCAGGTTTCTGCCTGTATTGAAAAAACATTGCTTCCCTTATAATTATCTTGGATTTGCAGGCTGGTTTGCGCATTTGCACATTCACATTGATATTTCAACCTTGCATATCCCATCATCAATACAGAAAATTTCGAATATATTAAGCTTAACAAGGTCTTTGAAGGTTTCACAAGTAGGGAGAGAAGAAGGGAAGGCAGAACATTGCTCTATAAATATGCATGGAATAATATTTCTTTAACGCCATTTCTTTCTTGAGGACCACTGTGATTTCACAATGTAATCATATAGGCATAGAGTGTGCATTTATGCCCAATACGGTTAACAGTTGATTGTCTCAACTTCACTTAGTGTCATATCTGCAAACGGACCATATATGTATGATATGGTGTGCAGTGTGCGAAAAGTCAAACACATCCGCTGTCAGATTTGGTTTGTGTGTGTATATATATATATATACATATATATATATATAATTGACAAAAAGGCGGTGCAACTAGATCAGACACCAAAAGGCTGCACAATATCCAAAGCTCGTTGAATGTAGAGAGTGAAAGTGAGGTTACAAATCACTCATATGTACAAAATCGTTGGCTTCATTTTATTAAATAAGTTCATATAAAGGCAAAAATGATGAAAAACATAGTGAATTAATAAGTGATAAGAACTTTCAAAAATAGTTCCTCAATGCAAAAGTCTTAAAAGTGCCTACAACGAACAAGACAAACACACGCTGTCCCAGCCAAATGTCGACACGTTTCGGCAACAGCCTTCAATATAAATATATTTTACCTACTGACAGTCACCAGTAGGTAGTTATAGTTAGGACCATATTTCCATAGAAAAAGTGTTTTTGGACTAGCCTATACCCTTAGCACCATTTGACGAAATTTCACAAAATTTCCCAAACAAGTGGCCTGGTGATTCTTGTTGCACATTGAAAGTTTTGGGATGATCCGTTAAGCGGGGACCCAGAACAAGGTGGCTCAAAAACATTGCGTTTTCCATGTTACTTCCCATAGAACCTGTCAACACTTCTACAGCCTGAACCACTGGCCGTAATTACACCAAATTTGGCACAAAGCTAGCTGTTAGTACGCAGATTGTGCTTTTTGTTATTTGGTGTAAATGCGTTCAGTAGTTTCGGAGATATTTAGGGGCAAATACATTTGTATATCTCTGGCTGTGAATAATTCAAGAAATTCACACATTTTCGTGAATATGTGTGCGAAAAGAAGCATTGCAATTGGCTGACCACAACCTGACTAGAAAGTTGTGACCGCCAGTTTATTTCATGGTACACAGTCCCCGGGGTGAAAATTGAAATTGAAAGTGGCATAAGGGGTCAGGGTGAAGGTACGCTGATCCCAGGTGTGTGATATAGGTGTGTTTTAGGGGCAATTTATAGGTTTAATATAATTTTGCGTGATGGTGCATGATATTGATTAAAATCTGAAATTTTCATGAATTTTCCGCAATTTATTTGCAAAAAACAGACTCATTCATACACTAATTCATTCTTAGACATGCACTCAGAGGCTCATGCACCCAGTCACACACCCACTCAAACAATCTTGCACCCACTCAAACCTACTCATAAACTCACATAACCACTTTCAGACCCACTCAGACACTTACACACCCACTCAAACCTCCACTGACAGAGACAGGCCCTGTGGCAAACCTGAGCTGTGCATGGCCAAAGGCCGTGCGTGAAGCAGGGTTGAGTGGTTATAACCACTCGCCTGCAAGGCCAGGCCTTGTGACCAACCCCGTGTGAAGTGGGGGTAGGAATAACATATAATAATTTAAATTACTTTCCATTAAAAGACTATAGAAATTCACTGAAAAAAACAAAGGTTACACAGATATTATAGTTAAATTCTGAATTTACTCATTCAAAACCAAAGAAATTCAGCTGTTATATTTAGAGCTCTTTCAAGTAATTATAACTCACGCACTAAGGTAACTATAACTCTTGCCTTCACCATGCACAGCTTATTATTCCACATAATATATAATTGATAAGGTCTTGTATGGCATCTTTGATATCACTGCAACATTTACAATAACATTAATGATAAGAAAACTGTGCATGGCAAGGTTAGTTACAGTTACCTTAGGGCGCGAGTTATAGTTACTTGAAAGAACTCTAACTATAATTGCTCAATTTCTATGATTTTGTACGAGTAAATTCAGAACCTTACTATAACTTTCCTGTAACCTTTGGTTTTTACAGTGGAAAAAATATATATATATATGTATATATACATACAAAATCTGACAGCATATGTGTTTGACTTTTCACGCATTGAACCTCGCCACCTTGAACTCCTGTTAGCTGCCAGCATCATCAGATGTTAAGATGTCAAATAAACACTTCAAGCTGAAGCTCTCCTCTTGCAAACTGCAAGAATCACATCCTAATGTTTTATGTACCTTTGAAGACAGCTGGCCTTGCAGAACCATATGGCTAGATAGACTCCCAATTTCAGTTAAATTGTCAATCAGATTGTAAGTCAAGGACAATTCACACCATAAACGGTAGACATTCAACAATTTTCTTCTACACAGTCAATGCATCTTTAGTAATTCATGCCAGCAAATAGTTACGAAAATATAAGAAAAAGCAGAAAGGGATATGTTCACAAATATTTGGAACCTTTTCAGCTGCTTTAGTTGACCTTGATAATACTTACTATTGTAAGTAGTAGGAAGGGATACCTTTAATCACCATATTAAAAGTGACAGTTATCCCTCCCCGGAAGTGACGTCACTTCCATGACTGGGGACTTCCGGTGTCCCTGAGAGCCCTCCCCTGAAGTGCCATGTGTGTAGGGTGTGTCACGTGGTCTGTGCCCTCGTGGTGTTGTAAAGAAACGCCCTCCCTTTTTGAACTGTGGAATATAAGGAGCTGGTTAGAGCCATCTTCCAAACCGTGAACCATTGCTGAAACAGCTTGTCAAAGAGCCATGAAGAGATACAATCCGCTCGCCAGAAAAACCGCCTCCTCAGGGGCCCTGAACACTATTGGTAGATCTTACCGGACCCTAACACCTCTTACGATGGATGAGAATGCCCAACAGGCTGCCTCTGACGATGGGAATACCGATGTTACGGGTTTTCAAGAGGAACTTTGCCAGCGGCTTGAAAAGCTCCATCTTAAGGATCTGCTGCAACTGTTATCCCCTATTAAGGGTGATAGCAGTGACAGCGAAGTCTCGAAAGATGGTTTAAGTGATGCAGTCAACTTCATCGATATTGAAGATGCTGAAGAATGTGTACCAACACCGAATTCGCCGGTGTATGAAGACATGGGTTTCCAGGTGGACCCAGATCCAGAGGCTGTCGATGTACAGCCGGCCCGTGTAAACTCCGGCGATGCTCTGACCCCAATGGACCTCTGTGAATCGCAAGATTTCAGAGCAGCCACTGAGTGTAGCAAAAATGCTGAGGTTAGTAAAACTCTATAGACAATTTTCAAGTATACGCTGCCATCCTACTTTTTAACTAATAATTTGTCTTTTGCTTTCTGTTTGAACCGTAGAAAACAACTGCAGAAAGAGAGGCTCTAGAGTGGTCTTCGCCAAAGGTTAACGACGTAAATTTTTACTGCTTATGCTGTTCCAGACAGTCTGAAAGTATTACAAGCCAGAACAAAGTGCTGCATTAGAAAAGTGTTTGCACCTACAATAGCCCCGATTTTGAAAATGAAACTCCGGGTGTACACTATGACGCCATATGGCCAGTTAAAGGTTTTGCGGCGGCCGTTGTGAACACGTGTGTTAAACGGGACTATTATGACATGTGTTATGGGCATCAAATTAACGAACCTCAGCAGGAGGCTCACGACTGTCTATACGAATCGTACAATGTGAGAACAATTTGCCACATTTGTAACCGGTTAGACCCCCATAGGGTTTATAAGTTGTTGAAAGTGGTGTACGGGCTGTCAGCTGTGAAGAAGGGTGTCCACATTGACATGGTCAAGGTCTTGGCAACTGCTGTCAATGAGATACAATACGCTGCTGGGCCATGCTCAAACCTCGAACGTATGCAGAGTCTATGTCCCTATTTTTTTTTCAAACGACTGATAGAAAGGGTAATAGAAAGACGAATGTGTGACATTTATTATAAAAACAGAAGGATGAAGTCTTTAGCCCCACGAAAATTGTTTTAAAAAGCAGACCATAACTGTGTTATGTAACGCTCCATACTTACTCACTTTTAGGACGTGTATCAGAGTGTTGCGGGGCAAGATGTCTATGAGTTACACCCTGGCTACATCTGTATCGGGAGATCAATATATGTGCTGGTTTAAGAAAGAATAGCTGAAACAGGTCTCGATAACGGGGAAACATCTGCGGGACTCAGGAGTCGTTGTTTCAAGAGAGGGATATGCGGCCGGCTACGCGCTGTTTGCATTCGACTTGACGCCTGACATGGAAGATGGTGACCACTACAACCTGATCAAAAACGGAAATCTAAAAGCTGAAATACGCTTTACACAGGCCTTGGCGACCAATGTGAACATGGTTGTATTCTCGGTATTTGACAGCGTTTTTCAGGTCAATCACGCCCGTCAACTTATGTTTCACTATCATTAAAAGCTTGTAAATTGGACACTACTGAGATATGGGACTTCTTAAGTAGACATAAATGCGCTAAGAAATACTTTTTAGGTGTGTTTCCTAGCAATAGGTTACCTGAAAAGATAGGCCCAGAAAGACTCCGCACCCTCGTCTTTAACACTGACCCCCATTACAAGGGTGGTACACACTGGGCTGTAATGTTTCTTGATGTAGACAAGGTTATAGTGTTTGACAGGTTATCGTAGTTCCCCGAACATGACATTTATACAAAACCGATATTCAAGTATGTAAAAAAAGCATCACCCATGGTTGTGTATAACAAACTGTGTGTACAGGATTCTCTAGCCGTCACATGTGGGGAGCATTGTATATATTTTGTTAGTAAAACGTCTGAAGGTATGACGTTTAGACATTTTTTAAATCTGTATTCCGCTGATCTAGTAAACAACGACGGCATTGTTATGAAATATGTGAATGAAAAGACTAGGCCCATGTCTAGCATTGTTAAAACAGAATATGGTGTATGCCAAAGGTGTAAGGCTTTGTAAAGCCTCAACTGTACTGATGACTGTCTAAAATAAAAAACATTGTGACCTGAAAACAGACTATGCATTTTTCATTCCCACATCACACATTTTAAAACCATTTAAAAAATAAAAAAAAGATGTCGGACTACTGCTGAAATGTTAAACGCATTTTATTAGAAACAGTTTTCACAAAAAACATGTACAGGGGTAAAAAATAAAATGATGTAAAAATCTTTCGACATGTGAACTTTTTAACAATACTGTACATGGGTGCAAATTTCGGGATCACATTAGAGCGGTAGCCAGGTGTTCATTTTGAACAGTCCCTTTTTAGGCCCCAGAGGTAGAGCAATGCTGCTCCTAGATGGTGTTAGTTGTGGAAAGAAAGGCAACGTCGATACAGCGGGGCTCTGTGTAAAAACACGAAGGGGCGGATGTTTTAAACTTTCAAGCTTACGACGATTCTCTGCATTACCGATAATCATTGAGGGAATGTTGAGTTCTGCAGCGGCACTTAGGAACTGCTCCCAACCTCTAGGAGCGTCTTGTGTCGATAGGGTTTTACTGTGTGTGAGACCCCTGACCAGATCATACATGTGGGAACCAGCAACCGGCTGACCCTTGTAAACGAATTCACCCCGGTCGTTCCACGAGGTCAAATCTTTAGTAGCAGTCATTTTACTGAGCAACATTTGAGCAACCCCTCTATACTTCTGACTGTATTTTTTAAAAGGTCTACGTCAAAGGCATCCGGGGTGGGTGACGGCCCTAGGTCTTGAGGCGCCACAGAGGGTACTGGCTGCTGTTCAGCATCTGAGGTATACAGAGTAAGTTTATTTTTTTCAGAGGTTAGTTGCTTGTAGTACTGTAGAAAGTTTTCAAGGGCTCATGAGTAAAGCCCCGCTTTGTCGTGTGGTTTTAAATCAGTTCGGTTCAAAATGGCTTTGATTTCAGCGTCGAGCCTCTGTATCTCATTTTTGCGTATGTCCCAGGCGTCGGTGGTAGAAGGGCCCAACTGTTCCAGCTGTTGGCGGGGTACAAGGTACATTTTGTGGGCGTGATCCATCAGGGCCTCAACAGGAGCCCTGTGAGTAGGGGTATAGCTATACGTAGCAGCAACCCAATAAAAAACCACCAGACTGTTTGGCCAGTTTCCTTTTAGAAAGGAGCGACGACCTCTTATTGCTGAACTTCTCAATAATTTGGCGCTTTTTCATCAGAACCCAGAACTGGCTCGTTGATATCGGGACATTACCTTTTGGGGTGTTTAGGGCTATTTCTGTAATGGCCGCCACTAAATCATCCGAGGCAGCACAAAGGATAGCCTTTCTTTTAGAGGGGTTGGCTGTGATCAGCATTTTTAGGAGGCCTAAATGACGCCGGAGCCTCGCAGACATGATGGTGACCTTATATTACAAGGTTTAGAATGTAAATGTTATAAAAGTCTTCTTACCGGGTCTTTTAATAGGCTTTGGGACGGGTTTTGGGTGTGTAAGCGTCTGGGAAGTCAGGTGGCAACATACCGGCGCACAGTCTGTAGTCTTCTAGAGTATTGGGTTTTAAATCTACCAGTAAGTAACCGTGGGGTTTTGCGGTAGGATCGTTAAACGCTTCCATGAAAACCTGTGTGTTTCCGGGGTACATTTGTTTAGTTATAATTGATATCTGAAGCTTGTCTTGGGGATTCTTAAATAAGACCAGGTATGAGGCATTGAGAGTTATGGAACGGCTGCTCTTACCGTTGTAAAACAAGTTCTGCACTATGTAACATATGCTCAGATTACGATGATGTGAATATTGAGTAAAAGCCCGCTCAATCTCGGGGTGGTCCCCGCCTTCACGCATGAGGTCGTCCACAACAATCATGTTTACAAGGTGTTTAGGTAACAAGTCATCATCGTTGAGATTACCGGGGATGCCCTCTATAAATCGGATGTGTGGGAACTTTAGGGATAGCTCCGTGTAAAGATCCAGGCAGCAGGAATAAAGCCATACGATGTTGTTAGGGGTCTGAGATAAAACACTGGGAGCGTTTTCTAGCAGTTTCTTTATAAAAAAACTTTTACCGCTATTTGAGGGCCCTGCTAAAATGCAGGAAAAGGGGTGCTGCAACCTGGTGTCCATAGCTGTTGGGGTTCAACCCTCTAATGTCTTTTAATAACCGTACGGTAGGGTTTTATAGTCCTCGGTGAGGACCCTTTTATCAAACACTACTCTTAAGGTTTTATACAGCGGCTGTGTTGTAATTTCCCAGTTTTTTTGGGACCTGACTATGCTTGGGTGGTTTCCGACTATTGATTTGGTGTTTTTGTGATCGCTCAATGTGTAGTACTCTTGCACCAGACCCTTCAGACTGTCAAAGTTAATTTTAACCGTATTGCTGACATTTAAAGTGATACCTTTGACTTTCATGCAAGCCCTGTTGTTAGAGGTCTTGTAACTATAGGTCTTGGGGCCAGAGGAGGTGTATTTGAGTATGTACTCCCCCTTTTCGAGCTCGCTGGTCAAATTCCCTAGATAATCACCCAGCGGAGGATCTTCATCACCCTCTTTACTCACAAAAATAACAGAGTCGGTGTCATGGTACAAACAACGATCCTGAAGCTTATCCAACAAACTGTAAAGCTCTAGCCGCGCGTGAGCAGTTGTGAAGCACGCTATAAAGATGTTTATATTGTTACACGTTGTGGGGTACTCTTTGGCGTATTTCCAACATAGAATGGCCGTCTCATCGTCGATAAATTTACAATTGGAAATGTCATAAGCCAGTGTGAATATCTACTTAAAAAGCTCGTCTGGATCTGTGACGATAGATTTGTTTGACAAATTGGTACACTGTGCGAATTTTCCCCACAAGGAATTGAGACAGAGCTTAGCTAGCTGACGGCGGGCGGTGTTAACTTTAATGAACACAGGTCTCAGTTTAATACCCTCGCAAGCTTTGTAATCAGAGTTATACTTTTTCTTTGAGGGCTCATCGACACACCAGTCTGGATACCCCAAGGCCTCCTGTTTGCCTCTGAGAAACAAGTTGATGTGCTCAGAAAAGAGCTGGGTTGTGGTGTTTGGAAAGTGCCAAATTTCCAGGATCTTTCTCGAGGGCCGTCTGCACTTCAATGGTACACCATGTCCCCTCCAGCAGCCTCTGCTCATCACTATGCAGGCATTCGCTAGTCTGTTTACTTTCAGCGCATGCTTGACATAGGGGGAACATTAGCTTACCGTCAACTCTATACGGGAGCACCGGAAAGTAAAGTTTCTGCGGAGGGTGAATCTGGCACTTAACGATTCCAAAGTACTCTTTGAGAGGCTTAAAGTTCCTGTATATGATCGTAGGATGCCCCACAGGGTACAACTTCACCTTATTCACAAACGGATACAGACTAGTGAAGTCGTAGTAGTGTATTTTCTCACCCTCCCCAGCTACGCAGTACAATTGTATGGCGTTTGTACGACCTCCGAATAAGGCGTCGCGGGGTTCCAACGGTGAAGGTCACTGCTGCCTCTTAGTAAAAGTGCCCAATTCGCCATCTTTCGCTAGCTCCTCTACCCACTCGTGTTCCCAGAGAGTTCTCAGACCAAGGCCACAACTCTCAATATACTGCGCCTTCACCAGAGTCCCACGGTGCAGATGTTCAATCGTGGTGCCCTGCAGTCTATTAAACTTGTGGGGTTTGTAACACCGGGGGCACCTGTGGTAAAAGCAACCGTTGAACTCAAAGGCACCCCGTTAATTAATGCATACCCATCTAGGTAGTAGCTACCCAGACGGTTTTCGCCGCCCTGCAAAGCATGCTGAATGAAGATGTTCTCATTCGCCGAGACGTACATGAGCCACTGAATAGACGGGGTGGAGTAACGTTTCTGTTTACCGTTATAGAGGTCAGGCGGTACTAAAGCGATAGTTCCATACAATAAAAAACATGTGTTTATAAATAGACATACACAGTGAAGGCAAAGTAATGTTTTGAAAAGGGTCTAGGTATTCAGTTTTTTTTTTTTTTATACTCTTGCGTGATTTGTTTTTAATAAACCTGACCCGTTTCGTCATCGTCACCACAACGTCTATGAAAAGGTTGCACGCCTTTCGCAATATCATAACATCCGCCTGACAGTTAGCTTTCAATTCGGTTTGAAAATGAAACGATTTTTCACGGTTTTCATCGTACCACTGTGGAAAACTCTCTTTTTCAGAGGGCATCATGTACTCGTAATCATAACTGTCGGGCGGAGGCATAGGTCCGCTGTAATTCTGATTCGCCCATGTGTTAAAAAAGTGAGGGAAATAACCTTTACAACCTTCAAAACCAAAGGCTTCTGACAGCTTGCTCAACTTCATGGGCAGAAAATTCAAGGTGTCTATGAACCTAATGTCAAAAGGCACAACCTTTAGCAACATTAGTTTGGAACCTTGGGTAATGAGATTAACGGCCAGCTTTTCACGTATCAGGTCGTGGATAATGAAGAACGAATCATATACTTTGGATTTGTGAGCCAGAAATGTATACTCCTGGTATCGCGGTTGCATGAACGTGTTGAGGAAATCATTCACGCTTGACCGCCCTTCAAACTCCCAGCTTCCATCACCTGTTAGATGGTGGGCGTAAATGTAGTTTGGCTGGTGCACACCCGTCTCTTACATACACTCTATATCAAATACGATATAGTCTTCTGTTTGTTTCTGGTGGTGGCTTCTAAGCATGTAACACGAGTGTGTTGTTCCGACTATAAAAGCTGCTGTACACCTAGGACATTGCATACCTTTACAATTGTGCTTGACAGGCTTGTAACGGCCGCAAACCCTACAGTCCGCTTTACGGACACACTGGGCTAGGTTGATGTGCATGTTTAAGCAGTCTTGCGACCGACAAAACATCTTGCATGTGGCGCAGTTCACTTTCTGAGTGTCGTCGTTGACGTACCCATCCCTTTGACACATTTTACAGTGTAATTCACACTGATGTTTGGTCCTGTTGTTGTATATGTGATCGCAATGCTCACACACATACTTGGCACCTAGAATACCCATCAGGTTCAAGACACCGTAAAAGTGGTTTTCATGATGTAGCACATAAACGGTCTTGTTTTTCACACCTTCATTGGTAGTGAAGTACCTCCACGTATAGAACTTTTACCATCACGGCAAAGTGGTTCTCAAAAAGTCCCAGGTTGCCAAAACCAACCATTCTGTCGGACGGTAGTTGAAGCGCTTCATGGGCTGCTGCCGCCATCAACATAATAACGGCGTCTGGGTTAGAGCGGTCCACCAACAACCCTGCAATGCTCGCTGCCAGACACATATTGGTAACTCCAGGTATTAAAGTCGAGCAACCAACAAGATTTCTTGCCGATGATTTTACTGTACATCACGCTCTTTAAGGTTCTGGAAGCACCACCCTCGCGACCCCTAACAACGAGGATGATGATTCTAAAGGACCCGTACGCCAGTAATTCAGCCTTGCTCTGCAAAAGTTTAGATAGGTTTTCTAAAAATGTCACATCGTCAAACACATCCCGAGACGACCGTCTGGTGAACAGGGGACTATTGAGACCCTGTCCCTAAAAACACATCTGAAAGAAATCGTTAGGCCCCACATCGTGTAACAATCGTTCGATTAGCGTTTGCACAGCCTGATGTATAGCTATAACGCCATGATCTGAGGAGTGTAGGCGATCAAGGTTAACAAACCTAAACTCCTCATTGTGCTCTGTAGCGTTAAACCGCTCTACAACGCGACTATACTGTCTCACACTTTCCATAAACACTGGTTCTGAAGCCTCAGTATGAGAATTACTGGTTGTTGGAGAGCTCCCGGGGGTATCAACCACAGGTAGGTGGCTATGGTTAGCTGTAGGTGTGTTTTTAGACCTTCGGGTAACGCAGGGTCTGGCTTTCTTTAACTTTTTTATTACAAGCTTGCGGTTTCTAGCGCTACCAATCTACTTTGGCTTCTTATGGGTCCATCTGGTTTCTGGTAACCGCCCCCGCCGATCTGAACAATATTTGGGGTGTTTACAAGTGGTGCCACTGACACTTCACCTACTGTGGGTGGGTGTCCTTCAGATTGTTTAGGGCTGAGACTGCTCTGACCATCACCCCCAGAGGGCCTGTAAATACCATCAGCAACTCCTAACTCTATATTTTGAGGCCTTATGGGCTGTGGTTTTGGTGGCTCACATGGCTTCTGACTTTTGAGCGCGCATAAAACTCTTAGAGCTCTACTGAGCAAGTGCTGGGTCTTCTTTTTATATTTAGACCTAATGCCTATTGTATCGGTAAATGTTGCTCTCACAGTCCCCTGGTCTGCATGCTCGCCTAGTCACGCTGGTATGTTACCCATGTCTACAACTGCTGAAGTGCAAGCTTGGACCACCATGCTTCTACATTGAGCCAACAGCTGTTTTAAAGCCTTCATGTTAGCCGTGGATGCCCCTGTATTACAGCAGTTCTTACTCAATTTTAAAGTTTTTAGACGGAGTTGGAATTTTAACTGTCTAACCGACTGATGTATTTCTTTTATGTAGGTGTCCAGAACTCTAGTACGGTTTGAAGGGTTGGTTTCAAGGTCAGTATTTGAGACATTAGAGGTGTGATTGCCAACTCCCAGAGCAGCCCCTGTTATAGGACAATGTTTGACATTATCACCCCCATTCACTGCTGATGGACCGGAGCAGGACGTAAAAACAGGGTTCCAGTGTGAACACCCCTGAGTTTGAGAGGCCTGATCATCGCTTGAGGGTGTTCCAAACCTCCGATTTTGCAACCCGCTACACCCTATACTGCTGGCGGGGTATATTGATGAGGATGCTGAAGACTACTGCGCACAGGCACTTGGTGCAGGACTGGTGGGGTCATATGCCCCTGGTGGTGTATCGGGGGACATCAGACATGGGGAGGCTAAAGGTTTATCGTAATAACTGATGGCCGCTGATGTAGAGGCAGTGCTGTGGCAGCGTGATGCTGATTGAGACAGTTCTGATTGTAATCTTGAGGGGGTCATCTTAGAAGTGTCACGGGGGGATGCAGGACTTCAGAACTCTGGGCAGTATCAGCTAGAGCCTTAAGAAGTCCTATACAATGGGAATAAGGATCCTCTACGGGGTGATCATTTTCCAATTGCAAGTCATGTAACCGGGGTGGACTAAGTGTACAGACTGGAGGGGTTAGGGCGTTGACAGACCCATCTGTATTAGAACGTTGGGACATACGTGGAACCGGCTGCACCTTAACAACATTTTTAAAAGATACGTCTAAAGGCACAGATTGTAGCTCAGGGGTCTGCAACTTCTTCCTACGATTCTTTAATGACAGACGATTTATTTTAGGATTGCTGCACTGCTTTGGGGTCCCTCCAGAGGCCTCACACGGTACAAACTGCTGGGCGTTTGGGGTTGTAAGCACGACAATGTCCGAGTGTCCAAGCCACCTCCCTGGGGTAGTTGTTGCATAAGTGTTCATGGTACTGGCCATGCTCTTTATGACTGCTGGTGTGGTATAGTTAAGAGCTGTACCTGGACCATGATCGGTGTCTGTAGAGCAGCTGCAGGATTGGTCTTGGGGGTCTGTGCGGTTCACGAGTACCAATGGCGCTATGGGGTTTTGAACTGTCACGGTGTTGACCTTTAAAGATGACCTCAGCAATTTAGGCAGATGGCTGGCGCCTCTGGAGCTCTTGTGGGATGACTCTAGGATGTAAAGATAGCAAAACACATATTAGGGTTTGTTATAGCTACTATACCTGTGGGGGTGTGGTGAAAGAGGTTTGAGACACACTAATTCATGTATACATCTAGTTCTACAGTTTCTAAAACTCACCTGGGGTTTTCCGACGTGATGGCCCCTTCTTGATGGGTGGGCCGTCCTTAGACGCTGGGGACTTCCTTTTGCGGACAGTGTTTTTAAAGCTCCCATCCAGATTCAGGGTCACTTCTCCCTCAGGGGGACCTTAGGGATAAAAAGAAAAAAGAAAAAAAAAATGTTACATTTACAATATAATACATAGACTATACGAACTCCCTGAGGGTTCCCAATATAGGGATGGTTGTTGTTTTTTTTTAGATTTTCAGGGGGTTTACACAAGAACCGCATTATTTACCTGTAAAAGCGCTATCCTGACACATTGTGCATGGCCCGTCTTGAACCTGGAGGATTTGCTGTAGAGCAGCAACCGTAAGCTGTAGTTCTGCATCATAACCTGTACAAGCCCACAGACACATGGGAAGTCGTTAACGGTAAAATAAAAAAAATAACAATCATGACAACTCTGTTTAGAATGCCCTGTAACTCACTCTGTTGCACTGTCTCCATTTCCACAGGGATCGCAGCAGTCTCTTGGAGGTCCTACGTACACGAGAGACAGAATTGCCTTTAAAACACAACTCGTTTCATGTTATATGCATGAGCCCTTCATAAAAGCATGCCAAGTGTTGTGGAAGTATAATACACTTCAACATTTGTAAAGCTTTTCTCAAAAACTATAAAAGATTTAATAAACAGAGACCACATGGTGGCGATATAACACAATACAAACTCTAGGATTCACTCTATAATCCATTATTTATATAATTCTCAGGGCTCCACAAGCTTATTTTACACATATTACACGACAGTCAAAGGTCTTTATAATGTTGTGTAATTACAACATTTGTAAAAATATATAACACAACCTATTTAAAAAACGTTACAGTTCCTAGAATTTAAATATGTACAATAGACTGGAAACCGGATCCTAGGATCCATGCCGGGTTTTCACCTCTGCTCAACATGGCTCTAAACCATGTGTGGGGGCGGAGCTCAGTCTAAACTCCAGGCTGAACCAACCCCACCAACACATTTACAGTCTTTGTTTAAAAATGCCTGTCTGTGGATGCAGCATGTGTGAGGACCAGGGTTTTCAAGGACATCAACCTAGGACGCCAGACCCTCCTGATCTAAGGTGAGTGGATGGGGGCATTGTGGGGTCTGAGGGTATTTTTGTAAATTATTTTTATTTTAATTTATTTCAATATCTTTTTTTTTTTATTATTTATGTGATTTAAAAAAAAAAAAAAAACCTTGTAGACCCCCAGGGGCCCCTAAAACCCCAGGGTCACACTTGCCATATTTTAATTATTTTATAAAACAAAATCAGCCCTATGGGACCCTGGGGACCTGGAACACGAGTCCCAGAGGCCCCCAAAAACCACAGAGCACTAGAGCCCTATATATATATGTTATTTTATTATTATTATTATTTTTTTTTAAATGTAAAACTGTAAGGGCCAAAGGCCCAAGCGCGCGTGGCCAGAGCTCCATAGGCCCTGGCCTCGCGCCATTACTTCATTAGCACAAGTGCTGCACTCTGGCGGCAATCGATCGGCTCCCCGAAGCCTCATGGAACACCACAAGGCCTCGAGGGGCCGATCGGAAGAAGGTTTAATTACAGAGAATGCCGCTAAAACACGTGCGGCAGTCTCTGTAATTAAAACTCCCGCGCCGGCTCTCAGAAGCTGCTGGGGTGCTCCCCAGCGGCTTCTGAGAGCCGGCTTGCTCATTCACAGAAAAGGGGTCTCCAAGGCTGCGGACGCTCGGAGACCCCGTTATCAGTTTCACAGAGCTCTGCTCCGAGGGCGCGTGGCCCTCGGAGCAGAGATCTGTAAAGCTGATAACAGGGTCTCCGGGCATCCGCAGCCACGGAGACCGGTGTAATTAATTCCACAGAGCTCTGATCAGAGGGGTGCGCGGCACTCTGAGCAGGGATCTGTCAAGCTGATAACACGGTCTCCGGGCATCCGCGGACGCTCGGAGACCGTTGTAATTATTAACTAAGGTGAAACTGCTCTCAGAGACAGCTTGGTCTCTGAGAGCAGTTTAGCCTTAGTTAATAATTACACCGATCTCCGGGCGGCTAAGGCGAAACTGCTCTCAGAGACCATGCTGTCTCTGAGAGCAGCGTGGAGTAATGTTAATAACGGGCTCCCCAGAGCGGGGGACTGCTCTTGGGAGCACTGTTATTAACATTACCCTGCACTGCTCTCAGAGACAGCCTGGTCTCTGAGAGCAGCGTGGAAAAAGGTCTGTTCTGGGGAGCCCTGTTATTACATTACTCCGCGCTGCCCTCAGAGACATCCTGGGCTCTGAGAGCAGCGCGGAAAAAAAGTTAATAACGGGACTCCCCAGAGCTCTGGGCCTGCTCTGGGAGCACTGTTATTAATTTTAGAGCTCCGTGCACCGCAACGCGGAGAGCGGAGCCCTAAAGTTAATAACAATGCAACCCCAATACCGCCCCGTAGCTCTGGGGAGCCCCGTTATTAAGGCCTCAGAGCTGTTCTCAGAGACCACTTTGTCTCTGAGAACAGTTCAGAAAAGTTAATAGCGTGGGGTCCCAGAGCGCTGGATATCTCTGGGGAGTACCAGAACCATACTGTACAACTTAAACCCTACAGTCACCCCTCAAAATACAGCCCCACAAAAATACCTACCCATGCATAACCACAGAACCAACCAGTACAAATTAAGCCCTACAGCCAACCCCCCCAAAATAAGTGCAGACCATCACAAATACATACAGATGCATAACCCCAGAACCCACATGTACAAATTAAGCATGACCAGCACCCCACAAGATAAGTGCTGACCTTCAAAAATACATACCCATATATGGCACCAGAAACAGCATGTACAAATTAAGCATGGGCTACACCTTCAAAATAAAATACAGCCCCTCTAAATACAGGGGCATACATAACCCCCTGAACATACAATTACAAATTAAGCCGCACCCCACCACCCCACAACATTAAGTGCAGACCCTCAAGATACATGCACATACATAAACCCAGAGCCATCCAGAACAAATTAAGCCCTACAACCACCCCACAAAATAAGTACAGACCCTAAAAAATACCTTCACGTACATAGCCCCAGAACCATCAAGTACAACTTAAGCCCTACAGCCAGCCCACAAAACAAGTGCTGACCCTAAAAAGTACAGAAAACTGCATAACCCCAGAACCATCATGTACAAATTAAGCATTACCAGCCCAACCCCTAAATCAAGTGGAGACCCTAAAAAATACAGACAACTGCATAACACCATAATCCACATGTACAAATTAAACAATACCAACCCCAAAATTAAGTGTAGACCCTCAAAATACATTAACATACGTAGCCCCAGAACCAACAAGCACAAATTAAGCAATACCAACCACAAAATAAATACAGATCCTAAAAATACATTAACATACACAGCCCCAGAACCAGCAAGTACAAATCAAGCAATACCACCCACAAAATAAATGCTGACCACCAAAAATACAGACAAATGCATAACCCCAGAATCCACAAATTAAGCAATACCATCCCAACCCCAAAATTAAGTGCAGACCCTCAAAATACAGGCACATACATAACCCCTGAACCTATAAGTACAAATTAAACATTTTAGTCAGCAGATTACAGCTGACTAACTCCCAATATACATTAATATCATTTTTAAAAACATGTGCATTTTACACTGCTGGGTATAGTTAAAAAATAAATAAAAAGGTTGGGGCTTACATCCATGTTAAACTATAATAGAAAATATACAGACACCACGTAGTTACAGAACTTACGTAGAAGAGGTTTAGCATCAACAGTCTGTGCTGGGGTCTTCATATTTTTCTCCTTGAGGGTATCTGGAAGCCTAAACTCTCTGTAAGTGCCCAGTGTGTATTTGAGAAAAAGACCCCCTGTGAATGTGGGGGTTGTTTTTATATGGGTCGCCCTATTGATTACGCATAGGTTTTTTTGTGATGGGTTGGGCTTAGAAGTAGGCATCTGTTTTAGGTTTACAATGTCTAAACTATTATTTTTTTTTTTTTTAAACTGTATGGTCACTTTAGATTCTGACATCTGCTGACCACCTTTGGGACATGGCCTGGGAACTCCACGTGCTACATCTGTTTTAGATTTACAATGTCTGGCTCCTGTTTATCTCAAAACTATTTTAACTGTATGGGCAGTTTAGACTCTGACATCTGCTGAACACCTTTGGACACTGGCCTGGGAACCCCTCTCTGGCATATGTTGAACACCTGTGGTCCCTTGCCTGGGAACTCTTAGTGCTACATCTATTTTAGGCATGCATTTCTACCATGATTGGCTGGCTCTAACAAGCATATCATTTGACTAGCCCCTCTTTTAGGATTAGCCAACAGCTTGGAGGTTTGACCAGCCCCTCTTTTCGGATTAGCCAGCACTGTGGAGGTTTGGTCAGACCGCCCCCTTCGCCGCCCTGTGCAGAGATCCCCTAGCAGTCACTTGCCCCTAATTGTCTGACATGTCCAGACCTGTCCTCACAGGCTCTGAAAACACTTGCACAACACAAAGGCCCACATCTTACAAAAGCCCATAGACCAGCACCCAGGGGGCTAGGACACAGCCACATAGCTACCACCTGACACCATGAGGTCACAAACCACATGGCACTTCCGGGGAGGGCTCTCAGGGACACCGGAAGTCCCAGTCACGGAAGTGACGTCACTTCCGGGGAGGGATAACTGTCACTTTTAATATGGTGATTAAAGGTATCCCTTCCTACTACTGGTGTATAGTAAAACAGTAATAATACCATAAGGTAATTCAATATAAAAAGTTTGGGTGACGTTTTGGGAATTCTAACATGAAGAAATAAAGGAAGGAGACTATTTGTACTCCCACTTAAATTTCACTTACATTGGGGGTCACAGATCAAATGCAGACAAAAGGCCTTTCGATTTTTAAGGGAGAATAATGCATCCTCATTGTAGGGTTTAAGGACACCTTAGGTGCACTGAGGGTCCCGTCTGCTAAAAAGATGACACAGAGAACTTGGTTGATGCAGATGTATAAATGCCAAAACGTTTTATGGACTTCGTCAGGAAATTAAGCCTTGTTGTCCTTCACTGCACAGAAACCTAATGTCACTACTATACCCTACAAATACCCATAAATGCATTCATTTTCACTTGTATTTTAATTAAGGAAGTGAACCTCATTTTCAAGCTTGGACATTCTAGGAAAAAGTGCTATACTGTAAGCCGCATTATAAAAAATTCTATTATCATCCATTTGTTCACTGAATATTTCTTAAACTGTGGACGTTTGTGACTGTTAACCTTTAGCTCTGGTTGATTATGTGAGACCATTTCTGCCTCCTTGCTCTTTACCAGAAGCCAAATAGGTATCGCAACAATTTATGTCACTTCTCCGGCCCATAGTTTTGCTGGTTTATGAACTCTGTGTACTCTGACCCAGGCTAAACAGCAGTGAAGTATCTATGCTACCCCTGATTGCCATAGTTAACTTGCCGACATGTCCCTAGTATAAGGTGTAGGAAACAAACTCAGGACTAGGAAGTCAAATTTCACTTGTAGACTGCAGAACAGATGGTGCCATCCCCAGAGCCTGTAAAACAGAGCTTCAAAACTAACACGTGTAGCCTGACTGCAGCAGCCCAAAAACCTTCTATCAAACCTGACAAAATAACCTTTTTCGACAGGCAGGAAACCATACTTTTAAATATTAAGATTACAACCCAGATCATAAACTTTAATGTTTCGCTTTTAACAGGAACCGGTTACAAAAGCAATTCAAAGACAATTTTAATACTGGTTCAAAATTCAATTTAACGGTAACGTCAGATTTTTATTCAATAGTTATAAAAATTAGTTACTTCTAGAAAGTTAACTTTTATGTGCCTCTACCTCCTGTACCCTAATTAGCATTTGCATACCTCCAGCTGTCACTCAAGCTTTTGAGATGCGGAAACTGCTACTAGATCAGGAACAGTGTGTCGGGTGTGTACAAATGTTTGTCTTCCCCTTAGTTTAGTTTAGTTTTAGTTTTATAGATCTATAGAGCGCGTAGTTACCCAGAGGCATCCCAGCGCTAACCACACATAACTAAATGAGGAAAGGAAAGGAGTGAATTAGTTGCAGAAAATAATAGTTTTTAGTTTTTTCCTGAAAAGTCGCTCTGAAGGTTCATGGCGGAGCTCAGAGGGGAGAGCATTCCAGAGGCGCGCGGCCTTGCTGGAGAAGGAATTACTTCCCCAGGCTCTCTTGGACCGGGAGATATGAGCATTCCGGAGAGAAGATGATCTCAAGCTTCTTGATGGAGTATAAAAAAAAATCAGTTTTCTGAAAAAAGTCTGACCCCCACCATGTAGGACCCTATGAGCAATACAGAGTGCTTTAAAATGAATCCGCTCCTTAATAGGGAGCCAATGAAGAGTCGAAATAGCCGGCTTCGCAGAGGAATGTTTAGGTAGCTGAATGAGAAGTCTCGCTGCTGCATTTTGCACTCTCTGCAACTTATTTATCACATAAAGCGGGGAGCTAAGACCTGAAGACCTGTTAAGAAATTAAGACACCTAAGAACTACTTTTAAGACACCTAAGAACTTCATTAACTTGCAGAGGGGCCTGCCTGCTTACAAGTAAATGTAAGGTGAGATGTGAAGAAGTCAACACTTTTTACCCTATGCCAGGCTGGCACCACAATTGAAAGGGAGATACCAGAACCAGCTTTGAGTAACCACAGAGGTTGGGGTTGTTCATGGCCCTGGCCCCACCTCGTAGTAGGCACACAAGCTCTGCACAAAAGAATAAGTGTTATCCATCTTGAATTTAAGGAGTAAGATGCACTGTGGGGTTGTTTGCAGTAGGGCCAACATGACCTGCTGCAAAAGTCACAGAGTTGCCCCTGGGAACTTTTATTCTATTGATTAGGGAGGAGTGAGAAGCCCCCCTGCCCATCTGCTGTCAATCAAAAATATTGCTTCCCAAGGCACCCTCCTCAGAACATTTTCTGGACCTGCGTAAAGAGATCACAAGAGGACTAGACCCTGATTGCCGTATTCCGAATGGAGCCTTGAAGGATTGCACCTTCTCCATTTTGTACCCAGAGCAAGTGGACTTCAAGTGTCAGTTGGCTGACCTGTGTGGCTACAAGAACTCATCAAACTGCAAGAGGACTTCTTCCTAAAATGACTGGCACCAACTGGAACTTGATTGTGGCCTCTGCAGCAGTGATTACCGGTCCCTAAGTGCTGTCCCTGAGGTCCTTAGAGCCTTAGCTGTGCCCAGTGGAGCAGCTCCATAATTTTGAAAAAGTTGGTACTAGAAAAATGTTTGCCTGTCAAAAACTACTGGCACCATCATGGCAAAAGTGTCTGATTTCAAGGAACTTTCTTCATATACAGCTACAGGCTTGACCAGCCAGAGGAATTGAGCTCCATAAAAAAGATCAAATCACAAGGTAAAATCTTTGGCCAGGATGAACCCACTTAGTGCATCTTAGTCAGGCTCCACCTTGGCTGGCATGAATTCGCACCTATGTCCTGGCCTGTCCCTTCCATACACTCATCTTCAATGGCGATTTGTTCTTTCTATGTGTGCTGCAGAATGCATAGAAAGAGCAAAAAATGAGGAGGAAATGAAAACATTTCTCCTCATTGTACCATGCTAAATCCAGCCTTGGGGTGGCATTAGATTTAACAAAAACGTGTAAATCTGGGGCAGCGTCAAAATGCAATGGGTGCTACTGTGGCATGCCCACAGCAACACCCATTGCACGCACCTTCTATGCAAAGTGCTGGTTGTGAAGGGGCTGTATTTACAAGGTGGTGTTAAGCAACAAAAAGTGGCCAACGGCACCTTCTACATTTGGCACAGTGATTATCGCCCCCACACTCCGGTGGCGATAGGGCCTTGTAAATCTGACATTGAATCTTTTTTCTGAAGCTTTTTCTCTTATCATCGATCAAGGCTCCTTTTCAGGCTGGCTAGCAATGCAGCATCATTAGCTTGGCTCAGAGCACGGTCTCAGACGATTTATGGAAGTCTTGTAGACGGGTAAAAACTTCAGAGCTTAAGCAAGATGAGCTTTGAAATTAAGGCGGCGTTGAAGTTTGACGTAACCGGCTTGACTCTCATCGACAGGTCAGTCACCTTACGGAGCTCTTTTACAAAGTTGCTCCAAAAGTCTAGATCTTCTTCATTACAGAGATCCTTATAGGTGTCTTGCAGTGTCCATGGTTTAAGAAGCTCTGAGATTCTGTACTGAATGTTCTCATCCAACCTCACTTCTATTTTGCCTTTAAGTGTAGTGTTTAGAAGCTGCAAATTTTTTTCAGCTTATATACACTCATACTTTTTTAATATACTTTGTTATAGTATAGCCTAATACACCTGTAAAATCTCTTTGCTGCTGTCTAACGTTTATGCTAATATCTGTTAATATTTGTAGTTGTGTAACCTTTATGTTAATATTTGTTTTCCACTGCAAATCTTAAGTCAGAAAGATAGCAATCCTCCTCCACTCTCAATAGAAAAGTATCAATAATTGCTACCTTTCCCACTGTGTTCGCACTCATAGTGCTGTACTTAGCAAATCATAGATTTCCTTTCATCTTTTATTCTTGTTAGCGCACTTATAAGTGGTCACTATTTGTTAACCCTTTCATTGTTGTGAATTTCAAGACATACACTCCCTACTGAGGAATTTTTGTACACCAGTCTGCTTTTTAGTTTTGCTCTGAACTCCTTTTTGTTTCCTTCCCCCCACACTCTTTTATCTTTTTTTCCATGGTAACCATGTTTCCAATAGTCACTGCCTACCAGTAGGTCAAAAGTTCACAAAACCTTTTCTCAAGAGGAACCTTGGTTTACCTAATGTAAATATTACTTGGTTGGCCAAAGAGTGTTAAAGTGGCATCAAATGCTGCATTTGGTTGAAAGCATTATGGATTGCCAAAATCCAGATGTCATGATTGTGCATTGTAGTAGCAATGACCTAGGCACAATTACTGGGATAGGCCTAGAGATTCTAATGAAGGGTGCCTTTTGGAAATTAATAACACATTTCCCACATACTGCCTTAGGATTCTCCAACAATTACCAAACACAATGGTGGCAGCAGTCAAACTAATTTTCACAGATAGAGAAATCTAGGAAACATGTCACTAAAACTCTTTCTGCATGCCTTCAAGACCACAATATGGGCTCTATATACCATAACAACGTATGCTTTGTTATGAATGGAATATATTAAAAAGACAGAGTGCATTTCACTGACGGAGGCAACAAGGACTTGCTCAACAACTTAAAATATTGCATCCTGTTCTATGTGTAACTATCATCTACACATCATAAACACGAAGGCTGTTTTCTGAGTCAACCCTTTTCCCATAAACTGGTTCTTTTTGTTTTCAAATCCTTTTTATCAATTTATCACTCGGTTCTGCTGATTCACTGTAGATTCCCATCCAAATAGGGTGTCTGTCTACTATATAGTGAAAGGATCTACAATGGATCCATGGATCCGATGTTGCTGTTTGGGTGTGTGAGTGGTTGTGTAAGTGCCTGTGTAGGTGTGTTAGTGTGTGTGTAGGTGGTCGTATGGGTGTGTACATGGCTGTGTGAGTGTGTAAGTGGTTGTGTGAGTGCCTGTGTGAATCTGTGAGCAGTGTGTGAGTGGTTATCTGCAGATCTTAGTGGATGTATCAGTGATTGGATGTCTGAGTGAGTATGTGAGTGGTTGTAGGGGTCTGGGAATGGGGTGTTATAGTGGTTTTGTGCGCCCTTTATTGGGTGTGTGTGTGTGAATTGTGGGTGGGTATGTGAGTGCCTATGTGGGTCTGTGTGTGGGTGTGGCAATGGTTTTGTGGGCCTGTGAGTTGGTGTATGCCTGTGTGAATGGATGGGTGAGTGGCAGTGTGGGTCTGTGAGTGGGTGTGATAGCGGTTGTGTCGATCTGTGAGTGGTTGTGTGAGTGGATCTGTGAGTGGGTTTATGTCTTTTTAATTGGGATCTGGATTTGCGATCTATCGCAAATTTACTTGGGGGCTGTGAAGAGTGTTGCAATGGATCTGCCAATCGTCATGCTTCCCAAAAAAACATTTTTGGGCAATTACTTGCCTGTGAGGGATCCCTCAGAGACCCCACCATAAGTCCTATCTGGTCAGAACACCTCCATCCTGACCCCTTATATCCTATTTTATTTTTAATCCTCCACCCCCTAGAGAACTATGTCCTGATTCACAAAATGGTGGCAGCAACTTTCCTGTCAGGTTTTGTCCAGCCAATCCTGGCATTGCTTTTGGCGCATTGATCTGCTTCTCTAGAAATACATTAATCTTTTTTCTCTAATAGCTGCAAAACTACCAAACAGATTTACATCAAATTACAAAAAGAGATTTTTCTGGACCAAGATCTTGCTTTCTGCTAAAGTTGTTGTATTTTCATCTAGAAGTTCAGGCTGTAGTTGTGTCAAGAATCCCTATGAGAAATTGCATGGAGAAACCATATTTTTGGGACTAACCCTTTCTCTCAGGCCCCTCTTGGTGGATTCAGACAGCAGCTGAAGTGAGTGGTAAACTGGTTTTGAAAATTTCATAAGGGTTCAAAAAACAATAACAATGTTATTAATAAAGCAAAAAAAAGGTTTTTCCTATAGAAACTACATCCTAAGTATACCTACCTATTGGCAACTGCCAGTAGGTAATTGTACTTTAACCAAAAGCTAAAGTAACATTATAGTTAGGTGAATATGTCAGTGACAACATTAATGTTTTAACTACAAAAAAACACAGACGTTCAACAGTTATAATTAACAGAGCTGACCATAACTTGCAACCCTGCCATAGCCTGTTTCTGTTCCTATATATTACATCACTCATGACATGTTCTGACATCATTTATGACATCACCGGTGCCATCTCAAATGACATTATTGATGACTTCACTGATGATATCATCCAATAAATGTGTTAGTTTGTTTTATAGTTTACATAGTGGTGGGTAACATCCATATTACTTCTCTACCTTATTTGCTACAGCCTGTGTCCAGCTAATGGGTATATTTATAAAACATATGCTTCTATTGCATCATAGGTGTGAAGAAGTATTGAACATGTTATAAATCTTTGGACTGAAGACACAGACATTCACCAGTTATTATTAGCAGTGCTAATTATGACTTGTGCCCACACCATGCACTGCTTCTAACCTTACAAGTTACATCATTTATGGCCTGTTCTATGACATAACTAATGACAAAATCCAAGCTTCTTTTGTACACATTACTCTATAAACTAGTATGATATTAGAGGGCTGAAAGTAAATAGCTCACAATAATATGAAGCATCATTAATACCATTACAGATACAACTACCTTAGGTGAAGCAAGCATGTGTTCTCTGTAACATTTACCCTATACCATACACATCACAGGTAGCCTAGTCTGCATTGAAATCAACCACAGGTATATGGGAAACCCTCATTACCAAGGTCAAACTGGACGTAGCAGGCATCAGGTGTGTCCCTAGGAGGATGAAAGTTTGGTGGGGCCACTTTTGTTAACTGGGGGACAGTTTTGTAGCCATGCAGCAACTTTAAAAGCACTGCAGAATTCCTTGTATATCTAACACTTTCCAGGCAACTTGACATAAAAAATGTCAAGTTAATTCTGGTGAATTGATTGATGTACCTGTTGGAGAGTGACACAAGTCTTATCTAGTGGCAGTTTTGACTAGTGCAGGAGTTTAATATGTCTGCATCTTCAGATCACAGAAGTGTTTTATGTGCAATGTTCGGGAGATACTGCTTTTGTCACAGAGCTCCTTTTGTTACTGTGCAGTTCATACATTACAACCATAATCTAACACAGTGACCTATTAACTGCCATTAAAGAGCTGCATTTAAACTGCATGGTACAGATTATAAAGTTATGTTTTTTCCAATTTTTTGATTATCTTAATTTTGCTAAAAATGATTTTTTGGGTATAACTAAATTGCTGTTAGTGAAGTCAACTCTAACCACTGTGTTACGTTCTGAATCCTGAGTTTATGCTTCCCCAGACTAAGCCCTCTTAAAAAATGTCTACAAGTATCAATGACATTTGAATCCTACACCTTGAAGTCCCCTATGTCTTATGTGATATTTTCCATACACCGATTTACACATGTATGAATTGTTGTCTTTGTATGTGTGTGTGATGTTAAGTGTTCCAACTCCCTATCCTGGTAAGAGAGGCACTATAAAACAAAAGAAATACATGAGAGTGAGGGACTATGGAGAAATGAGGGGCACTGTTAGAGGGTGCAGGTGAGACAATCATTGTAGAGCCCCAAATAAAGAGTGCTGTATTCTGGTGCACTGTAAAGTCACATTTAACATGATATAAAAAATAATAAAATTTAATATGTAATTAAACAAATGTTATAGAATGCATGGTTTATGTCATTTTCTTCTCACATTGTCTTGGAGGAGAACACCCCAAACTCCATTGTAGTGGTCAGGCACGCTATACAATCTTTGGGGGCTGGTCTGACAAAAGTTGCCAGGGCTGCTTTGGCTTCCCGGTCTGGCCCTGCTCATTTTACAGAGAGTTCAATTGGTATACAACTGTTTAGAGAAAGCAAAGTTCCTCAATGTCTGTGCAAAATTAATCTCCCACTACTGACAGGTTTTATCTGTATCAAATGCCTCATAGTCACTAAACCTACATTGAAAAAGGAAAATCATGTGAGTAGTAAACAGTGTTTCCTCTATGGAGAGAGTTCACTCTGTACCACACTGTTTGCAGACAGTAGAATTCTCATGACAAATACACGACAGAGTATTAAAAAGTATCTAGTAACAACATTGTACATTCTATGAAACACTTGTAAAAAAATACACTATTTGCTTAAAATAATGAAGATCTGAAGGTGCTGAAGATCATACTACCTGCAACCTTCATACTGTAGTGAAAACTTTAAAGAAAGCTCATCATCTGAAGCAAAATAAGCACATGTCCTTAAGTCAGTACCTAGTGTACACTGTCTTCTATGTTATGTAGAAATTATAATGCTGAGAAGATTCTGTATAATAACTCGAAACGGCTTACAATACTAAGGGGGTTATTCCAACTTTGGAGGAGGTGGTAATCCGTCCCAAATGTGACAGATTTACCACCAGCCGTATTACGAGTTCCATAGGATATAATGGACTCGTAATACGGCTGGTGGTATATCCGTCACTTTACCGTCACTTTTGGGACGGATTACCACTTCCTCCAAAGTTGGAATAACCCCCTTAGTATCTACTACATAGAAACTTTGCCCTGTGGAAAAAAAAATCTGCAGAACCAAAAAAACATGTGTGGAACATACTGGTCACAAGTCATCAGCTATTGTCTGCACACATAGTTACTCTTCAATTCAAAGAGGTATAACATGTTCAATACATCTACACACCTATGATGTTTTGGAAGCACATGTGTTTGTAAACACACCAATTAGTTGGAAACAGGCTGTACAAAGTAAGGTAGAAAAGTAATATGGTAGTCTTCAGTGATGCCATAAATGATGTCATAGAACATGTTATGACTAATGTAATATATAAGGTCAGAAGCAGTGCATGGCAGCGTGCACGTTATAGTTAGCACTGCTAATTATAATTGTTGAATTTCTGTGTTTTTTATAGTTAGAAACAATAATGTTGTCACTGGCATATTCACCTAGCTGTAAAAGTACTTTAACCTTTGTTTTTTTCAGTGAAACAAAAACAGGTCTTTTTTATCACACCTGTTGGAAATGGCCCTTTTCGCTGGGTCGTCCCTAAACTTTTTGCCCCTTCCTCCTAGTTTTCTGACCTGTTTTTCTTTTGGTTTTAGAAATCCGGGCACTTTACCACTGCTAACAAGTGCTAAAGTGCATATGCGCTTGGTGTAAATTGTATTGTTGATAGGTTTATCCATGCTTGATATATTTGGTTTACTAGTAAGTCCCTAGTAAAGTGCAATAGAGGTGCCCAGGGCCTGTAAATCAAATGCTACTAGTGGTCCTGCAGCACTGGTTGTGCCACCCACATAGGTAGCCCTGTAAACATGGCCCAGACCTGCCACTGTAGTGTCTGTGTGTGCAATTGTGAACTGCCAATTTTACTTGGCAAGTGTACACACTTGCCAGGCCTAAACCTTCCCTTTTTATACACATAAGGCACCCCTAAGATAGGCTCTATGTAGCCCTTTGGTCAGGTTGCAGTGTATGTTAAAGGTGGGACATGTACTGATGTGTTTTACATGTCCCAACAGTGAAATACTGATAAATTTGGTTTTCACTGTTGCAAGGCCCATCTCTCTCATAGGTTCACATGGGGGCTGCCTTTAAATAACTTGTGCAGATTCCCTTTGGGAGCAGATAGAAATTTGGAGCTTGGTGTATCTGAACTCACAATTTAAAAATATATGTTTTAGCACAGTTGGTTTTTAGATTGTTAGTTTCAAAATGCCACTTTTAGAAAGTGAACATTTTCTCGCTTTAACCATTCTGTGACTCTGCCTGTTTGTGGATTCCCTGTCTGGGTCAGTTTGACAGATGGGCTGTTTGCGAATCCCCTCTAGACAGTGAGACAAAGAGAGCTGGGGTGTAGCCTGCATATCCTGATGAGCCATCTGTGCTTGAGTGGAGGGAGGAGTGGTCACTTACACCTGAATGGACTGTGCCTGCCCTCACACAATGCAGTCTCCAACCCCCTAGTGTGTGTCTGGGGCCTGGCCTGGGCAAGGCAGGATCTGGTGAACAACAGAGACCTTCCTTCAAAGTATGCCTACTTCAAAGGCAGAAAGGGTAACAAGTATTGGACCCAAACCCCCTGAAAATTAGATAACTTCTGGAACCAAGAGGAGCCTCTGCCAAGGAGAAGTGCTGAAGAGCTGAGGAGTAGTTCTGCCCCTGCCTGTGACTGTGCTTTGTTGGGCTATCATGCAGCTGTTGCTTCTGACTGTGAAAGGGGAGAAAGACAGTACTTTGTGGTATATTCCTGCTTGTGAAGAATCTCCAAGGGCTCTAACTAAGCTTGCCTCCTCTTTAGAAGTATCAGGGCTATCAAAGACTTCCTCTGCCAGCACTTGGTCTCTCTACTGAGACTCTTGCACTCCAAAGTGGTGCCCTATCCATTTCCTAAGCCCTTGAAAGGTGAAGTTGGCAGAACAAGAGCTGAAAATCCACGCATCTGCAGCACAGCTGATAAATGACCCGCCGCAGGCTTTGAGGCTAAAATCAATGCTCCCCCTTCATCGCGGCTGGGAAATCGACGCATTGCAGCTGGAGAAACGACTCACAACACCTGCTTGCAGCTGCTGATAACAACGCAAACCCCGTAGAACTATTTCTAACACCATGCAACTGGATTTTCCACACCCACAGTCAAAATCAACCCAACTCTGCGTGGATCCGAGTTGCCCCTTTCGGAAATCAACGCATCACTCTCTATCGAGGGAGAAAAATGGTGCATCGCCGACCTGACCTGACCGGAGAAGAAACAATGCACGACCTCCCTTGCCAGGAAGGAATCGATATATCTCTGATTTTTCCGATGCATGCTCGCCCGTGCTGCTTAATTTTTGACACTAGCCAGGCACTTTGTTCAAAATCATTGTCTCCATTCTTTTCTATGGAGAAAGACCCTTATTCTTTTGAAAATTCATATTTCAACTTGTGCATGTTGGATTTTTGTCATTTTGGTCTGGTTCGATTTAGATAACCATTGCCTATTTTTCTAAACTGGTGTGATGTCCATTTTGTAGCGTTTTCACTGTATTACTGTGTCTGTTGGTACAAATACTTTACAGATTGCTTCTGAGATAAGCCTGCCTGCTTGTGCCAAGGCTGCAGCATTTCTTTTGCCACCCATAGGGAGCTCTGACAATTCTTACACAGGCCTGCCACTGCACGTTATTTCACAGCCATTTACCACTGCACATAAGTAACTTATAAGTCACCTATATGTCTAACCTTCACCTAGTGAAGGTTGGGTGCAAAGTTACTTAGTTTTTTGGGCACCCTGGCACTATCAAAGGTGCCCCCACATCATTCAGGGCAAATTCCCCAGACTTTGTGAGTGCAGGGACACCATTACACGTGTGCACTATACATAGGTCACTACCTATGTATAGCGCCACAATGGTAACTCTGAACATGGCCATGTAACATGTCTAAGATCATGGAATTGTCCCCCCCAATACCAGTCTGGTATTGGGGGGACAATTCCATTATCCCCCGGGTCTCTAGCACAGAACCCAGGTACTGTTGGAATGTCTGTTTGTATGTGTGCTTGTAGGGGGGTGTGTGTCGATGTTGGGGGGTGGAGAGGGGGGTCCTGCCACCATTAGGGGCTGGCAGGGGGGTCGGGCGTGTGGGGGGAGGACTCAGGGTGTGGGAGGGGGGTGTGGGAGATCCCTTTCAGTGCCAGGGAAGGAATTCCCTGGCACTGATAGTGCCTACCGCCATGGATTTCGTGGCGGTACAGAACCCCACGAAATCCTTGCGGTATGCGGGGTCGTGATACTGCCGGCGGTGTAGTGACAGCCGCTGGTCTGGAGACCGAAGTCTCTAGCCCAGCGGTCATTACCACCCTGGCGGTCAGAGTGGATAAGTGACGGTTTAGCATGCCAGTCACCGCCATGCTTGTAATGCCATTTTTTTCCCGCCGTCCTGTTGATGGTATTACCACCATTTCTCCACTGACCGCCAGGGTTGTAATGAGGGCCTAAGTCTCTGAGTGCCGTAATGGCTGCCAACAACATTTTTTTCATGTTGAAAGCAGCCAGCCAGAGCACTCTCTCCCACCAAAGTTTGACTCCAGTAGGAGCAAGATGATCCAAGGGACAAAAAAGCTCCATGGACCAATCAGAATGCTCTAATTTGATACAGGCCCTCCCGCAAGACTCTCAGGAGCCTCTAGCAGACCCAACCATCCAGATATGCACTTCTACTTGAACATTCATTTTTCAAAAACTACTGAACAGATTTACACCAAATCACAAAAAGCACAATCGGCAGACCAATATGTACCTTCCTGGCAAATGTGGTGTAATTCTGTTTGGCAGTTTTTCCTGTATCCCCACCCAAATAAACCTATGGAAACTGCGTGGGTAAGTAACTAGAAGTTGCGCCCTTAGGTTACTATAACTCAAGCCTCCGCCATGGACAGTTTTTTCATCATTTAATAAAAAGAGTGGTTGAAGAAAAATGCACCTTTCTAAAATGGGGAATCAAACTCAGCTTACCCAAACAAGTAGGCTATCCTGACCCGCTAGGGGAACAGATTAATTTGCCTAAACTATTTAATCCTAAAGAGTCGGATAAACCTTTCTCTGTTCTTAGATCGGCAAGTGGAAGAATGGAAGATTTCCCCTTAGGGTCTACCATATCCAATACACGCTTACCACAGCTAGATTTAGGTTGGATATCGGAAATAATCCACCTAGACCAACGTCAGTGATTTATGAGTAGTAGGAGGGCGCATAATAATTTGACAATTTTGCATAAAAACCCTCTCCAAGTTTGCTCTTGGAATATAAATGGGGTTAGATCAAATACCAAACAAAAGGATCTACTAAGCCTACTAAAGAAATGTCGAATTATTCTTCTCCAGGAGACCTGGGCTACCGACCCTTTTTCAATTGATGGATATATGGGATTTTAAAGGAGAAAAGGTATGGACATCCAAAGGGAGGATTAGCAATTTTTATCTCAGCAGGCTTAAACATATTAGTTACTCGATTATATGAGGAAAACACAGATTTCCTGCTAGTAAAGCTAGACGGGTGGAATAAGGAACATTCCAGCCCACCCCTGTTAATTAATGTCTATATCCATTCTGATGCTCAATCCAGAAAATAAATAGCTTCCAAATTGATAGATACAATTTTAACTTCCATCGGGATTTAGGGTCTCTGGAACTCTTAATAGCCGGGGACTTCAATCTGAAATTATTAAACCCCTTTGAAAGGGATACACAAACTACCCTTCAAGATAAATTATGGGCAGTACCACAACAGTCCCTGGGGGTAACAGAGATAGAAAAAACCAGGACAGTAGCACGCTCCTTAGTAAAAGATCTTGAGGCTCTTGGGCTTAGACTTTTAAATGGAAGATATCCGCAAGATACTCCACCGGCATCTACCTGCTACGTCACTGAAAATCAAGGGACAATTGACTATACTGTGGCCTCCTTATTTTTGTTTACCCTTATTATTACATTTTACATTTTAAAATCAGATATGAGTGACCATGGCCAACAATGCCTGGAGATAGAATGTGGTCCCCCTAACTTTAACCCTGCACTAACTACACCCAGGGATATTATTACAATAAATTATGAAAAAACTTTGATGGAAAAGTTAAAAGAATCCATTGGTGAACGGGCAATGGTGATAAACGACCAATGCCATATGGACATAACCGGGAACCCAATAGCGATCTGGTCATCCTTTCTAGATAAATTTGCAGCTGCTCTTCTCACAGATCAACCACAAAAGAGGTATCAAAACCAGGGGCGAGGTGCAAGGACAAAAAGGAATATAATTTTTTCAGCACACATGATTAAATTAAGAAAAGAACGAAATAGAGCTTTAAGATCACATAAAAAGAATCCAACAAACTTTTATTTGAAAGCTGACCTAAAAATATAAACAACATATATCGGAAACAAATATGGGAATACAAGCATCAGGTAAACCATGATCTTTGGGCAAAGGCCCTATTCTTAAGTAAAAAATCAAACACACAAGGTTTTTGGAAAATGGTGAATGCCCTGAATAAAGCCCCAATGACTCTGACCAGCTCTAATATTTCAGAAGCCGTCTGGTTTGATTATCTAACTCAACATTTTGGTGCAAAAGAGAGCCAGCAAAAATCTAGAAGAGGAAGAAAACAAATTAAGCCTAAAAAGAACAAAATTAAAATCCCTCACACACCAAAATGAAAGCAAAGAAATAATATTTACAATGGCCGAAATTATGAGCTTAATAAAAAATAGCAGAACTAGGGGTGCTTCTGGTCCAAATGGGATACCAAATGCCTTGTTTAAACTGAATCCTGCCTTTGGGGTTAAAAACTGGCTTTGACCTTCAATCATTGTATGGCGCTAGGAAGCATTCCAAAATCTTGGAGGGGGGTGCGATAATTCACCCAATATTCAAAGGCGGTAATAAATCATATACTGAGAGTTATCGATTAATTACCTTAACGGATGTAGAAGCCAAATATTACGCAGGGATTTTACTGGAACATCTTCGCAGGTGGGAATCGAAAATAGCATAATTCCCTCCAATCAGACAGGCTTTGTTAAGGGCCTGGGTACTGCCACAAATATCTTGAGTTTATCTTTGAGTATTGATAAGTACAAACAAAAAAATCAACCCTTGTGTCTGTGTTTTGTGGATTTTAAATCAGCCTTTGACCTGGTAAAGTGACCTCTCCTATGGGAGAAATTAGTCTCCTAGGGGATTCCGGAGAATCTGCTAAAGGCAATTGAACAGCTATACACAGATACATGGGTAAGAATTAAGATAGGGGATGGATCTTTCCTTTCAAGGAAAATGAAAACAAAACAAGGACTGAAACAGGGCTGTGTGCTGGCACCATATCTTTTTAATCTCTTTTTATCAGACCTGACTGCTGAACTAAATAAGGTAAAGGCGCACCCCCCAAAGCTTGGTGATATGACTATTCCAAATATTCTATATGCCGACGATGTAGTACTCCTGAGTCAAACTAAAGTAGGGCTACGGCGGCTCATTATAAAGATATCCGAGTATGCAGATCAAAATGGATTGGAAATAAATCATAAAAAAAACAAAGTAATGGAAATCAGCAAATGAACTTTGAAAGTAAAAAAATAGAATACACCAAGAGGTGCTTTGGAACAAGTAGACCAGTATAGGTATCTGTGTGTACTTTTTGATGAACGGGGCTCCTTTCTTCCCCAGAAACAGGAACTTTACAGAAAAGGAAATGTTTTATTGTTTGCTTTCCGCTCCTTAAAAAAAAACGCTCACCAGCCCTAGTTATCGGCCTGTGCTTCAAGTCATCTCAGGCAAATTAATTCCAACTTTAGGCTACGGAAGCAAAGACCTATGTGGTTAAGATGCTATTATCCTAAATAAAACCACTGGGAAGATTTTTAGGACCCTATTCCAGTGTCCGGGGTATACCTCCCAAGCACAAATTAGGCTGGAATTTGGTTATTTATACCAATGTATAGATAGGAAAGCCAGTTACATTAGAGCCTGGAAGCACTTAGAGCTAGCAAAAGAAAATCAGCTCTGCCGAGCACTTTAGAAGGAGATTAGTTAAAACTCTAAAGCTAAATCTCGACAGTACTTAGACCGAGCATTAACAGACTTGGAAGTAGTAGAATTATGGGACTCAAATCTTTCTTACTTTGCTTTAAAAAAAATCCTAAACCGAATAGCAAGAAAAAGATTAGTGATCATGGACAAGAGTTTATTGGCCTCCACATCACATTCCTGGATGATAATAAATGGATGTAAACTCTGGAAATGTCAGCCTTACTTGGAAGCTGGGTGGACAAAGTCAGACAAGGATCATTTAATCAAATACCAATTTGACATCATTCCTGGTGGTGCCCATCTAGTACCGTGGGAACGCCCCGCAAAAATCCCTCAGTGCAGGCTGCGCGGCTGGGTTCGGGAAGATATAATCCATTTGATCTGTATTTGTAATAGCCTACAAAATGAACACAAATCCTTATTGAAGGCAGTATTCAATCAGAGGGGTATACGGACTTGCAGGCAAGTGGTGATTGCCTGTTTTAAACCCTCTGACGTTGCTTTGAATGCCAAATTTATCACGTTTTTACATTTAATATCACAAAATTTTAAAATAGGATCTTCAATAGCATAAATATATTATTTTTAGGCCCAGTTAAGTAAGATAGTAAAAATATATTCGTCATTGTTTTTTAGAGCCAAACCCATATGGGTATGGGTAATTTGCACTAAACTCGGAATCGGAGGCATTTATTAGAAAAATCCTTAAATAATATTTCATTTATATATATATGTATATATATTAGATTTTATAGTTGTTATTCTGGATTGTCTATTGTATGTGATGTGATGTACTGGTTTTTATTAACTATGCATTGAATAAAGAAACTTGAACTTCAACTCATCAACAATTTTACTGCTAATATTACATTAATATTAATGAAGTTATCAAAGATGTCATGAGTGCTATATTTTGTGGGGTAATTAGCAGTGCATGGTGAGGGCACAAGTTATAGTTTCCCTAGGGCACAAGTTATAGTTACTTCAGATAATATAACAGGTGAATAACACCCCTGTAACCATTGTTTTTTTAAGTGAATTGCTATTTTTTTAATTCTATTTCCAAACTATACCTTCTCTGTAACCTTTATTTTTTCAGTGAATTGCTATGTTTTTTTTGTGTAAAGTAATTTTTATTAGATTAATTTAATCCAACCACCACCATCCACAACCTTCAGCTGTGAGCGGCCACGGTTGGCTGCATGGCTTGGCCACCCAACCATGCACAGTGCATGGCCAGTGGGATTGACCACAGGGTCAGACCTGCAGTCATCAGTCCCTGCAGCCAACTCCCCTAACCACCCAATCCCACGCTGCACACTGCCTTTGTGCACCAGTTGATTTCGACCCCAGGGACACCATTCTCCAGGGCCCCGCTTTGTAAAGAAGTTTTTTGGGGGAGGGGCACCACATGTTTGGCTGACTTCAGCACTAGAGACCCCTTCCCCTGCCTGGGGCTCACCATTAATATTTTTTTTCTTAGGCGGGGAGGGGCAAGTGCCCCCTTCCCTGGGCTGTTCTCAGCCCCGGGGATAGGACCCGACCCAAACATTTTATTTTCTTGGGGGGAGGGGAACCGTACGTCACTCCTTCCCAGGTCAAACTCGGCCCCAGGGACTCCATCCCCTGGAACCCAGCCATCCCACCTGGTTGCCCTCCATGGCACCCAGTCAAAATGGTTGGGGACCCTGGGGGGAGTCTGAACACCCCTGTGGTCCCAGCCAGCTCCCCACCTCCTGTGGGAGACAGTATTGCTGTCACGGCATTACTGTCACAAAGAGGGAGCTGCAATAGTTTCCTTTGTTTCCCTGGCTGCATGTCTACAGAAGAAACCTATGTACCAAGGGTGGGCACCCCGGGACATAACAGGAGTCAGCGCTGGGGGGTGGGGTAGCCAAAGCCATGTATGGGTCCATAAGGGGTGCAGCATGACCCCCTCCTTATTCAATGCCCAGGGACCTGGCCCACCTGGTGTCTTCATTAAAACAAGCACGTAAGCCTGCACTTTAAAAAAAAAAGTTTTGCCGGATCTGCGGATCTGCCATAACTCTCAGAGCAAACAAAACAATATGTATTTTTGCTATGGGGGGATCCTTCTGGGATACCAGCACCAGAACTAAGGGTTCAGGGTGTCCACACCCTGGCCCCTTTTTTTTTTTGGGACTTGGCTGAAGTAATTCCGTCCAGTGGTTCTGGGGCTCTACCTGTTCAAAATCCATGGGGAAAAATAATTTTGGGACCCTCCCTTATTCTCGCCCCCCCACTTGACAGATCACCCTGAAACTTTTCTGACAGACGCTGAAGCAGGCATTGTATTTTTTGGGGGGGAAATCTCAAGAAGATTCATCAAATGATGTCAAAGCTATGGGCAAAACAAAAACACTTTTTCTATATAAACTAGCTACTAACAATAACTACCTAGTGGCAACATGTATATATATATGTAACACAACATCACATTCCTTCGATTTCTGCAGGAACCACCACACTTCGAGGTCTCGTATTTCAAAATCCTTTATTTGGGCTCCATTCAATTAATTTACACCATAAAACCACCCACCCTACGCGTTTCTGTCACATCGACCTTGATCACGGGCATTTATATATATATATATATATATATATATATATATATATATATATATATATTACCTGCTGCCGATAGGTAGTTATTGGCTAGGACTAACTTTTCCCATAGTCAAAATGTGCATTGTTTTTCTAATAACTTTGGGCCCGTTTGACAAATCTTCATAAGATGTTCAAAAGTAGTTTTCCGCTTACTTAAGCTGCTTTGTAGAAGGCTTTGGGGTGATTCATCAAGTGGGGGGCTGAGAAAAAGAGGGAGTCCCAATTTTTAGACAAAGCTACAGATGTAACAGCTGAACGGAGTTACACCAAATGTTTCAGAAAGCTAGAGCTTGCTCTAGAAAGAGTCCTTTTTGTAATGTGGCATACATCTGTTCAGTAGTTTCAGAATTATTAAAGATAAAAACTATATAGATATTTATGGATGCAGAGCCTTTGCAGATTCACCCGTGAGGGATCAGCAGATCCAGGTGAAAATGAAGGCCCTGATTGGCCAGCCTGATCAGAAAGTTGTGACTGCCATTTTGTTTGTCATTTGGCCTCAGGGAGTCAAAACTAAATTGTGAATAAACATAAGGCATCAGGATACAGGTATCCTGACCCCCATAGGACAAACAGAGGGATCACTGAGGGACACCTCATGGTCAAGATATTACTTACATTTCTTTTCTTGGGCAATCTGCAGATCTGATGATTCAGCTCAGTGCTCAGCAGGGCCCCCAGTAACATTGCAAAGGATCAACAGATCCTAAGCACAATGAAAAAAACCGCACACACCATACCCCGCCACGCAGGGCAAAGGCCGTACATAGCGTTGGGTTTGGTGCATGCAGGGTGGATCGCCATGTGCACTTTTCTCATAAATATTTTTCCTGCAAAGGTTAAAGTGATATTATTAATGATGTCATAGAAGATGTCATCAGTGATGTAATATCTGGAGTAATAAGCAGTGCATAATGAGGTGCACATTATAGTTACCTTAAGGCACAAGTTATAGTTTCTTGAAATAACTCCAGCTATTAGATCTAAATTTCTATGCTTTTGTAAGTGTAAAACCTGAACCTAACTATAACATCCCTGTAACCTTTGTTGTTTTCCCTGAAATTCTAGGGTTTATGTTAAGTAAGATGTCCATCACAATGCATGGTGCGGGGTTTGGACACAGGGCCTTGCCTGGCATTGTGCTACTGCCACTGAAGCTTACTGCACGTCCCCCTCTCTTCCTTGCCACCCATTGTTCAAATCCATGTCAAAGTCCATGCCCCTGCTCTCTCATTACAGCCCTGTGTGGCCGTTGTTCTGCCTCTGCCCTTCCTACCTTCCCTGAACAGGTTGTTTCCTGCCCCATCCACCTCCTCACTACCCTCTGTTGTCCAAGTCATGCAGCAGCCCCCTGCCTCTAGCCCTTTATAGTTTGATGTGCTGCCACTTCTCTCCACTTAGTTTGATGTCCCTACTCTTACCTCCCGCCTTCCATTGCTCAATTCTATGCCCTATCATCACCCTGCTGTTTAGCCTCTGTGGTTAGCTTGTTGCCCCTACCTTCCCCCTGCCCTACGCTGTCTGTGTGCATGCCCTACTCCTTCCTTATTGCCCACCATGTTCCATTGGACCTGCCACTGCCCCACCTATCTACTCTGAGTGTTCTCTTAAGCTGCCACTGCCTCCCCAACCTGCCCAGCATGGTCAGATGGCTGCTGCCTGTCCCTGCCACCTCTACCCTGCATGCCAGTGTGAGTTCCATGTCCCTATCCCCTCCCTCCTGTCCTCCATGGTCCATTTTGCTGCCACTCTCTTCTGTCCTCCATGCTCTGTATGCTGCAACTGCCTCTCCTTCTTGCCCTGCATGGTCTGTTGTGAAGCCCCTTCCCTTGCTTTTCTTATCTGTGTCCAGCCCCTTCTCCTCCCTATGTCCTTCATGGTCCTTTATCCATGCCCCCGCCCTCTTTGCAACCATGGCCATTGTGCTGCCACTAACTCTCCTTCTTGCCATGCATGGTCTTCTGTGCTTCCACAATCCCTCTCACCTGCCTTGTGTAGTCAGCTTGCTGCCCCTGACCACTTCCCACCTTCCCTTTGTTGTCTCTGTGTATGTGTATGTCATTATTGCCTCACTGTGGCCCTTAATCGTGTGTTGTGCTTCCATTGCCTATCCTGCCTGCCCTCCATGGTCACCTTGCTGCTTTTACCCTGCTCCCTTGTCCCCTTCCTTCTGTTTTCCATGTGCAGTCCACTCTCCTCCCTCCTGCCTTATCTGGTCTGTTGTTGTGTCACTGCCCCCTCCCTCCTGACCTCATGGTCTGTTATGCTGCAACTGTCCCTCCTTTCTATCGGCATCAGTTTGCTGCCCTTGCCTCTTTCCCCTCTTCTCTCTGTTGTCCATGTGCATGGCCCTGTCCCCTCCCTACCGTTTTCCATGATCCATTGTGTTTTACTGCCATCCCAATGCCATCCCACATGCCTTGTGGTGTATTGTACTGCTGCAACCCTTGACACCTGCCCTCTAAGGTCAGTTTAGGGTCCCTGCCCATCTCCTTACTGTCCTATCCGAGTCCATGTCCAGACCCTTTTCCTTCTATCCTCCATGTGAGGACAGAAGGAAAAGGGAGATTTTGAAAAAACTGGGGGATTGATTACAATGAAAAAGAGGAGATTTTAGGCAGGAGATAGATAAAATAAAGCCCTTTTGGACTTAAAGACATTGGGAGTCTTCTGCCTGAATCAGGTCTGTTGGCATTTATGGTTGTACTGCCACTGCCTCTTCATTCTGTCCTCAATATTCTGTTATATTGCCACAGCCTCTCTTGCCTGTCCGGCATAGTTGGTTTGTTGCCCCTGCCACCCTTTCACCTGCCCTCCATGGTCCGTTGTGCTGCCACTGTCTCTCCTGCCTGCCCAGCATGTACAACTTGTTTCCTATGCACCCTCTTCCCTGCCCTCATTTATCTGAATCCATGCCCCTGACCTCTGCTTCCCACAGTGGTCTAATGAAAAACTAGATTACACTAGGTAAGCAGCTCCTTCCTGCCCCTCCCCGCCATCTCCACCTGCAGTTCAAGTAAGACATGACCATGCTGAACGCCGGAGGTGAACTCCAACATAAAATGCAGATGCAGGAGTGTCTACGGACCCACGGCGTGTTGTTGCCTTGCTCCTCTCTGTTGTTGGATGTGTTCACTGTTGGCAGGATCCCCTGCAGCATCATCTCTGACCTGCCCTTCTGCCCCCTTGGTTGCAGATTGTAAGCCTTCGATCTCCAAGAGGTTAGCTCTGAATGCTGAGAAGTTTGCTGACTGCTTTCAATCAGATGGAAGGCCTCTCTTCATGTGTGAAATCCCTGATGTCCAAAGTGAAGTCCTCTAAATAAAGAGGCTCACACTATGAAATGTGCTGCATGTCACTGCAGACCTCAGGCTGGGATGGGACTTCACCCCCCAGCCTGCTGTTCACCAAGGAGGGCGGGCCTTACATGATGTACACCTGAAGTGCTATAAAAGTGTCAGTACCTTCATGCAGCGTGGGGCGCACTCCAAACTGAGCTTCCTATCTGCCACACTGCTGTTCGCCAAGAGGAGTGGGCCCTGCATGATCCACACCTGAAGAGCTACAAAAGGGCAACTACCTTCATGCAACACAGGATGCCTGTCCCTGCCTGTCATTGACTGGAAGAAGCCGTGTTGGGCCACCCCTCTTGTTCAATTATAAAATAGTAAAGAAGACCATGTTTTCCTGCCCAGACAAAAAGTAGGACAGACTTTCTGCTTCTAAAATATGGTAAAACAGAAAGTGTTAACTTAGAGTACCCAGTATAATAGTTTTTCAGAAGCCAAGTCCTCTATTACTAATTATTTTTTAACTGTTACGGGGGTCATAAAGTCAGAACTGGAGCAGGTAGAAAAAAGATAGATGCTGTACAGAAGCAGGCACAAAATCCCTCTCCAGAGCCTGAGGTGATTATTATTAATAAAGCCCTATCACCCCTTAACAACTCAGAACAGCATAGAAGTCACGTCTATAAAGGAAGGGTGGTTCCCCTGCCTAGCAGGGCACCTTCCACCACCACTTCTCCCACTTATCGGGTGTCCAGTAGAGGGGACTCCTCAGTATTAGTGAGTCCCCTCCCACTGAAAAAAGAAGGGACGTAAATCAGAGATCTTTTGAAAATCTGGCCCATGTTTTTTTTATTTAGAAATCTTGAAGCCAAGTTAATGGCCATAATCAGAAAGGAGCTAAAACTGATGTGAAGACCTATGGACCCCGAAACTTCTAACTGCCAGAATTCTGTCTCTTGTCCACAATTGGTCCAATAAGTAACATCAGTAAGTATGGGGGCCACAAATAGGTTGTCTGTTCCTGGTGGAAATAGACCCTCTGATGGAGATTCTCAGATTGTTGTGCTGACCCAGGCTGCAAGTGCCACTAAGGCAGCGAGGAACACTCCTCCAAAACACAACATAGCTGTGGCTGATCCCACTCAGGGACCCTGGAAGGGAAAAGAAGGGCCCACTCAAGGTCATCTAGAATGTCTTTAACTTCCATCAGCTTGCACTTTATATGTCACAGTGCTTGAAAATGTTCCACCATTGGGGTGGGGGCAAGAAGAAATGATGAGTAACTAAAAAGGAAAGTTGTTCACAGGTTACAGACCAAAACGGGCCTCAAAAGGAGACTGTGCAATTGTTTATGTTTGAGAACCAGATGTTATGCATGCATTGGTAGCACGTTTGTCGCCACTAGTCAAAAACCTGAACGGCATAAACTCAAACTCCTTGGGTTACCTTCATAAATCAGTTCCAGGCCATGCCACAAATTTCCTCCAGTCCCAAAATAAGCATGCCCCTATCATAGATGCGAAGTAGGTGTATAATGCCCCTTTGAGCTCATGCATGAATCCCATAAATAGTCTGGATATGTTAGATTCCCTGTGTCAACCAAGTATGTTAATTCAACATCCGTTAGGGGGAGCTTCCTTTACTGATGAATGAGACCCAAGTAAATCAGGAGCTACAGATCCCACAGGCACATGAGGCAGGAAGTGTGATTAGACAGCCCCCCCCCCCACTTTTCACCCAAGAGAAAGGATAAATATGGCAGAGCTGCACCCACACCTCAGATCCCTACAAGGAAAAAGACAAAGAAGAAGGACTGCCCTGCTGGACCCCTGTGCTGCACCTGGACACTGCACTCTGAAGGAGTGCACCAGCCGCACACTTGGGCTTCACCACAAAAAGTACCTGGCTTCAACTGGATCAAGAAGGGACTCCCCATTTGCTACAAGTGAAAAATAGCTAACCAGAGTCACCTGCATCAAAACCTGAAGAATCATACCAGCTGACTACTGTCCAGTAGTCATTTTGGAATTTGAGCCAGGTGCATTCTGGGAGTTGGAGTCCTAGCCCTCAAGGAGCAACTCAGAGCCTCTGATACCTTGGGTGAGCTGTGGACTCCTAAAGGACCTTCAAAGACCTTCTGGAAGAAGATCCAGAAGTTTGGCGAAGATTGGTGGACTTTTGGTAAAAAGCTCTACAAAAGGACTGACCCACCGTCGAGAGTCAAGCCGGCCTATGTTGCCGCAACCTGGCCTGACTTGCAGGTTTGCCCCGCTGAAAAGCTCCGGAGCCCCAGACTTCCAGGATTTCACCAGGGACTCCAGGAAAGGCAATCCAATTAAGTTGAATCAAAATCAGCTTGCTGTGGAGGGTCACCCGAAGTCAGAGAGAAAAAGCTCCAAAAAAGTGACTAAGTCCAAAGGTAAAAAGTTGACCGGGATTTCCCGCACAGCGTATCTGAGGCGGGCTCCAGGGACATCAGATCAAGATTCAGCTTTGGCCTGTACGAAGATTTTCATCCCACAAAATTGTCTAAGTCAGATCTTAGAATTCTTCACCGAGGTCTCCTGCAACACATATCCGAAGAGGGCTCCAAGGAGGTCGGATCAGATTAGTGACTTTTACCTGCTGAAGAAAATTTTCAAGAAAAATACTAAGTCCGACTGTAAACTTTTGACCAAGGCCTCCCGCTTGCTCTAGCCAAGCAGGCCTCCATCGCGGTCGGCCTTAAAGTCAGTGGCGGCGACTACATATGTCAAGGAGAGGGTCAGAGGGTGTAGGGGCGATGAACAATGGGGGGAAACATTTTTGAAAAAAAAGAAAAGAAATCACTTACCTTGCGCCGCCCATCTCCCGTCGCCCTCTCCTGCCCCCTTGATCCTCTTCTGGTGTCCCAGCATATATTATGTAGGTACTGCAGCTTTTAAGGCAAACTAAAATGAGGACATATTTTCTGAGTTCTCAAACAGCGACAAAGCACTTTAAAATGTTTTATCCAGTTGGTCACTTGATTATTTGTTACACATAAGAAAAAGGATGTGACCTTACGGCTAGAGCTGCAGACTTTGCAACTGGGTATCCAGGTTTGAGTTTCAGTATCATTTTGACATTTTGTGATTCTGGGCAAATCCCCATGCCTAAAACCAAAATGAAGGTGTCTATGTGTTATGTAACTGATGCTTATGTAAAGCACTCCAATACCTTAGGGGAAAGTCTGCGCTATACAAAACTGAAGAAAAAAAAAATACATGTTTTGCATGCTTCTGCAACTGGGTTATACTTGGGCTACATTTGAGTGACACTTGTGATATTTGTGATACATTTGGGCTCTTTTATCTCTGGTGACAATTTTGGGAGACTTATTTGTTATGAAGTTCCCTAACTTCAACATTTCCTGCAGTATTCTCAGTAGAAAATGTTTTCAGTTTTCCACTTCGATTCCTTCAAGATGGCGCCACACTTTGGGAAGATATTCTGAATGTTAGCACTCTAGTTTCTCATTAGAACACTGTAGTAAAGCTGCTGTTCACCAGGGAGTTAACTGGAAGTCTGCTGCTGGTGTTGAAAGTACATTTTTCAGTCAGGATGTCAGAATGTTTTAATGAAATAGAAGAGGAAGGCATTTGAGAACTCAAGTAAAAAGTTTCATAATTTTTCCTTCTACAGCGCTAACCATAATTTCTATGACAAAGTTAAACACACCATTTTGTTCTGTTCTAAATTAAATGTTTTAAGTTTTACCCGTTTGATTCAATCAAAATGGCTTCTGGTGTGCTGCATTTTTGTCATAAGTCTGTTAGGGCTCTAGTTGGTCTTTAGAGCACTCTGATAGGCTGCAGTAGAACACAAGGGAATCAACTGACATGCTGCTCCTGTTGAACCTAAACATTTCTGAAAAGTAGACAAAATTCTGAATTCAGCAAGGGGTAATTTGTGTAGATTCTACAAGGGTTTCCTACAGAAAATAACAACTGAAAAAGAAAAATATTGAAATTGAGGTGAAAAAAACAGCAATTTTTCTCTACGTTTTACTCTGTAACTTTTTCCTGCAATATCAGATTTTTGAAAGCAATATACTGTTACGTCTGCTGGACTCTTCTGGTTGCGGGGATATATAAGACTTGTAGGTTCATCAAGGACCCTAGGTACCCAGAGCCAATAAATGAGCTGCACCCTGCAGTGCGTTTTCATTCTATACCGGGTATACAGCAATTCATTTGCTGAAATATAAAGAGTGAAAAATAACTATCAAGAAAACCTTTGTATTTCCAAAATGGGCACAAGATAAGGTGTTGAGGAGCAGTGGTTATTTGCACATCTCTGAATTCTGGGGTGACCATACTAGCATGTGAATTACAGGCCATTTCTCAAATAGATGTCTTTTTTACACACTCTCTTATATTTGGAAGGAAAAAAATGTAGAGAAAGACAAGGGGCAATAACACTTGTTTTGCTATTCTATATTCCCCCAAGTCTCCCGATAAAAATGATACCTCACTTGTGTGGGTAGGCCTAGCGCCAGTGACAGGAAATGCCCCAAAACACAACGTGGACACATCACATTTTTTGAAAGAAAACAGAGGTGTTTTTTGCAAAGTGCCTACCTGTAGATTTTGGCCTCTAGCTCAGCCGGCACCTAGGGAAACCTACCAAAGCTGTGCATTTCTGAAAACTAGAGACCTAGGGGAATCCAAGATGGGGTGACTTGTGGGGCTCTGACCAGGTTCTGTTACCCAGAATCCTTTGCAAACTTCAAAATTTGGCTAAAAAAACAAGTTTTCCTCACATTTCAGTGACAGAAAGTTCTGGAATCTAAGAGGAGCCACAAATTTCCTTCCACCCAGCGTTCCCCCAAGTCTCCCGGTAAAAATGATACCTCACTTGTGTGGGTAGGCCTAGCGCCCGTGACAAGAAATGCCCCAAAACACAACATGGACAAATCACATTTTTTGAAAGAAAACAAAGGTGTTTTTTGCAAAGTGCCTACCTGTAGATTTTGGCCTCTAGCTCAGCCGGCACCTAGGGAAACCTACCAAACCTGTGCATTTTTAAAAACTAGAGACCTAGGGGAATCCAAGATGGGGTGACTTGTGGGGCTCCGACCAGGTTCTGTTACCCAGAATCCTTTGCAAACCTCAAAACTTGGCTAAAAAAACACGTTTTCCTCACATTTCGGTGACAGAAAGTTCTGGAATCTGAGAGGAGCCACACATTTCCTTCCACCCAGCGTTCCCCCAAGTCTCCCGATAAAAATGATACCTCACTTGTGTGGGTAGGCCTAGCGCCCGTGACAAGAAATGCCCAAAACACAACGTGGACACATCACATTTTTTTAAAGAAAACAGAGGTGTTTTTTGCAAAGTGCCTACCTGTAGATTTTGGCCTCTAGCTCAGCCGGCACCTAGGGAAACCTACCAAACCTGTGCATTTTTGAAAACTAGAGACCTAGAGGAATCCAAGATGGGGTGACTTGTGGGGCTCTGACCAGGTTCTGTTACACAGAATCCTTTGCAAACCTCAAAATTTGGCTAAAAAAACACGTTTTCCTCACAATTCGGTGACAGAAAGTTCTGGAATCGGAGAGGAGCCACAAATTTCCTTCCACCCAGCGTTCTCCCAAGTCTCCCAATAAAAATGATACCTCACTTGTGTGGGTAGGCCTAGCGCCCGTGACAAGAAATGCCCCAAAACACAACATGGACAAATCACATTTTTTGAAAGAAAACAGAGGTGTTTTTTGCAAAGTGCCTACCTGTAGATTTTGGCCTCTAGCTCAGCCGGCACCTAGGGAAACCTACCAAACCTGTGCATTTTTTAAAACTAGAGACCTAGGGGAATCCAAGATGGGGTGATTTGTGGGGCTCTGACCAGGTTCTGTTACCCAGAATTCTTTGCAAACCTCAAAATTTGGCTAAAAATAACACGTTTTCCTCACATTTCGGGGACAGAAAGTTCTGGAATCTGAGAGGAGCCACAACTTTCCTTCCACCCAGTGTTCCCTCAAGTCTCCCGATAAAAATGGTACCTCACTTGTGTGGGTAGGCCTAGCACCCACAAAAGGAAATGGCCAAAAACACAAGGTGGACAAATCACATTTTTTGAAAGAAAACAGAGGTGTTTTTTGCAAAGTGCCTACCTGTAGATTTTGGCCTCTAGCTCAGCCGGCACCTAGGGAAACCTACCAAACCTGTGCATTTTTTAAAACTAGAGACCTAGGGGAATCCAAGATGGGGTGATTTGTGGGGCTCTGACCAGGTTCTGTTACCCAGAATTCTTTGCAAACCTCAAAATTTGGCTAAAAATAACACGTTTTCCTCACATTTCGGGGACAGAAAGTTCTGGAATCTGAGAGGAGCCACAACTTTCCTTCCACCCAGTGTTCCCTCAAGTCTCCCGATAAAAATGGTACCTCACTTGTGTGGGTAGGCCTAGCACCCACAAAAGGAAATGGCCAAAAACACAAGGTGGACACATCACATTTTTTCACAGAAAACAGAGGTGTTTTTTGCAAAGTGCCTACCTGTGGATTTTGGCCTCTAGCTCAGCCAGCCCCAGGGGGGCAGAAATGGCCCAAAATAAATTTGCCGCCCCACCCCCTCCCCGGGAGCGACCCCTACCTACGGGGTAGCTCCCCTTGCTTGACATTGGCCCAAAAAAAAAACCCAGTGCCTAGTGGTGACCTCAAATCGGCCGATCTGCCCCCGGGGGGGGCAGAAATGGCCTAAAATAAATTTCCCCCCCCACCCTCCCACCCTCACCTCGTCCAAGGCACCCTAGGGGTTAAGTAACAATAACTCGTGCCTTCGCCATGCACAGCTAATTAGTCCACGTATTATATCATTGTTGAGATCTTGTATGGCATCTTTGATATTATCACTGCAACATTGTCAATAAAATTATTGATAAGATAACTGTGCATGACAATGGCAATAGATTTGAGTTGTGCTAGGAGTCTAGAGTGTGAGACAGTATCGAAGGCTGCTGATCGGTCTAACATTATCAAGATGGCCTTCCACTCTTCAATGAGGGCTGTCTCAGTACTAAAGTTGGGTCTGAGACCCGATTGAGGTTGTTATTTTTCAAGTATTGTTCGAGTTGGGAATTTACACATTTTTCTAGGACTTTCGAGCAAGCAGGGAGGAGAGGAATGGCCCTGTAATTAACTTAAACTTTGGGATCGGTGATAGAATTTTTGTAAGCTTTCTTGGCTCATTTCCATTGCACCCAAACCGTTCAAGATAATAGTGAGATGTTCAAAAGTTTGTTTACTATAAGGTTGATGGCATGTGGCTCTTTGGCAAGTATACTGGGATATACTGGGATAGAGACCCTTCTTTAGGGCTTTTGATAGTCACCAGTGACTCCTCCAATAGGATAGGGAGGAAGTTAAAAAAAGTAGGCATCTCAGAGGGATTTTCACTACCAGTTGCTATCTCCAGAAGGCTGTCACTTAGTTGTGAGATGAGGAGCAAGCTTGCTTTAATAGTAGTCGCACCATTCACCTGAGTGCTGATGGCCTCTGATGGCGGTTTCTTGGCTCATACATATTTTTATAATTCTAAAAATGTCCTTGTATTTTTTGCCTGATTTTACTATCTTTGTCTCAAAGTAGGCTTTTTTGGCAGATTGGACCTCCAAGGGATTTTTTTAGAACTATCTTACATGTGTTTTTGTCCTCAGAGTTATACCTTTTCCATCATTGCCTCTCTAAGTGTTTGCATTGTTTCCTTCCAATCCTAAGGTTCTCATTGAACCACGGATCGGATTGCTTAGTTCTGTGGAATCAATGTTCGGATGCGGGTGCCGGATCATTAATAGTGTTGTGAATCTAGTCACCTGTGCACTTGGCATCCACTTCTAATACCCCTGACACCAAAGGAGTATTCTCTTCCAGAGAGATCCACTGGGTAATTTGTATGAAGAGCTCTTGACATGGTGCGGATCTTCTTTTAATGCTTTTTGCCACCAAACCTGATAAGATGACGATCAGACCATGCTAGTGATAAAGGGTCAAGTAGGTCCATCTTATAATTAGAGACGATTTGGTTTAGTGTATGACTAGCTTGATGAGTTGGGGTAAACACCTGTTGAACAAGACCAAGAAAAATCATGGTATCTAACAGTGAAACTACAGCAGAGTCTGCCGATTTAGCCATGTGAAGGTTAAAATCACCGAAAACTACAAAATTGGCATTTCTAAGAAAGCTAGAGGCCAAGGAGCTGCATGAGAATCACAGAATAGGTCAGACATGAGCCGGTGGCCTGTAAATAAGTTCACTGGCAATAGACCGATAGTGGACAGGGCAAGGCAGAAGTCTAAGCTCTCAGCACCATCCAATTCCTCTAGAGGTATGGGCATGCATTCAAACTCACTTTGAAGAATTATTGCAACCCCACCTCCCCTGCCTACTAGGTGATCTATTTTAAGGCTTTTATATCCATTGGGGACAGGTGTTGATATAAGGCCTCATTACGACCCTGATGGCAGGCGATACACTGGCGATAACACCACCAACAGGCTGGGGGTGTACTGTCAGTGTATTATGACCATGTCGCCTTAGCCACGGCCATACCGCCGGCCCCTCCACTTGACCGCCTGGCTTCAGCCAGGCGGTCATAATCCACAACCGCCAGCTTGTCCATGGGGGTAAACACTGCAATGGAAAGGCTGGCAGTAAGGGGGACTCGGGTGCCCCTGCACTGCCCATGCACAGCCCGATTGTGCATTTCACTGCCTGAATTTCGGGCAGTGAAATGCCCGAGGGGTGCTGCTGCACCTGCTGCACATCAACATTGCTGCCTGCTCTATTATGAGCCGGCTGCAATGTTGATGTGACTCTTCTGCTGGGCCAGCAGACGGAAATGCTGTTTCCGTCTGCTGGCCCAGCGGAAATGTCAAAATATGGAGCCACAAAACCGCCAGCTGTCGGTATAGTGGCGCTCACACCTTCGGTGGTCTTTTTGTAAGCACGCCAAAATTGTAATGAGGGTCATAATTGGATTCGAATATTTTGTGAGTCATTTTCTGTGAGAAACAAAATGTCCGGCTTTTCTTTATCCAGAATGTAAAACATTTCCTCTCTTCATGCTTGTGCATTGAGTGGACATTTATTAGAGCAGCCGAAAAGTCGTCATCAGACTTTGTATTTGAGTGGATAGCTGCTTCACTTATCTTTACTGAAGAATTATGAGTCTAGTGGTGGTGCGGGCAAGAAAAAACTCATTTTGCACATGTAGTGGGGAATGGAGCGTGCAATCTCAGGTAAGATTTGAGCTTATTCTGTGATCATAGTTAAAGTTGATAGAGTAGGTGAGTTTGTGGGCAAATAAATATCTCTGATTTTGAAGTGACCAAGGTGGCCTTTGATCTTGCAATTCTAGAAAGGAGACATCCAATCAATCAATCACCATTGATGTAGCGTGGCTTATCACCCATGGGGTCTCAAGGCGCTAGCTAGGGGATGCGGGTCAGTCGAAGAGCCAGGTCTTGAGTTTCTTCCTGAACTGAGCCAGCGATAGGGATTGCCTGAGGTGGAGTGGCATCATGTTTCAGGTCTGCACGGAAAGGTAGGAGAAGGATCTTCCGCAAGCCATGTTCTTCCACATTCTGTGAATGCTAGTGAGGAACAGTTGCACTGAGCGGAGTTGCCTGGAGGGGGTGTAGAAGGAGAGGCGGTGGTTGAGGCAGGTAGGTCCAAAGTGTAGGGCCTTGTATGTGTGGGTCAGGAGTTTGAAGGTTATGCGTTTGTTGATGGGGAGCCAGTGTAGGTTTCTCAGGAGGGCAGAGGTGTGGCTGTGGTGGGGGAATGTCCAGGATCAGTCTTCTCTGGAGTCGTGCTTGGAGTTTTTTGTTTTTTTGGAGTTTTTTGTTGATTCCAGCTTAGAGTTTGTTGCCGTAGTCGAGTTTACTGCTGACAAGTGCTTGGCTGACTGTTCTCCTTGTGTCGATGGGGACCCACTAGATCTTTTAGAGAAGGCAAAGGGTGTGAAAGCATGCTGAGAAGACAACATTGACTTGGTGGGCTGTAGGAAAGTACCATCTTTCTTGGCATGTTACCCCCAATTTTACATGTATGTCAGTATGTTTTTGCCTGTCTCACTGGGATACTACTAGCCAGGACCCCAGTGCGCTTAGTTTGTGGCCTGAATGTGTATGCCTGTGTAGTGCCTAACTGTGTCACTGAGGCTCTGCTAATCAGAACCTCAGTGCTCATGCTCTCTCTGCCTTTAAATTTGCCACTATAGGCTAGTGACTACATTTACCAATTTTGATTGGCATAATGGAACCCCCTTATTAGTCCCTAGTATATGGTACCTGGGTACCCAGGGCATTTGGGTTCCAGGAGATCCATATGGGATCTCCTGGAACCCAATTTCTTTTGCCACCCATAGGGAGCTTAGACAAACCCTTTCACAGGAATGCCACTGCAGCCTGCGTGAAATAATGCACACTTTATTTCACAGCCATTTTCACTGCACTTAAGTAACTTATGAGTCACCTATATGTCTAACCTTCACTTGCTGAAGGTTAGGTGCAAAGTTACTACGTGTGAGGACACCCTTGCACTAGCACATAGTTCAGGGCCATTTCCCCGGACCTTGTGAGTGCGGGGACATCATTACACGTGTGCACTACATATAGGTCAATACCTATATGTAGCTTCACAATAGTAACTTTGAATATGGCCATGTAAAATGCCTAAGATCATGGAATTCCGCCCATTCCAAATCATCTGGTATTGGGGAGACAATTCTATACTTCCTGGGGGCTCCACTATGGACCCCCAGTACTGCCAAACCATCTCTCGGGGGTTTTATCTGCAGCTACAGTTGGTGCCTCCCCGCAGACAGGGTTATGCCCTCCTGTGGTCTGGGCAGCCCAGTCCCAGGAAGGCAGAACAAAGCATTTCCTCTGAGAGGCAGGGTGTTACACCCTCTCCCTTTGGAAATAGGTATTAAAGGCTGGGGAGGGTGGCCTCTCCCAGCCTCTGGAAATGCTTTGAAGGGCACAGATGGTGCCCTCCTTGCATAAGCCAGTCTACACCGGTTTAGGGAACCCCCAGTCCCTGCTCTGGCGTGAAACTGGACAAAGGAAAGGGGAGTGAGTGACCACTCCCCTGTCCATCACCAACCCAGGGGTGGTGCCCAGAGCTCCTCCAGTGTGTCTCCGACCTCTGCCATCTTGTTTCCAGAGGTGTGGGGGCACTCTGGAGGCCTCTGAGTGGCCAGAGCCAGCAGGTGACGTCAGAGACCCCTCCTGATAGGTGCATACCTGACTAGGTAGCCAATCCTCCTCTGAGGGCTATTTAGGGTCTCTCCAGTGGGCTTCTCTTCAGAATACGACTCGCAAGAATCCAGCAGGACTGCTCAGCACTTCCCTCTTCGACTTCTGCCAAGAATTGACCGCTGACTGCTCCAGGACGCCTGCAAAACTGCAACAAAGTAGCCAGAAAACTACCAGCCAACATTGTAGCGCATAATCCTGCTGGCTTTCTCAACTGTTTCCTGGTGGTGCATGATCTGGGGGCTGCCTGCCTTCACTCTGAACTGGAAGTCATGAAGAAATCTCCTGTGGGTCGACGGAATCTTCCCCCTGCTCCAGGAGGCACCAAACTTCAGCTTCACCAGTACTCTGGGTCCCCTCTCATCCTGATGAGCATGGCCCCTGGAACACAGGCTGTGGACCCAAGTGACCCAGACTGTCCAGTAGTCCAGCTGTCCGAATTTGGAGGAGGTAAGTCCTTGTCTCCCCTCCCCAGACAGTAATCCTGTGCACTGTGTGATCTGCAGCTACAAGGGCTTCTGTGCACATTTCCAAGAAATCCTGCATGCACAGCTGATCCTAGGTCCCCAGCACTCCATCCTGCGATGCTCAGCTCCCTGAGTTGACCTCCAGTGTCGTGGGACCTCTCTTTGCAATGTTGAAATGACCACTATGTTTAGTCTTCTTGAACCTGTGTTCAAGGACTTCTGCGGGTGCTTCCTTCCTTTCAGTGGGCTCTCTACATTGCAGAGGGTTCCCTCTGTGTCCTTTCCCAAGTGGTGACATCCTAGTCCTTCCTGGGCCCGGGTAGCACCCTTTTTCTCCAAATGCGACTCTTGCAGGTAGAAAAGCTTGTTTGCGGTATTTTGCCAAGGAAGCAACTCTGGATCCCCCTGAACACTGTGGGACATCTTCTGCATGAAGCAGAACCTCCTACCTCCTTGTGTTGGTGCAAAAAAAGCATCTTCTTCAAACCGGTGGCAGCCATTTTGCATCTTCATCCAGGGTTTAGTGGGCTACTGGACACTTTAGAAACTCTTGGACTTGGTCCCCTTACTTTGCAGGTCTTCAGGTCCAGGAATCCATCTTCAGTGCTTTGCATTCTGTTGTGGTCCTTGCAAAATCCTTTATCACATCGTTAGTGTGTTTTGCGGGAAATAGTAGTATTTTACTCCTACTTTCCTGGGTCCTGGGGTGGGGTCCCTTTCACACCCTCAGTGTTTTCTCACACTCCCAGCGACCGTCTACACACTACACTTGCCTAGGGGTGTATTTGTGGTTCCCATTCCACTTACTTAGTATATGGTTTTTGTTGCCCCAGGCCTATTGCATCGTATTGAGTTTTACAGTGTTTGCACTACTTTCTGACTGTTTTACTTACCTGATTTTGTTAGTTGTGTAAATGTTGTGTATGTTACCTACCTCCTAAGTGAGTATATCCTCTGAAACATTTTTGGCACACTGTCACTAAAATAAAGTACCTTTATTTTTAGTAACTCTGAGTATTGTGTTTCTTATGATATAGTACCTATATGATATAAGTGGTATTGCATGAGCTTTGCATGTCTCCTAGTTCAGCCTTGGCTGCTCTGGTATAGCTGCCTCTAACAGCCTAAGCTGCTAGAACACTACTACACTCTACTAATAAGGGATAACTGGACCTGGTATAAGGTATAAGTACCATTGGTACCTACCACAAGCCAGGCCAGCCTCCTACATTGGTGGTGCAGCGGTGGAATAACTACTTGTAACTGCTTTACCACTTTGTCATTGGTGCTTTTCATAAGAAAATCATATTCATAATACTTAGAAATATACACAAGTAAACTTAACAGTCTTACTTTCACTATAGAAACTTTCTAAAAAGTTTGAGAAAGTTTTTTCTCTCTGTCTTGAAAGCTCTAGACTTTTTCTCTTTGCCCTAACCTCTTTCTTTTCACCTTGTCTACGGCTACTCCACAAGTTGTGAAAACAACTTATGATAATCTTAACTTAAAAGTTTGAGGGGACTCTGTACCAAAGATCTCCTTCTTAACCTTCTCCTTGAAAGTGACCAGAATCAGACTGGTCAAACCCTGGATCAGGAGGTAGTGGGGGGGGGGGGTTACCCAGATAGATTCAGGGAGGGTCCTGAGAACTCTGGGGAGGGTACTTCCAAAAGACCTTTCACTTAACAGGCCATGTAGTGAATCTGGTAGTGGTAGGGGGTCACACAGCAGTAGGACACATTTCACTCCTTAAGGCCAGGTCACTACGGTTCAGGCAGTTAGAAAAAGGTCCACTTCTGCACATTCTCACATTTCCTCTGTATCAGAGACTTGCCAAACCTCCCACCCTGAGGATAACACCCTAGACAGGGAACTCAGAAAGCTGAGGTTGGAAGAGGCCAGGCTGAGGCTAAAGCAGCAACAGTTGGCCTTAAATAGGGAATACGTAAATGTAGAGAGAGAAAGACAGAAGTTGGGGTTAGTTCCTCATGGTGGAAGCAACAGCAGCAATCTTGATAGTCTTCCTGACAAAGAAACAGGTTCAAGAAACCTGCATAAGATTTTCCCCCCTTACAAGGAGGGGATTGACATTAACAAGTGGGTTTCTGCACTTGAGAGGGCCTGTATGGTCCAGCTGGTCCCTCAAAAGCAGTGGGCTGCTATATTGTGGCTAACTTTCACTGGCAGAAATAGGGACAGACTCCTTACTGTCAGGGAGAGTGGTGCCAACAATTACAAAGTTTTGAAGGATGCACTCTTTGATGGATTTTGCTGAACCACTGAACAATACAGGATAAAGTTCAGAGATACCAGAAAAGAGTCTTGTCAAGATTTGTCGGACTTTGTAGACTGTTCAATGAAGGCCTTGGAGGGATGGTTATATGGCAGTAAGGTGACTGATTATGAAAGCCTGTATAATCTAATTTTGAGAGAGCATATCTTGAAAATTGTGTGTCAGACTTGTTGCATCAGTGCTTGGTAGACTCAGATCAGACCTCTTCCCAAGAATTGGGAAAGAAGTCAGACAAATGAGTCAGAACAAGAGTGAACAGAAAAGCTCATACAGGGGGTGACAAGGATGGCAAGAAGAAGGATGGTAAGTCTCATGACAAGGGTTGGGACAAAGACAAAAAGAATTCTGAGTCTTCATCAGGCCAACAAAACTCCTCTGGGGAGGTGGGTCCAAATCCTCTTTTCACAATTAAAAGAAGCCATGGTGTTATTTATGTAAAAGTACAGGCCATTAGGCAAGTGATCCCACTTGCCCAAAGAAAAACACCAAGACTCACACCACCACAACCCCAACTTCGTCCACTAGTGCCCCTAGTAATAGCAGCAGTGGTAGGAAGAACACTACATATAGCCAGACAAAGGGTGTAGCTGAGCTCACCATTGGTAATGTAGTGGGGGTTGGTCTAGTTAGGGAGACCACAGAGGCTGTTTTAGTCTCTGATGGTGGTATTGATTTTGCCACCTTAGTTGCTTGTCCCCTCAATATGGGTAATTACAAGCACCTACCCCTAATAAATGGTGTTGAGGTTGAGGCCTACAGGGACACAAGAGCCAGTGTCACCACAGTGATAGAAAAACGTGTTGCCCCTGAACAACACCTACTTGGTCTGCAGTACCAAGTGACTAATGCTCATAACAACACTCTTAGCCACCCCATGGCTGTTGAGAATCTCAACTGGGGGGGGGGTGGGGGGGTGTGGGGGGGGGGGGTTACTGGCCCAAACAATGGTTGTGGTAGCCACTTATTTACCTGTAGACTGCTTACAAGGAAATGATTTAGAAACATCAGCTTGGGCTGAAGTGGAGTTGGAGGCTCATGCAGCAATGCTGGGCATTCTAGGGCATATCTTTGCTCTCACAAGGGCTCAGGCCCAGAAGCAAAGAGGACAGGGAAACCTGGATCGTGTAAAAATGGACCAAGTGCTCCCAATAACTAGGGGTAGAAAGGGTAAATCCTTGTCCACTATCCCTTCCCCTCCAGAAGATTCCCCTTTTGAGGAAGAGGAATCTGCTCCCTGTGCAGAACCTACACCAGAGGAGTTGGCAGCTGACACCGCTGAGCTTTTGGGTGCTGGGGGGGCCTTCTAGGGAAGAGCTGAGTGTGGCACAGCAGACCTGTCCCACACTAGAGGGTCTAAGACAGCAAGCTGTCAAACAGCAAAATGGGGATATGTCTGATACCCACAAAGTCTATTGGGAAGACAACCTTCTCTATACTGAGGCAAGGGACCTTAAACCTGGAGCTGCCAGGTGATTGGTCATCCCTTTGCAGTATAGAGAGTTTTTTCTGACTTTGTCTCATGACATTCCTTTGGATGGGCATTTGGGCCAAAGTAAAACATGGGACAGACTTGTTCCACTGTTTCACTGGCCTCATATGTCAGAGGACGCAAAGGAGTTCTGTCGCTTCTGTGTGACCTGCCAAGCCAGTGGCAAGACTGATGGCACAGCTAAGGCCCCCTTAATTCCACTTCCAGTGGTTGGGGTGCCCTTTGAGAGGATAGGGGTTGAATTTGTTGGCCCCCTTGACCCTCCAACAGCTTCAGGAAACAGATTCATCCTAGTAGTAGTGGACCATGCCACTGGTACCCTGAAGCTATACCCTTAAGGACCACTACAGCTCCTGCAGTGGCAAAAGCCCTCCTGGGAATCTTTTCCAGAGTGGATTTCCCTAAGGAAGTGGTATAAGACAGAAGTAGTAACTTCATGTCTGCGTATCTCAAAACAATGTGGAAGGAGTGTGGCATGAAGCACCATTTTCCAATTGTGTTATTGAATGCCCTCCAAGTCATAGGAAACTCACCCGAAATGAGAAAAGACAGGAGAAATTACGATTTCAGGAAACCAGAGAAGAGACAGAAGACAACAAGGTAGTGGCAGAAATTAGTAACGCACCCGTGACTTTCCGAGTCAGCCAGAGAGAAGACCCTACCCTTGCTCACGCCTGGAATATGGCCAAAACAGAGGCCACAAACGAGGTGGGTCCCTATTTTCTAATACAGAAAAATCTCCTCTATAGAATAACCACGACTACCACAGGAGAAACTAAACAACAACTAGTTGTCCCCGAACCATACCGAACCCAAGTACTGTTCTTAGCCCATAATCAACCAGGAGGGGGCCACTACGGCAGGGAAAAAATGGAAGAATACCTCATGCGGCGATTCTATTGGCCAGGGGTCTATGCCCATATCAGGAGATATTGCTCACAATGTCCTAGATGCCAACTTACCGAACCAGGAGTACCCCGGAAAGCCCCCTTACACCCTCTACCCATTATTGAGGTTCCGTTTAGCCGGGTGGGTATGGATTTGGTCGGCCCTCTGCTTCCCTCGTCCAAAGGACACACCTATATTCTGGTCATAGTGGACTACACCACGAGATACCCTGAAGCGATCCCCTAATCCAGTATGACTACAAAAACGGTAGCCCAAGCTATGATAACGTTTTTTTCTCTGACAGGTTTTCCACAAGAGATCCTTACTGACCAAGGTACCCCTTTCATGTCAAACCTTATGAAGCAGATATGTCGATTATTAGGGATTTCTCAAATAAAGACCTCAGTATACCACCCCCAAACAAACGGCTTATTGGAACGCTATAACCGCACCATAAAGACATTATTAAAAACAATAGTAGACGAATCAGGTCGGGATTGGGACCAGAAGTTATCCTTGGTCCTTTATGCCATACGGACGCACGAACAGTCCTCTACGGGTCACAGTCCGTTTGAATTAGTCTTTGGAAGACAACCACGTTGTCTTCTGGACATGGCAGCAGAAACATGGGAGGAGGAAGAGGAAGAGGGGAAACCCTTGCTCGATTATGTTCATCAATTAAAAACCCAGTTACAAAACCTATGGGAAGATGTACATAGACATCTTGAGACAGCATAAACCAATCAAAAAGCCTATTATGATAAAGGAAGTAAATTACGCTCCTTTCTCCCGAACGATCAAGTCCTCATAATGAGGCCAACATCTGAGCATAAGTTGTTAGCCAAATGGCAGGGGCCTGATAGAGTTCTTAAAGCAGTCACTCCCGTCACCTACCTTATAGAATTAAATGCACACCCGAAAAGAACCCAAATCTACCATATAAACTTACTAAAACAATGGAAACCAGCAGAAGAGGCCGAAAATCAATTAGCTAGCGGATGCTTTATCTCGCCATCCAAAGAGCTAGACGTAGAACTATGTCCCTTAGGGGAACAAAACCCAGAAGGAAACCCCTGTATAAATATGTCTCTAACTGAAACTGAGAAAACACACCTATATGCACTCTTAAAACAACATTCAGACTTCTTCTCAGAAACACTGGGTAAAACCACTTTGATATACCACAATATAAAAACACCCGAAGGACGGATTATCCGCCTCCGACCTTATCGTATACCCGAAGCCCGGAAACATGTGATTGAGGAAGAAATAAAGAAAATGCTAACCCTGGGGGTAATTGAACCCTCTATTAGTCCATGGAATTCCCCAGTAGTGCTCGTCCCGAAACCCGACGGGTCCATCTGGTTTTGCATCGATTTTCGCAAACTTAATGATATATCACTGTTCGATACGTATCCCATTCCCCGAGTTGATGACGTCTTAGAGAGATTAGGGAAAGCAAAATACTTGTCAACCCTTGATCTGACAAAGGGGTATTGGCAAATTCCCCTCGCTCCAGATGCAAAGGAAAAAACAGCGTTTTCAACGCCGTCCGGCCTCTATCAGTTCACGGTTTTAACCTTCGGTCTTCACGGAGCCCCTGCTACTTTTCAGCGCTTGATGGACCGATTGCTAAAACCATTTCAAGACTTCACAGCAGCCTATCTAGACGACATTGTCATTTATAGCGACACTTGGCATAATCACTTACTACATCTAGACAAGGTCTTTACTGCTCTGGCGGAAGCCGGGCTAACGGCCAATCCCAAGAAATGCGTGTTAGGAAATACAGAGATATCCTATCTAGGCTATGTGATAGGTAATGGCACCCTTCAACCACAAAAAAACAAAATTGAGGCCATAATGCAAGCTACTAAACCAAAAACCAAGAGGGACCTACGATCCTTTTTAGGGTTGGTGGGGTATTATCGTAGGTTTATACCCAGATATTCAACTATCGCTGCCCCTCTTACGGATCTGCTGGCCAAACAACGTCCCACTATATTAGCACCATTTTCCAAGACCCAGAATAGTAGCTTTGAGCAATTAAAGAAATCCCTTACCACTGATCCGGCATTAAAATGTCCTGATTTTTCCAGACCATTCCACCTTTATACTTATGCTTCTAACATCGGTCTTGGGGCCGTCCTCACCCAACCCGATGATGAAGGTTTTGACCACCCAGTTGTCTTTATAAGTAGGAAACTTCTTCCACGAGAATGCAACTACCCCACTATTGAAAAAGAGTGTTTAGCCATTAAATGGGCGGTAGAAACTCTGCAATACTACCTTTTGGGCAGGTCATTTATTCTGTACACTGATCATGCCCCTCTTACTTGGCTCGCCTCCCACAAGGACTCCAATTCCAGAGTGTTACGCTGGTTCCTAGAACTGCAACCTTTTACTTTCCAGGTCCGCCACATTCCTGGTTCGCAGCAGGGGCCCGCCGACTACCTGTCTCGGTTCCCTCCTTCTTCCTCCTCGGTCCTCGATCAGTCCCGATCATGGGATCGGGAGTGTAGACGGGTCTCCTCCCTCAGCCGGCACCATTCGACCAGCTCCCTCGATACATTTCCGCGTTCCCATAGCAACATGGGAACGCTACGCAACGTCACAGGCAACAACTTCCTGGTCCGGGCACTACAAGAGACAAAGGACTACACCCAGGAGGAGGGGAACGCCACGGAGAAGAAGAAGCCCTGCGACACTGTAGAGACGGAGACGGCAGTGAAGAACGTGCCCAGATCCTCCCGCGGAGCCAACGACACCGGAGCCGCTTCCGATTGCGGAGAGGAGACGAGGACGCGAGAAGCCCGCCACGACCCCAGAGGGTCGTGGCTCTCAAAGGTACGGTCCCTCCTAGGGACGAGGGGATCACAGAGCTACACGGGCACCGGGGAAGGGAACAGGGGAGGTGGGAGTGGGGAAGGAGAAGTGCACTGAACCACTAGGGAGAGAGAGAGTGAAAAGAAACGGAACGTGGCACCATTGGCAGGCTCCAACACCAGCACAGTGGGATATCCTCACATACAACCCCCACTGCTTGCTCCCTTCCCACCCTTATCTATAAGAGTAACACCCCAGATCTACCCAGAAAGACTTACCTCCATTTTTCTGTTGTTTTGTGTTTTCCCGGAATACTCGAGTGGTCCAACAATCAGACGTCTTCCGAACCTAAAGAAGGGGACAAGAAAAGGAAAAGGACCAGATTACTAACAAAGACAAGAATCTCACAAATCCACAAAGAACATAATGAATATTGGATGCTCTCTACTAAATTTAAAAGATAATAAAAGTATACTTTAATTTCCTCGAAATATACTTACCAGACTCAGGTGGTCATTCCAACCTCGGCGGTAAAAGGCGCTTACCACCAGACAGAAGACCGCCATAACACCGCCGCGTTCGCGGTAAACCGCCACGGTCATTCTGACCCACACTAGGCAAACCGCTAAAATACCGCCATCCACAAAAGTCCACCACACCAAAGGTCAGCGATAAACTGGCGATGACCAAACCTCCACCGTCACGCCAACAGAAATACGCCCATGCCATTACGACCCACGAATCCACGTGGCGTTCTTTCAACCGCGGTATTCTATTGGCGGTACACACCGCCGCAGTCGAAATACACATACACCTACAAATCACTACCACATTGGACAATTCGAAATACACACACATGATACACATACACACACCACTCCCACACACCCAATACATTATAAAACACACACCCACATCACCCACAAACCCTTACGACCAGAAATTTCGAACGAAGACCAGAGAGAGACACCACAATCTACAAACAAGCATCCACAGGCACACAACACCAATACCCACAGAACTTCCACGCACCTCACACAACACACCACTAAATACCACCCCACCTATCACTCCACACTCCACCCCACACATCATCCACACCACCCCATGGCACCTCAAAGACACCCCAGGTTCTCAGATGCTGAACTCAGGGTCATGGTGGAGGAAATCCTACGAGTCGAGCCCCAGCTGTTCAGGACACAGGTGCAGCACACCACCATTGCCAGGAAGATGGAGCTATGGAGCAGAATAGTGGACAGGGTCAACGCTGTGGGACAGCACCCAAGAAATCGGGATGACATCAGGAAGAGGTGGAACGACCTACGGGGGAAGGTGCGTTCCATGGTATCAAGGCACAACATTGCGGTACAGCGGACTGGCGGCAGACCCCCACCTCCTCCCCCCGAATTTACAACATGGGAGGAGCAAGTCTTGAACATCCTGCATCCTGAGGGCCTCGCTGGAGTAGGCGGAGGAATGGACCCTGGTAAGTCTCATCTTCACTACTTCATCCCCCCCACCCCACCTGCATGCCAACTCATACCCCCACCCTCACCCCCTTCATAATTACCCCTTGCAAATGTCTCACCATCACAACCCACCCATCCCAAAACTTATCCCTGCATGCGGCCCCAAAGCATGGACACCCATCACCAAAGCATGCCCAATGCACGTACCCATCAACCCACCCCAAAAACACCGTCACAACAGCCCCCACAAAGGAATGCCAGCACTGGGGTACACGGGCACCCACCCATTGCACGCCATTGGCACACACAGAAGCAATAACCATACTTTTATACCCCTGCAGGACCCGAACGCCAGATCACAGCACAGGAGGGTCCACAAATGTCCCCTCCACCCCCAGAAGAGGCCCACAGTGAGGACAGCAGCTCTGTCTCCCTGGATCTAGATGACCAGCCCAGTCCATCGGGGACCTCTGGCCAGTCGGTTCCCCTCAGACAGGCACAGGCCACAGCAGACCTACCCCCCTCTGGGAACACCAGCACAGCACCCACCCAGTGGGCCCATACCTCTGTCCCCAGGACACGTCAATCAGCGGTGTGTCCACCACTACAGGGAACCCAGGCTAACCCACCACCCCAACAACAACAGGGACCTGGGGGCAGTGGTAGTGGGCACACGGTCCAGGGGACGGAGGCCCTAGGAAACAGGGGAACTGGGAGGGCAGCTGTGCGACAGGGGGGGGACAGACCTCGGGAACCCACTCTCCACGAGGCCCTCTCCTCCATCATGGGAGCATACCACCACTCCCAGGAGACGATGGCGACGGTCCTGGCCACGTTTCAGGAAATCCAGCTTCTGCAGGAACAACAGTATATGGGGTTCAGGGAGGAACTGAGAAACATCAGTACCGCCATGGGTACCATCGTAGTGGCCCTGAATGAGTAAATCTCCACATTGCGGACCACTCTGGCACCTCAAAGGGCCCCTGACACTAGCATGTACCAAGAACAGGCTACCACCTCCGCCGGCACTAGTGGACAGGAGGCCCAACAGAAACCAACAGGCCACCAGAACACCACCCCCTGCAGAAGGAGAACCACCCCGCGAGTGTGCCCTGAGATCCAGGAAGAAGACAGAGTAACATGTCAAGACCCCCGCCAGCAAAGGATACTGCCCTGATTGTCATCCCACTTTCCCACATTGTCACCCTGTCCAACCTTAAACTGCCCCTGCTCCACTTCCCACAGACATTTGGACAATGCACCTGTGAACCTCATAGTCTGGACTCTGCCATGGACAATCCTCCACCATCACCCCTCACCGATTTGCAACCACCCATCCAAATTAGAGCACTTGAATAAACACACTTATTGCACATAAACAATCTGGAGTCTGTCTGTGATTTTAACAAATGTATTAGACATGACAGTGGAAAATTGTTATTCACATAGTGATGCCAAAAAACCGCTGTCACACAGCTGTAGTCCATGGGTAAACTAAGCAGATGTCACGCAGTGGGGTCCACAGCTCTGAAAACGGAAGGGAAAGTCACAACACAGTTACCATACACTGGGGGAAAAAGTCAGACAGTAGAGAGGTAGGATTCTTTAAGTAAATGTAATATGCCGGTGTCTACTCTTACCTGTGTGTAACTGAAAGTATTGCTCTATTACTGTGTTCCTGTTGTCTATGTTGTCCTCTTCGGCTTCCTCTTCTTCACTCTCCACAGGCTCCACAGCTGCTACAACACCACCATCTGGACCATCCTCCGGCAGAAAAGGCACCTGGCGGCGCAAAGCCAGGTTGTGAAGCATACAGCAGGCCACGATGATCTGGCACACCTTCTTTGGTGAGTACATTAGGGATCCACCTGTCATATGGAGGCACCTGAACCTGGCCTTCAGGAGGCCAAAGGTGCGTTCGATCACCCTCCTAGTCCGCCCATGGGCCTCATTGTAGCGTTCATCTGCCCTGGTCCTGGGATTCCTCACTGGGGTCAATAGCCAGGAAAGGTTGGGGTAACCAGAGTCCCCTAATAGCCACACCCGGCGCCTCTGGAGTTGCCCCATCACATACGGGATGCTGCTATTGCGCAGGATGTAGGCGTCATGCACAGAGCCAGGGAACTTGGCATTAACATGGGAGATGTACTGGTCTGCCAAACAGACCATCTGTACATTCATCGAATGATAACTTTTCCTGTTCCTGTACACCTGTTCACTTTCTCTGGGGGGTACCAAAGCCACATGGGTCCCATCAATGGCACCTATGATGTTGGGGATATGTCCAAGGGCATAGAAGTCACCCTTCACTGTAGGCAATCCCCCACCTCAGGGAAAACGATGTAGCTCCGCATGTGTTTGAGCAGGGCAGACAACACTCTGGACAACACCTTGGAAAACATAGTTTGAGACATCCCTGATGATATGGCCACTGTTGTTTGAAATGACCCACTTGCTAAGAAATGGAGTACTGACAGCACTTGCACTAGAGGGGGGATCCCTGTGGGTTGGCGGGTGGGTGACATCAGGTCTGCCTCCAGCTGGGCACACAGTTCATGTATAGTGGCTCGGTCAAGCCTGTATGTCAGAATGACATGTCGTTCCTCCATTGTCGACAGGTCCACCAGCGGTCTGTACACGGGAAGATTCCTCCATCTCCTCGCATTGCCAAGCGGACGGTGCCTAGGAAGGACAACAGCGAGCACAGAGTCAATCAACCCACAGGTACGTTCCCACAACTTGCACACAACACAATTCACTATGCATTGAATGGTGTGTATGAGTGTTGAGGAAAGGCCTAGGTATGTGTGACGCAGTAGAAATTAAGCCATGTGGGCCCTTGAAATGGCGGCTGCCTGACCTGTGAAGTGCGACAATGGGATGTGAGGTAAATGCGCTGCCGTGGCACACCGTGGTGGTAGGCGGTCAAAGACCGCGGCGCAAAGCCACATTGGTTCACATTGAATCCTATGGGTTTCACGAGCCAATGACGATGTGCGCCGGCGGTCGCGGTACGCACCGCCGCAGTACGCACCGCCGCGGGCGTGACCGCCATTTTCTATCAGCTTAATCACTCGATACCTGATCTTCCACAGGAGAGGACCTACACTGCAAGTGCTGCTGTGACCTCGGTCTGGAAGAGACCATGGCTGCTGCGACTGGGGAAAGGGCCCCTGCCTTCACTTCTGAAGAATTGGAGAAACTCGTATGCGCTACTCTATGGTCCTCCAGACCAACAGGTTAGTACACTGGGACCATGCTCTGTGGGCAATGCCTGGGTTGAGTCGGGTGGATGAAAGATGGTGGGGAGGGGAGCGATTGAGTCATGCATCAGACGACAGATGAGAGCATGTGCCACATGGCAAGTTTGGGGATGCGGGGCCACTCACATTGAGCATGCAGAAGGTGATGACAATTTTTCTCTCCCTGTACATGTCACATAGGTCAGCGCCCACCAGAAAATCGTGATTTGGCATGCCATCGCCAAGGACGTCCGGACCCTGGGGGTCCACAACAGACGGGGCACCCACTGCCGGAAGAGGTGGGAGGACATCCGCCGCTGGAGCAGGAAGAGGGCGGAGGCTCTGCTGGGGATGGCCTCCCAGCGTAGGAGGGGTGCCAGTCGTCAATTGACCTCCCTGATGTCCCGGATCCTGGCCGTGGCCTACCCCGATTTGGATGGGCGCATGAGGACATCACAGCAGACACAAGGGGGTGAGTACACTCTCATTCTGGTGACTTTGCGTGCAGTAGGCTAGGCCCCTCCGTAAGGCATGGCCCTGTGCCCCCGCCCCCCACCTCTGTAGGGTGCCAAGTTCAGGTATCCATGGCCCTGTCTCATCTATGTGTGCAGTTGTCGTCGATAGGCTTGTAGGCCATGTCCCACGGATTGCGTAGTGGACCCCAAGTGCGCGGCGTAGTGCAGGGGGCTTCTGTGTCTGTCTTGTCCGCCAACGGTAGCGGTAATCCATGCACTCAACATGTCTTCATTTCTCCCCCCCCCCCTTTTTTGTGGTCTTCCTGTTCATGTGTGCATCAGCATCATCAGGCGGAGGAGAAGTGGCATCGGAGCACGAGGGAGCTGCATCTCACATGGCCATGGCGGGCCATGCAACTGAGTCGGATTTCACCAGTGAGACGGAGGGCGAGGGGAGCTCCACAGCGGGTACTCGTGCTGATGTCAGTGGCAGCGACTCGTCCTCTGAAGGGAGCTCCCTTGTGGTGGCGGCAACATCCATGCCCCCCACAACAACAGGTACAGCCGCCACCCAGCGCACCAGCACCGCCCTCCCAGCAGCCCTTCAGCCTTTGCCCCGTGCCCGCTCACCCAGGAAGGTGGGCATCTCCTTCGCCCCAGGCACCTCAGGCCCTGCCCCAGTCACCCCTGCTGCCCTCAGTGAGGAGGTCATTGACCTCCTGAGGACGCTCATTGTTGGGCAGTCTACCCTTTTGAATGCCATCCAGGGTGTAGAAAGGGAGGTGCACCGGAGTAATGCATACCTGGAGGGCATTCATTCGGGTCAGGCTGCCCATCAGTGATCGTTCAACGCTCTGGCCTCAGCAATGACGGCAGCAATTGTCCCTGTCTCTAGCCTCCCCCCTCCAACTTCCTCCACCCAGACCCAATCCCCTGTACCTCTGCCTATCCCAGACACACCTACAGACCAGCCTGCACACACCTCAACACCCAAGGGAAGCTCATCCAGACATAAGCACCACACATCACACAAGCATTCACACAAGTAACATCCACATGCAGACATACCAACAGCCACTGCCTCCACTGTGTTCCCCTCCTCCTCGTCTCCCTCCTCCCTCCCTGTGACGTCTCCACTCACACTTGCATGCACAACATCTTCAGCCACTACGTCCATCACCAGCACACCCACCAGAACACTCCGCACATGTGCAGTCACCACCCCCACTACCATGTACACGCCCCCTGTGTCCTCTCCCAGTGTGTCTGTCACCCCCTCTTCCAAACCACACAAACGCAAGCAGCCACCCACCCAACAGCCATCCACCTCACGACAGCCTCCAGCCAAAGCACCTGCACCCAAAGACACCAGACTTCACACTCCTACAACCACATCCTATTCCTCCACTCCCATACCCACTACACCTACCCGTCACTCTCTTTCCAAATTGCTTTTCCTTGCCAACCTTAACCTCTTTCCAACAACTCCCCCACCCCGTCCATCGAATAAGACTGCAATCAGCACCTCAGCCACCACCACACCAGGACCTATCAGGTCTGTTGTCCAAGGACTGTGGAGTCCCCCACCCTCAAGGGCAACAACTACGGCGAGGAGCCAAGGCACGCCCAGCCCACCCCCGGAAAAGCAGCCAAAAGTGAGCAGTGCCCGGAGCGAGAGGCCACGGACACCAGGGACCAAAATCCCTACCCTGGCTCCGTCTGGAAGTGGGGTGCCACCTGGCACACCGCCAAAGGGGTCAAAGGGCCACAGACGACCAGGGAAGGGTGGGAAGGGCAGCACGCCCGACAAGTCCGGCAGCAGGCCAGCTGCCCAGGAGTGCCCCACCAGCCCCCTCCCAGGTGTGCAGGAGGACACCCAGAGGCCCGGTACGGCAGCCCAGGAGGGCCCCGCAAGCCAAAGGACAGATGGGCAGGAAGGCCCTGCCAGCCACATGCCAGGTGGCGAGTGACACCCATGCCTGGGCCGGAATCGCTGAACTGGGCCCTTTCAAACAAGCACCGCTGAACTGGGCCCTTTCAATCAAGCACCGCTGAACAGGGCACCTTCATCACAAGCACCGCTGAATTGGGCCCCGCCGTCTCAAGCACCGCTGAACAGGGCACCGCCGTCTCAAGCACCGCTGAACAGGGCATCGCCGTCTCAAGCACCGCTGAGCTGGGCCCTTTCAATCAAGCACCGCTGAACTGGGCCTTTTCAATCAAGCACCGCTGAACTGGGCCCTTCATCTCAAGCACCGCTGAACTGGGCCCTTCATCTCAAGCACCGCTGAACTGGGCCCTTCATCTCAAGCACCGCTCCGCTGGGCCCTTCATCTCAAGCACCGCTCCGCTGGGCACCGCCGTCTCAAGCTCCGCTGAACAGGGAACTGCCGTCTCAAGCACCGCTGAACAGGGCACCGCCGTCTCAAGCACCGCTGAACTGGGCACCTTCATCTCAAGCAGCGCTGAACTGGGCACCGCCGTCTCAAGCTCCGCTGAACAGGGCACCGCCGTCTCAAGCACCGCTGAACAGGGCACTGCCGTCTCAAGCACCGCTGAACTGGGCACCTTCATCTCAAGCACCGCTGAACAGGGCACCGCCGTCTCAAGCACCGCTTGACAGGGCACCGCCGTTCAAGCACCGCTGAACTGGGCCCTTTCAATCAAGCACCGCTGATCTGGGCCCTTTCAATCAAGCACCGCTGATCTGGGCCCTTTCAATCAAGCACCGCTGAACTGGGCCCTTCATCTCAAGCACCGCTGAACTGGGCCCTTCATCTCAAGCACCGCTCCGCTGGGCCCTTCATCTCAAGCACCGCTCCGCTGGGCACCGCCGTCTCAAGCTCCGCTGAACAGGGCACCGCCGTCTCAAGCACCGCTGAACAGGGCACCGCCGTCTCAAGCACCGCTGAACAGGGCACCGCCGTCTCAAGCACCGCTGAACAGGGCACCGCCGTCTCAAGCACCGCTGAACAGGGCACCGCCGTCTCAAGCACCGCTGAACTGGGCCCTTTCAATCAAGCACCGCTGAACTGGGCCCTTTCAATCAAGCACCGCTGAACTGGGCCCTTCATCTCAAGCACCGCTCCGCTGGGCCCTTCATCTCAAGCACCGCTCCGCTGGGCCCTTCATCTCAAGCACCGCTCCGCTGGGCACCGCAGTCTCAAGCTCCGCTGAACAGGGCCCCGCCGTCTCAAGCACCGCTGAACAGGGCATCGCCGTCTCAAGCACCGCTGAACAGGGCACCGCCGTCTCAAGCACCGCCGTCTCAAGCACCGCTGTCTCAAGCACCGCTGAACTGGGCCCTTTCAATCAAGCACCGCTGAACTGGGCCCTTCATCTCAAGCACCGCTCCGCTGGGCCCTTCATCTCAAGCACCGCTCCGCTGGGCACCGCCGTCTCAAGCTCCGCTGAACAGGGCCCTGCCGTCTCAAGCACCGCTGAACAGGGCTCCGCCGTCTCAAGCACCGCTGAACAGGGCACCGCCGTCTCAAGCAGCGCTGAACTGGGCACCGCCGTCTCAAGCTCCGCTGAACCGGGCACCGCCGTCTCAAGCACCGCTGAACAGGGCACCGCCGTCTCAAGCACCGCTCCGCTGGGCCCTTCATCTCAAGCACCGCTCCGCTGGGCACCGCCGTCTCAAGCACTGCTCCACTTGGCACCGCCGTCTCAAGCACCGCTCCGCTGGGCCCTTCGTCTCAAGCACCGCTCCGCTGGGCACCGCCGTCTCAAGCACCGCTCCGCTGGGCACCGCCGTCTCAAGCACCGCTCCGCTGGGCCCTTCATCTCAAGCACCGCTCCGCTGGGCACCGCCATCTCAAGCACCGCTCCGCTGGGCCCTTCATCTCAAGCACCGCTCCGCTGGGCCCTTCATCGCAAGCACCGCTCCGCTGGGCACCGCCGTCTCAAGCACCGCTGAACTGGGCCCTTCATCTCAAGCACCGCTGGCCCATTGGCGGAAGGGGCAGGCCTGCATCTGTGTCGGGCAGGGCTGCACGAAGCACTCTGGGCACTAGTCCCCCTCCAGTACCAGTGGAGACTGTTATCCACTTGAGAGACTGTGCCTTTGCACTCCCCAGGATATGGCAGTGGGCAACCCACCCACTGTAGAGACTTGTGAGACTGTGGCTTTGCACTCCCCAGGATGGGACAGTGGCCATGGAGGCCCCTCGTAGATCTGGCGTTGTGTACTCATGTGGCTGAGGTGCCCCCCCTTCCTTTCCCCCTGAGGTGCCTGCAGTTTTTCTATCTGATGCCACTGCAATGTTCTCTCCGTTTAGGTCAGGTATCTTGTGTGGGCCTTGCCCATGTGATTTGGGCCCAGTGGTCCACGGACAATGATAGCTAGAATTATCAGACTTTTAATATTTGCCAAGAGGCGAGTGACACCCATGCCTGGGCCGGAATCGCTGAACTGGGCCCTTTCAAACAAGCACCGCTGAACTGGGCCCTTTCAATTAAGCACCGCTGAACAGGGCACCTTCATCACAAGCACCGCTGAATTGGGCCCCGCTGTCTCAAGCACCGCTGAACAGGGCACCGCCGTCTCAAGCACCGCTGAACAGGGCATCGCCGTCTCAAGCACCGCTGAGCTGGGCCCTTTCAATCAAGCACCGCTGAACTGGGCCTTTTCAATCAAGCACCGCTGAACTGGGCCCTTCATCTCAAGCACCGCTGAACTGGGCCCTTCATCTCAAGCACCGCTCCGCTGGGCCCTTCATCTCAAGCACCGCTCCGCTGGGCACCGCCGTCTCAAGCTCCGCTGAACAGGGAACTGCCGTCTCAAGCACCGCTGAACAGGGCACCGCCGTCTCAAGCACCGCTAAACTGGGCACCTTCATCTCAAGCAGCGCTGAACTGGGCACCGCCGTCTCAAGCTCCGCTGAACAGGGCACCGCCGTCTCAAGCACCGCTGAACAGGGCACTGCCGTCTCAAGCACCGCTGAACTGGGTACCTTCATCTCAAGCACCGCTGAACAGGGCACCGCCGTCTCAAGCACCGCTTGACAGGGCACCGCCGTTCAAGCACCGCTGAACTGGGCCCTTTGAATCAAGCACCGCTGATCTGGGCCCTTTCAATCAAGCACCGCTGATCTGGGCCCTTTCAATCAAGCACCGCTGAACTGGGCCCTTCATCTCAAGCACCGCTGAACTGGGCCCTTCATCTCAAGCACCGCTCCGCTGGGCCCTTCATCTCAAGCACCGCTCCGCTGGGCACCGCCGTCTCAAGCTCCGCTGAACAGGGCACCGCCGTCTCAAGCACCGCTGAACAGGGCACCGCCGTCTCAAGCACCGCTGAACAGGGCACCGCCGTCTCAAGCACCGCTGAACTGGGCCCTTTCAATCAAGCACCGCTGAACTGGGCCCTTTCAATCAAGCACCGCTGAACTGGGCCCTTCATCTCAAGCACCGCTCCGCTGGGCCCTTCATCTCAAGCACCGCTCCGCTGGGCACCGCAGTCTCAAGCTCCGCTGAACAGGGCCCCGCCGTCTCAAGCACCGCTGAACAGGGCACCGCCGTCTCAAGAACCGCTGAACAGGGCACCGCCGTCTCAAGCACCGCCGTCTCAAGCACCGCTGTCTCAAGCACCGCTGAACTGGGCCCTTTCAATCAAGCACCGCTGAACTGGGCCCTTCATCTCAAGCACCGCTGAACTGGGCCCTTCATCTCAAGCACCGCTCCGCTGGGCCCTTCATCTCAAGCACCGCTCCGCTGGGCACCGCCGTCTCAAGCTCCGCTGAACAGGGCCCTGCCGTCTCAAGCACCGCTGAACAGGGCTCCGCCGTCTCAAGCACCGCTGAACAGGGCACCGCCGTCTCAAGCAGCGCTGAACTGGGCACCGCCGTCTCAAGCTCCGCTGAACAGGGCACCGCCGTCTCAAGCACCGCTGAACAGGGCACCGCCGTCTCAAGCACCGCTCCGCTGGGCCCTTCATCTCAACCACCGCTCCGCTGGGCACCGCCGTCTCAAGCACTGCTCCACTGGGCACCGCCGTCTCAAGCACCGCTCCGCTGGGCCCTTCGTCTCAAGCACCGCTCCGCTGGGCACCACCGTCTCAAGCACCGCTCCGCTGGGCACCGCCGTCTCAAGCACCGCTCCGCTGGGCCCTTCATCTCAAGCACCGCTCCGCTGGGCACCGCCATCTCAAGCACCGCTCCGCTGGGCCCTTCATCTCAAGCACCGCTCCGCTGGGCCCTTCATCGCAAGCACCGCTCCGCTGGGCACCGCCGTCTCAAGCACCGCTGAACTGGGCCCTTCATCTCAAGCACCGCTGGCCCATTGGCGGAAGGGGCAGGCCTGCATCTGTGTCGGGCAGGGCTGCACGAAGCACTCTGGGCACTAGTCCCCCTCCAGTACCAGTGGAGACTGTTATCCACTTGAGAGACTGTGCCTTTGCACTCCCCAGGATATGGCAGTGGGCAACCCACCCACTGATGCCACTGCAATGTTCTCTCCGTTTAGGTCAGGTATCTTGTGTGGGCCTTGCCCATGTGATTTGGGCCCAGTGGTCCACGGACAATGACAGCTAGAATTATCAGACTTTTAATATTTATGTATATATTAGTTTTAAATGTGTGATATTTTTATAAGGCAATGATCCAATATATTCGACTATTTATGATCTATTCCTTTTGTCTTTGCATTATTTCAGGAGGGCTTGGGGGTTGTAACAGTGATGTATTGCTATGCATTGATGTGTGTGTTGTAGTGGGTGGGGGTGGGTGTGTAGCGTATGTGTGTCCCCGTAATATTTTCTCCTCCTCCCTCCCCTGTGTCGTAGGTGCAGTACTCACAGTTGTCTTCTGCGCCGGCGTTCGTGCTCCTGGTAGAGGAGCAGGAATACAATAGCTGGTAGGATGTGTAATTCGGATTCCATGCTGTCCAGATTCTTCGTGGGGAGTATGGAGGTGAGCGTTTTCGGTTTGAAATGTCTGTTTCCGCCGTGTTTTTATCGGCGGGGCTACCGCCCCGGAAAAGGTGGCGGATTGGTGGGTTGTGATAGGGTGGGCGGTACATTGACTCCCGCCTGTCTGTTGGCGGTGACCTCCGCGCTGTTTGTTTGTCCCGCCGTGGCGGTCGGAGTGTTAAAGTGGCGGTCTCTGTTGGCGGTTTCCGCCAGGGTCAGAATTCCATTTTTTTAACCGCCAGCCTGTTGGCGGGTTACCCGCTGCTTTAACACCGACCGCCAGGGTTGGAATGAGGGCCTCAGTCTTTTCCGTTCTCGTGTACCGCCGCAGCCTACCACACACCTCTTCTACACTAATACGGGATAACTGGACCTGGCACAAGGTGTAAGTACCTCTGGTACCCACTACAAGCCAGGCCAGCCTCCCACATTGGTTGTGCAGCGGTGGGATAAGCACTTTGTCATTGTGTACTTTTCATAAGAGAATAATATACAAAACAGTTCAGTGTATGTACACCTAACCAAAAAGTTATGCTTTTCGTCTCTCAAACTTTTAAAAAAGTGCTGAAAAGTATTCTAAAACTTCTAAAAGTTTGCTAAAAGTTAGAAAAAGTTTTTTCTCTGTTCTTTAAAAAGTTCTGAAACTTTTTCTTCCTTCTCACTATTTCTAAACCTTTTAGTATCATGTCTACAGAAGATTCTACTCTGAAAATGGTCGATACTACTTATGACAATTTGAATTATAAGAGCCTAAGGAGTCTCTGTTTAGAGAGAGGTTTAGTGATAGGAAAGAACCCTACTAAAGAATTTCTATTTAACATGCTTATTGTGAATGATGAGTCCTAAGCAGGCACATCAAATGAGAGGTTAATAGAAGGTTCCCAATCTGACTCAGGGGATCTCCTTGAGGGAGGTAGGGAGGGTAATGATCAAGATCTGCCCCCTAGCAGGATACCCAGTAATATTGGTAGTAATGGAGGTTCCCATCACAGTAGGCAAGTCTTTATTCCTAGAGGCCGAGTTGCTGGGTCCAGTCAGTTAGGGACAGATCCCCCTCTGTTGTTTCACACTTGTCCTCTTTGTCCAAGCATTCCCAAACCACCCACCCTGAGGATAACTTGTTAGAAAGGGAACTCAACAAGTTGAGGGTTGAAGAGACCAGACTGAAGCTTAAACAGCAACAGCTGGCCTTAGATAGGGAATCCCTAGACATTGAGAAGGAAAGACAGAGGTTAGGGTTTGGACCCCATGGTGGCAGCAGCAGTATTCCTGATAGTAATCCTGTTAGAGAGCATAATTCCAGGAATCTGCACAAGATAGTCCCCCCTTACAAGGAGGGGGATGACATCAACCAGTGGTTTGCTGCACTTGAGAGGGCCTGTATGGTACAGGGGGTCCCTCAAAGGCAGTGGGCTGCTATATTGTGCCTATCTTTCACTGGAAATGGTAGGGATAGGCTCCTTACTGTTAGAGAAAGTGATGCTAACAATTTTGCAGTTTTGAAGGATGCACTCTTGGATGGATTTGGCTTTACCACTGACCAATACAGGATTAAGTTCAGAGACACCAGAAAGGAGTCCTCACAAGACTGGACAGACTTTGTAGACTGTTCAGTGAAGGCCTTGGAGGGGTGGTTACATGGCAGTAGATTTTCTGACTATGAAAGACTGTTTAATCTTATTCTGAGAGACCATATTCTGAATAACTGTGTGTCTGACTTGTTACACCAATATCTAGTGGATTCAGATCTGACCTCTCCCCAAGAATTGGGAAAGCAGGCAGACAAATGGGTCAGAACAAGAGTGAACAGAACAGTTCATTCAGGGGGTGATAAGGATGGCAAGAAGAAGGATGGTAAGTCTTCTGACAAGGGTGGGGACAAAAGTAAAAATTAGTCTTCATCAGGCCACAAAAATCCTCTGGTGGGGGTGGTGGGTCCAAATCCTCTTCCAATAATCAACCTAAAAAGCCTTAGTGTTATTTGTGTAAAGTCAAAGGCCATTGGACAACTGATGCCAGTTGTCCAAAGAAAAACACCAAACCTACAATTAGCCAATCCAAGGGAGTAGCTGGGCTCACTATTGGTAATGTAGTTGGGGTTGGTCTTGTTAGGGAGACCACAGAGGCTGCGTTAGTCTCTGAAGGTGCCATTGATTTGGCCACCTTGGTTGCTTGTCCCCTTAATATGGATAAGTACAAGCAACTTCCCCTAATAAATGGTGTTGAGGTTCAGGCCTACAGAGACACAGGTGCCAGTGTTACCATGGTGATAGAGAAACTGGTCCACCCTGAACAACACCTACTTGGTCAGCAGTACCAAGTAAGTACACTATTCCAAAAAGTTCTATACACAAGGATGAAAGAAGTCAGTACTTGGCAGGAGAGCCCTCAAACATCGGTTAGGATGCTAGGCATCATCATTGGGCTATCTCCTCGTCAGACCGGCACTGCAATGTCTGGCGGACCACCCTACATATAGTGGTGGCACTCAACCAGAGGTGGTATAGCAGATCCAAGTTGGTCTGCAGTACATACTGACAAAGAAAGAGAAGGAGAGTGAAAGATAGATTAAAATTGGCTCTGAGCCCCCAGCATCATGATTTAATAACTCAAAATGAGGATCAGGCCAAGATTAAAAACAGATAAAGGAGTTAATGAAGGGAATAATGTCCCACTGTACTCCTAAAAAAGGGGGGGGAAGGAGAGGTGATGTACCCTGTCCTAATCCAGCGTGGTCGACATGTTTCGCACCTCTGCAGTCAAAAATTTATCCTATGGTGCTTCTTCAGGACCATGAACTATAACTTCTCCTATTAATTACAAAGGTAAGTGCTAAAAGGTCACTTACTAGACGTAGACTATTTGTTACTGTCAATTGTTCGGTCGGTCGTCCTGTGTAAGAGATAGAAACAGAGACAAACATTGGTGTCTATAACATAAAAATGTAAAACGTGATAGACATAATACCCCGATAACAGAGTCTGGCACAATGGACATAACATAGAAGGCTTACCATCCCAAGTGGAGGAAGAGCATCATAGGGACACGTAAACCTCAAACCAAAGGAGAGTTCACTACATATAAAGAAGATAACATTAAAGTATATTGACAGAACGTGTAATCTCAATTGGCGCTTAAAAACATATATCCAGTCTCTAGGTGGTGCCCCCAAAAATATTTCCGGTCTGAAGGAATAAAAATTATTAATGTCACTACAGAAAGGAATATCAAGGAACACAAGAAAAGCACAAAAGAACGCCATATTCCACAAATGTTATCAGCATAGTCACACATAGTTTATGTAAGAAAAATTATGAGTGTGATAAGAAAAAGAATGTCAATTGGATTCAGCAGAAATCCCAACTCCATACACTCGATAATATGGAAAGTTAAATCAGGTTACTGACTAGACAACTGCAGTAACAACAGGAAGCTAACAGTCCATGTGACTGATTAAGCAAGTGAACTCAACATTAACCCATGTGGAGGCAAGGAACGTTAAGCAGAAAGGAAGACTAACTGGGAGTCTTCCTGTGGTCCGACAATCTATCCTCTCCGGGGACGCTTGTCTAAAAATAGTACAGCGTGCCTGGGAGGTATAACGAATGTTAATCTTTCCATATTATCAAGTGTATGGAATTGGGATTTCGGCTGAATCCAATTGACATTCTTTTTCTTATCACACTCATAGTTTTCCTTACATAAACTTTGTGTGACTATGCTGATAACATTTGTGGAATATATGCTTGGGCAGAAGTGGAGTTGGAGGCTCATGCAGCAATGCTGGGCATTCCTGGGCATATTTTTGCTTTGACAAGGGCTCAGGCCAAAAAGCAAAAAGGACAGGGTAACTTGGATCCTGGAACAATGGACCAAGGGTTCCCTAAAGCTAGAGGTAGCAAGGGTAAATCCCTACCCACTATCCCTTCCTCTACAGATGATTCTCCTTCTGAGGAAGAAGAATTTCCTCCCTGTGCAGAATCTTCACCAGATAAGCTGGCAGCAAACACTGCTGAGCTTTTGGATGGAGGGGGGCCTGCCAGGGAAGAGCTGAGTGTGGCACAGCAAACCTGTCCCACATTAGAGGGTCTCAGACACCAAGCTGTCAAACAGCAAAATGGGGGTGTCAATGACTCACATAGAGTTTACTGGGAGGACAACCTCTTGTACACCGAGGCAAGGGACGCAAAACCTGGAGCAGCCAGGAGATTAGTCATTCCCCTGCAGTACAGAGAGTTCCTCCTAACTCTTGCACATGACATTCCTTTGGCTGGGCATTTGGGCCAGATCAAAACATGGGAAAGGCTTGTCCCCCTGTTTCACTGGCCTAGGATGTCAGAGGACACAAAAGATTTTTGCAAGTCTTGTGTGACCTGCCAAGCCAGTGGCAATACTGGTGGCACACCAAAGGCTCCCCTTATTCCACTACCTGTGGTTGGGGTCCCCTTTGAAAGGATAGGGGTTGACATAGTTGGCCCCCTTGACCCTCCTACTGCTTCAGGCAATAGGTTTATCTTTGTGGTTGTGGACCATGCCACAAGATATCCTGAAGCAATTCCTCTAAGGACCACTACAGCTCCTGCAGTGGCAAAGGCCCTCCTGGGAATCTTTTCCAGGGTGGGTTTCCCTAAAGAGGTTGTATCAGACAGGGGTAGCAACTTCATGTCTGCATACTTGAAAGCAATGTGGAAGGAATGTGGTGTAACCTACAAATTCACCACTCCTTATCATCCACAGACTAATGGACTGGTAGAGAGGTTTAATAAAACTCTCAAAGCTATGATAATGGGACTCCCTGAATAACTCAGGAGGAGATGGGATGTCCTGTTACCTTGCCTCCTTTTTACTTACAGGGAGGTACCCCAGAAAGGAGTGGGCTTCAGCCCCTTTGAACTCCTCTTTGGACACCCTGTAAGAGGTCCACTAACACTTTTGAAGGAGGGTTGGGAACAACCTTTAAAAGCTCCCAAACAGGACATAGTGGACTATGGACTTGGCCTAAGATCCAGAACTGATGCTCACCCTATACCCAGGGCAGATGAGCTCATAGATACACTGGCATCTGCCAAGTATCTAAGCACCTTTGATTTGACTGCAGGGTATTGACAGATCAAATTGACTGAGGATGCTAAACCTAAAACTGCATTTTCAACTATAGGAGGGCACTACCAATTTACAGTGATGCCTTTTGGTTTGAAAAATGCACCTGCCACTTTTCAGACATTGGTGAACATAGTCCTGCAAGGGTTGGAGGCTTTTAGTGCAACATGTGTAGATAATATAGCTGTCTTTAGCTCCACCTGGGATGAGCACCTGGTTCACCTTTGAAAAGTTTTGGAGGCCCTGCAAAAGGCAGGCCTCACTATCAAGGCCTCAAAGTGCCAGATAGGGAAGGGAAAGGTGGTTTATCTGGGACACCTGGTAAGTGGAGAACAGATTGCACCACCACATGGGAAAATCCAGACAATCATGGATTGGGTTCCCCCTACAACACAGACCCAGGTGAGAGCCTTCTTAGGCCTCACTGGGTATTACAGGAGATTCATTAAAAATTATGGCTCCATAGCAGCCACTCAGAAGATGCCTAAAAGGTATTGTGGACAGCCAGCTGTTAGAAAGCTTTTGAGGAGCTCAAACAGGCCATGCGCTCTGCACCTGTCCTAAAAAGCCCATGTTACTCCAAGAAATTAATTGTTCAAACTGATGCATCTGAATTAGGGGTAGGGCAGTCTTATCACAACTGAATTCTGAGGGCCTGGATCAACCAGTTGCTTTTATCAGCAGAAGGTTGACCCCTAGAGAAAAGCGTTGGTCTACCATTGAGAGGGAGGCCTTTGCTGTGGTCTGGGCACTAAAAAAGTTGAGGCCATAACTGTTTGGCACTCACTTTATTGTTCATACAGACCACAAACCTCTACTTTGGCTAAAACAAATGAAAGGAGAAAATCCTAAATTGTTGAGGTGGTCCATATCTCTACAGGGAATGGACTATACAGTGGAACATAGACCTGGGAGTACTCACTCCAATGCAGATAGATATTTCCATTTAGACAATGAAGACTCATCTGGGCAAGGTTAGCCTTATTGTCCCTCGTTTGGGGGAGGGGCGTTGTGTAGGAAAGTACCATCTTCCTTGACATGTTACCCCCAATTTTACATTTATGTCAGTATGTTTTTGCCTGTCTCACTGGGATCCGGCTAGCCAGGACCCCAGTGCTCATAGTTTGTGGCCTAAATGTATATGCCTGTGAAGTGCCTAACTGTGTCACTGAGGCTCTGCTAATCAGAACCTCAGTGCTCATGCTCTCCCTGCCTTTAAATTTGTCACTATAGGCTAGTGACTACATTTATCAATTCTGATTGGCATACTGGAACCCCCTTATAAGTCCCTAGTATATGGTACCTGGGTTCACAGGGCATTTGTGTTCAGGAGATCCATATGGGCTGCAGCATTTCTTTTGCCACCGATAGGGAGCTCAGACAAACCCCTACACAAGACTGCCACTGCAGCCTGCGTGAAATAATGCACATGGTATTTCACAGCCATTTTAGCTGCACTTAAGTAACTTAAAAGTCACCTATATGTCTAACCTTCACTTTCTGAAGGTTAGGTGCAAAGTTACTAAGTATGAGGGTACCCTTGCCCTAGCAAAGGTGCCCCCACATGTTTCAGGGCCATTTCCCCAGACTTTGTGATTGCGGGGAAACAATTACACATGTGCCCTACATATTGGCCAATACCTATATATAGCTTCACAATGGTAACTCCAAATATGGCCATGCAACATGTCTAAGATCATGGCATTGTGCCCCCATTCCAAATCTGGTATTGGAGAGCCAATTCCATGCATCCTGGGGGCTCCACTATGGACCCCCAGTACTGCCAAACCAGCTCTCTGGGGTTTTCTCTGCAGCTACAGTTGCTGCCACCCCACAGACAGGGTTCTGCCCTCCTGGGGTCTGGGCAGTATATTTGTGTGTATATTTTGTGTATTTTACTTACCTCCTAAGGGAGTATATCGTCTGAGATACTTTTGGCATATTGTCACTGAAATAAAGTACCTTTATTTTTAGTAACTCTGAGTATTGTGTTTACTTGTGATATAGTGCTATATGATATAAGTGGTATAGTAGGAGCTTTGCATGTCTCCTAGTTCAGCCTAAGCTGCTCTGCTTTAGCTACCTCTATCACCCTAAGCTGCTAGAACACTACTAATCTACTAATAAGGGATAACTGGACCTGGCACAAGGTGTAAGTACCATCTGGTACCCACTATAAGCCAGGCCAGCCTCCTACAGGGGGAAGCTCCTGCCTATCCCCTGCAGCCTTGGACGGCTGCCCACTGCTGGTGGTGGTGCTGCTGCTGGGGGTTGTGGGTAAAACTCCTGCCCATCCCCTGCAGCCTCGGATGGCTGCCTACTGTTGGTGATGGTGCTGCTGCTGCTGGTGGTGGTTGTGGGGGGAAGCTCCTGCCCATTCCCTGCAGCCTCGGATGGCTGCCCACTGCTGCTGGTGGTGCTGCTGCTGGTGGTGGTTGTGGGGGGGAAGCTCCTGCCCATTCCCTGCAGCCTCGGATGGCTGCCCACTGCTGCTGGTGGTGCTGCTGCTGGTGGTGGTTGTGGGGGGGAAGCTCCTGCCCATCCCCTGCAGCCTCGGACGGCTGCCCCCTGCTGGTGGTAATGCTGCTGCTGGTGGTGGTTGTGGGGGAAAGCTCCTGCCCATCCCCTGCAGCCTTAGACAGCTGCACCAACATGGTTGGTTGACTCAGCACCAGGCCCTTTGCCCTTCCTGGCAGCAGCTGAGGATGGCTCCTTGCTCCTCTTGGCAGCAGCTGAGTTGGTGCCTTTACCTTCACGGTTGCAGCTGGGGCTGGCACTTTGACTTTCCTGGCAGCACTTGAGGCAGGCACTCTTTCCTTGTGGTTGCCTAGTGCCCAGGATCCCTTCACACCACAAGTTGCTGGGGACACTACTGGGCCCATTGACTGGGTGGCTGTGGTGCTTGCCTGGGTTTTACACACCCTGCCAGATATGAAGGACGGGGGTGGAGGGGTTGGGAGGAGGTCAATGGTGGGGAGGAAAAGTTGCTTTGGGGCGGGAAGAGGGAGAAGGTTTGTGAGTGGAAGAAGAGGAAGTGGTTGTAGGAGGTGTCTGTCTGCTTTGTTTGGGTGCAGGTGCATGGGCTGGATGCTGTTGTGAGGTGGGAGAGGACACAGGGGACGTGTGCATGGATGTTGGGGTGGTGACTGCCAGTGAGGTGTGTGTTCTGATAGGTGTGCTGGTGATGGAGGTAGTGGGTGAGGGTGTAGTGCATACAGGTGTGATTGTCTACACAAATGGGAGGGAGGTGGAGGAAGAGGAGGAGGGGGCCACAGTGGAGGCAGTGGATGTCTGCATCTGTATGGTGTTTGTGTGAGTGCCTGTGAGATGATGTGTGGTGCCTGTGTTTGCCTGTGCCACTCTTGTGTGTTGTCTTGTGTGCATGCTCGTCTGTGTGATTGGGATAGGTTGGGGTTGAGGGGAATGGGATTGGGTAGAGGAGGATTGAGGGTGGAGGGGGGAAACAGGGGCAATGGCTGCCATGAGAGAGGTGGCCAGAGCCTGGATTGATCTCTTTTGGTCCACCAAACCAGTGTGAATGCCCTCCAGAAATGCATTGGACTGTTGCATTTGGGTTGCCAGCCCCTGGATGGCATTCATAATGGTTGACTGCTTAACAGAGATGGATCGCAGAAGGTCAATAACCTCCTCACTCAGGGCAGCAGGGCTAACTGGGGCAGGGCCTGAGGTGCCTGGGGTGAAGGAGATGCCCACCCTTCTGGGTGAGCGGGCACGGGCAACTCGCTGAGGGGCTGCTGCGAGGGCGGTGCTGGTACGGAGGGTGGCGGCTGTACCTGTAGCTGGGGTGGGCACAGAGGTGTCCGCCACCACAAGGGTGCTTCCATCGGAGGAGGTATCCATGGCTGAACTGTCCCCTCCAGTCTCCGCCGTGTTGCTCCCCTCGCCCTCTATCCCACTGGACCCTCAGCGTTGGTGAACTCTGCCTCCTAGGTCCTGTGGGGTGCCGCTCCCTCCGTAGCCAGTGCCTTTGCTCCTCCACCAGATGATGCTAATGCACATAAGGGCAGGATGACAAAACAAAAAGGGGGGGAAGAGACATAGGAAACACTTGGTCAGTGGCTGCACCAACACCACCGTTGGTGTACACAGCAACCTCACACACAGTGAACAGCCCTACGCACTATGCAGTGCTCTCCCAGTAGCAATGCTGGTCACCAGAGCATGGGGGGGACACATACTGCCAACTGCAGCATACCTGGGACCCACACAGCCCTGCTCAGTAGTGGATGCCCACTAGCTAGGTTGGAGGAATATCACATCAGACCCTGCCCAACATGGGACCTACACTGCAATGTCCGCCCTGGCCTAGGGGCACCCACAGGAACGCTTCCCCCACCCAGATACCACCACACCAGGTGTAAGTAATAATGATGGGCACTGTATTCACCCCCTTGTTGCTGCTGTGATGACCCCAAGCGCCCATCCAGCTCTGGATAGGCCACCACCAGTATGGGGGCCATCAAGGGGGTCAGGGTTCGGTGGGCACCCCTTCCTCATTGGGATGCCATCCCCAGCTGGGTCTCCGCCGTCTTCCATGCCCGGCATCTCAGGTCCTCCCACCGTTTCCGACAGTGGGTGCTCTGCCTGCTGTAGACTCCCAGGGTCTGCACGTCCTTGGTGATGGCACGCCATATACCCTTCTTTTAATGGGCACTGACCTGCAGAGGAAATATACACAGGGAAAGGTATTATTTAGACCATCCTGTCTGTTACACTCATGGGCCACCATAGCCCTCTCATCCCCTTACGCACAGACATGGCCCAGCATACATGCTGCACGCTGCCCAGGGCCCATCCACCAACCCCCCCTACACCAGGCCTTCACACAGCACTTCATGCATTCAGGCCCTATGCATTGTGCTCACAGTGTACTCACCGGGTGGTCTGAAGGCCCATACAGTAGTCAGTACTGGGGTAGGACCCCATCCACTAGTCTCTCCAACTCCGCTGAGGTGAAGCAGGGGCCCTTTCCCCAGTCACACGGCCATGGTAGGTTCCAGACACAGGTCACAGCAGGACATGCAGAGTATGATCTCTCCTGTTGAAGGTCAGGTAGAAAGTGAATGAACAGATAGAAAATGGCGGTGACGTCTGCGGCGATGCATACCGTCACCACCCGCGTACATCACCATTGGCCACTGTACCCCATAGGGCCCAATAATAACCAATGACGAGTTGCACAGTGGTTCCCGACCACCTTCTGCAACGACGCACAACGTCTGTGGAATTACCTCACTTCCACATGTCCCTCCATACAGGACAGGCGGACGCCATTTTAGGGGGGGTAGATCTGCGTCACAGATCACAATTTTGCATTCAAGATATATGCCACTAATACATAAAAAAATCACATCATGCATTGAACTGTAATGGTTACAATGTACAGAATATGACTGGCTCATCAGTCTTTTGCCCCATAGATTGCAACCGCTGCTGATGAATAGGAGATGGAGACATCCCCATTGTGTTCAGACCCCTGGTGGACTTGGCAACAATGGAGGACAGGCACATTATCCTCACCTACAGACTTGACAGGGCCAAAATCACGGAGTTGTGTGCCCAATTGGAGCCCGACCTGATATCTGCCATCTGTCACCCCACTGGGATCTCCCCTCTTGTGCAAGTGCTATCAGTGCTCCATTTCTTGGCAACTGGTTCTTTCCAAGTGAAAGTGGTCTTGGCAGCAGGAATGTCACAGCCAATGTTGTCAAACGTGCTGACCAGAGTGTTGTGTTGTCTGCCCTGATTAAACACATGTGCAGCTACATTGTTTTCCCCCAAGTGGAGGATTTGGCCACCGTGAAGGCTGACTTCTATGCAATGGGACATATCCTCAACATAATTGGGGCGATTTATGGAACACATATTGCATTTGTGCCCCCCGCCAGAATGAACAGGTCTTCAGAAATGGAAAAGGTTTTTGATGAATGTGCAGATGGTATGGTATGTTTGGCGGACCAGTACATCTCCCATGTCAATGCTAAGTATCCAGGCTTGGTGCATGATGCTTTTATCCTGAGGAATAGTAGCATCCCAAATGTGATGGCCCAACTACAGAGGCACAGGGTGTGGCTAATAGGTGAGCCCTGGTTCCCACCCAGTGTATGTTGGTGTATGGGTATGGTGTGGGCCATATGGCACAGTGTATGGCTAACAGTTGTCCCTCGATATTTGCAGGTGACTCTGCTTACCCCAACCTCTCATGGCTGCTGACCCCTATGAGGAATGCCAGAACAAGGGCAGAGGAACGTTATAATGAGGCACATGGGCAAACAAGAAGGACAAAGGAACATACCTTCGACCTCCTGAAGGCCAGGTTTTGGTGCCTCCATCTATCAGGTGGATCCCTGTGCTACTCACCCAAGAAGGTCTGCCAGATAATCATGCCATGCTGCATGTTGCACAACCTTGCCTTTAGACCCCATGTGCCTTTTCTGCAGGATGAGGAGGCTGGAGATGGCCTTGTGGTAGCTGTGGACCCACCGGTCAGTGAAGATGAGGAGGCAGAGGATGAGGACAACAGAACTGCAGTGATTAGACAATATTTTCTTAATGACACACAGGTAAGGCAGTGTAAATTCACATTTCATTGACAGTTTTGTGTTTGACATTGTTCCCACTCCTATGCCCACTCACTGTACCCTTTGGCAACTCTTTTTGCAGATATTGATGCCCCACTATTGCTCCTGGTGTGTTCACTGCAGCCAACTACAGGTCTTTCCTATGTATACATTACTGTACAGTTGAATTGCAATGTTTAAACATTGTTAAACGAATACATACTTAAATCATTTGAAATACTCCATACTTGTATTTTTTCAAAGTATGTATTTCAGTGCTCTGAAGAAAAGTGGGAAGTGCAATGGGCTGGTTTTATGATGGAGGAAAGTCCAGGGTAGAGTCCAGTCTATTCGTAGCACAGGTGCATTGTCCAAGGGGGCATAGGAAGGGGAGCAATGGCAGTTCAAGGTGGACAGGGTGACTGAGTGGGACACAAGGGTGACATTCAGGAGAGTCATTTTTCCTGGCGGGGGTCTTGGCAATAGTCATTGGCTTCTGCTTGGATCGCAGGGAACGCTTGGGGGGTGGTTCTCCTTCTGCAGGGAGAGGGGTGCTGGTGGCCTGTTGGCCCTGTGGCGGGCCTCCTGTTCACTAGCGACAGCGGAGTTGGAGGGCTGTTCAGTAGTCTGGTTAGTGGCAGGGGCCCGCTGGTGTGACACTGCCTCCCTCATAATGTTGGCCATGTCTACCAGCACCCCTGCAATGGAGACCAGGGTGATGTTAATGGTCTTCAAGCCCTCCCTGATCAACTGGTACTGTCCCTCCTGCAGCCGCCTGTTCTCCTGCACGTTGTCCAGGATCTGTCCCAGTGCATCCTGGGAAAGTTGGTATGCTCCCAGGATCGCGGTGAGTGCCTCCTGGAGAGTCGGTTCGCTGGGCCTGTCCCGCCCCTGGTGCGCAGCAGACATCCCAGCTTCCTTGTTGCCCTGTGCCTCTGTCCCCTGAACCGTGTGCCCACTGCCACTGACCCCAGGTCCCTGATTGTCTTGGGTTTGTGGTGTGCCCTGGGGTCCCTGTAGTGGTGGACAAACTGCTGATTGATGTGTCCTGGGGACAGAGGTATGGGCATGCTGGGAGGGTGCTGTGGTGATGTTTCCTGAGGGGGGAGGCTCTGTGGTGGTGTGGGACTGTGCCTGGGTAACCGACTGTCCGGAGGTCCCTGATGGGCCAGGTTGGTCATCCAGATCCAGGCGAGCAGAGTCGCTGTCATCACTGTGGGCCTCTTCTGTGGGAGGACTGGATATAGCTGGCACCTCTTCTCCGGTGACATTGGCTGGGATACCTGTGGGGATGTATAGGCAGTGTTGTTATTTCTGTGTGTGACATATTGTGCATGCTTTAGTGATAGGTGTCCATGCAGCTCTGTGAGTGTTGTCCATGCATTGGTGGTGTATGCTGGGCTTGGCATTTGGATGAATGGGTTGTGATGGTGGGGTGTGTGGGAAGTGGTGGAGTGAGGGTGGGGTCGGGGTATGTGATGGCATGCAGATAGGGGGGTGATAGTAGTAAGGAGTTGACTTACCAGAGTCCAGTCCCCCTGCTACTCCTGCCAGGCTCTCAGGATGCATGATTGCCAAGACTTGCTCCTTCCATGTTGTTAGTTGTGGGGGAAGAAGTGGGGGTCCACTGCCAGTCCTCTGTACTGCGAGCTGGTGTCTTGCTGCAATGGAACACACCTTCCCCTGTAGGTCATTCCACCTATTCCTGATGTCATCGCTTGTTCTGGGGTACTGTCCCATGGCTTTGACCCTGTCCATGATCCTCCGCCATAGCTCCATCTTCCTAGCAATGGATATCTGCTGCACCTGCGATCCAAATATCTGTGGCTCTACCCGGATGATTTCCTCAACCATGACCCTTAGGTCCTCTTCAGAGAATCTGGGGTGTCATTGTGGTGCCAGGGTTGTAGTGTGAGTGGTGTGGGTGAGGGTGTGTAGGGTGATGTGTTGGGGTATGTGATGTAAGGTGCGTGGATGGTGGTATATGGCTCTGGTTGTGTGAGTGCTCTTGCTGTCTCCCTCTGTTGGCAATGGTTTGTAGTAGTAAATGGTTGTGGGTAATGTGGGTGGGTGTTTTATAGTGGCGTGGGAGTGTGGGTGTGGTGTGTGCATGGGTGTCAGGTGTGTGTAGTTTGAATTGTCCAATGTGGTGGTATTTGTATGTGTGTGTATATTTTGAGCGCAGCGGTATGTACTGCCAATGGTTTACCACCATTGAATGTCCACTGTGGTGATTCGTGGGTCATAATGTTGTGGGCGTTGTTCTGATGGTATAACGGTGTGGGTTTTGATACCACCAGTTTATCACTGACCTTTGGTGTGGCAGAGTTGTGCCTGTGGCTGTATAGTGACGGATTGATGTGTGTGTCATAATATGGTGAACGGATATCCGCGACGGTATGTTGGCAGCAGTAAGTGGGATTTACCGCCAATGTCATAATCAGGGCCGAAGTCTTGTTGGCCCTGAGACTTCTGAAAACAGGAGGCAAGCTCAATCCAAGCCCCTGGAGAGCACTTCTGAGCCAAGTCAGAGGGCAGCAGAGTAGCAGTCCTTCTCAGTAAAGCAGTCCAGATGAGTCATTTGGGTAGCCAGACAGTTCCTCTTGAAAGGTTGCAGGTTCAGGTCCAGAAGTGTCTGATCTGGTGGGGTCAGGGACCCAGTTTATATAGCCAAAAATGCCTTGGAAGTGGAGGAGACTTCAAAGAGTGGTTCTGAAGTGCATAAGATCCCCTTTCAGTACAGGTCTATCTGCCAGGGTCCCAGTAGGGAGTTTGGCAGTCCATTGTTTAAGGGCAGGTCACTAATTCTTTTAATGTAAGTGTCAGGCCGTCCACCCTTGCATCCCAGGAAGACCCATTCAGCATGCAGATGAGTGCAGGTGTGATTGAGTATCCTGTGTTTGTCGTTGTCTGGGTGAAATGCATGAGGAAGCTGTCAACCAGCACAGCCCAGACATTGATTGGAGACAGGCTGTAAGGTACAGATGGATTTTATGTGCAGAGAAATGCTCACTTTCTAAAAGTGGCATTTCTAAAATAGTAATAGAAAAGCCAACCTCGCCAATAAGCAGGATTTCCTATTACCATTCTGGCCATTTACAATATGACCTGGTTACCGCTTTCTGATCAAAATCTACCACCAAAACAGTATATGAGGATAGTCTTAATGCTATCCTGCTAAATGAAAAGAGCAGGCCTCACAGTAGTGGAAAACAAATTTAGGAGTTTTCCACTACCAGAACATATAAAACGCTCATGTACACGTCCTGCCTTTTACCTACATAGCACCCTGCCCTATGGGTTACCAAAGGCCTACCTTAGGGGTGAGGCATATGTGGAAAAAGGGGAGTTTAAGGCTTGGCAAGTACTTTTAAATGACAAGGGGTAGTGGCAGTGAAACTGCACCCAGAGGCCTTGCAATGACAGGCCTGAGACATGGTCAAGGGGCTACTTATGTTGGTGGTACAACCAGTGCTGCAGGCCCACAAGTAGTATTCAATTTACATGCCCTGGGCACATGTAGTGCATTGTACTAGGGACTTACAAGTAAATCAAATATGCTAATTGGGAATGAACCAATGTTACCATATTTAAGGGAGAGAGCATATGCACTTTAGCACTGGTTAGCAGCAACTAAAACCAGCAACAACATTGTCAGAAAAGTGGAGGGAGGCATGCAAAAAGTTGGGGGATGACCACTCTACGGCTGTCAGGTCTAACATATGCCAATTGGGGACAAGTCAATGTTACCATGTTTTAAGAAATGAGCACACATGTTAGCATGGGTTAGCAGTGGTGAAGTGCACAGAGTCCTAAGGCAAACAAAAAAAGATTAGCAAAAATATGGAGGAGTAAGGCAGAGTTTGGCGAACTACCACCCTAAACCTGACAGGTCTAACATGTGGCCCCTCTATCTGAAAGTGGGGAGATTTACCAAACCTCCGAGGAGTTCTCATCACTAAGTTAGAAGAATTTAGTAAGACAATCATCACTGGTGTGGTCTGACCCAGGACGGTGTTCCACCATAAAGTCAGTTCCTTGTAGGCAGATGGATCTCCTCAGCAGTTTAGGATTTTCATCCCTCATTTGCTTGAGTCATCTGAGGGGCCTGTGGTCTGTCAGAACCCGCAAGTGAGCCCCAAAGAGGTGTGGACTCAGCTTCTTCAGTGCGCAGACACAGCAAAGGCCTCACTTTCAATTACACTCCACCTTTATTCCTGGGGAAGCAACCTCTTGCTAATGAAGGCTAATGGTTGGCCTAGGCCCTTCTTATTTTACCTTGCTGAGACAGCCTCAATGCCACGCTCTGCAGCATCTGCCAGCACAATATACTCCTTAGAGAAGTTGGAGCCTTGAGTACAGGTTCTGTACACATGACCTCCTTGAGGGTGTAAAAGGCTTTCAGGCAAACCTCTATCCAGATCTCCTTTCTGGGCTGCTTCTTAGAAGTCAGCTCTGTTAAGGGGGCAGCAATGGTGTTATATCCATTAACACACGTCCTATAGTGTTCTGTGAGACCCAGGAAGGCCCTAACCACAGTCTGTGTTTTAGGGGATTGATATGTCAGGATACTCTAAATCTTGACTTGTAGGGGCTGTGACTTGCCCCAGCCTATTGTGTGGTCCAGATATATCATGGAACCCTGCCCAGTGTGGCTCTTACTGGCCCTGGTTATCAGGCCTGTCTGCTTCAGGGCTTGACGTATCTCTTGGAAGTAGTTCAGGTATTCATCCAGGTTGGAGATGAAGGGGGTCATTCTGACCCTGGCGGCCGGTGACCGCCAGGGTCACCGACCATGGGAGCACCGCCAACAGGCTGGCGGTGCTCCCTCGAGCATTCTGACCGCGGCGGTTCAGCCGCGGTCAGAAACGGAAAGTCGGCGGTCTCCCGCCGACTTTCCGCTGCTCGGGAGAATCCTCCATGGCGGCGGAGTGCGCTCCGCCGCCATGGGGATTCTGACACCCCCTACCGCCATCCTGTTCCTGGCGGGTATCCCGCCAGGAACAGGATGGCGGTAGGGGGTGCCGCGGGGCCCCTGGGGGCCCCTGCAGTGCCCATGCCAATGGCATGGGCACTGCAGGGGCCTCCGTAAGAGGGCCCCGCAAAGTATTTCAGTGTCTGCAAAGCAGACACTGAAATACGCGACGGGTGCCACTGCACCCGTCGCACCCCTGCAACTCCGCCGGCTCCATTCGGAGCCGGCATCCTCGTTGCAGGGGCATTTCCGCTGGGCCGGCGGGCGCTCTTTTGGAGAGCGCCCGCCGGCCCAGCGTAAATGTAAGAATGGCCGCCGCGGTCTTTTGACCGCGGTGCGGTCATTTGTCGGCAGGACAGTCAGAATCACACCCGAAGACAGCAGCACGAGCTGCCGTAAATACCAAGACGTGGGGTGGGGATGACGGGGATGGGGAGGGAATGCATTTTGTTTTTTAAAGGTACCGTTCATCACTGTCGCTGTCCTCGCCTGCTGCCTCGCTCGTCCTCTTGCCTATTCTGGTGTCTTAGCATTTGCTGGGGCACCAGAACTGGCTCCCCAGCAATCCTGGTGCTGCTTTCATGCTCAAGCTAGCATGAAAGCAGCATCAGGGTTGGTCTGAATGGCTAGGACTGCAGCTCAGACACAACCCTGGGGCCTGTGCTGTTTCTCCAGTCCGGCTGTGTACATAGCCGGGCTGGAACAATCTAAGTGGGCATGTGTGTTTGGACGGCCGTCTTAGTCCATGCAAACACACATGTGCACTTAGGGCCTGATTTATACTTTTTTAGAGCCTCATTTACGTCATTTTTCGATGCAAAAGCGCTGCAAACTTACAAAATTCAATTTTTTTTGGGGGTGATGTTCCTCCGTCATTTTGGAGGAGCCGTCCCTGGAAGACAGCAAAGTTATCTAGGAAGGCAACACTAAATGCCTCCTTCCAAGGTTGGACCCAGCCGACCAACCTCTGAAAATGTGGTGGGGCATTCTTTAAAACTAAGGGCATCACCCTAAACTGAAAGTGTCGCCATGGGGTATAAAGTGCAGAACTCTCTTTTGCCCCTTCAGTCAGGGCAATCTGTCAGTATCCTGATATAAGATCAAAGGTACTTAGCAACGTGTGAGTGCCCAGCCTGTCTAGGAGCTCATTAACTCAGGGGATGTAGTATGTGTCCGCCTTAGTGACAGAATTGGTAGTTCACACAGAAACTGAGTTCTAGAGTGGTACCTGGGTACCAGCACCACAGGGCTAGACCAGGGACTGTTGGAGGGCTCAATCACCCCTAACACCAGTATTTTGGAAAGCTCCTCCTTGATGCGGGCCTTCAGCTTATCCGACAGCCTGTTAATTTTATTTTTGTGACTCCAGTGTCTGTCATGGGTACAAAAATGTGTTAGCCCAGTTTCGAGGAAGGACAGATAGGAAAACTGCTCCAACGACTGACAACTGTCATTTTGCTGTTCTGGGTCCAAAGTAGGGGAGAAGTTAGTACCCTGTGCTGCCAAAGGAGGTAAGGGAGAGGTTCACCTCCTCTTTCATCCCTTAATCTGTCACTCGGAGCATGTTGACTTCAGACCTTTCAAAGTGGGGTTTGTGACAGTTTATGTGGAGAAACCTTAAGTGGTTCATACGGGTCTTGGGATCCACCAGTGTACTGCCACTTCTGCTCCTTCACCTCATATGGGCCTGTCCAGTGATCCTGGAGAGCTCTCGTCTCCACAGGTTCCATAGCCCACACCTTATGGCCAGGTTTCCTAGGTTCTTGCTCCCACTCCTGTCTTACAAGACTGAGAGGTCTCCTAACAGGGTTACCATAGAGGAGCTTCAATGGGCTAAACCCAATACACTTCTGTGGCACCTTCCTACAGGCAAATAGTATACATGGCAGGAGAACGTCCCACATATACCTCCTGGGCTCAGGTAGGCCCATTAGCATGCCATTAAGGGTTTTTTTTTTATCGCTCCAAAAGCCTGTTTTTTAAGGTGATAGGGTGCAGAGACCTTGTAAGTCACTCCACACTCATCCCACATGGACGTCATGTTCACTGATATGAAGTTAGTGCCTCTGTCAGACCCTTAAGGGTAGATATCAGGGCCATGGCCACCACAAGTGTAGTTACCAACCTCAGATGAATGCCCTCTTAGTAGTGTGTGGCATGTTCCAACAAGGCCAAGATGAACCTATTGCCTACAGCTGTCTTGGGGTCCAAGGGAACAACAGTGTTGTACCCACCCTCTCATAGGGAGCACCAACAAGAGGTAATGGCGGTCAGGGGAGCATTGAATGTTTTCCTTGACTTTACACTGGTCTGGCAGGTGGGACAGGACCTACAGGATGCATCTGAGGCCATCTCCATCTGGGGCCAATAGAAGTGGGCATAAAGCTTAGTGAAGGTCTTGTCTTGCACCAGATGTCTTGCCGGGAGAATATCATTAACCAACCTCAGTAGGAAGGTCCTGTAGCACTGAGGGACCACAAGCCCACAGTCTGAGGTCCAGGATACTTAGGCTTGCTGTTTCTCTCAATAGATGAGGTTATCTCTAGAGGTATCACCTACTGCCTGCTGCCTAGGTCTCAGCTTGCCGCCTCAAGCCCTCTAGAGTGGGACACTCTTTCTGTGCCTTGCAGAATTGCTCCCTTGTAGCCAAACCCTCAATTTGCCAATTTGCCATCCGGCAGCCTCAGACAGGTCACCCAGGGTGTAATTGTCCTCCCCGTAGGCTCAGGACCATCCTCCACAGGTGTCCCGTCAACCTGAATAGTGGGAACTTCACCAGCTGATTTCAACCTCCACTTGCCCTTACTCTTCTTCACAGCTGCTTGGGCCATTTTTCAAGACTCCCTTGACTCCCTTCCTGAGCAGCCACAGACCTTGTGGTCAAAGAGACCCTTTCGTACAAACCCGTATTACCAAGCATGACCTTGTTCCAGGTAGTGTGCTCTAAGTCATTACTCAACAGAAAATCTACTGGCATGGCAGGGCTCACAATTACATTTAGGGAACCTGAGGCTCCCTCATTCAAAGGGAACCAGGACCACTGGTAGATGACTCTTGTAGATATCTGTAACTATGACTTGGCAAAATTTGTTAGGACGACCAGCTGACAGGCAACAGTAATCTTGCTGGCTCCTGTGTCCCTTAGAGCTTCCACCCATTGCCCATTGATCACTATGAACTGCCTGTGCTTAGAAGTGTTTACAGGCATAGGAGCTGTTGGCATCATCTCCTTATCTCCCAGGAACACTAGTATAACATCTGCCTGCTCTCCAAAGTTGACTGGGACTACCTATCTAGGAAATTCCACTGTGCCATTTTTTGTGGCATTTTTAATGCCTGCACAGAGCAGACGTCAAAAGGAGGCAATCCATTATTTATAATGGGCCTCCATGTACTTTGCGGGATTAGCTCCAACATTTTTGGTGCTAATCCTCTAAAGTACAATAAAAACACCAAAAAGTATTATGCTTTATGCACATCCTAAGCTGTGCCATGGTGCACCGTATGTTAGACACAGCGCACACATGGTGGAAATGGAGGCGCAATGGGTTGCAAGAAAAGAGGCGCTTCATTACATGAAGCACCACTTTTCTTAAATCCAGGCGATAGTGTCTCCCTTGGAATCCCCATGCTCAGTACATTCAGGGACAAATCTCCCTGTCTTTTAAAGAATCTTTCTTTTTTGGCTCAAATTGGGATTGATTACTGCTGTTCCCTTGGAAATAATTTTGCAGTTCTTTTGAGAACTCCTCATCGGAAACTTTTTCTACCCCCTTTTACTTTTGGTGTGACCAGCTGACCATCCCTCCTAGGACACACTGATGCTGGCCAGAGATCTGCCTCCTCAGCTTCCGGGGGTCAATCAGCTTGCTGTCCAGTAGGTGCTGGCACCGCTTGAGTATGTGTTCCCTGAGAATCAAGTTATACAGCCCATTGAAACCATTAATGTTGCTGATCCTCATCCAGTCATTCAGTGGCTTGCTACAATAGTCCATGAAATCCGCCCAAAACTGGTTTAGGAGTTTATGGCTGTACCAGAACCTCTGAGAGTTCTTCTCAATTATTAGTCCAAATTTAGCAAGAAGTATATCATTGAAGGGGGTATACCCTGGTTGGTCCTCTACTTCGAGTGTGAAAAGTGTGTCCCCCCCACTGGGGGCATATGTTATCACAAGTCACCCCTCCAGTGCTCTTCTGGGATGTTGTATACTCTTGTAGTGAATCCTAGTTTGTTTTAATGGGATAACAGGAGTTAGCTTAGCCTTTGGCTTGCATACTTGTGCCCCCGTCACCTAGTGACTTTTAACCTACTTAGCTTGCTCTGTCTTAGACCATTTATTTAATTAATTCTTTTAAGATGGTTGCCTTGTTTATAGTTAGGCCTTTTTGTTTAGAGGTATGTTATCAGTGACACCACGCTGAGGCGTCAACTCATGCAACTAAAACAAACAAACTGTAGGTGCTCACATTAGAAATTACCGTCCCAATCATGCAGCGTTATCTATTGTTTTGGAACAACTTACGTCAGGGGTCCAAGTAGATCTGTATAAATACATCACACTTTAGACAGATAATCAGAGGGATTCCGACCAGATTCCATCACTGCTATCGATGCTTCACGTCGCATTGACGCTGACCCGGACTTCGTGTTCTTCCGAAGTCTGAGCTCGAGACCTCATTCACGGTAAACAGGGTTGAGGGCTCCTTCCAGGGACACGGCAGTGGCAGATTAGGTTTAACATGCCCAGCTCTCCTCTAGGTAGAAGGTTAGACCTATCATGATAGGGTACTAGGACATCTTCCATATGTTATGTCTTTCCATGATAACGCAAGATGGTGGGGGTCTTCATAATTATGACTCTCATCTTTACAATTCTATTTCTTCCACTGTTCATTATCTTAATCATTGCAGTCCATGCGATTTACCGTATTGTATTAAATAAAAACTATTGAAACATTAATGCATCTTTGTCATTGCCTGTGTTTGGTTGAGACATGATATATTTGTGAGAAAGGGGTAATCTCTGTTTAACCACAACACTTCCTGACATATCATACTTTTGAGCCCATGCGTAAAGGCTCCCACAAATCACCTTCAACTGTTTGGGTTGTTGGTGAGGTACTGCTAGTGAGCCGGAAGGGTTGGGACTACAGTTGCAACTTGTTATAGGATAGGCATAGTCACCTACAAACATAAGTACTGTCATCCTCTAACCAGCAGTCTTGCCTAGAGCAAGAGTACAAACTACAACATGGCGCCACCAACGATGGTGTTTAGGCACTAATTTATGTGTACCCCGATTAACGCTGTCTCACAAACGACAGGTACCCTAAATACCATTATACGGAGACATCCGTGGTCTTTGAGAAATCCTCCTCAGCTGAACAGGGAACACCTGATTAGGCTGTAGGTTGTTTGAGCTCGAACTCATAAAAAGGAATAGACTTCCCACTTGTTGTTCCAACGCTAGAAGATTTTTTTTTCTTTTCTTCTCTATATCCTCTTTTTAAATATGACATAGTCATTCCCAAAAATGCTAGACAAGCATTAACATTACATCTAGTAGTGCATGGCTTAAGAGAAGAGGGTGGGGATGTCACTTTCATAGTAGAAGCTAATGAAGCTTCCCAAACAGAAACGTTCTATGCCTAGGTCACCTTTCCTGAGGAAGACGCCAGGTCAGTCACATTTCACATATATAGAATTACTAATGTACCTCAACGGTACCAAGCATACCAGTATCACGAAATACTGCTCACCTATCAAGAGCATCCGAACTGGTTTGAAGGCGCTCTACCACATGTTATACAACAAGTGAGATTAGGTCCTTTAAGTAATGACGGACCAACATGGCTTATGTTTGCCACATACACACCTCACCCAGATATACAAAATATGCAAGTAGCAGATCTGCAAAACTTATATAATGAAATTGTAACATTATATAGACGGCTTGTTCAGTTCGTAATGGGGACTTTGAATCCAACACCAGCGCGTCCAGCATCACCAGCACCTGCTGGATACTAATTGGCTACTGGGATTAATCCACAGACAGTACATAATATTATTGGTAAAGTACCCACAGAACAGGAGAAAATACCTTATTGGATAGCCCAGGAAACAAATCAGCTGGAAGCTGTGTTTCCCCATACGGGACCACGGGAGAAACATAGAATTCTCACAATGTGCTTGCCCTTTGGCATGATTCCCTCAGTGGATGACTGTGCCACATGGGGTACAGTCTTCGCTGCATTATATACTACCACACATGGTACCACGACACTTGCCAATTTACTGGAAGTGTTAAAACAAACACAGAATGAGCATGGGGCAGCACATGCCCTAGATTTGGGGATGAAATTAATGCGGAATTTTGAAGCGGTATCCTCGATAATACTCAGTAACATTAAAGGGGAAGCGGTAGCACTGGCTATGCACCAGTGTCTCAGAGAAACTCCACATTTGGAACAAGAGAGACAGCTACCAAAAATGATTTCCGATACCTATACTAGTATAGGACGTGATAGTTTGGGAGCCAAGCCAAAGAAATTGGAAGTTCACAGTGCCACCCCTAAGCAAGGTACAAAACAGACACAAAAGAGTTTACAAAAGAGTTTACAAAAGCGCTGGGCGAAGCCTAAACAATTTAAAGAAAGACGAAAGCAGAGAGCAGATTCCCCACACCCAGAGAACTCCGAAAGGAGATATACTCTCAGAAATGGGGAGAATATTAGAACTCCTGATAGATATACTTATTCATGTCCCTCTCTTTCCTTTCAGGACTCTCCAGATAGATGTAGCGAGAGAGGGGGCCGTCCCGACTGATGTCTGGACTACGTGAAAGAAAAGAAAGACTCACCTCAGTGGAGAGTAAAAAAGAAGAGAAGACTTCGCAACAAATAAAACAGTTTAACAAGAAAAAGGTGGCAGGACTATCAGTCAAAAATGCCGGTAGACTAGAAAACACTGCTGAAGAACAAGATGTGGGCAGTGACACTGTTAGACAGCACAGCAGAGGTCACAATATGTCACCAGAGTGTGAAAGATCATCTGGATGCTGCACCAACTAGCATTTTGTTTTGCAGTTGAAACAGTGGACGGGCGCGTACCCACACCAGATAGACTTTATGATTTAAAGATTCATATTGAGTGAGACGTAGAGTGCACCATTGGTGTGATATTTTGGGACAAACTTAATTGTGACATCCTATTGGCCTAGAGCGATTGGCCGCCCAAATATTTCCCACGTGGGGAAAATGTAATTTTGCCTTCTTTCTCTAATCTTGTTCCAGAGACAGAAAAAGAAGCCTATGCTGTCAAATGGGCTTTAGCACAAGCACTGGCGTTATACCGCAATCATGTAGGTTGGGACAGGGACTCTCCATGTCATATAATTCCTATGAGATCTACACCCCAGCCTCAACAACAATATCCAGTTAATCAGGAGGCAAAGGCTCTGGTGAGGGAGATCCTCATTCAGCTAGAATATCAAGGGGTAGTTGAGCCCTGTGCCTCTGCCATGAATAATCCATTATTTCCGGTTGCAAAGCCAGACCATTCGTGTAGGATAGTCTTAGATTACAGACATTTAAACAGCCATACCCATACATATGCTATACAAAATTCACATAGCACAGCACTAATAAATAACATGGTACGCAAAAAATATAAACCGACGTTGGATACATGCAGAATTTAGCAGAAGAAAATAGGGACCTGAGTGCATTCTCATTTGGCTCCAAAAAACGCGTTTGCCATTTAGTCCAGGGCTATAAAAACAGCCCAGGGCTTTTCTCAGCCCGAGTAACGTCAATATTACATGATATTGATCCTGAGGCGTTATCCTATGTGGATGACATTTATCTCACAGACGACGACCTGAACATTCACCTTGTGAGAGTCGATCGAATAATTTTGGGGTTTGCAGACTTCGGTTATAAATTCAACTTTAAGAAAAGTAAGATCGCCTTTCCCAGTGTACTGTTCCTGGGATATGAGCTATCAAATGAAGGAAAGAGCCTGGCCCCGCACTTCATATAAAAGTGTGCACAACTGCACCCACCAAATACGCTAAGGAAACTACAGTCTTTACTAGGTTTCTTCAATTTTGGCAGAACATACATTCCTGACTATGCACAACGCATCAAGCCACCATACGACTTAATAATTCCAGATTTTTCTAGCAGACACTGGACAGTTGAACACACACGCATCCGTAGAGATTTGCAACAGGACATGCTAGAAGCCAAACACTTACACACCCGTGACAACAAGAAAACTTTGGTCATCAGAATAATTGCTGGTGCCCTTGGGTTCACGTATGTCACCGTCAATGAGGATGACAAGGTGTCCATAGCATATAAATCTCATTTATACTCGAATGCAGAGCAAAGCTTTGCGACCCTAGAACAAATTCTAACTGCAGTTCAGATGGCTGTCATAAAAGAGAGACCACTTGCCCAGGGGAAACGCATCATTGTTGTTATCCCGGTGCCGGCACTAGAGGCCGTCACCAAAGCGAGCATTTCTAATGCTAAAGCATCACACCCACACGGGATTCAGTGGGCAACTTCTCTGACAGCTACTGATGTACATTATATCTTTGATCCGAAACTTCAGACACAAGAATTTCTCCAATATGAACAAGAGTGCCCTGCTCCTCTACATATTTTACCTTTAGACAACTACAATACTGTCATTTATACTGATGGTTCAGCCCAACCAGCTGTAGGTACCAAACATCAATACTCAGCCGCTTGCGCAGCCGTGAGTGGAGTGATGAAGGATGGAATTTTCCACCCTCATGATACCTACATGCAGACCCTAGGGGACTGCACAGCTCAGTTGGCTGAACTTAAAGCCCTTATTTTGGTGCTAGAAAAAACAGAAACACGAAAACTGACTTTGATAGTCTGTGATTCATATTACTGCGTTCAGTCTTACAATGATTATCTTAATCATTGGAAACTGAACGGGTACAGAGATTCTAAAGGGAACACCATAAAACACAAGACATTGGGGGGAGGGTGGCTGATCTTAAGGATAAGCTACTGTGTGTCCATGTAGTACATACATTGGGCCACCAATGTGTAGGAGTACACGTTATTGGTAATACTTTGGTTGACGAAGCAGCCAAATCTGCAGTAGCTACAGCTTCTGTGGCTGCAGTGACTCATTCCCATACGAGACTGGATAATGAAATAATGACTGCTGTGAAAGCTTTGGCTGAAGGCAAGTCTCTCCGAAAGGACACCCTACAAAATATTCGTACCACATCAGTGCACAGAATGTTGCTTATGCAAAACTTCCTGGGGTGGGAGATCGGGCAATCCCCAATGAAGACCAGAGATTAGATCTAGTGAAAGCAGCGTATGAGGGTGTCACTTCTGCGCATGCTGGTATCTCAGCCACTGTAACACTCTTACAGAAAAGATTTTGGTGGCCGGTTCTATACAAACAGACAAAGCAATATGTCCTTTTTTGTGACATCTGCCAGCAAATAAAGGGCTCTAATATCAAACACCCATCACAGACGTCCCTCGTAGTGTCCAGTAGGCCATTACAATGTGTGTACCTGGACGACTGCGGTCCACTCCAACCGGTTGGTGCATACAAATACATTATAGTCGCTGTAGATTCTTGTTCTAGATCCCTGTGGGTATGGTTGCAGCGGTCGGCTGACGCTCGAACTGTTATAAAAGATTGTCTGATGTTTATCAGTATATATGCGGTTGCAGCATTCCACTCCAACCAGTGCCCTGCATTTGCCTCTAAGACATTCAGGGACAACATGGGTACGATAGGTGTTGAACTCCATTACTCCTCACCATACCATCCCGAGGGAAATTCGGTCATGGAGAGGCGGAACTGTGATCTAAAGCTAGAGTATTAGGGTCTGGCAGCAGCTGGCTTCATCACCTATATGGGGTCCAGAGAGCACTGAATAATCTGCCAAGACGGTCTTTGGGGGGACGAACTCCCTATGAGGTTCTCTTTGGGATACCTATGTATGTCCCACATCTTGATGGTTCTGGTATGGTGGCAGCAGAAACACCTTTTGATAGAAATGAACGTCTCACTGTCTTACAGGAGCTTCAACAATTTTGGGATGAAAAATCATCCACCAGTGCTGCCATTTTAGGAATAAAGGACATTCCTACAACTTCCACTGGCTGGATTCCTAAAGTCGGGGATCTGGATTGTGAAAATATTTCTCTAAAGAAGGAATTCAGTCCATCCTACAGATCACCAGTCTCAGTCTTGGGAATACAAGGTACCAGAACTGTAATCTTATCAAGGTTGCCAAGGAAACAGTTTTGTTTCAATTGACAATGTCAAACTACACCATGTGGCCGATCCTGCGCAGTATACCCAGAGGTCCCTTGGGTGGTTCCCGATCCCCTCTCACTACCCAACAGGACATTCCTCTTCAGACAGAGTGACCAATACTACTTTGGACTATGCTACAATGTCCAACAGTGCTATAAGTTCCTCCTTGACCATGGGGAGGGCGGAAAATGAGCTCTTGCTGGTTCCAGTCACCACTTCCATGATAACACCTGGTCAAGAATTGGCCGTCGTATACACCAATACAACACAGAGTGATGGCACTGTTTACTATGAGCCTCCTTCATCGACATTGATGACTTTCCCTCAGACTCATATATTCAAGCGATTGAAAATGATTTGAAGACACACAAGCTGTATCAATGGCTTAAAAAGAAAAACTTGATATAGCCTTGGAACTATTTATGGTTCTGCCTAACATTCTCAACATAATTTTTATGAATTGGCTTTGTGACTGTTTTTTTCTTACTTATAAATGGTCATTACATCCCTGAACGCACAATTGTGGCTCGAGTAGATGAAGTTTTAACTCCATATCACTCCTCACATAAGGTCCGAAGAGACTTGCCCCCGGTGAACATTTCAGCTGTACCCATTCCTGATGGGATTGTGTGGGACAAAGTTCCTTTTGAAATATACGGGCCTACTGAGGTCATTCAAATTCCATGTGTATTCAAAATATCCATGACAGATGTTATCACACTCAGGGGGTCATTCTGACCCTGGCGGTCAGTGTTAAAGCGGCGGCCAACCCGCCAACAGGCTGGCGGTCAAAAAAAGGGAATTCTGACCCTGGCGGGAACCGCCAACACAGGCCGCCGCTTTAACACTCCGACCGCCACGGCAGCACAAACAAACAGCGCAGCGGTCACCGCCAACAGGCAGGCGGCAGACAATGTACCGCCCACCCTATCACGACTCACCAATCCACCACCTTTTCCGGGACGGGAGCCCCGCCGATAAAAACACGGCGGAAACAGACATTTCCAATGGAAAACGCTCACCTCGACACACTCCACGCGGAATCGGGACAGCATGGAACCGGAACTCCACATCCTCTGAGCCATTGCCTTCCTGCTCATCTTCCAGGATCACGAAGGTCGCCGCAGACGACAACGGTGAGTACTGCACCTACGACACAGGGGAGGGGGGAGGAGGAAAGGTTACGGGCACACACATACGCCACACACCCACCCCCACCCTCACCCCCACCGAAATACCTACACACCAATGCAGATTAAAAAGTCAGAGTGACACTCCCAAACCCCCAAAACAAAAATGCAAATACAAAAGGCAATGATTGTAAAAATAGAACTATATTATAGCAATAATGAAGTATAGCGAACTTAGCAATATATACAGAATTATTACACATCTAGAACTATATATATACAAGTAGCAAAAGTCCGGCACAGTTTTGCAAAGTTCAAATGTCCGTGGGCCAATGTGCAGCAACACATGGGCAAAGCCCACACACGAGATCGAGTCCATTGGAGAGAACACTGCTGGGGCATCACAATAATAAAATACTGGCACCTCAGGGGGAAGGGAAGGGGGGCACCTCAGCCACTTGAGTCCACGACGCCAGATCCACGAAGGGCCTCCATGCCCACTGTGCCATCCTGGGGAGTGCAAAGCCACAGTCTCTCAAGTCTCTACAGTGGGTGGATTGCCCACTGTGCCATCCTGGGGAGTGCAAAGCCACAGTTCATCAGGTGGATTACAGAGTCCACTGGTCATGGAGGAGGCATGGTGGGCAGAGTGCCTTGTGAAGCCCTGCCCGACACAGAACCGGGCAAGCCAATGGGCCAGCGGTGCTTGAGATGAGGGCCCAGCGGAGCGGTGCTTGACAGGAGGGCCCAGCGGAGCGGTGCTTGACAGGAGGGCCCAGCGGAGCGGTGCTTGACAGAAGGGCCCAGCGGAGCGGTGCTTGAGATGAGGGCCCAGCGGAGCGGTGCTTGACAGGAGGGCCCAGCGGAGCGGTGCTTGACAGGAGGGCCCTGTTCAGCGGTGCCTGTCTTGGCGGGGCCCTGTTCAGCGGTGCTTCTCACGGCGGGCCCTGTTCAGCGGTGCCTGTCTTGGCGGGGCCCTGTTCAGCGGTGCTTCTCACGGCGGGCCCTGTTCAGCGGAGCGGTGCTTGACAGGAGGGCCCTGTTCAGCGGTGCCTGTCTTGGCGGGGCCCTGTCCAGCGGTGCTTCTCACGGCGGGCCCTGTTCAGCGGTGCTTCTCACGGCGGGGCCTGTTCAGCGGTGCCTGCCTTGTGTTTCGAGTGAACCACACCTGGCCAATACTTCCCGCTAAGTCAGCATCGGACCTTTCCGTTGCTGGGCCCTCCTGTGATGGAGTCCTGGGGCCCTGGGTCTCCTCCGATACCCCCGGAATGGGGCTGGTGGGGCCCTCATGGCCAGGTCGGCTGCTCCCTGCCTTCGGCGCTTTGCTGCCCTTGCCCTCCTTGGCAGACTCTCCGTGGCCCTTGGCTCCCTTACCCAATGTGGCAGGTGACGGTGCAAGGCTACCCTCCTTGGGGGCAGGCGTATCAGGCCTCTCGCGCCTGCCCTTCAGTTTTTTGCTCCTCTTCCCAGGGGGGGGCTGGCTGTGTCTTTGCTGCTGGCCGATGTCCCTGCCCAAGGAAAGGGCGGACTCCAAAAACCAGGCACGACGTTCTTGGGAGTTGCTGGGCTGGTGGTGGCTGAGGTGTTTTTGGAACTCTTACGAGATGGAGGGGGTGGGTCAGGTGAGGAAAAGATGTTCACTTTAGAGAGGAATAGTTTTTTAGGAGCAATGGGAAGGGTAGCTGGAGTGGATATGGGAGTGGAGGAAGAGGATGTGGTTGTAGGAGAGTCAAGTCTGGTGTCTTTGGGTGCAGGTGCTTGGGCTGCAGGCTGACGTGAGGTGGATGGCTGTTGGTTGGGTGCCTGCCTGCGTTTGTGTGGGTTGGAAGCGGGGGTGACAGACACACTGGGAGAGGACACAGGGGACGTGTACATGGCAGTGGGGGTGGTGACTGCACGTGTGCGGACTGGGCTGGAGGGTGTGCTGGTGATGGATGTACTGGCTGATGGTGGTGTGCATGCAGGTGTGAGTGGAGACGTCACAGGGAGGGAGGAGGGAGACGAGCAGGTGGGGGACACAGAGGAGCTAGTGGCTGTTGGCATGTGTGCATCTGTATGTTGCTTGTGTGAATGCTTGTGTGTTCTGTGGTGCTTATGTCTGGATGAGCTTCCCTTGGGTGTTGAGGTGTGTGCAGGCTGGTCTGTAGGTGTGGATGGGATAGGCAGAGGAACAGGGGAGTGGGACTGGGTGGAGGGAGTTAGAAGAGGGAGGCTGGAGACAGGCACAATCGCTGCCCTCAGTGCTGAGGCCAGAGCGTTGAACGATCACTGCTGGGCAGCCTGACCCGAATGAAGGCCCTCCAGGTATGCATTGCTTTGATGCACCTCCCTCTCCACACCCTGGATGGCATTCAAAAGGGTAGACTGCCCAACAATGATGGTCCTCAGGAGGTCAATGACCTCCTCACTGAGGGCAGCAGGGGTGACTGGGGCAGGGCCTGAGGTGCCTGGGGCGAAGGAGATGGCCGCCTTCCTGGCCGTGCGGGCACGGGCCGAAGGCCGAGGGGCTGCTGGGAGGGCGGAGCTGGTGCGCTGGGTGGCGGCTGTACCTGTAGTTTCGTTGGGCACGGATGTTGCCGCCACCGCAAGGGAGCTCCCATCCGAGGACGTGTCGGTGTCACTGACGTCTGCACGGGTCCCCATGGTGGAGCCCCCGTCGCCCTCCGTCTCACTGGTCATGTCGGAGTCCGTTGCATGGCCCTCCGGGGCCATGTGAGATGCAGCTCCCTCTTGCGCCGATGCCACTTCTCCTCCGCCTGATGATGCTAATGCACACATTCACAGAAAAACAAAGAAAATTTGGGGGGGTGGAGAAATAAAGACAAGTTGAGTGCATGCATTGGGGACACCGTTGACGGAGAGGACAGACACAGAAGCCCCCTGCACTACGCTGCGCACTTGGGGTACACTAATCATTCACTGGGACATGCCCTACAAGCCTATGGGCGACAACTGCCCACACAGAATACACAGGTCCATGAATAGCATTACTAGGCACCCTACAGAGATGGGGGGTGGGGGCACAGGACCATACCTCACGGAGGGGCCTAGCCTACAGAAATCGCCCTGGCCTAGGGATACCCACAGCCCTCCTCCCCCACCCAGGCACCTCCACTGCGCGCAAGTATAGCTGAATGTGCTGGTACTCACCCCCTTGTGTCTGCTGTGATGTCCTCAAGCGCCCATCTAAATCGGGGTAGGCCACCGCCAGGATCCGGGACATCAGGGGGGTCAAGGTACGACTGGCACCCCTCCTAGGTTGGGAGCCCATCCCCAGCAGATCCTCGGCGGTCTTCCTGCTCCCGTGGCGGATGTCCTCCCATCTCTTGCAGCAGTGGGTGCCCTGTCTGTTGTGGACCCCCAGGGCCCGGACGTCCTTGGCGATGGCACGCCAAATATTGATCTTCTGATGGGCGCTGACCTATGTGACATGTACGGGGGGGAAAGAAAAATCATCACTTTTCTGCATGCTCGATGTGAGTGGCCCCCCTCCCCAAACTTGCCGTGTGGCACATGCTCTCATCTGTCGTGCCATGCATTCGTAATTCGCTCCCCTCCCCTCCATCGTACATCCACCCCACTCATCACAGGCATTGCCCACTATGCATTGGCCCCCGTGTACTCACCTGTTGGTCTGGAGGACCGTAGAGTAGCGCATACTGGGGGAGGACCCCGTCCACGAGCTTCTCCAACTCTTCGGAACTGAAGGCGGGGGCCCTTTCCCCAGTCGCAGCAGCCATTGTCACTTCCAGACCGAGGTCACAGCAGCACTTGCAGTATAGGTCCTCTCCTGTGGATGCTCAGGTCTCGTGTGATTAAGCAGAGAGAAAATGTCGGTCACGCCTGCGGCGGTGCATACCGCGGCGGTGCGTACCGCGACCGCCGGCGCACATCGTCATTGGCTCCTGAAACCCATAGGGTTCAATGTTAACCAATGCTGCTTTGCGCCGCAGTCTCCGACCGCCTACCGCCACGGCGTGCCACGCCAGCGCAATGACCTCACTTCACATTGTCACACTTCACAGGTCAGGCAGCCGCCATTTCAAGGGCCCACATGGCTTAATTCCTACTACGTCACAAATGGCTAGGCCTTACATCGACACTCATACAAGCCATTCAATCCAGAGAGATTCGTGTACTGTGCAGGCTGTGGGAACTTACCTGTGGGTTGATTGACTCTGTGCTCCATGTTGTCCTTCCTAGGCACCGTCCGCTGGGACTTGAGAGGAAACGGAGGAATGTTCCCATGTACAGACCGCTGGTGGACCTGTCGACAATGGAAGAACGACATGTCATACTCACCTACAGACTCAACACTGCCACCATACAGGAACTGTGTGCCCAGCTGGAGCCAGACCTGATGTCACCCATCTGCCAACCCACAGGGATTCCACCTCTAGTGCAGGTGCTGTCAGTACTCCATTTTTTGGCTAGTGGATGATTTCAAACTACTGTGGCCATTTCATCTGGGATGTCTCAGCCTATGTTTTCAAAGGTATTGTCCAGAGTATTGTCTGCCCTGATGAAATACATGCAGAGCTACATCATATTCCCTGAGGTGGGTGACTTGCCTACAGTGAAGGGTGATTTCTATGCCCTTGGACACATTCCCAATATCATTGGTGCCATTGATGGTACCCATGTGGCTTTGGTCCCCCCAAAAGACAATGAGCAGGTGTACAGGAACTGAAAAAATTATCATTCGATGAATGTCCAGGTGGTCTGTTTGGCTGACCAGTACATCTCCCATTTAAATGCCAAGTTCCCAGGGTCAGTGCATGACGCGTACGTCATGCGAAATAGCAGCATCCCTTATGTGATGGAACAGCTACAGAGACAGCGTGTGTGGCTAATTGGTGACTCTGGTTACCCCAACCTGCCTTGGCTATTGACCCCAGTGAGGAATCCCAGGACAAGGGCAGAGGAACGGTACAATGAGGCTCATGGGCGTACTAGGAGGGTGATCGAGCGGACCTTCGGCCTCCTGAAGGCCAGGTTTAGGTGCCTGCATATGACAGGTGGATCCCTAATGTACTCACCAAAGAAGGTGTGTCATATCATCGTGGCCTGCTGCATGCTTCACAACCTGGCTTTGCGACGCCAGGTGCCTTTCCTGCAGGAGGATGTTCCAGATGGTGGTGTTGTGGCCGCTGTGGAGCCTGCGGAGAGTGAAGAGGAGGAAGACGAAGAGGACGACACAGACAACAGGGACAGAGTGATACTGCAGTATTTGCAGTAACACATGGGTAAGAATCTACTCCTGCATTTTATTATATCTGTAACAGTACTGGCTCTCTACTGTCTGACCTTTCACCCCAATGTATGGTAACTTAGTTGTGAATTTGCCTTCCTATTTCAGTGATCTGGTCCCCACGGAGTGCCCTCTGGTTTATTTCCCCATGGACTACCGCTGTGTGACACTGGTATGTTGTCATCACAATGTAATTGGACAATTTTTGGTTGGTTATATCGAATACATTTGGTTTAAAAAAATAAATAGCAGACTCCACATGGTTTTTGTGCAATAATTGTGTTTATTGAAGTGCAAAAATTGGTGTATAGTTCAAAAAGGGTGATGGGTGATGGTGGAGGCATGTCCATGGCAGAGTCCAGAGTCTCGTTCGCACAGGTGCATTGTCCATATGCCTGTGGAAGGTGGAGCAGGGGCAGTTCAAGGTTGGACAGGGTGAACAAGTGGGACAGTGGGATGACATCCGGGGGGATCCGTGCATGGTGGGGGTCTTGACATCCTACTCTGTCTTCTTCCTAGGTCTCAGGCCTTTCTTGCGGGGTGGTTCATGTTCTGCAGGGGGTGGGGTCCGGTTGGCCCGTTGCTGTTGTGTCGGGGCCTCCTGACCACTAGCGCCGGCGGAGGTGGTGGGCTGTTCTTCCTCCATGCTAGTGGCAGGGGCCCTTTGGGGGGCCACATGGTCCCGCAATGTGGTGACAATCTGGTTGAGTGCCACCACGATTGTACCCATTGCGGAACTGATGCTGCGCAGTTCTTCCCGGAACCCCATGTACTGGCCCTCCTGCATGGCCTGGATCTCCTGGAACCTGGCCAGGACCGTCGCAATCGTCTCTTGGGAGTGGTGGTACGCTCCCATGATGGTGGTGAGGGCCTCTTGGACAGTGGGTTCCCTAGGCCTGTCCTCCCTCTGTCGCACAGCAGCCCTCCCAGTTCCCCTTTGTTCCTGGGCCTCTGTCCCCTGGCCAGTGTGCCCACTACCACTGCCCCCAGGTCCCTGTTGTTGTTGGGGTGGTGGGTTGCCCTGGGTGCCCTGTAGTGGTAGACACACTGCTGCTTGACCTGTCCTGGAGACAGAGGCATGGGCCCGCTGGGTGGGTGCTGTGCTGGGGTTTCCAGAGGGGGATAGGTCTGCTGTGGCTGCCTGAGGGGAACCGACTGTCTAGAGGTCCCCGATGGTCCGGGCTGGTCATCAGGTTTTAGGTCGACAGAGCTGCTGTCCTCGCTGGGGGCCTGTTCTGGGGGTGGGATGGACATTTCTGGACCCTCCGGGCCGGTGTGTTGGCGTTCGGGCCCTGCAGGGGTAAAAGAGTATGGTTATTGCTTCTGTGTGTGCCATGGTGTGCGATTTGTGGGTGCCCTTGTCCCCCAGTGCTGGCATTCCCTTGTGGGAGGAGTTGTGAGGGTGGTTTGGGGGGGGGATGGGTATGTGCAGTGGTCATGCTTAGGTGATGGGTGTCCATGGTTTGTGTTGGCATTCAGGGGTTGGTGTTGGTTTGGGTGGGTTGTGCTGCTGAGACATTAGCAGGGAGGATATATGCTGGGGGGTTGGGGGTGAGGGTGGGGGTGTGGGTTGGCATGCTGGTGGTTGGGGGGGTGAAGTAGTTGAGATTAGACTTACCAGAGTCCATTCCTCCGCCTACTCCAGCGAGGCCCTCAGGATGCAGGATGTTCAAGACCTCTTGCTCCCATGCTGTGAATTCGGGTGGAGTGGGTGGGGGTCCGCCGCCAGTCTTCTACACAGTGATGTTGTGTCTTGACACCATCGCCCGCACCTTCCCCCGTAGGTCGTTCCAGCGCTTTCGGATGTCTTCCCGATTTCTGGGATGCTGTCCCACAGCGTTGACCCTGTCGACGATCCTTTGCCATAGCTCCACCTTCCTGGCTATTGTGGTGTGCTGCACCTGTGTGCCGAAGAGCTGGGGCTCTACCCTGAGTATTTCCTCCACCATGACCCTGAGTTCTTGGTCCGAGAACCTGGGGTGTCTTTGGGGTGGTGTGGATGAGGTGTGGGGTGGTGTTTGTGGTGATGAGTGTAGTGGTGTGTGGTGTTTTGTGCGTAGATGTAGTGTGGGGGATGATGTTGGGTTCCTGTGTGTGTTGTGGTTTGCGTTCCCTGTGCTCTCTCTCTGTGTATTGCGCCTTGTCTCTGAATTTCGATTTGTGGGGGTTTGTGGGTGATGCGGGTGTGTGTTTTATATCGTATTGATTGTGTGGGAGTGGTGTTTGTATGTGTATCAAGTGTGTGTATTTGTAATTGTCCAATGTGGCAGTGTTTTGTAGATGTGTGTGTATTTTGACCGCGGCGGTGTGTACCGCCAATGGGATACCGCGGTTGAAAGACCGCCGCGTGGATTCGTGGGTCGGAATGGCATGGGCGTATTTCTGTTGCCGTGACGGTGGAGGTTTGGTCATCTCCAGTTTATCGCTGATGTGGCGGCCTTCAGTGGAGGTCGGGTTTTTGGCGGTTTGCCAGTTGTGGGTCAGAATGACCCTGGCGGGTTACCGCGGCCGTGGCGGTGTTATGGAGGTCTTCTGACCGGCGGTAACTGCCTTTTACCACCAGGGTCAGAATGACCCCCTCAGTGTTGTATCTGATGATTGGGATGTCCAGACAGTTGATTCTATGTTAACTGAAATGAAGGACTATTCAGTATTTGAAAGTGATGATGTATATATGAATACAATGAATTCTGGGGAAATGTTCTGCTACAATAATTGGGGACATTACTACCTGCACTGTGCAACTAGACATAGACCGGTACTTAATTACACACAGTGGGAACATTGTTCAACGCCATCAATGGGGAGCCCAAAAAGTTATTTAGGAAAATTCACTTATTTTTCTGGGCATGACACAAGAAATTCCGAGTCATATTTTTTTCAAATTGCCTCCTTCAAAAATTAGCACAATGTTTCTAACAGATACAAAACTGATATATTCAGATGCCTTTGTTTCCTGTCTTACCATTGAAGGTTACGATCAATGGAAGAATAATATTGATTTAAAGAGTGTATGGGGGACACAAGATTGGCAAATACAGGCTAGGGAAGCCTTATTCAGAGCATGCCTGATTCCTGTACAAATTATTTTTTTAAATGACACTTTTCAACAGACGTCCTGCCTCTGGTTAGCAAAAATAAAAGAAATGAACACAAGTATCCCCACACTGGCTAAATTCAACGGTTGGTGACTCTTTCTGAAGAACACCGAAGAAGAACTAGATGCAAAAGTTCAGGCTGGTGTTTATAATTCTTCACTTTCCAGTCCCGGGGGGTGGTTGGTTTGGCCGATTGACACCAATGGTTGTCATGCTCTTTTTTAAACTCCTCGGGGGTTTTAAGATTAGCCGTCCAGATCCTTGCTTTATCTCAGGTCAACACACGTGGATAGTTACTACATACAGTGTGGGTAAACTGTGTCAACAATTGGTACAATCTAACACATTAGCCACTGTTAAAGTACACCTGAACACACTTTCTGAACATATAGACTTGCAGGACTTCCTGTTAGGTCCTAGGAAACAGCGCTCTAAGAGATTTTTATATGCTATGTATAATGAGATATGGAAACTTTCACAGATAGAAGCCACGGCACGTTTAAGGCAGATAGATAAGGAAAACTTAGAAAAGGCTTTGGCGGTTGTCGATAACGGCATGAACACCCTGTCCAACAGAATTTATTCACTCACAAACATAGGGGGTTATTCTAACTTTGGAGGAGTGTTAATCCGTCCCAAAAGTGACGGTAAAGTGACGGATATACCACCAGCCGTATTACGAGTTCCATAGGATATAATGGACTCGTAATACGGCTGGTGGTAAATCCGTCACTTTTCCGTCACCTCCTCCAAAGTTAGAATAACCCCCATAGTGTTGTCTACGATTGATATTATTCAGTCAGACATGTCCCGTTTATACCATGGACAGAGTCAGCTGTGTTGTATTATGCAGCTTGGTTGAATGTTACAAACATTGAACAATGGCCGTGTTCCATGGAGATACATTAGCGGTAGTGAACTGTTCACTGCTTTTAATCTATCCAAGAAACAACAGACAATGGCTAAAAGGGAATCGAGTTTCACCATGCTTCATATAGAGAAGTTGGAAAAGTTGCCTTTTATGATTGCCGAGAGTCCTTCAACTGTCTGGGTCATACATGGCATTATTAATCTGCCCTTATCCACCTTTCATTTTTCAAAGTGCTTGAAACATCTTGCCGTGGGCAGGTACGAGCATTTGGGTGATAGCTATAATAAGGAAGAGTGGGAGTTGCCTTTTGATTATATATGTCTGAACGACAAAACAGAGGTCTTTCTTAGAGGAAGCGAATGTGAGACTACTGTTAGTCATTCTATGATCTGCAAACAGGTGTCCCTTCACGGCCACTGCAATGCGGGGGTCGCAAACTTGGCCTGTTTTCTGAAGGGTACTCCTCTTTGATTTGACCAGCATTTCATGTACTTTTCAATGGCAGTTATGTGGTGCTGAGCAATCAAAGTTGTTGCGGTATGCGACCGGGCATAGCCTACACAATTTCGGTCTCTAAGACTTTGGCGGTCATTCTGACCGCGGCGGTCGCCGCCCGCCAAGCGGTTCCCGCCGAACGACCGCAGCGGCCATTCTGGCTTTCCCGCGGGGCCGGCGGGCGACCGCCAGAAGACCGCCGGCCGGCCCAGCGGGAAAGCCCCTTCAACAATGAAGCCGGCTCGGAATGGAGCCGGCGGAGTTGCAGGGGTGCGACGGGTGCAGTGGCACCCGTCGCGATTTTCACTGTCTGCAAAGCAGACAGTGAAAATCTTTGTGGGGCCCTGTTAGCCAATGGCATGGGCAGTGCAGGGGCCCCCAGGGGCCCCACGGCACCCGTTCCCGCCATCCTGGTTCTGGCGGTGGACACCGCCAGAAACAGGCTGGCGGGAAGGCGGTCGGAATCCCCATGGCGGTGCTGCAAGCAGCGCTGCCATGGCGGATACCCTGGGCCAGCGGGAAACCGCCGGCTCCCCTTTTCTGACCGCGGCTTTACCGCCGTGGTCAGAATCGCCCAGGAAGCACCGCCAGCCTGTTGGCGGTGCTTCCGCCGCCCTCCGCCATGGCGGTCATGGACCGCCAGGGTCAGAATGACCCCCTTTATGTGTTGTGAACATGTTTTATTCCCCCCACACAAGAGATAAAGGTATCAGAAATGTGGCGTCACATTGATACTAATAATGTAAATTTTGACAAGCTGAGTAGACTAAAGGCGCTACTGTTTCAGAAACAGGTTTCATTGACATCTGCTAGAGAGACATATGTTCTCCAGATTGCAAGATCATCAGCCGAGATACAATCCCTATTAAATACCAACTTCCCCAAGCACTTTGGTGAGCTGGTATCCAGAATATTCAATGCCTTGAGCACTTTTGGGGTTGTCCATTTCTTTAAGGCTGTCGGGTCTGGATTTGTGTCTGTCTTCCAGACTATCTTCGGAGTCATCCCGTCGGCCATCAATTCACTCTTTTCATGTGTGTTTGGCGGCTTTCCTGTAATTTTGGCATTATTTGGCAGAATACTACTGCTATTTTTTCTGATTCGCAGTGGTTGTTTTTTTACAGCTACACGGAGCAATGGAGCCACTGCCATCAGAACAACTGTGCTGTAAACGTATGGTGCAGATCTTCGATGCTTCCTTGCTGTAGGAACTAGAGTGGAATTGGTCAGTGTCATTTCGACCACTCCTCTGGTGCATGCAGCCGGTCTTTCACTGCGTATGGTGCTTCCTTGAACATTTGCCAACCGTGTGTCTTGCCGTCCTGCCATTATCTCCTGTGGACCAGGAACTGCTGATGTCCCCAATGAGGGTTCATACATGATCGTGCCCCATTAGACTAAGGCTGATCCGCGAGGTCACTTATGAACACTCAGAGTTGGTTCTTCGATTTATGGACAATGGCACTGATGCAGGTGGACCTGCACATGAAACTATTACGCACCTTTGCTCTGTGAATCCATCCGCCCAAGTGATCGTTCTTACATCAGATGATTTGGCCTCATTTTTTAATGACTTTTTACAAGGTGACTTTGGAACTAGTCTTCAAGATCATGACTATAGTTCCACACCACATTGATTTACTTTGGCCTGCTGGGCTTGTCATGGTTGACTTAAGTCTCTTTAGTTTGTTATAAACGTTCAATTTTACTTATGTTTTTAACTTTGGATTTTATGTTTCGCTTTTAGTCTAGAGCAGCTTTTTTAGCATTTTGGATTCCATCACCTTCGGTGGTGTCCTGTACTGGCGTCATACTTGTTACGGCATTAGGGAGGGTGTAGTGAATTCGAGTTTGTTTTAATGGGATAACAGGAGTTAACTTAGCCTTTGGTTGCAGACTTGTGCCCCGTCACCTAGTGACTTTTAACCTACTTAGCTTGCTCTGTCTTAGACCATTTATTTAACTAATTCTTCTAAGATGGCTGCATTGTTTATAGTTAGGCCTTTTTTTCGAGTTATGTTATCAATGTCACCGCGCTAAGGCGTCAACTCATGCAACTAAGACAACCAAAATGTAGGTGCTCACATTAGAAATTACCGTCCCAATCATGCAGCGTTATCTATTGTTTTGGAACAACATATGTCAGGGGTCCAAGTAGATCTGTATAAATACAACACACTTTAGATAGATAATCAGAGGGATTCCGACCAGATACCATCGCTGCTATCGATGCTGCACGTCGCCTTGGCGCTGACCAGGACTCCGTGTTCTTCCGAAGTCTGAGCTAGATTCCTCATTCAATGTAACCAGGGTTGGGGGATCCTTCCAGGGACACGGCATTGACAGATTAGGTTTAACATGCCCAGCTCTCCACTAGGTAGAAGGTTAGACCTATCATGATAGCGTACTAGGACATACTCCATACTTTATGTCTTTCCATGCTAACGCAAGATGGTGGGGGTCTTCATAATTATGTCTCTCGTCATTATCTTAATCATTGCAGCCCATGCGATTTACCACATTGTATTAAATAAAAACTATTGAAACATTATTGCATCTTTGGCATTGCCTGTGTTTGGTTGAGACATGATATATCTGTGAGAAAGGGGTAATCTCTGTTTAACCACGACACTCCCTGAGATATCATACTTCTGAGTCCATGCATAAAGGGTGCCACAAATCACCTTCAACTGTTTGGGTTGTTGGTGAGGTACTGCTAGTGAGCTGGAAGGGTTGGGACTACAGTTGCAACTTGTTGTAGGATAGGCATAGTCACTTACAAACATAAGTACTGTCGTCCTCGAACAAGCAGTCTTGCCTAGAGCAAGAGTGTTAACTACGACACTCTCACAGCCACCTCAGAGGTAAAAAATCATATATCTATGTCATCTCCCACCACATAATTGGGCACCAGGGTTTTAGGGATAGAAAACGTTTTTTCTTCTGCCTTAAGTTCCAGCTCTTTTGGGCCCCTTCATAAACCAATCACTCCAAAGCAAGCTTTCCCTCCATCATGAGATTTGTCAACTGTAGCCTGAACTCTCTCTTTGCTTTCCTCTCTGGAAGCCCTTCCAGGGACCAGCTGTGTGAGGATATTCCACTTCGTGCTCTGGCACGGAGTTCCAACTCAGGGGATGGGTCATCCTCCTCCTCTGAAGACTGTGTTTCAGAGTTTATGCCCAAGTCTTGGTTCTGCCCATCCATAACATTCCGCTCCTCTTCTACTTTTAGCAACTGAAAAACCTCCCATGAAGCCCTCAGCCTGTAGCTCCAATGTCTTTGTACCCTTTTTGGCAGAGAATTCCCTCTTCCTGCATAATCGTTTGAAGTCAACCAGATGTAATTTTCCAAATTGGCCAACCCAAATTCAATTGTTGCAGGTATTGTAAAAGACAGTCAGGTAGTAGTAATGAAAACAGATGTGGAAAAAAAGCCAATCAAGGAAAATAAATGGCCTCAAACTATTTATATGGTATGGTAGTATATCACAAAATTACTGTATAACACTGCGCAACGACAAGATCAATCCTCACCCATACCACCAGTGTAGCAATGTGGGTTACTGCCTGGTTAAGGGGGGTGGGTAAAACCCCACTCAATCAACAACCACAATCCTTGTCAGGGTGAAGTCACAAGCAAATCCCAAATTAACCTTATCTCAGTCCTCTGGAAGTTTGGCACAGAGCAGTCAGGCATAACCTAGAAGCAATGTGTAAAGTATTTATGCAGCACTTCAAGCAGTTATAAAGTAAAAACACAAAACAAGACAATCCCACACCAAAGAAGAGAAATAGAGTAAGCTTTAATAGATAATCCAAGAACACAATGTTTAAATCCAATCAATAGAACCAGATATATGCAAATGTATCAATCAATCAATCAAAGCATTTTTAAAGTGCACTAGTCACCCATGAGGGTCTCAAGGTGCTGCGGGGGGATGCTGCTACTGCTCAAACAGCCATGTCTTGAGGTGTCTCCTGAAGGTTAGTAGGTCCTGTGTCTGTTGCAGGTGGATAGAAAGAGTGTTCCACATCTTGGCAACAAGGTGGGAGAACGATCTGCCACCGGCAGTCATTCTGTGGATGTGTGGGACAGTGGCAAAAGTAAGGTCAGTGGAGCGAAGCTGTCGGGGTGTAGAAGGAGAGCCGTCTGTTGAGGTATTCTGGTACAGTGTTGTGCAGAGCTTTGTGAGCATGGGTGAGGAGTTTTAACGTGATTCTTTTGTTGACGGGGAGCCAGTGCCTGTCTCTCAGGTGGGCTGAGATGTGGCTGTGATGGAGGATGTCCAGGATCAGGCATGAGGAGGCATTCTGTATGCGTTGCAGTCTTTTCAGGAGCTTGCCGTGGTTCTTGCGTAGAGGTCGTTGCCGTAGTCCAGTCTGCTGCTTATGAGGGCCTGGGTGACTGTCCTTCTGGTTCCAGTGGGGATCCATTTGTAGATCTTCCGAAGCATGTGAAGGGTGTTGAAGCAGGAGGAAGAGACGGTGTTGACTTGCTGAGTCATTGATAGAGATGAGTCCAGGATGAACCCCAGGTTGCTTGCGTGGTCGGTGGTTGTCAGTGCTGCTCCCAGTGTGGCAGGCCACCAGGAGTCATCCCAGGCAGAGGTTTTGCCGCCGAGGATGAGGACCTCAGTTTTTTCAGAATTCAGTTTCAGGCAGCTGTTCTTCATCAATTCGGCGATGGCCTTAATTCCTTCATGGAGGTTGGTCTTGGAGGTGGCGGGGTCCTTTGTGAGGGAGAGGATCAGCTAGGTGTCATCGGCGTATGAGACGATGTTGAGGTTGTGTGATCGGATGATGTTTGCGAGCGGAGACATGTAAATGTTAAAAAGGGTCAGGCTGAGGGATTGAGCAGTTGTAGGTATTCCAATGAAAATATCACCAAAAAGCATAAAGTTCCAACTGTGGGTATCTGTTCTGTAAATACAATTACATTTTTAATTTTTTATTTGATTGGTGTGAGAAAACAGGGCTGATTGCAGAGGCCCCATAACTTTTTGCCCCCATTTTCCTCTTTTTGCTGGTGTTTTCCTGACTTTGATGGTGCCCTGGGTACTGCTAACCAGTCCCAGGGCCTGTGCTCTGTGTAAAATGGATATGCAAATTAGGCTAATTATAATTGGCTAAGTTAACCTACCTATAAGTCCCTAGTATATGGTAGGGCATGTAGGTTTAGGGACCACAGCATAGGTGGTGCACACCTAGGTGCACTGCTGAGGTGCCCAGTGTCATTTTAAAGGCAGGCCTGCTTTGCTGGCTGCTTTTAAATTAAAGTTATATGCAAATTCGACTTTGGAATTAAAGGTACTTCCAAAGTCTTAAACTACCTTATTTTTACATATAAGTTACCCCTAAGGTGTGCCCTATGTGCCCCTAGGGCTGGGTGCCATGTAACTATAAGCAGGGACTTTATAAAAATAGATTTATAAGCCCTGTTGAGGTAAAAACAGCCAAATTCGTTTTTCCCTCATTGAAGTAAATGGCCTTCATAGGCTAGAATGGGCAGACTTTATTTTAAATTTTAAAGTCTCCTTAAATGTTACATACCAAGAATTTGGTATCAAATTGATTGTTGTAATAAATCCCACAACTTCCAGTTGTTGGATTTAATATAACTTGTCCAGGTAAAAAGTTTAGACTTTACCTAAAAAGTTGCCAATTTCAGCTCTGCATTGTTTTTGCTGCTGTGCTCTGATTGGCCAGCCTGCAGCAGCTTCTGCCAGGCTGCCTTGATTAGGTGTGAAGTGGCCTGGCTTCACACAAAGGAATGTGCTTGGGGGAGAGAATCTCCCCTCAGCAGATGGTGAGGCAGGAAGGGGGAGGGCGGCCAAACTGGTCTTCAAAGGCAGAGAAGGACATTTGGAGCACCCAGCAACACCCCCACATCCTGCAACCCCAGACAATTAGGTGCCCCCTTGATTAGATTAGGAGAGGGCAGGAGAGGGGTGTGTTTATGATTTTTAGCCACACCAGTGGGTGGGCTCAGCCAGATGTAACCTCCAAAAATCAGATTCAGCCATGTTGGATTTTTAGAGACTGTTGCCTTTTGGGATGGATTTTTGCCACACTTCCCAGGAAGTGGTCATCACAGGGGGACGACCCTGTACCTGATTGGAGGACCAGGACCCCCCTGCTTTTCACCCAGGAGCAAGGATAAAACTGGCAGACCTGCCCCCACACCTCAGATCCCCTCCAGAATTCAACAAGAAAGGAACTAAAGAAGAAGAAGGACTGCCCTGCTGGACCCCTGGCCTGCACCTGGAACCTGCACTCAGAAGGACTGCACCAGCTGCACACTTGGGCTTCACCACAAGAAGGACTTTGCCTGGCTTCAACTGGTTCAAGGAGGGACTCCCTGTTTGCTACAGGTGAAAAATTGCTAACCAGAGTCCCCTGCACCAACTCCTGAAGAAAGCGACCAGCTGACCACTGACCAGTGGCCAAAAAGGAGTTTGTGCCAGGTGCATTCTGGGAGTTGAAGTCTGCACCCCCCAAGGACCATCACAGAACTTCTGGACCCTTGGGGTGAGCTGTGGACCCCAAAAGAACCTTAAAAGAACATCTGGGTGAAGCCCCAGAAGTTTGGAAAAGATTTGAGAATTTTTGGAAAAAAGCTCCAGAGAGGGACCGACCCGCCGCGGAAATTCTAGCCGGCTTGCCTCAACCGCGACCCGGCCTGACTTCGTGGTTCGTCCCGGTAAAGAAAAACATCCAAAAAAGAGACTAAGTCCGAACGTAAAAAGTTGACCGGGACCTCCCAGCCATCGTATCCGAGAAGGGCTCCATGGACGTCGGATCAAGATCCAGGTTTGCCCCGGTCGAAGGATTTTCATCTCGAAAAAACGACTAAGTCCGAAGGTAAAAGTCTCCACCGAGGAAACCCACATCGCGTATCCGGACAAGGGCTCCAGGAGGTCGGATTCAACTGGCAGGTTTGTCCCGGTGAAGAAAAACTTCAAAATAAAGACTAAGTCAGAAGGTAACTTTTTAACCGAGGCCTCCCGCGACCTGTAGCCGAGCAGGGCTCCATCGCGGTCGGCCTGAAAGTTTGACTTTGCCCCGGTCGAGGTGCAACCAGATGACCCAATTGGCGCTTTTTGTTTCTAAGCGCTAGAAAAGTAATAATTCTTTAAAAATTCATATCTCCGGTTCCCCTGAACCGATTTTAATCGTTTTTGTGTCATTTTAAAGATAAAAATATAAACTATTTTTATAAATTGGTTTTGGATTTTTAACTGTTTCCTGTGTTTTATTTAATTACTGTTTTGTGATATTTGAATGCTTTACACTTTGTCTCCTAAGTTAAGCCTTGACGCTCGTTGCCAAGCTACCAAGGGTTGAGCTGGGATTAATTTACTGAGACCTAACTGTACCTATGTGGAGGTTAGTGGCTCATTGCTAGGTGTAGGTACCTACCTGCCCTACCAATAACCCATTTTCCAACATAATTGGAAGCAGCGACGGGATCCTGTACTTGTGTTCAATATCACGTTACACTTTTGGGTAAAACAAATTAAAAATCCTTTAAATTGTCCTAGTGCAAAAATTATTTTTTAATTTTTAATTTGGATTAATTTCAACTATTGAATTTTTGTAATTTTTCTAAAATTCTTGTTTCCAATTTTTGCAAAAAGTTTTTGTTGACACAAAACTAGGGAACCATGGAGCTTGATCTGGCTAGCCTACCCACACTGACAGTAGTCCAGCTTAGGGGGTTGTGTATTGAAAGAGGGTTGCCTGCAACCACTGATCTCAGGAAGCAAATCCTGATTAAATCCCTGACAGCATGGGCTGAGGCCCAAGAGCTAGGCACAGAGGAAGCTCCAGAGGGGGAAGAAAAAGGGGAGGATGCTAACTCTAACCTCTCAGGGGAGGGAAGGCATCTGAGCCCAAGTGAGGATGAGGAAGAACGGTCCTCAGTAGATACAGTCACTAGGGGCAGACCCAAAGCTAGTGGTGGGAGAGGGGTCCTTTCAGGAGGAGAGAACCCATCCATCAGAGAAATAGAGCTGGAGGCCCAGCTAGCATACATAGCTTTGGAAGCAGAAAAGCTGGCCCTAGAAAAGAAAAAGTGGGCATACAAAGAGAAAAGAGATGGAAGCAGCGATAAAGAAGCTGAGGTGTCCATGGGTGGGGGAGTTTGCCCCAGATTACCCAAGGGGGTGGTTCCTGCTTATGTAGAGGGGGATGACATAGATAAGTGGCTGGGGGCCTTTGAGAGGGCACTCCAAATGAGAAGGGTTAGGCCTCAATACTGGGGTTCCCTTTTGTGGGAGTTGGTCCCCAACTCAGGGAGGGATAGGCTTCTGACCTTAAGGGGGGAGGAGGCAGATTCATACCCTAGTATGAAGAGGTGCTTAGCCAAGAAGTTTGGTCTGACCCCAGAGCAATATAGAATGAAGTTCAGGGACACCCAGAAGGTCAGTACCCAGTCTTGGGTTGACTTTGTGGACATTTCACTAAAGGCACTAGAGGGCTGGAATATTGGTAACAAAGTAGATACTTATGAGGGGTTATACAATCTGATCATGAGAGAGCACATCTTGACCAATTGTACCCAAGAAAGGTTACGCCAGCATCTAGTGGACTCTAAGCAGACCAACCCTAGAGAGCTAGGGGAGGCAGCTGATGAGTGGTTGAGAACCAGGGTGGTTGTCAAGTCCCAGGGGGGAGACTCCAAGAAGGGGGGGACAGGTCCCCAAAAACCTAAGGAGGGAGGTGGTAAGCCCACCACAGAGACTCCCTCTGTACCCCAGAACCCTAAGAAGGAGGAGAGTAAATCCCACTCCCACTCTGACAAGCAGAGACAGGGAGACCCAGGGTTAAAAAAACTCTTGGACAGTAGGGCTTGCTTTGACTGTCAGCAGACAGGTCACTTCAGAGGAGATGCAGCCTGTCCAAGGAAGGTGGTTAGCACTGGGCTGTCCAGTGTAGCCATAGAGGAGGATTCCTCAGATGATGAAATCCTCCTAGCATTGTGCTGGGAGACAGGACCAGATGGTAAGCTGGTGATCCCTGAGGGTGGGAGTAGGCACTTCCACCACATTCAAGTGAATGGGATCCCTACCACTGGCCTGAGAGACACCTGTGCCAGTCACACTATAGTGAGTGACCGGTTAGTGACCCCAGACATGTATGTCCCAGGAAAGACAAAGAAAGTCAGGATAGCCACAGGGGAGGTCACCTCCAAACCTGTAGCCATAGTGCCCCTAGAGAGGGAGGGTATCCTTGACTGGATTAGGGTGGTAGTCAGTGCTGACCTTCCCCTAGATTGTATCCTGGGCAATGACCTCCCAGAGGTGAGTCTGGTCACAGATGGGGTGGTCGCCCAGGGCGCTCCCCCAACCCAAAGTCCTGGGGAGTCAGTCCCTACAGTTAGGAGACAGGGGTCCCCAAGAAAAGGAAAGAAGAAAAGGAAGGGTAGGCCACTCTTAAAGAGAGTTCCAGGGAGCCAAAGGCCTTCTGCCCCAGTAGGGGGGGAGCCCAGAGTTGGCACTGGTGAGGCCTCACCTGACCCCAAGGAAGTCCTGAGTAGTCAGGCAGCTGTCCAGATGCAAGGTGTTGCCCCTGCACTGACAGAAGGGAGAGTGGAAGGAGGGTGTCTGTCACAGGAGGTGGTAGCCCCCCACTCTAGACAGCAAGAGCGGTGCCAGGACCCCAAAGATGCCCCTAAAGCAGCTCAGCCACCTGTCAGTGGAGAGCTTAGGGTGTGGTTCTGGGTACTGACAGCTGTCAGTAGCCTCTGCTGGGTGCTAGCCTTCCTGGCAGCACTGTACTTGGCCTGGGAGGCAGACCCCAGGGCCAATAGCAAAGTAGGCCCCCTGACCCTATTGGTCATGGTGGGGTTGCTCAAGTGTTGGGTGACCTCTTTGGGTAAGCTAGGTGTTGCCCTAGCAAAGTTTGGAGTAGGGGAGGTGGGCACCTCACTACCCAAGTTGGCAGAGAGAAAGGAGGAAGACCCCCCTAGAGGAAAGTTTCAGTTTGAGTTGGGTCCTTTTGCTGTTGGGATGGCTTCACTACCCATAGGGAGTGACCCCGACAGGAGGATATAAGGCAGAGTAGGCCCTGCAAAGGGACAGCCAGTTTTCTTCACTGTCTTCCTCGCCTAACAAGCCAGGAAGACTCTCCCAGGGTTGGGCTGAGTCTCCTGGGCGTGTGGGCTGGGGGGGGGTTGTGTGAGAAAACAGGGCTGATTGCAGAGTCCCCATAACTTTTTGCCCCCATTTTCCTCTTTTTGCTGGTGTTTTCCTGACTTTGATGGTGCCCTGGGTACTGCTAACCAGTCCCAGGGCCTGTGCTCTGTGTAAAATGGATATGCAAATTAGGCTAATTATAATTGGCTAAGTTAACCTACCTATAAGTCCCTAGTATATGGTAGGGCATGTAGGTTTAGGGACCACAGCATAGGTGGTGCACACCTAGGTGCACTGCTGAGGTGCCCAGTGTCATTTTAAAAGCAAGCCTGCCTTGCTGGCTGCTTTTAAATTAAAGTTATATGCAAATTCGACTTTGGAATTAAAGGTACTTCCAAAGTCTTAAACTACCTTATTTTTACATATAAGTCACCCCTAAGGTGTGCCCTATGTGCCCCTAGGGCTGGGTGCCATGTAACTATAAGCAGGGACTTTATAAAAATAGATTTATAAGCCCTGGTGAGGTAAAAACAGCCAAATTCGTTTTTCCCTCATTGAAGTAAATGGCCTTCATAGGCTAGAATGGGCAGACTTTATTTTAAATTTTAAAGTCTCCTTAAATGTTACATACCAAGAATTTGGTATCAAATTGATTGTTGTAATAAATCCCACAACTTCCAGTTGTTGGATTTAATATAACTTGTTCAGGTAAAAAGTTTAGACTTTACCTAAAAAGTTGCCAATTTCAGCTCTGCATTGTTTTTGCTGCTGTGCTCTGATTGGCCAGCCTGCAGCAGCTTCTGCCAGGCTGCCTTGATGAGGCGTGAAGTGGCCAGGCTTCACACAAAGGAATGTGCTTGGGGGAGAGAATCTCCCCTCAGCATATGGTGAGGCAGGAAGGGGGAGGGCTGCCAAACTGGTCTTCAAAGGCAGAGAAGGACATTTGGAGCACCCAGCAACACCCCCACATCCTGCAACCCCAGACAATTAGGTGCCCCCTTGATTAGATTAGGAGAGGGCAGGAGAGGGGTGTGTTTATGATTTTTAGCCACACCAGTGGGTGGGCTCAGCCAGATGTAACCTCCAAAAATCAGATTCATCCATGTTGGATTTTTAGAGACTGTTGCCTTCTGGGATGGATTTTTGCCACACTTCCCAGGAAGTGGTCATCACAGGGGGACGACCCTGTCCCTGATTGGAGAACCAGGGCCCCCCTGCTTTTCACCCAGGAGCAAGGATAAAACTGGCAGACCTGCACCCACGCCTCAGATCCCCACCAAATTTCAAGAAGAAAGAACTTAAGGAGAAGAAGGACTGCCCTGCTGGACCCCTGGCCTGCACCTGGAACCTGCACTCAGAAGGACTGCACCAGCTGCACACTTGGGCTTCACCACAAGAAGGACTTTGCCTGGCTTCAACTGGTTCAAGGAGGGACTCCCTGTTTGCTACAGGTGAAAAATTGCTAACCAGAGTCCCCTGCACCAACTCCTGAAGAAAGCGACCAGCTGACCACTGTCCAGTGGCCAAAAAGGAGTTTGCGCCAGGTGCATTCTGGGAGTTGAAGTCCGCACCCCCCAAGGACCATCACAGAACTTCTGGACCCTTGGGGTGAGCTGTGGACCCCAAAAGAACCTTAAAAGAACATCTGGGTGAAGCCCCAGAAGTTTGGAAAAGATTTGAGAATTTTTGGAAAAAAGCTCCAGAGAGGGACCGACCCGCCGCGGAAATTCTAGCCGGCTTGCCTCAACCGCGACCCGGCCTGACTTCGTGGTTCGTCCCGGTAAAGAAAAACATCCAAAAAAGAGACTAAGTCCGAACGTAAAAAGTTGACCGGGACCTCCCAGCCATCGTATCCGAGAAGGGCTCCATGGATGTCGGATCAAGATCCAGGTTTACCCCGGTCGAAGGATTTTCATCTCGAAAAAACGACTAAGTCCGAAGGTAAAAGTCTCCACCGAGGAAACCCACATCGCATATCCGGACAAGGGCTCCAGGAGGTCGGATTCAACTGGCAGGTTCGTCCCGGTGAAGAAAAACTTCAAAATAAAGACTAAGTCAGAAGGTAACTTTTTAACCGAGGCCTCCGGCGACCTGTAGCCGAGCAGGGCTCCATCGCGGTCGGCCTGAAAGTTTGACTTTGCCCCGGTCGAGGTGCAACCAGATGACCCGATTGGCGCTTTTTGTTTCTAAGCGCTAGAAAAGTAATAATTCTTTAAAAATTCATATCTCCGGTTCCCCTGAACCGATTTTAATCGTTTTTGTGTCATTTTAAAGATAAAAATATAAACTATTTTTATAAATTGGTTTTGGATTTTTAAACTGTTTCCTGTGTTTTATTTAATTACTGTTTTGTGATATTTGAATGCTTTACACTTTGTCTCCTAAGTTAAGCCTTGACGCTCGTTGCCAAGCTACCAAGGGTTGAGCTGGGATTAATTTACTGAGACCTAACTGTACCTATGTGGAGGTTAGTGGCTTGTTGCTAGATGTAGGTACCTACCTGCCCTACCAATAACCCATTTTCCAACAATTGGCTTCTTTTGTTATTCCAAATCTACTCTAATTTTTGCAACCAAACTTGCAGTAATTGAGTGTGAGCTGGACAACTTGGAAAATGACATTGTGGTTGAGCTCAAACAGTTCTGTAAGGAAAGGGGACTGTAGATGAAGAAGGTCACAAAAACATTGCAGTTTCAGAAAGCTCTCAGAAACCTGGACAGAGGTCTATCAGTTGATGACAGCAGCAGAGGAGAAAGACAATGAGGATGATTTGAAGTAACAGAATCAGGATCTGTACAACAGCCATGAAATGCAGCTTTCAGGGGAGGGGAGGACCCTTCTTTTGAGTTGGGACTCTCTGCCAAAGCAGAGCAGGAAGCAGCCTGTCCTTGCATATCTGTTTCCAAAGGAAGTCAGAGAGGGAGTTCAGGCTACAGGTGGCCAAGCTCAAGCCAGAGGCCGCGGAGAAGAAAATAGCCCATGAAAATATCTGGAAATTATAGCAAAGCAAGCAGATTCCAACAGCATTGGTAGCAGCATATAGTTAGGCCCTCATTATGAGCTTGGAGGAAAGTGGACGGCCACGTTGGCAGCGGCGGTGAGACCGCCGCCATGCTGGTGGTGCAGATTGCCATTTTACAACTATGTCGGTGAACCCAATGCAACACAGCTAACTTACCGTCAGTACCACCACTGAGATCAGACCGCCACTGGCAGTGATAGCCATCTTCAGGTTGGCGGAAACCAATTTACTGCCCTCCATATTACGAGCCACCAGACCGCCTCGATTTCCATGACAGTCCGACCTCCATGAAAAGCCTGGCAGAAACAGAAAGTATAACAGGAAACACTCGCCTCCAAGTACACAGACGCATCTGCGGCTGCCATGACAAACAAACTGCAAGTCTTCCCAGCATTGTATCTCACCATGCACCTTCAGGACTAGCGACGATGACGTAGACGACAACCTTAAGTACTCCCACCTAGCACACACTGGAGGGAAGGGTAGTTACATACACCCACACACATCACACATACTTGACACGGACAGCGAAGGCCATACACACACACACAAACATACTGTACCAGCACACACATCAACACACACACACCCACAAAATACAAAAAAGCCAAGTACCTAATACACACACAGCGCCAACCAGACATATGCCAAACACACAGCACACACACAAAACACCAACACAGTCATACACATTCATACTCAACACCCCATAATCACACAACAACAACTAGACCACAAAAACTTAAATGCAGTCATAGACAGGCATGTTGAGAAATACCACACAGCCACACAAACAAAAAGCTGTATGTAGCAACAACACACAATTAATATCACTGAACAGACATCTAAACAATGACACAGGTGAGATGCCACATTTTACCAACATACAAAGGAATTCACAGATGCAGCACCATACACATGGATGCACACACCACCACGTACAATCCCACAAGCCAACATTTAGACACATCACAACATGCACACGGCACAAGTGATCTACCCAGCATATGCAATAACACAGACACAACCCATACACAAACATCACACACCGTGGCACACAGATGTCACAACACCACGTAGAAGGAAACCAGGACAAATATTTCATCTTGCCAACCACAGCAATGTGGGCAGATGTATTCTTAAACATTAGTTATAAAAATAACTATATATAAAAAGTGCCAAATGGCAAGTCCAATGTGCAGAATTGCACAAAGCACTTAGTCCACATGTTACAGCCCCAACTTGAGTCCTGACAGCATATAGGCCTCCATGTCATAGTGGCATCAATGGGCAGGCAGGCACTTCCGGGGTGTGGGGACGGTGTGTGGTGGCTTGGGTTTGGGAGGGGGTGTTTCTGTTTGAGCTTGGGAAGGGGGGACTTTGGCTCTGGGAGGGGTCGACTGCTTACTGGGTGGAGGAGCAGGGGCAACTCCAGGGGGGTGCAGTGGAGAGTTGGGAGGTGGAAGGGCTGGGTAGGGGCAGGGGGACATGACATTTAGGGGCAACACAGGGTGGGACAGGAGTAGGGAATAGCCCAACGGAAGCAAGAAAGATTTTTTTAGGAACACAGGGTGGGCACATGAAAAACAGATGGGAGTGGAGGTAGAGGGAGTGCTCGTGTGGCATGTTGGTGTACTGTACATGGATGGTGTGTGCAATGTTTGCATGTGTGTGGTGAGTGTATGTTGGGTGGGTGAGTGGGTGCATTTTTGTCTCTTGGGAGGAGGGGGGGAAGAGATGCAGGAAGAGGGAATGGAAGATGTGTGAATGAATGTTGGGGTGGTGTATGCAAGTGAGGTGGATATGCTGCAGGTGGTAGTGAAGGTGGTCATGGTGAGTGGGGATGTGGTGTGGGGCTGGGTGTCTGTGAGTCTGCTTTTGTGGTGACTAAGGGTATGACATGAATAGTGACAGGATCAAGGTGTGATGATGCAGTGACAGCAGGTGTGAGTGGTGATGCAACTGTAAGGGAGGAGGTGGTAGAGGAATCAGTGTAGGAAGTGCCTGTTGTGTATGCAGATGTTTGTTATGTGTGTGCATGCTTGTGGGTTCGTTTGTGATGCTTGTGTTTGTATTTGTGCACCTTATCTGTTGTAGTGGGTGTATGCTGATCTGTATGTGTGCTCTGGATGGGTGAAGGGAGAAGATTTATGGATTGGGAACAGGTAGCTGGAAGGGGGAAGGAGGATGAAGGGACACTGGCTGCTATCAAAAAGGAGGCTAGAGCCTGAAATGATCTCTGTATGCCAGACAAAGCATTGTGAATGCCTTCAGGTAGGCTTTTGACTAGTGTCCTCATTAAGGGCAGCAGGGCTGACTGGGACAAGGGCAGAGGTGCCTGCGGTGAAGGAAGCACCCACTCTCCTGGGTGAGCGGGCACGGGCAACTGGGTGGGGAGCTACAGGGAGGAGGGTGCTGGTAAGGGGGGTTTCAGACAAGAATGTCTCTAGGGTGATCCCAGATGGGTCCGCCGCCACCAGGGATTCGCCATTGGAGGAGGAACCCAAAGAAGATGTTGTGGTAGCTCCAGTCTCCCCCATGGTGCTCCCCTCACCCACTGTGTCACTGGTTTCCTCGGCTCCACTGGTGCCAGCCTCCTGGGTCCCATGGGCTTCAGCTTCCCCAATCACCGGGGCCCTTCCTCCTTCACCAGATGATGCTAATGCACACATAGACAGAGGTGGAGAGAGAAAGAGGGAGGGAGATAAAGAAAGGCAGAAAAGGGTAAATACCTACCCATCTAGGAAACACATTAATAAGACACCTAATTGCCCCTGTCTTTACTACAAGAGCCCATAATACAGTTATGAGCAATAGAGTCCTGGATGCCATAACCAAACTTATCACCTATTAACTCACCTCTTCAGCCTAGACACATATTTTACATCCTGCATGCCTCTCAACTGTCCAAATCACTTATCTATCAATTTAATCTATGACCATACTCACCTATTTGTCAGCCATTACCAGATGAAAGAAATATGACTTCAGAGATACTGTGTACACAAACAATATGACAAGTATGTGTGGAATACATTCTGTACAGATGTCCAGTTATATTGCAATGATACCACTTTCAATGTACACTACACATACTTGGCATTACCCAAATACAGTGCCAATAATATCACTTTGGTAAAGAACAGTAGAGTCAGGGATAGAGTATGAAGGCAGTAGAATGCCTCAACATTGGAGTAACTCACATTTACAGTAGAAAGTGTGGTACAGGACATCGTTTCTTGCATGGCTTTACATAGCTAACGTGCTACAGTACATATAATTGGGGTGACAACCAGGAATGTATATTCCCCAAAATCCATCATCACTCATCAATACAGAAGTCCAGTGTGGGACACAGTAGAAAACCATACAGAAGTCACCGAAACAGTCTGCATTTACCCCCTTAGGCTGCTGTGCTGCCCTCAAGTGCCCAACCATCTTTGGGTAGGCCACTGCCTGTATACGGGCCGTTAGGGAGGTCAGGGTCCGACAGGGACCCCTTCCACATTGGGAGGCCGTCTACAGCTGGGCCTCTGCACTCTTCCGGGCTCAGCATCTTAGGTCCTCCCACTGCATTGATGTTACAGGTACAGCAAGAAAGGGCCTGGATCATAGGTATGTGTGCTGCTGTCCATGTCAGATGTTTGATCTACCTCCCTACACAGTCTGCACTATGCCTATCACTGTTTCCTATTGTAATGTTCCCCTTTCCACACAGGTGACTTCGGATACCCCAACATGCCCTGGCTCCTGACACCTGTTAGATATCCACCTACAGATGGGGAGGACTGCTGCAATGGGGCACATGGCCTGGTTGAGGCAGGTGATAGAGAGGACTTTTTACCTATTGAAAGATAGATTTCGTTGCCTCCATGTGTCTGGTGGTGCCCTACAGTACTGACCAGGGTAAGTCTGCAAGATCATTGTTGCATGCTGCATGTTACATAACCTGGCCCTCAGAAGGTACATCCCACTGTTGGAGGAAGGGGACATAGCCGCAAGTGCTATGGCTGAGGCTGGTGACCCTGATACTGAAGAGGAGGCAGACAAGGACGAGGCAGATGACAACAGGACTGATCTAATTTGCCAATACTATCAATGATTCTCAGGTATGTGTTATTTAAATGTAATATGTACTTGTACCATATGTTGGAGATGTGGGTTTGTTCTTAAATGTTGAATGCATCAAGGTGTGTGTGGAGACTGCTTCCTTCCATCTCGGTTTCCAAACCTGAAAGGTTGCTGACTTAACTTGAGGGGAAGTGGAAATGCATTGCTGCCAATTACATATGATTAATGCTGGTGCCATCATGATTCATCCCTATAGATGTACCCAAGTTTATTGGTCCTAAGTCCCTATAGTTGGGTAAATGTAAGATACAGTTATCGGACTTGTCCTGTTCTGGAGGCCTATCATGTTGTATTGACAGCTACTGTCTGACATCTACCTGTTTCTGACTACACAATGTGGTGTTCTGTAGAGGATGTCACCTATAAGGAATTATACCATTACTACACATGTGTGTGACTGAAAATCCTGGCCTATACATAAGTGGTATCATACCCGCTGCAGCAATTATCCTGTGCATGTGAAATACTGCTGCTGGTGTATAGTTATGGCCTACATGGCTTCCTACATTGAGCCTTATCTCCTGTTTTTTTTCCTCTGCATGTCACATGTCTGTTTGCAATCTGCTTTCTGAAATGCCTGTTGGCACCCTTGCTATTGGATGTTTCTACCAAATGGATGTACTTAGACACCTGCGGGTTTCCTACTACATCTGTCACTCTGACATTCCTGTTGTCCATATATGTGTATTTGATTGTTGCTTGTTAACAGAGATGCCACTTTAAACAATGAAGACAGATACACCATTACTTGTGCTCATTGGTGTTTATTGAGTGTTTCACATCACAGTTCTGAGGATTGGGGACATGGTTTCTGTGATCATCAGAGTGGGTGGTCCAGCTGTATGTTACACAGGTCCCATATCCATTAGCCTTGAGATGATGGGAATTTGGCATTGGAAAGTCAACAGGGTATATCCATGGCACACAAGGGTGACAGTTCAGGAGAGGGATCACTTCCTGGTGGTGAGTTCGGTCTTGGCCTCAGGTCCTGCAGGATGTCTGGATGGTCAACCTCTTTTACAGGGGTTTCCTCAGCTGCAGGGGCAGGTGTGCTGGTGGCCTGTGAGTCGTCTTGCTGGGCCTCCATTCAAGTAGCAGGTGCAGATGTAGAGGGTACAGGTGTTGTGTGACTATTGGATGGGGCCTGCTGTTGGGTGGAGGACAACTGGAGAATGGTGTTGAGTCCTTTGAGCACCCCTAACATGGAGACCATGGTGGTATTGTGTGCCTGCCTCTGATGCATGGCCTCTTGGTGGTATTCCCTCTGCAGCCTTTGGTTCTCCTGCAAGGTGGTGAGTATCTGGCCCATCATGTCCTGGATTGCTGGTAGGCTCCCATGACTCTGGAGATAGCCTCCTGGCCATTCGTGTCCTGTTGCTGCCAAATCCCTTGGCCCATGTTTGCCCTCCCAGTGCCCCTTGCTACCTGTGCCTGTGCCCCTGTTTCAGTATGCGCCCTCCCACTGACACTAGGACCTTCATTGTCTTGGGTTTGGAATTTTGACTCATGACCCTGTACTGCGGGTCACACTGATGTTTGATCTGTCCTTGGGACACAGGTTTGGGAAGTTAGGCTCTGCTGTGCAATGGATGCCACGGGGAGGGGGCAGGGTGAGGTTGGTGGTGGTGGACTGACCAGTCATGCCTGATGGGCCACATGAGTCATCCCTATCCAGACATCCAGGGGATTCCTCCTCTATTGGCCCTCTTCCAGGGCTGGGCTTTCTGTCTCTGACATTCTCTGCAGTACTTGGGATGCATGTGTAATGAAAGGTATTGTGTTACATGATGGTATTGTACTATTGGTACACATGGTTGTTTGCCATCATTGTCTGGATTTGCTGAGCAGTAATGGCATTGACAGATTATTGACTACTGCTTGTTTTTGCATCAGTTGAAAGTTTCTATGGTACAATGTGGCTCTATAGTTGGTATTTGTCTTGCCTACTGTCATTGCCATGTACTGATGTGCATTCCAATTTCTTGTTGATGAAGGGGGCTGACATGGTTATACGTGTAGGTGCTCATATGTGGAGTGGATTTTGCAGTCATACAAGGGTAGGTATTGTTGTATTGTGGTGGTTGTAGTACTTGCTGCAGTGTAGGGAATCCATACACTAGTGGGGCCTATGATGGAATGGTGTTAGCAGGGAGCTGTGGCATGCAAAGGAGGGTCTTGGGTCCATGGTGATTTTGTGCACGTGAGGGTAGTGTGAGGGGGCGACAGGGTGATGGGGGTACATGCATGCTGTGCAGGGGTACATGGTGGCCTGGGAGTGTTGTTAACTTACCAGAGTCCAGTCCTCCTGGTATTCCCATCAGCCCCTCTGGGTGGAGGATGGGCAAGAACTTCTCCTCCCATGATGAGAATTCTGGGAGAGGTGGTGGGAGAGGTGGTGGGGGCCTACTGTCAGTCTTCATGATGGTGATTTGGTGTCATGATGTGATGGCCCTACCTTTCCCTGTAGGTTGTTCCACCTCTTCCTGATGTCGCCCTTGTGTGTGGATGGTTTCCCACTGCATTTACTCTGACGATGATCCTCCGCCATAACTCAGTTTTCTGGGCTACAGATGTCTGCTGGACCTGTGCGGCTCCACTATGACGATTTCATTGACAATTACCCTCAACTACTCATCTGTGAATCGTGGGTGTTTTTGTGGTGCCATGGTGGTGGGGTGTGTGAGGTGGAGGGATGCTGAGTGTGCTGTTTGTTGGTGTGAGAGTGCTAGGGTGTGCATGTGGTTTGTGCTGCTTGTGTGCAGTGGGGATGTGCATGTTGTGTTGCTCTTGATGGTGTGTGATGCGTGTTAAGTGTGATGGTGCCTGTGATATCTAGGTGCAGTGCCTTCTGTCAGTGTGGTCTTGCCTCACTATGTCAGACTTTCTGGGTGCAAAGGATTATGGGTATGTGTGGGGGGGTGTTATATAGTGCTTTGGTCAGGTCTGTGTGGTGTGTGTATGTGTATCAGGTGTGGGCTATTGGTAATGTCCAGTGTGGTGCAGTGTTCTGGTGGAGGTGCATTTTTGTCAGAGGCGGTTCAGACCACAAAGGATTACTGCTGTGCTAAGACCGCTGTGTTGATTTGTGAGTAGTAATTTGGAGGGTGGGATGTTGTCGACGTGGCAGTGCTGGTGGTGGAACTGCCTCTCCCCTGCCATCGATCAGGCTGACAGTGTCAGATTTTTGTCTGTTTTTTTGGCGGTGTTGTGTTAGTGACTCGTAATACGGTGGTCTTCAGACAACCATCACTGGCGGTCTTTGGAAAAGACAGCCAAATTTATAATGACCACCTCAGTGTCTGAAGGAGACCAAAAGGTTTTGTACACCTCATGATCTAGCACCCAATTATGTGGTTGGAGGTGGAATCAATAAATTATTTTTTGCCTATGAGGTGACCCTAAGGGTGCACATTATCCCAGAGGAGCACTAGGAGGCTGGTGTGATAAACATATGCCTTCAGTGGGGAAGGGCACACTTTTACCTTAGAAGCAGAGGCCCAAACCAGGAACAACTCCATGAAAGCTATCCTTCTTGCTAAATTTTGTCTGACTCCTGAGATGTGATGCCAGATATTCAGGGACAGCTGCAAACTCTACACTGAATCTTAGGTGGATTTATTGGACTACTCTAACAAGGCACTGGAAGGCTGGGTGAGGAGAATCAAGGATGATGATTACAATGGGGTCTAAAACTTGATTCTCAGGAAGCACATGCTCAATATTTGTTTTACAGAGCTGCACTAGCACCTGCTTGACAGCAACCTAACTGACACCAGGAAGCTTGCTGAGGAGACAGACCTTTGGGCCAGCACCACAGTGTCCAAAAAGCATCTGGGGGACTCCTAAAAAGGTAGTTGGGGGTCCTCCCAGAAGAAAGGGGATGAAGAAATATTTGAAAATATGGAGTTATCAAAAGGGCTCACAAAAATGTGCATGAAAACAACAGTAACAAGTCCCAATCTGAACCAAAGATGGAAGAAATCTTTGATCAACAGAAGGGGACATTTGTCCCCCAGTGCACTGAGTCCTACAAGTATGGGCACTCCGAAGTAGAACCCCAAATGTCCGAAAAGGCACAGCCCCCCACCGGTAACCAGAAAACCTGGGTTGGCAAAGTACTAATTGGGGAGGAGATGGTCCCAGTTTGCTTTGGGCAGCACACTGATGTTACTATAGTGACAAGGAAATACTTCCATTTTTAAGCAGTCAGTCACCATCAACGAGCAATGGTTGGGGGCTCTGATGGACACAGGAGCCAGCATGACTATTATGAGGTGCTAGAGGGTGTACTCAGAGCAGTTCCCCCTAACACATTCCACCAAGTCATTTTTACACACAACTGTGGCTCTGGTTCCCTTTGAATGAGGAAAGGTCTCAGGTTCTCTAAAAGTAGCTATGAGCTCTACCATGCCTGTATAGGGCAATGACCTGGAGCACACTATCTGGAAGAAGGTAGAGCTCCTATCACATTTGGAGATGTTGGGTTTTTCTGAATAAGTCTGTTTAACCACAAGGTCTTTGGCTGCATGGAAAGGGACTCCATAGTGCCTGGATCCTGGAACAATGGTCCAGGCGGCTGGGAAGAAGTGTAAGGGCAAGGGGCATGGGACATGAGTCCACTTTTTGCCCCCATGTTTGACTGTTAGATGCTGGTTTTATGACTCTGAAAGTGCCCTGGGCTCTGCTAACCAGTTCCAGGGCATGTGCTCTGATTAAAAAGTATATGCAAATTAAGCATAATTATAATAGACATGACAACTTGTAAGTCTCTGGTGTATGTAGGGTATATAGGTTTTGAGGCCCAGTAGATGTAATACAATTTGGTATATACTGCTGTGTGGCTTGCTGTTAATTCAAAAGCCAGTCCTGCAGGCTGCTTTTAAATTAAATGTATATGCAAATTTGACTTTGGAATCAAAGGTACTTCCATGGTCTTAAACAAGCTTATTCTTACATATATGTCACCCATAATGGCCCTCCTGGATGCCCCACGGGGAAGGTGCCTGGTAGCTGTAAGCAGGCACATTATAAAATATATTTTATCTGCTCTGGTGAGGGAAAAGCTGCCAATTCCAGTTTCCCCTATTGTAGTGTATTAGCTCCATAGGCTCACATTGGAATGCTTTATTAAAATATAACTGTTGCTAGGAAAGAGCGAAAAATATCATTTTTGGACTTAAAATGATAGTTAGAATAAATTCAACAACTTGCCACTGTTAGATTTACCTATCACAAAAAAAGAAGTTATAGAACTTGCTTTTCTTATGAGCCAAAATCTAACCTTCCAGCAGCTCACCTCTGATTGGCCAGTCTCTGTCAGGCTGACCCAAGCTGTATTGATAAGGTGTCAAGTGTCCTGCACTGAGACAAAGGGATTTCTGATGGGTGGAGATATGCAAACTGCAGACCAAAAGGCAGGAATGGGTTAGGTAGCCAGGCTGATCTTTAAAGGTGGAATTGCAGGACAGGACACAGGTTCACACCCACTCCCTGCCATCCCAGCCAAATAGAAGCCCCAGTGATTACATTAGCAGAATGGCTGAAAGGGGAGAGTTAAATAAACTCAACCACACCAATGGGAGGGCTTAGCCAGATCTTAACCTCCAGGAGAAAGTTTCTCCATTTTGGATTTTGAAAGAATAGTGCTTTCTGGGATTCATTTTTGCTAACATTTGGAGGAAGTGGTATGCACAGATGGTGGCACCGTGTACCCCATTAGTCATGGGTGTCTCCCTGCTTGCCAGCCCACGAACACTGAACAAATATGTGAGAGTTGTCCAGCAACTCAGATCCCTGCCTAAAACTACAAAGATAAGAAGGACTGCCCTACTGGAGCCCTGGTCTCCACCCCAAATGACTGCACTCTGGAAGCCTGCTCCTGCTGCATACTGTGGAAATACAGCCCCAAGTACTTTGCCTGGCTTAAGAAGTGAAGAAGTGGACTTCATGAAAGCAACAGATTTACCGAGCTGGGAAACAAAGTCCCAACATCCCAAAGACCACCTCAGAGCTTCTAGACCCTTGGATCTGTGTTATGGACCCTTGGAGACCCAAACGAAACAATTGGAGAAGAAGAACTATCCTGCTGGACCCTTGGAGTGTACAGGAGAGGACTGCACTCCTAAGGACTGCAACTGCTGCACTCACAAGACTTCACTGCAAAAGGACTTTCCCTAACTTAAAGGATAAGGGGTGGAATCCCTGATCAGCACAGGTAGAAAAGTGTTGGAAAAGCTACCTGCAACATCAACAATAAGGACAACTCCAGCAGACAAGCTTCACCTGGATTTTACTTGAATTGACCAGGTACATTTTGGAGTTGTTGTCCCAGACCCCAAGAGGCACACCATAGCTTCTGAACCCTTGTCTGGTATTGTGGACCACTTTCCTGCATCAAGAAACCTTTTGGAAGTGAGTGTAAAAGTATTGTGCCGCAGGTGGCTGGGACTCTTCACTTTGTCCTGTTCCAGTGTGACCGTTCTTAACCCTTTGAACACCATTTGCTTCTAAGCACTAGTCTTACTTTTAATCTTTAAAAAATCATATTTCTGATTCCCTACATTATTTTTTTTGTCCGTTGGGTGTCATTTTACTAATGAAAATACTTCCTATTTTTACAAATTGGTTTTGGATTTTTATTATATGTTGTGTCTTACCTATTTAATGGACTGATGGTTTTAAATGCTTTACACACCTATCTCCTAACTTAAGCCTGCCTGATCATTGCCAACTACCAAGGGTTGAGCAAGGGATTAATTTATTGAGAACTTGACAGGACTTTTTATACTGATAGTGGCTTTATTACTTGTGGTGGGTACCTACTAACCCTTACTAGTTAACCACATTTCAGCAGTAACATTAACCGATCCCCAATTGGAATATTTCATTTACTTATAAGTCCCTAGTAAAGTGGTACTAGCATAGTGAAAACACCATGAAAGTACTCCACACCACTTTAGAAAAATAGACAATATTTATCTGAGTAAAACATGATCAAATCCACAAGAATACAAAATACGTAAAAGACAAGAAATAACTTTTAAAAGATTAAGGCCCTCATTACAACATTGGTGGTAAATGCCGCTTACCGCCGTGCAGAAGACCGCCAACACACCGCTGCGGCAGCGGAAATCCACTACAGCTATTACGACCCACAGGCCGGAATCTGCCAAAATCTAGACACCCACACAAGTCTGCCACACCAAAGGTCAGTGATAAACTGGCGACAACAAAACCAGCACCATCACGCCAACAGGAATACGCCCACACTATCACGACCCACAAATTCAACCGCAGTATTCCATTGGCGGTACACGCCGCCGCATTCAAAATACACACACATTTACAAAACACAACCACATTGGACAATTCGAAATACACACACCCGATACACATGCACACACCACTACCACACACCCAATCCAATATAAAACACACACCCACATCACCCACAAACCCCTACGACAAAAATTGAGAACGAAGCAGAGAGAGAGACACCATCATCAACAAACTAGCATCCACAGGCACACAACACCATCACTCACAAAACATCCACGCACCTCACACAACACATACAAACACATCCCCTCACACATCACAACACACACCACCTCACACATCATCCACACCACACCATGGCACCGCAAAGACACCCAGGTTCTCTGAGGAGGAGCTCAGGGTCATGGTGGAGGAAATCATCCGGGTAGAGCCACAGCTTTTCGGATCACAGGTGTAGCACACCTCCATTGCTAGAAAGATGGAGCTATGGTGCAGAATTGTAGACAGGGTCAATGCAGTGGGACAGCATCCAAGAGCACGGGATGACATCAGGAAGAAGTGGAACGACCTACGGGGGAAGGTGCGTTCCATGGTCTCAAGGCACCAGATTGCAGTTCACAGGACTGGCTGAGGATCCCCACCTCCTCCCCCACAACTAATAACATGGGAGGAGCAGGTCTTGGCTATACTGCATCATGTGGGCCTCGCAGGAGTAGCAGGAGGAATGGACTCTGGTAAGTCAGATCTTAACTACTTCATCCCCCACCCTACCTGCATGCTATCACATACCCCACCCTCACCCTCACCCCCATCACTCCAACACCTCACATATGTACCACTATCACAAACCACCTATCCCAACACCAAGCCCTGCATGCAACACCAAAGCATGGACACCCATCACCAAAGCATGTCCAGAACAGATACCCACACAGATCCCCAAACCAAATATCACATAAGGTCCTATACAAGAATGTACGCACTGGGATACATGGTCACCCACTCATTGCACACGATGGCACACACAGATGCAATAATCATGCCTTTACACCCCTGCAGGACCCCTACCCAACGTCACCAGACAGGAGGTTCCAGACATGTCCACCCCCCCACAGAAGAGGCCCACAGTGATGACAGCAGCTCTGTCCAACTGGATCTAGATGACCAGCCCGGCCCATCTGGGACCCCGGGCAGTCGGTTTCCCACACACTGGCACATGCCACCACAGAGCCTCCCCCTCAGGAAACACCAGCACAGCACCCACCCAGTGGGCCCATACCTCTGTCCCCAGGACACATCAAGCAGCAGTGTGTCCACCACTACAGGGAACCCAGGCAAACCCACCAACCCAAAAACATCAGGGACCTGGGGGCAGTGGCAGTGGGCACACAGTTCAGGGGACAGAGGCACAGGAAAACAGGGGAACTGGGAGGACTGCTGTGCGACAGGGGGAGGACAGGCCCAGGGAACCCACTTTCCACGAGGCCCTCTCCAATATCATGGGAGCATACCATCATTCCCAGGAGACGATGGCAACGGTACTGGCCAAGTTGCAGGAGACCCAGAGGCTGCAGGAGGGACAGTACCTGGGGATCAGGGAGGACCTAACAAAAATCTACACCATCCTGGGCACCATTGCAGGGGTGCTGGCTGACATGGGCAAGAACATGAGGGAGGCAGTGGCACAACAAAGGGTGCCTGACACTAGCCAAACCGAGAAACAGCCTTCCACCTCCGCCTAGTGGACAAGAGGCCCCGCCACACTTACAACAGGCCACCAGCACCCCACCCCCTGCAGAAGGAGAACCACCCCGCAAACGGTCCCTGCGATCCAGGCAGAAGACAGAAAACATTGCCAAGACCCCCACCAGGAAATAGAACTCTCCTGATAGTCACCCTTCTGTCCCACTCTGTTACCCAGTCCACCTTGAACTGCCATTGCTCCTCTTCCTATGCCCCCTTGGACAATGCACCAGTGATACCAAGACTGGACTCTAACTGGACATTTCTCCACCATCACCCCAGCCCCTTGCACATAGGAGACCCAGCGGCTGCAGGAGGAACAGTATTTGGGGATCAGGGCTTGAAGTCCATTAACACCACCCTGGTCACCATTGTAGGGGTGCTGAAGGACCTTGTGAACACCAGGAGGGACATTGTGGCGCAGCAAGGGGCCCCTGACACTAGCCTCGATGATGAACTGTCCACCACCTCTGCCGGCGCTAGTGGACAGGAGGCGCCGCCACAGGACCACAAACACCAGCAGCCCACCCCCTGCAGATGGAGAACCACCCCGCAAACGGTCCCTGACATCCAGGAAAAAGACAGAAAAGAATGCCAAGACCCCCGCCAAGAAATGAGACCACCCTGAATGTCTTCCTTTTGTCCCACTTCGTCACCCTGTCCATCCATCAACTGCCCTAGCTCCACTTCCTATGCCCCTTTGGACAATACACCTGTGAGACTAAAAACTGGACTCTGCCATGGACATTCCTCCACCATCACCCCTGACCATTTTCCAACCCCCTCCACTAATTTGCACTTAAATAAACACCCTTGAATCACAAAACAATCTGGAGTCAGTCTGTGCTGTGCATGTGTTTCAGCAGGGCAGACAACACTCTGGACAACACGTTGGAGAACATAGGCTGGGACATCCCTGATGCAATGGCCACTGTTGTTTGAAAAGACCCACTTGTCAGGAAATGGAGTACTGACAAGACCTGCACTAGAGGGGGGATTCCTGTGGGGTGGCGGATAGTTGACATCAGGTCTGGCTCCAACTGGTCACACAGTTCCTGGACTGTGGCACGACCAGGTCTGTAAATGATAATGATGTTTCTGTCTTCCATTGTTGATAGGTCCACCAGCGGTCTGTACACCGGAGGATGCTGCCATCTCCTCACCTGCCCCAGCTGACGTGCCCTATGGACGAGAACAGCGAGCACAGAGTCAGCCAACACTGAGGTAGTTAAAAAAGAATTTATTGCACACATTTGTCAATCCGCTATGTGCCTGTCACTGTGTGTATGCAAGGCCAAGATATGTGTGACACATTTAAAAATAATGCCATGTGGCCCCCTGAAATGGCGGCTGCCTGATCTGTAATGTGGGATAAGGAGATTTGAGGTAACTGCACTGGCGTTGTACACCGTTGCGGTAGGCGGTCGAAGACCGCGGCGCAATCCTGCATTGGTTAACATTGGGTCCTATGGGTCTGCATGCACTACATCTTCAGCCACTACCTCCATCACCAGCACGCCCATCACCACACACTGCTCATGTGCACTCACCACCCCACTACTATTCACACATCCCCTGTGTCCTCTCCCAGTGTGTCTGTGAGCCCTCCTCCCAAAGTACACAAACGCAGTCACACACCCACCCAACAGCCATCCACCTCATAACAGCCTCCAGCCCATGCACCTTCACCCAAAGTCAGCAAACATACACCTCCTACATCCACTACTTCTTCCTCCACTCCCAAACCCCCTCCATCTACCCATCCCAGTGTGTCTAAAAAGCTTTTCCTATCAAATGTTGACCTCTTCCCTACAGCTCCCCCCCATCCGTCCCCTAGGTCCCGCCTTTCCAGGTCCCAACCCAGCAACTCAGCCACCACATCACCGGGCACAGTGGTTCCAGCAATAGCGGGATTTTGGAGTGCGCCAGGCAGCAGGGCTGCCAGTGTCCCAAGGAGCGAGGGCAAGGACATTCCCCCACCTCCAAAATTGAAAAAGTTGCCCACATCCCAGAGAGAGAAGGCGAAAACACCTGCCACCAAGGGCTCAGGGAAAACAAAAGTGGAAAGTGGGAAGACAGCTGCGCCACCATCCAAGGTGGGGAAGGGCCAAAAAATCAAAGGCAGGTCCACGTCGACGCCAACCTGCACGGCGGACAAGACCGCCACCGGCACCGCCACCTGCACTGCCGCCACAGACACTGCCGCCAGCACCGCAGAAACTGAGCCCTTCACCAGCACCGCAGACACTGCCGCAGGGCAGGTGATCCGTCGAAAGAGCCAGAGATGCGTTGGTTCCTTACTGTTGCAGTAGAGGTGATGCATTGGTTCCCTACTGCTAGGCAGTGGAGGTGATGTGTCAGTTCCCTACTGCCACAGGGGAGGTGATGCGTTGTTTGCTGCATGAAGCATTGATTACTTACTGCAGCGTGGTGTTAATAAAGGAAATGGCACCCAGGGACGGTGTGTCGGTGATGCAACGGAAGTCGAGCCATGATGCGCTGATCTCACAGTGATGAAGTCGGTGCGACATCGAAGTCAGGACGGTGTGTCACGGACTTCAGTGATGTGGTGCTCAAAACTCACACATGGGTGTTTCTTCTGACGTGCTGTGATGGAAAGCTGTGGCCTGCATTTAAAACCATGATTGTTGCATCGAGCGGGGACCATGCTCTGGTGCAGACAGCTGCGATGTGTTCAGTTCTTACATCAATGCATCGGTTCAGAATGACGCAGTGAGTGCATGGATTTTCCTCTTGTAGCACCAAAAACCTCCTTCATGGGCCCTGATGGAATTTGGCACCACTTGACAGGACAGGTCTCTCAGCAGAGGTGGTCAGGTACTGGCAGATGAAGACTTTGACGTCCCTGGGATTTCTTAACATGAGGCAAGCTCAACTCAGACCCTTGGAGAACCTTGGAAAGCAGGATGTAGAAACAAAGTCCAGTCCTTTCACTCCCAGGACAGAAGCAGCAATCCGCTGGCCAGCACAACAAAGTAACAGGCAGAGTGGCAGTCCCTCCTATGGCATCCAGATTTTCTTCCTGGCAGAATGTCCTCAGTCTAGAAGAGTTCTAACTATACGGGGTAAGAGATCCAGTACGTACACCCATTTCTGCTTTTAAAGCAAAGAAAAGTCTTTGTTGTGCACAAGACCCTGCCTTTGCTTACCCTGGCCTCAGACACACCCCGAGGGGTTGGAGTTTGCTTTGTGTAAGAACAGGCACAGCCTTATTCAAGTACAAGTGTCCGCTGTTCCCACCACTCTGGCTCAGCCTGGCGTTGGGCATTCAGGATATGCACGGCATACCTCAGCTTCCTTTGTGTGACTGTCTAGATTGAATACACAAACAGTCCATCTGTCATCGTGACCCAGGCACGTATTCAGCAGGCAGGAAGAGGCACAGAAAGGTTAAGCAAGACAATGCCCACTTTCTAAAAGTTGCATTTTCAAACTCACAATTCAGAAACCTACTTCATCAACAGATGTATTTTTAAATTGTGAGTTAAGAGACCCCAAACCCCGTATCTCTGTCTGTTCCCAAAGGGGGAATTAAAGGGAAATTACACTTAAAATATATTCCAAGGCAGTCCCCATGTTAAACTGTGAGAAAGATAGGCCTTGCAATAGTGAAAACCAGATTTAGCAGTATTTCACCATCTAATATGTAAAACACACCAGTGCATGTCCTGTCTTTTAAATACACTGCACCCTGCCCCTTGAGCCTACTATCGAGGTGACTTACAAGCAGTAAAAGGGAAGGTTTGGGCCTATCAAGTGGACTTGCTTGCCAGGTTGAAATGGTAGTTTAAAACTGCACACACAGACATTGCAGGTCTGAGACATGTTTACAGGGCTACACATCTGGTGGCACAATCAGTGCTGAAGGCCCACTAGTAGCATTTGATTTACAGGCAAAGGGCACACATAGTGCACTTTACTAGTGACCTACTAGTAAATCAGATATGACAATCATGTAGAAACCAATCACCAAAACAATGTAGACAGAGAACATATGCACTTTAGCTCTGGTTAGCAGTGGTAAAGTTCCCAGAGTCCTAAAGCCAACAAAAAGAAGGCAAAACGGTTGGGCATAACCCTGCAGAAAGGGCTAGGTCCAACAGCCACCCACTCAAGTATCCCTTAAACATGTCTCAGGCTTGCCATTCCAACCTGTGAGTGCTGTTCTAAACTGCCATTTTGACCGGGGAAAATGATCAGGTCCAAATCTTCTTTTTTGATACATATGTCATCCCTAGGGTAGCCAGAGGGGAGGGTGCAGTATATTTTAAAAAGTAGGATATGTGATTTTAAGTTTCATATGTCACGGTAGTAAAAAACCTAAATTAGTTTTTCACTACTGCACGGTCTACTTAACATTACAGCTACTTTATTACATCTAATAAGCTCTAGTTTTCAAAAGGAAACAGGTAACCAGTTCATGTTTGGTGTATTTGGAATTGTAATGAAAAATCCTCTCTTATGGTATAGTCAAATTTTAAATAGCAATTTTGAAAATGCCACTTTTCGAAAGTTGGCATTTTTCTGCCTTAGTAATTAGTAATTAAGTGACTGTAGCCTTCCTCTGGATCACATGACAGTGTGTTGCTGACAGCTGGAATTTGTGTATTCCTCCTAGACAGCCACACACAAGAGCAAGTTTAGCTGTATTTAGATGGGCCTTCATTGGCAGGTGGGAGGGCAGAGCTGGGCACAGCTCTACTTACACTTGAATAGGCTGTGCCCTGCCTCCACACAAAGAGCTGCATAACCCCAGTACTTAGTCTATAAACAGGGTAGGGAAGGCAGAATGCCAGTAGGCTTCAAAGAAAAACCCTAGAAGCTTCTCCCACTTCAAAAGTAGATTCAGATATAAATATTGGACCTCAGACACAATCTCTTCAGTGCACTTCTGGACCTGTGGATACTCTGCCAGGAAGAAGGACTGCTGTGCTGCTGAAAGTACTTCCACTCTTCTTAACTGCTGCCCCGAAGGACTGCTTCCCTGCTGTGCTGACCTACTGCTTGCTGCCCTCTTGCCTGGATGAGAAGGATTGGACCTGCATCTGTTGAACCCAGAACCCCAGAGTGACTCCAAGGGCAAGTTGGCTTGCCTCCTGACTAGAGCCTCGGGGACAGATGGCTCCAACATCCTTGAACTCAGCACCAGAACTCTGTCATCTGTGAGTCCTACCTTCCCAAGTGGTGCCACCCTAGTCCTGGACCCTTGGAATTGGGCCTGAAAGGTGCACTGCCAGCTCATCAGTGAATTCAGCAGAAGGGATGCATCCCCTCAGCTGTGCCAGGCAATCCCAGGCAGAACCAAAATATTGCCTTATTAGCAAGGGTTGCCCCATGGCAAAGACTCCCTATAGACTTTGCACTCTGTTTAAGAGTTGCCATTGTGCAAAACTTCACTGACGCAGGCCCTCACATTACAAATCTCTCATCAACGGCAGCATCAATGACGGCCCATGTTTTCGCATCACAGCCTCGCAGCTCTTAGAATCCGCATCACCTCAACTGCTTGTGCTTCACCCTGACAATAATTGTGGTTCCTACTTGAGAAGGATTTCATCATCATCAACCAATAAGCCAATTTCTGGTATAGGGGAGGGGCCGGCTGTATGGCCGTGGCTAATGCGCCACGGTCATAATACACTGGTGGAACACCACCAGTCTCTTGGCGGTATTACCGCCAGTGTTCCGCCGGCCACCAGGGTCATAATGACCCCCATAATCAGTATTCTATGTTTGTTTTGGTGTGTAGGGTACAAGTACACTGCTTCTAACTGGTTGCCCATTTTGTCACCCTTCTTGGACACTTTTCGCATGATAGCATTATGTTTCTGCAGATTAATGATTTTACTTGTGTTGGAGTGACTGGGCCACTATGAGAGCAGTTCTGGAGCTCAAAGTACCTTGTACAAATTGTTCAAGTTTCCTTCATAAGGCATGAGTATAGTTTAAAACCTCAACCACCTTAACAAATGTTAGGCTGTTTGAGTGAGGAATGGGTGAGTAGCCAGCCAATACCAACCATGTCTCCCCTTCATTGCTCAGAGACCCCAAGCAGACATTCAGGAGGGGTGTGTGTGTGTGTGTTCTGGTGTTCCTGGTAAGTTAAATGGATTTCCAAATATTTGTAAGCCCTATAATTTGCATGGAGGTCAACCACCCTGTAGGCATGAGACTGCCTGAGACAGCAATGACAGGCTCAAACTCAACCCGTGAGTAAAATGTCTCAAAGGCATATGTGGCATGTGCAGGCATTAAAAGAGTAACTGCCACCCCCCCATCCCCAGGGACAACTCGAGCTTTGAGATGCTGAGTGACCGATTACCTGTAATTGGCCCCTATCACACTAGGTGCGGTCAAGGGGAAATGATTCAGTTGAAACTGGAATCAAAGAATTAGAAAATCAACATAATGGGGGAATGGGATTTTAATAGTAAAACTTGACCAACTTGTGGAAATAGGTGCCCCCTTATCTCCAGTAGGAGATAACCATGATTACTATGGATGTTTCTGTAATACATAATAAAGTTTCATTTGTATGTGAGTAGTGAAAAAACTACTCAAGGTGTAAGATATGAGCCCAACATTGGGCACCACTGTTGCATAACCCTAAACATTTGGCTGGTTCTACAAGGTTTGCTTTCCCATAAATGGGTGATTTAGGTGAACTTAGGTCTGAATGTCAAAGACAGGTTATTGTAGCCCGCAGAAGATCACCAAATACATTGTTGGATAACAGTTATTTCTTTTGGGTTACTAACAATCCCTGTAATGGGATTAGCGGCACCATGATCACAGAAACAAACCTTTTATGTTATTCACACACGCTAAACTGAGAAGAATAGACACTTCTAAAATAAAGTATTCATTACAACAGGATGAATCTGTTTCTCAGTACATCCAAAATAACTACACAGGATATTATAAAAACAGAAAGAATGCACTTTGTGTGCAACGAGAATAAATTAACATTTCTAACAAGATCAAAATATCATCTAAAACCTAACACCTTAAAACCTACTTCTAGCATGGAAAGTAGACTTTCAATATAGAGTTTCCTAGAGAGAAGGGAAGCACTGCATACCTTGTTGACAGGCTGTCAGCAAGAGCTGGCAGCATTGGCATGAAGGCAGTGCTCCCTGCGAAGCACTGTCACATGCTGCAGTAGCAGCCTTCCTCCGGTACACAGCTTTATCAGCAGCAGGTGAGGTGTAGCATCTTCAAAATGAGCTGCCAGTAGGTGAGACTGTCTCTGGCTGAATCTAGTGTGATAATCTGAGGGAAGGACCTCTCTTGACAAGTGGTCAAGTGGTAGCCCTTGTATACTAAAACTAATTGTAGATTGGCACATTTGTCATAAGTTTAGGAATTTCTAACATAGATTATGTGTATCAAGGTGGGCGTCCCAGATGTTTCCTTCTGAATATATAGGGTGAATGGACATCAATTCACAGTACATTATTTTGGCTGTATGTCTGTACTTGTTCTTATTTGACTTTGATGTGGTGATAAGAATACACTTGCCCTAGACTGATGTCACATCAGGTGTAATATCTGTCATTTGACAAATAACCTGGCACTTTCATAGTTCTTAGAAAGATGAAGTCAGACAACATCTGCGACAAAGCAGACATGACAGTGCTTCTACATAAATTGCCATTACCTAAAATTGAGAAGATGTTGACTTTAATTTCCTAGGATAGAGTTGGGGCCTACTTAGATGTGGAGTTGGACCTTGGGACTATACGTCACATCTTGTACCAGAACTTGCTTTGTACCATGCCCCCACGCATCACTGGGAAACAAAGCTCACAGGTTCCACCCTTTGAAGGGACAATAGTGTATCCGGCCTACCACAGGGGCAGATAAGAGATTGTTCCCATTTTTGGGTTTGCCCATACTCTGCTCCCAAGAGGTAGAGAGTTCACTACACACCAGAGATTTTACAGAGGGGTAAAAAGACGTGTGACGTCATCCTACTCTGTCAAAGGGACATACAAACCCCAAAAGACACACCAAAGTCCTTCTGTTCCCCTGGGTCTGGACAGTGGTTTATCCCATTTCACTGCCCCCTTCTCCCATGGGGAAGCATGCTCATTAGACACCAGGGATTTCAAGGACAGTGTGGTCTACCTATCATTGGACCATACCCCCAACAGAAGGGGAAATACAATCTTTCTGCTCCCTAAGTCTCCCCCAGTTAGATATTTGACCAGCCCAAAATCACCAACAGAGTTTTCAACTCCCCTTGAGGAGAAGGGCAGTTTGTTTCTAATCTGCCTTGCTAGGCAGAAAGCCCCACTCAATCTCAGGGTATTTTTAAAGGAATAATAAGGGGCTGGCTCATTCTGACATTGGGCCCAACCCGAAAGACTCAACAGTCTTTCGGTTCATCTGGAGTCTAATACAGCCCTTTTTCCATGGCAACCAAGAAGAATTCCCATTTTTCTGAGCATACTTTTTGCAGACAGGTTAACAGAATGAGGATAAATCCCAATTTCATCTTACTTGCCATCCCAAATGGTTGAAATGTCCAAGCTCTAGGTCAACTAGCAACTAGGGAAACCTAATAACCCCAGACCTTTTTTTTTTTAAATATACACCCAAGGAAGTCCAGGAAGGTATGACGTGTATGGCTCTTATGATGTTTTCCAACTCATAATGCCCTCCGAATCTCAAACTTTGTCTAAAAACGCACATTTTCTTCACATTTCTGTGAGATAAAATTATGGAAGGTGTGTGGATCCACAAAGTCTCTACTACTACCTGTTTTCACACATCTCCCAAAAACAATGGCACCTCACTTGCATGGTTGAGCCTAGCACCCATAAAAGGAACAGAACAAACCAGTGATCACTCAAATACCAAAAAGGCTTCACAAGGTCCTTGTTTTGATTTGTTCTTGCAACAGATATTAGGGACAGCCTCTCAAGTGGGGTATCCATTTTTACTGGGGGACTTGTAGGAAAGCTGGGCGGTGGGAATTCTGTGGACGCTACAGTTGCTCAAACTTAATTTCACAAAAATGTGAGACCAATGCATTTTTTAGCAAAAGTTTGCAAGTCCTTATGGGTAAGAAAACATAATGGGATCCATACGAGTCGTACCGCTCTCTACTCTACTGGTGCCTGCCTTTCAGAAATGTGTGGGTTTTGTAGGTTTCCAATAAAAGGGTCTTTGATCTGTGTATATTGTGTTTTGGTGCCTTCTCTGTCACAGGTGTTGGGTCCACTCACAGAAAATGGGTATTGATTTTATCCTGACATATGTGGAAATGCTAATGTGTTTTTGCCAAAGTTTGTGGTTTGAATGCCACAAGTAAACCAGACCACCCTCAACTTCCCTTGGGGTCTAGTTCATCATACATGCCTGTTCTTGGTAGGGTTATTTGGGTGGCGGATGAGACATGACCCAAAACCATAGCTACCCATAGTCTTATGAAGGGTAAATTTTGAGTGGAAAAATTTGATCTGACCATGTTGCATTTTGGGCCTCAGGTAGTGGGGGTTGGGCCTACCCATACTATTGGGTTACTGTTGTTATTGGAACAAGTGTGGTAATGTTGTGTGGTAGGGCATCTGCAACTCATTGCAGACTCCAGACCTTTCCCCTCACAGAAATGTGAGGAAAGTGTGTGTTTTTGCCAAAGTTTAAAGTTTAAAGCCATTGTCCATTAGAAACAGTAAATGCAACCAGGCAAGTCAGACTACTCGGGACTCTCCTAAGTGGCTAGTTTTCAGAATTGTTTGGTTTCGATAAGTTTTTGGGGGTGGTGGCCAAATTTTGCACTTACATTGTAAAAAAAGAGCATTGATTTTTGCAGAGTGAAACATGATGTCTGTAGGTCATATTTTGGGGGGTCTGTGTTGAGTTTGCTAGATGCAGCCACACAACTGTAGTAGCAATTTTATTGGAACACACGTGGGAACACAGAACAGAATTTCTTTTATTACCGACTTGAATTTCTCTGCATTTTTGGCTTCCGAATGAAAGAAATAACATATTTTGCAAACTGGCGTGTTACTCACATGATTGTATGGGCAACCCCAATTTCAGAGGTTTACCAATATTCACTGTTCCTAAACTTTCTATCCTGTAAAAATTGCAGAAATATGTAGGTTTCCTTCATATTTTTCGATTTTACCATATAAATTGCTGCATAGCCAGTACACAATGAAAATCTTTTGTAAGCCGCAGCTCAGTTATTGGCTCTGGATACCAAGGTGGTAATTTCAACCCTGGCGGTCGGTGTTAAAGCGGCGGCCAAACCGCAAACAGGCTGGCGGGAAAATAAATGGAATTCCGACCCTGGCGGAAACCGCCAACAGCGACCGCCACATAAACACACCGCCCGCCACAGCGGTACAAACAAACAGCGCGGCGGTCACCGGCAACAGACAGGCGGGAGACAATGTACTGCCCACTGTATCACAACCTACCAATCTGCCACCTTTTCCGGGGCGGTAGCCCCGCCGATAAAAACACGGCGGAAACAGCCATTTCGAAGGGAAAACGCTCACCTCCATACAGCCCACGAGGAATCAGGACAGCATGGAACCCGAACTCCACATACTCCCAGCGATAGTGTTCCTGCTCCTCCACCAGGAGCACGAACGCCGGCGCAGAAGACAACGGTGAGTACTGCACCTACGACACAGGGGAGGGGGGAGGGGGAGGGGAAATTATTACGGGTACACACATACGCGACACACCCACCCTCACCCACTACAACACACACATCAATGCATAGCAACACATCAGAGTGACACCCCCCAAACCCCCCGGAAGAATGCAACGACAAAAGGAAATGATTCTAAACATTGGAATATATTGTATTACTGCCAAAAAAATATATATACACATCAAAAACTCTTATATACATAAATGTACAAGTCCAAGCATTGTAGCAGGCATTGCTCGTGGACCACTGGGCCCAAATCTCATGGGCAAAGCCCACACAGGATACCTGACTCCAAAGGAGAGAACACTGCAGGGGCATCAGATAGCAAAACTACAGGCACCTCAGGGGGAAGGGAAGGGGGGGCACCTCAGCCAGATGAGTGCACGACGCCAGATCCACGAGGGGCCTCCATGCCCACTGTTCAATCCTGGGGAGTGCAAAGCCACAGTCTCACAAGTCCAGACAGTGGGTGGGCTGCCCACTGTTACATCCTGGGGAGTGCAAAGCCACAGTCTCACAAGTCCAGACAGTGGGTGGGCTGCCCACTGTTCAATCCTGGGGAGTGCAAAGCCACAGTCTCACAAGTCCAGACAGTGGGTGGGCTGCCCACTCTTCAATCCTGGGGAGTGCAAAGCCACAGTCTCACAAGTGGATAACAGTCTCCACTGGTTCTGGAGGGGGCCTGGTGCCCAGAGTGCTTCGTGCAGCCCTGCCCGACACAGATGCGGGCCAGCCCCTGCCGCTCATGGGCCAGCGGTGCTTGAGACGGCGGTGCCCAGTTCAGCGGTGCTTGAGATGAAGGGCCCAGTTCAGCGGTGCTTGAGATGAAGGGCCCAGTTCAGCGGTGCTTGAGACGGCGGTGCCCAGTGCAGCGGTGCTTGAGATGAAGGGCCCAGTTCAGCGGTGCTTGAGACGGCGGTGCCCAGTGCAGTGGTGCTTGAGATGAAGGGCCCAGTGCAGCGGTACTTGAGACGGCGGTGCCCAGTTCAGCGGTGCTTGAGATGAAGGGCCCAGTGCAGCGGTGCTTGAGACGGTGGTGCCCAGTTCAGCAGTGCTTGAGATGAAGGGCCCAGTGCAGCGGTGCTTGAGACGGCGGTGCCCAGTTCAGCGGTGCTTGAGATGAAGGGCCCAGTTCAGCGGTGCTTGAGATGAAGGGCCCAGTTCAGCGGTGCTTGAGACGGCGGTGCCCAGTTCAGCGGTGCTTGAGACGGCGGTGCCCAGTTCAGCAGTGCTTGAGATGAAGGGCCCAGTTCAGCGGTGCTTGAGATGAAGGGCCCAGTGCAGCGGTGCTTGAGACGGCGATGCCCAGTTCAGCAGTGCTTGAGATGAAGGGCCCAGTTCAGCGGTGCTTGAGATGAAGGGCCCAGTTCAGCGGTGCTTGAGACGGCGGTGCCCAGTTCAGCAGTGCTTGAGATGAAGGGCCCAGTTCAGCGGTGCTTGAGATGAAGGGCCCAGTTCAGCGGTGCTTGAGACGGCGGTGCCCAGTTCAGCAGTGCTTGAGATGAATGGTCCAGTTCAGCGGTGCTTGAGATGAAGGGCCCAGTGCAGCGGTGCTTGAGACGGCGGTGCCCAGTTCAGCGGTGCTTGAGATGAAGGGCCCAGTGCAGCGGTGCTTGAGACGGCGGTGCCCAGTTCAGCGGTGCTTGAGATGAAGGGCCCAGTGCAGCGGTGCTTGAGACGGCGGTGCCCAGTTCAGCTGTGCTTGAGATGAAGGGCCCAGTTCAGAGGTGCTTGAGATGAAGGGCCCAGTTCAGCGGTGCTTGAGACGGCGGTGCCCAGTTCAGCAGTGCTTGAGATGAAGGGCCCAGTTCAGCGGTGCTTGAGATGAAGGGCCCAGTTCAGCGGTGCTTGAGACGGCGGTGCCCAGTTCAGCAGTGCTTGAGATGAATGGCCCAGTTCAGCGGTGCTTGAGATGAAGGGCCCAGTGCAGCGGTGCCCAGTGCATCGGTGCTTGAGACGGCGGTGCCCAGTTCAGCGGTGCTTGAGATGAAGGGCCCAGTGCAGCGGTGCTTGAGACGGCGGTGCCCAGTTCAGCGGTGCTTGAGATGAAGGGCCCAGTTCAGCGGTGCTTGAGACGGCAGTGCCCAGTGCAGTGGTGCTTGAGATGAAGGGCCCAGTGCAGCGGTACTTGAGACGGCGGTGCCCAGTTCAGCGGTGCTTGAGATGAAGGGCCCAGTGCAGCGGTGCTTGAGACGGTGGTGCCCAGTTCAGCAGTGCTTGAGATGAAGGGCCCAGTTCAGCAGTGCTTGAGATGAAGGGCCCAGTTCAGCGGTGCTTGAGACGGCGGTGCCCAGTTCAGCGGTGCTTGAGATGAAGGGCCCAGTTCAGCGGTGCTTGAGATGAAGGCCCCAGTTCAGCGGTGCTTGAGACGGTGGTGCCCAGTTCAGCAGTGCTTGAGATGAAGGGCCCAGTTCAGCGGTGCTTGAGATGAAGGGCCCAGTGCAGCGGTGCTTGAGACGGCGGTGCCCAGTTCAGCAGTGCTTGAGATGAAGGGCTCAGTTCAGCGGTGCTTGAGATGAAGGGCCCAGTTCAGCGGTGCTTGAGACGGCGGTGCCCAGTGCAGCGGTGCTTGAGATGAAGGGCCCAGTTCAGCGGTGCTTGAGACGGCGGTGCCCAGTGCAGTGGTGCTTGAGATGAAGGGCCCAGTGCAGCGGTACTTGAGACGGCGGTGCCCAGTTCAGCGGTGCTTGAGATGAAGGGCCCAGTGCAGCGGTGCTTGAGACGTTGGTGCCCAGTTCAGCAGTGCTTGAGATGAAGGGCCCAGTGCAGCGGTGCTTGAGACGGCGGTGCCCAGTTCAGCGGTGCTTGAGATGAAGGGCCCAGTTCAGCGGTGCTTGAGATGAAGGGCCCAGTTCAGCGGTGCTTGAGACGGCGGTGCCCAGTTCAGCGGTGCTTGAGACGGCGGTGCCCAGTTCAGCAGTGCTTGAGATGAAGGGCCCAGTTCAGCGGTGCTTGAGATGAAGGGCCCAGTGCAGCGGTGCTTGAGACGGCGATGCCCAGTTCAGCAGTGCTTGAGATGAAGGGCCCAGTTCAGCGGTGCTTGAGATGAAGGGCCCAGTTCAGCGGTGCTTGAGACGGCGGTGCCCAGTTCAGCAGTGATTGAGATGAAGGGCCCAGTTCAGCGGTGCTTGAGATGAAGGGCCCAGTTCAGCGGTGCTTGAGACGGCGGTGCCCAGTTCAGCGGTGCTTGAGATGAAGGGCCCAGTGCAGCGGTGCTTGAGACGGCGGTGCCCAGTTCAGCGGTGCTTGAGATGAAGGGCCCAGTGCAGCGGTGCTTGAGACGGCGGTGCCCAGTTCAGCAGTGCTTGAGATGAAGGACCCAGTTCAGAGGTGCTTGAGATGAAGGGCCCAGTTCAGCGGTGCTTGAGACGGCGGTGCCCAGTTCAGCAGTGCTTGAGATGAAGGGCCCAGTTCAGCGGTGCTTGAGATGAAGGGCCCAGTTCAGCAGTGCTTGAGACGGCGGTGCCCAGTTCAGCAGTGCTTGAGATGAAGGGCCCAGTTCAGCGGTGCTTGAGATGAAGGGCCCAGTGCAGCGGTGCCCAGTGCATCGGTGCTTGAGACGGCGGTGCCCAGTTCAGCGGTGCTTGAGATGAAGGGCCCAGTGCAGCGGTGCTTGAGACGGCGGTGCCCAGTTCAGCGGTGCTTGAGATGAAGGGCCCAGTTCAGCGGTGCTTGAGACGGCAGTGCCCAGTGCAGCGGTGCTTGAGATGAAGGGCCCAGTGCAGCGGTACTTGAGACGGCGGTGCCCAGTTCAGCGGTGCTTGAGATGAAGGGCCCAGTGCAGCGGTGCTTGAGACGGTGGTGCCCAGTTCAGCAGTGCTTGAGATGAAGGGCCCAGTTCAGCAGTGCTTGAGATGAAGGGCCCAGTTCAGCGGTGCTTGAGACGGCGGTGCCCAGTTCAGCAGTGCTTGAGATGAAGGGCCCAGTTCAGCGGTGCTTGAGATGAAGGCCCCAGTTCAGCGGTGCTTGAGACGGTGGTGCCCAGTTCAGCAGTGCTTGAGATGAAGGGCCCAGTTCAGCGGTGCTTGAGATGAAGGGCCAAGTGCAGCGGTGCTTGAGACGGCGGTGCCCAGTTCAGCAGTGCTTGAGATGAAGGGCCCAGTTCAGCGGTGCTTGAGATGAAGGGCCCAGTTCAGCGGTGCTTGAGACGGCGGTGCCCAGTGCAGCGGTGCTTGAGATGAAGGGCCCAGTTCAGCGGTGCTTGAGACGGCGGTGCCCAGTGCAGTGGTGCTTGAGATGAAGGGCCCAGTGCAGCGGTACTTGAGACGGCGGTGCCCAGTTCAGCGGTGCTTGAGATGAAGGGCCCAGTGCAGCGGTGCTTGAGACGGCGGTGCCCAGTTCAGCGGTGCTTGAGATGAAGGGCCCAGTTCAGCGGTGCTTGAGATGAAGGGCCCAGTTCAGCGGTGCTTGAGACGGCGGTGCCCAGTTCAGCGGTGCTTGAGACGGCGGTGCCCAGTTCAGCAGTGCTTGAGATGAAGGGCCCAGTTCAGCGGTGCTTGAGATGAAGGGCCCAGTGCAGCGGTGCTTGAGACGGCGATGCCCAGTTCAGCAGTGCTTGAGATGAAGGGCCCAGTTCAGCGGTGCTTGAGATGAAGGGCCCAGTTCAGCGGTGCTTGAGACGGCGGTGCCCAGTTCAGCAGTGCTTGAGATGAATGGTCCAGTTCAGCGGTGCTTGAGATGAAGGGCCCAGTGCAGCGGTGCCCAGTGCAGCGGTGCTTGAGACGGCGGTGCCCAGTTCAGCGGTGCTTGAGATGAAGGGCCCAGTGCAGCGGTGCTTGAGACGGCGGTGCCCAGTTCAGCGGTGCTTGAGATGAAGGGCCCAGTGCAGCGGTGCTTGAGACGGCGGTGCCCAGTTCAGCAGTGCTTGAGATGAAGGGCCCAGTTCAGAGGTGCTTGAGATGAAGGGCCCAGTTCAGCGGTGCTTGAGACGGCGGTGCCCAGTTCAGCAGTGCTTGAGATGAAGGGCCCAGTTCAGCGGTGCTTGAGATGAAGGGCCCAGTTCAGCGGTGCTTGAGACGGCGGTGCCCAGTTCAGCAGTGCTTGAGATGAAGGGCCCAGTTCAGCGGTGCTTGAGATGAAGGGCCCAGTGCAGCGGTGCCCAGTGCATCGGTGCTTGAGACGGCGGTGCCCAGTTCAGCGGTGCTTGAGATGAAGGGCCCAGTGCAGCGGTGCTTGAGACGGCGGTGCCCAGTTCAGCGGTGCTTGAGATGAAGGGCCCAGTTCAGCGGTGCTTGAGACGGCAGTGCCCAGTGCAGCGGTGCTTGAGATGAAGGGCCCAGTGCAGCGGTACTTGAGACGGCGGTGCCCAGTTCAGCGGTGCTTGAGATGAAGGGCCCAGTGCAGCGGTGCTTGAGACGGTGGTGCCCAGTTCAGCAGTGCTTGAGATGAAGGGCCCAGTTCAGCAGTGCTTGAGATGAAGGGCCCAGTTCAGCGGTGCTTGAGACGGCGGTGCCCAGTTCAGCAGTGCTTGAGATGAAGGGCCCAGTTCAGCGGTGCTTGAGATGAAGGCCCCAGTTCAGCGGTGCTTGAGACGGCGGTGCCCAGTTCAGCAGTGCTTGAGATGAAGGGCCCAGTTCAGCGGTGCTTGAGATGAAGGGCCCAGTGCAGCGGTGCTTGAGACGGCGGTGCCCAGTTCAGCAGTGCTTGAGATGAAGGGCCCAGTTCAGCGGTGCTTGAGATGAAGGGCCCAGTTCAGCGGTGCTTGAGACGGCAGTACCCAGTGCAGCGGTGCTTGAGATGAAGGGCCCAGTTCAGCAGTGCTTGAGACGGCGGTGCCCAGTGCAGTGGTGCTTGAGATGAAGGGCCCAGTGCAGCGGTACTTGAGACGGCGGTGCCCAGTTCAGCGGTGCTTGAGATGAAGGGCCCAGTGCAGCGGTGCTTGAGACGGTGGTGCCCAGTTCAGCAGTGCTTGAGATGAAGGGCCCAGTGCAGCGGTGCTTGAGACGGCGGTGCCCAGTTCAGCAGTGCTTGAGATGAAGGGCCCAGTTCAGCGGTGCTTGAGATGAAGGGCCCAGTTCAGCGGTGCTTGAGACGGCGGTGCCCAGCTCAGCGGTGCTTGAGACGGCGGTGCCCAGTTCAGCAGTGCTTGAGATGAAGGGCCCAGTTCAGCGGTGCTTGAGATGAAGGGCCCAGTGCAGCGGTGCTTGAGACGGCGATGCCCAGTTCAGCAGTGCTTGAGATGAAGTGCCCAGTTCAGCGGTGCTTGAGATGAAGGGCCCAGTTCAGCGGTGCTTGAGACGGCGGTGCCCAGTTCAGCAGTGCTTGAGATGAAGGGCCCAGTTCAGCGGTGCTTGAGATGAAGGGCCCAGTTCAGCGGTGCTTGAGACGGCGGTGCCCAGTTCAGCAGTGCTTGAGATGAATGGTCCAGTTCAGCGGTGCTTGAGATGAAGGGCCCAGTGCAGCGGTGCCCAGTGCAGCGGTGCTTGAGACGGCGGTGCCCAGTTCAGCGGTGCTTGAGATGAAGGGCCCAGTGCAGCGGTGCTTGAGACGGCGGTGCCCAGTTCAGCGGTGCCTGAAATGAAGGGCCCAGTGCAGCGGTGCTTGAGACGGCGGTGCCCAGTTCAGCAGTGCTTGAGATGAAGGGCCCAGTTCAGAGGTGCTTGAGATGAAGGGCCCAGTTCAGCGGTGCTTGAGACGGCGGTGCCCAGTTCAGCAGTGCTTGAGATGAAGGGCCCAGTTCAGCGGTGCTTGAGATGAAGGGCCCAGTTCAGCGGTGCTTGAGACGGCGGTGCCCAGTTCAGCAGTGCTTGAGATGAAGGGCCCAGTTCAGCGGTGCTTGAGATGAAGGGCCCAGTGCAGCGGTGCCCAGTGCATCGGTGCTTGAGACGGCGGTGCCCAGTTCAGCGGTGCTTGAGATGAAGGGCCCAGTGCAGCGGTGCTTGAGACGGCGGTGCCCAGTTCAGCGGTGCTTGAGATGAAGGGCCCAGTTCAGCGGTGCTTGAGACGGCAGTGCCCAGTGCAGCGGTGCTTGAGATGAAGGGCCCAGTGCAGCGGTACTTGAGACGGCGGTGCCCAGTTCAGCGGTGCTTGAGATGAAGGGCCCAGTGCAGCGGTGCTTGAGACGGTGGTGCCCAGTTCAGCAGTGCTTGAGATGAAGGGCCCAGTTCAGCAGTGCTTGAGATGAAGGGCCCAGTTCAGCGGTGCTTGAGACGGCGGTGCCCAGTTCAGCAGTGCTTGAGATGAAGGGCCCAGTTCAGCGGTGCTTGAGATGAAGGCCCCAGTTCAGCGGTGCTTGAGACGGCGGTGCCCAGTTCAGCAGTGCTTGAGATGAAGGGCCCAGTTCAGCGGTGCTTGAGATGAAGGGCCCAGTGCAGCAGAGCTTGAGACGGCGGTGCCCAGTTCAGCAGTGCTTGAGATGAAGGGCCCAGTTCAGCGGTGCTTGAGATGAAGGGCCCAGTTCAGCGGTGCTTGAGACGGCGGTGCCCAGTTCAGCAGTGCTTGAGATGAAGGGCCCAGTGCAGCGGTGCCTGAGACGGCGGTGCCCAGTTCAGCAGTGCTTGAGATGAAGGGCCCAGTTCAGCGGTGCTTGAGATGAAGGGCCCAGTTCAGCTGTGCTTGAGACAGCGGTGCCCAGTGCAGCGGTGCTTGAGATGAAGGGCCCAGTTCAGCGGATCCGGCCATGGCGGGGAGGTCATTTGCCACCTGTCCTGTGGCTGGCGGGGCCCTCCTGCCCATCTGTCCTACAGCTGGCGGGGCCCTCCTGGGCAGCTGTGCCGGGCCTGTTGGTGGCCTCCTGCCCACCTGGGATGGGGCTGGCGGGGCCCTCCTGGCCAGCTGGGCTGATGGCGGTGTTGTCGGGCGTGCTGCCCTTCCCAGCCTTCCCTGATCGCCTGTGGCCCTTCCCCACCTTGGGCGGTGTGCCAGCTGTCTCCACACTTCCTGCCGGAGCCATGGTAGGGGTTTTAGTCACTGGTGTTTTCACCCTCTCGCGCCGGCCACTGCCTATCTTGGGATGTTTCTCCGGGGGTGGGCTGCCCGTGCCTTGGCTTCGTACCGAACTGGCTGCCCTGGAGGGTGGGGCACTCCACAGTCCATGGCAGACTGTGATGACAGGGGCCGGTTTTGTTGTGGCTGAGTTGCTGACTGTAGTCCTATGACATGGACAGGGTGGGGGAGTTGGGGAAAAGAGGTTGAGTTTGGACAGGAAAAGCTTTTTAGGAGCAGTGGGACAGGTAGGTGTAGTGGGTATGGGAGTGGAGGAAGAGGTTGTGGTTGTAGGAGTTGTAAGTTTGGTGTCTTTGGGTGCAGGTGCTTGGGCTGGAGGCTGTCGTGAGGTGGATGGCTGTTGGGTGGGTGGCTGCCTGCGTTTGTGTATCTTGGAAGAGGGGGTCACAGACACACTGGGAGAGGACACAGGGGACGTGTAAATGGCAGTGGGGGTGGTGACTGCACATGTGCGGGGTGTTTTGGTGTGTGTGCTGCTGAGGGACGTAGTGGCTGCAGATGTTGTGCATGCAGGTGTGAGTGGAGACGTGACAGGGAGGGAGGAGGGAGACGAGGAGGAGGGGGACACAGTGGAGGCAGTGGGTGTTGGTATGTCTGTATGTGGATGTTGCTTGGGTGAATGCCTGTGTGATGTGTGGTGCTTATGTTTGCCTGAGCTTCCCTTGGGTGTTGATGTGTGTGCAGGCTGGTCTGATGGTGTGTCTGGGATAGGCAGAGGTACAGGTGATAGGGTATGGGTGGAGGAAGTTAGAGGGGGAAGGCTAGAGACAGGGACAATGGCTGCCATCAGTGCTGAGGCCAGAGTCTGGAACGATTGCTGAAGGGCAGCCTGACCAGAATGAATCCCCTCCAGGTATGCATTACTCTAGTGCACCTCCCTTTCTACACCCTGGATGGCATTCAAAATTGTAGACTGCCCAACAGTGAGCGTCCTCAGGAGGTCAATGACCTCCTCACTGAGGGCAGCAGGGGTGACTGGGGCAGGGCCTGAGGTGCCTGGGGCGAAGGAGATGCCCACCTTCCTGGGTGAGCGGGCACGGGGCAAACGCTGAGGGGCTGCTGGGAGGGCGGTGCTGGTACGGTGGGTGGCGGCTGTACCTGTTGTTGCGGGGGGCACAGATGTTGCCGCCACCACAAGGGAGCTCCCTTCAGAGGACGAGTCGGTGTCACTGATGTCTGCCCGAGTCCCCGCTGTGGAGCTCCCCTCACCCTCTGTCCCACTGGTGAATTCGGAGTCCGTTGCATGGCCCTCCATGGCCATGTGGGATGCAGCTCCCTCGTGCTCCGATGCCACTTCTCCTCCGCCTGATGATGCTAATGCACACATGAACAGGAAGACCACAAAAAAGAGGGGGGGGGGGGAAATAAAGACATATTGAGTGCATGCATTGGCGACACCATTGGCGGACAGGACAGACACAGAAGCCCCCTGCACTACGCCGCGCACTTGGGGTCGACTACTCAAATCCTGGGACATGGCCTACAAGCCTATGGACGACATCTGCACACATAGATGACACAGGGCCATGAAAAGCTGTACTAGGCACCCTACAGAGGTGGGGTGCGGGGGCACAGGGCCATGCCTTACGGAGGGGCCTAGCCTACAGAAATCGCCCTGGCCTAGGGATACCCACAGCCCTCCTCCCCCACCCAGACACCTCCACTGCGCGCAAAGTCAACAGAATGAGAGTGTACTCACCCCCTTGTGTCTGCTGTGATGTCCTCACGCGCCCATCCAAATCGGGGTAGGCCACCGCCAGGATCCGGGACATCAGGGGGTTCTAAGTCCGACTGGCACCCCTCCCACGTTGGGAGGCCATCCCCAGCTGAGCCTCCGCCGTCTTTCTGCTCCAGCGGCTGATGTCCTCCCATCTCTTCCGGCAGTGGGTGCCCCATCTGTGGTGGACCCCCAGGGTCCGGACGTCCTTGGCGATGGCACGCCAAATATCGATCTTCTGGTGGGCGCTGACCTATGTGAAATGTACAGGGGGAGAAAAATAGTCATCACCTTCTGCATATTCAATGTGAGTGGCCCCCCATCCCTCCCCTTGCCATGTGGCACATGCTCTCACCGTCGTTTGATGCATGCCTCAATCGCTCCCCTCCCCACCATCTTTCATCCACCCCACTCAACACAGGCATTGTCCATAAAGCATGCTCCCTCAGTACTAACCTGTTGGTCTGGAGGACCGTAGAGTAGCGCGTACTGGGGGAGGACCCCATCCACAAGTTTCTCCAACTCCTGAGCTGTGAAGGCATGGGCCCTTTCCCCAGTTGCATGAGCCATTGTCTCTTCCAGACCGAGGTCACAGCAACACTTGCAGTGTAGGTCCTCTCCTGGCGGAGATCAGGTATCCAGTGATTAGGCAGATAGAAAATGGCGGTCACGCCCGCGGCGGTGCGTACCGCGACCGCCGGCGCACATCGTCATTGGCTCATGAGACCCATAGGGTTCAATGTTAACCAATGCTGCTTTGCGCCGCGGTCTTCGACCGCCTACCGCCACGGTGTGCCACGCCAGCGCATTTACCTCACATCCCATTGTCGCACTTCACACGTCAGGCAGCCGCCATTTAAGGGGCCCACATGGCTTACTTTTTACTGCGTCACACATACCTAGGCCTTGCATCAACACTCATACAAAGCATTCAATGGAGTGAGAATCGTGTTATGTGCAAGCTGTGGTTACGTACCTGTGGGTTGATTGACTCTGTGCTTGCTGTTGTCCTTCATAGGCACCGTCCGCTGGGACATGCGAGGAGATGGCAGAATCTTCCTGTGTACAGACCGCTGGTGGACCTGTCGACAATGGAGGAAAGACATGTCATACTGACATACAGGCTTGACCGAGCCACTATTCATGAACTGTGTGCCCAGCTGGAGCCAGACCTGATGTCACCAATCCGCCAACCCACAGGGATCCCCCCTCTAGTGCAGGTGCTGTCAGTGCTCCATTTCCTTGCAAGTGGGTCATTTCAAACAACAGTGGCCATATCATCAGGGATGTCCCAGCCTATGTTTTCCAAGGTGTTGACCAGAGTGTTGTCTGCCCTGGTGAAACACATGCGCGGCTACATCGTTTTCCCTGAGGTGGGGGATTTGCCTACAGTGAAGGGTGATTTCTATGTCCTTGGACATATCCCCAACATCATAGGTGCCATTGATGGTACCCATGTGGCTTTGGTTCCCCCCCACAGGAGTTAACAGGTGTACAGAAACAGGAAGAGTTATTATTCAATGAATGTGCAGATAGTATGTTTGGCAGACCAGTACATTTCCCATGTTAATGCCAAGTTCCCTGGCTCAGTGCATGACGCGTACATCATGCGGAATAGCAGCATCCCTTATGTGATGGGTCAACTCCAGAGGCAACGTGTGTGGCTAATTGGTGACTCTGGCTACCCCAACCTGTCATGGCTACTGACCCCCGTGAGGAATCCCAGGATAAGGGCAGAGGAACGCTACAATGAGGCCCATGGGAGAACTAGGAGGGTGATCGAGCGGACCTTCGGGCTCCTGAAGGCCAGGTTCAGGTGCCTCCATATGACAGGTGGATCCCTATTCTACTCACCAAAGAAGGTGTGTCAGATCATCGTGGCCTGCTGTATGCTTCACAACCTGGCTTTGCGACGACAGGTGCCTTTTCTGCAGGAGGATGGTCCAGATGGTGGTGTTGTAGCAGCTGTGGAGCCTGTGGAGAGTGAAGACGAGGAAGCGAAGAAGACGACATAGACAACAGGAACACAGTAATACAGCAGTATTTCCACTTACACACAGGTAAGAATACACACCGGCATAATACATATACTTAAACACTACTACCTCTCTACTGTCTGCCCTTTTCCCCCAGTGTATGGTAACTGAGTTGTGACTTTCCCTTCCGATTTCAGAGATGTGGGCCCCACTGCGTGACATCTGCTTTGTTTCCCCATGAACTACAGCTGTGTGACATTGGTATGTTGGCATCACAATGTAAATAAGCATTTAGGCACGTTAATGTCTAATACATTTGTTCAAAATCACAGCAAGACTCCTGATTGTTTTCTGCAATAACTGTGTTTATTACAGTGCTCTATATTGGTGGGTGGTTGCAAATCGGTGAGGGGTGATGGTGGAGGATTGTCCATGGCAGAGTCCAGACTATGGCCCTCATTCTGACCCTGGCGGTCGGTGATAAAGCGGCGGCCAAGCCGCCAACAGGCCGGCGGTCTAAAATATGCAATTCTGACCCTGGCGGGAACCGCCAACACATCCCGCCGTATTAACACTCCGCCCGCCACGGCGGTACAAACAAACAGCGCGGCGGTCCCCGCCAACAGCCAGGCGGCAGACAATGTACCGCCCAACCTATCACGACCCACCAATCCGCCACCTTTTCCGGGGCGGGAGCACCGCCGATAAGAACACGGCGGAAACAGACTACGAACGGGAAAACGCTCACCTCTACGCACTCCACGCGAGATTCCGGCAGTATGGAACCAGAGTTGCAGGTCATCCCCGCACTCCTATACCTGCTCATATACCAGGAGCACGCCCGGCGGCGCGGAAGACATCAGTGAGTACTGCACCTACGACACAGGGGAGGGAAAAGATTACCGGCACACACCCACCCACCCACACCCACTACAACACACACATCAATGCATTCCCACAGATCACTGTCACAACCCACAAACCACCCCCCTCCGAAATAATGCAAAGACCAAAAGAAGAGATCATAAACGGGCAGATATATTGAAATATGTACACCAGTAATCCCAATAAATAAATAAACTATGTACAAAATATACACAGCTACTAAATGTAGTCCAACCACTGTCCGTGGATCACAGGGGTCCTGTGCAAAGGGGCAAGGCCCAGTCCCACGACAAGAACTCCACGGAGAGAACAATGCAGGGGCATCAGAAAGAAAATAGGACAGGCACCTCAGGGGGAAGGGAAGGGGGGGCACCTCAGCCACTTGAGTACACGACGCCAGATCCACGAGGGGACTCCATGACCACTGGGCCATCCTGGGGAGAGCAAAGCCACAGTCCAAACAGTCCATACAATGGGTGGCCTGCCCACTGGGCCATCCTGGGGAGAGCAAAGCCACAGTCCAAACAGTCCATACAGTGGGTGGCCTGCCCACTGGGCCATTCTGGGGAGTGCAAAGCCACAGTCCATACAGTCCATACAGTGGGTGGCCTGCCCACTGGGCCATTCTGGGGAGTGCAAAGCCACTGTCCATACAGTCCATACAGTGGGTGGCCTGCCCACTGGGCCATCCTGGGGAGAGCAAAGCCACTGTCCAAACAGTCCATACAGTGGGTGGCCTGCCCACTGGGCCATTCTGGGGAGTGCAAAGCCACAGTCCAAACAGTCCATACAGTGGGTGGCCTGCCCACTGGGCCATTCTGGGGAGTGCAAAGCCACAGTCCATACAGTCCATACAGTGGGTGGCCTGCCCACTGGGCCATTCTGGGGAGTGCAAAGCCACTGTCCATACAGTCCATACAGTGGGTGGCCTGCCCACTGGGCCATCCTGGGGAGATCAAAGCCACAGTCCAAACAGTCCATACAGTGGGTGGCCTGCCCACTGGGACATCCTGGGGAGAGCAAAGCCACAGTCCAAACAGTCCATACAGTGGGTGGCCTGCCCACTGGGCCATCCTGGGGAGTGCAAAGCCACGGTCCATACAGTCCATAACAGACCCCACTGCCACTGGAGGAGGCAAGTTGGCCAGAGGACATCCTGCAGCCCTGCCCGAGATAGATCCTGCCCTGCCACGTCTGCCAAAGGGCCAGCGGTTCTTGCCTTGAAGGGCCCAGTTCAGCGGTTCTTGAGACGGCGGGGCCCAGTTCAGCGGTTCTTGAGACGGCGGGGCCCAGTTCAGCGCTCCTTGCCTTGAAGGGCCCAGTTCAGCGGTTCTTGAGACGGCGGGGCCCAGCGGAGCGGTTCATGAGACGGCGGGGCCCAGTTCAGCGGTTCTTGAGACGGCGGGGCCCAGTTCAGCGCTCCTTGCCTTGAAGGGCCCAGTTCAGCGGTTCTTGAGACGGCGGGGCCCAGCGGAGCGGTTCATGAGACGGCGGGGCCCAGTTCAGCGGTTCTTGAGACGGCGGGGCCCAGTTCAGCGCTCCTTGCCTTGAAGGGCCCAGTTCAGCGGTTCTTGAGACGGCGGGGCCCAGTTCAGCGGTTCTTGAGACGGCGGGGCCCAGTTCAGCGCTCCTTGCCTTGAAGGGCCCAGTTCAGCGGTTCTTGAGACGGCGGGCCCAGCGGAGCGGTTCATGAGACGGCGGGGCCCAGTTCAGCGGTTCTTGAGACGGCGGGGCCCAGTTCAGCGCTCCTTGCCTTGAAGGGCCCAGTTCAGCGGTTCTTGAGACGGCGGGGCCCAGCGGAGCGGTGCTTGAGACGGCGGGGCCCAGTTCAGCGGTTCTTGAGACGGCGGGGCCCAGTTCAGCGCTCCTTGCCTTGAAGGGCCCAGTTCAGCGGTTCTTGAGACGGCGGGGCCCAGCGGAGCGGTGCTTGAGACGGCGGGGCCCAGTTCAGCGGTTCTGGAGACGGCGGGGCCCAGTTCAGCGCTCCTTGCCTTGAAGGGCCCAGTTCAGCGGTTCTTGAGACGGCGGGGCCCAGCGGAGCGGTGCTTGAGACGGCGGGGCCCAGTTCAGCGGTTCTGGAGACGGCGGGGCCCAGTTCAGCGGTTGTGGAGACGGCGGCCGGTCTATGGCCAACTGCTCATTGCCTGGTGGTGCCCTCCTGGGCAGCGGGGATGGTGCTCCTTCAATGCCCACCTGGGCTGTGGGTGGTGGGGCCCTCCTGGCCAGCTGGGCTGGGTCCTCCCTGGGCAGTGGCTATGGGGGTGGTGGGCTCTCCCGGGGCAGCTGTGCCGGTTCCTCCCGGGGCAGCGGCTATGGGGGTTGTGGGCTCCTCCTGGGCAGCAGGCCTGCTGCCTGACCTCTCCGACTTGCTGCCCTTGCCCTCCTTAGTCGTGGGCCTGTGGCCCTTTCCTCCCTTTGGAGCTGTGGCTGGTGACTGTCTCTGGGTGGTGTCCGGGGGGGATGTAGAAGGCGGGCTCCTGCGGCGCCCCTTCCGCCTTCTGCTCCTCTTCCCAGGGGGTGGGCTGGCTGTCCCCTTGCTGCTGGGCGAAGATCCAGACATGCGGGCTGGCGGGCTCCAATACCCCTGCACCCTTGTCAAGGGGGCTGCAGGGCTGGTGGTGGCTGAGGTGCTCTTCTTACCCCGACGAGAAGGAGGGGGGGGCTCAGGGTCAGGAAAGAAGTTAGTAGTGGCGAGGAAGAGTTTCTTGGGACAATGGAGAGTGGTAGGTACAGTGGGAATGGGAGTGGAGGGAGAGGATGTGGTTGTAGGTGAGTCACGTTTGCTGTCTTTGGGTGCAGGTGCAGGAGGGATAGGCTGTCGTGAGGTGGATGGCTGTTGGGTGGGTGGGTGGCTGCGTTTGTGTGGTGTGGAAGAGGGGGTGACAGACACAGTGGGAGAGGACACAGGGGACGTGTAAATGGCAGTGGGGGTGGTGACTGCACGTGTGCGGACTGGAGTGGAGGGTGTGCTGGTGATGGAAACACTGGCTGATGGTGAGGTGAATGGAGATGTGAGTGTAGACGTCACAGGGAGGGAGGAGGGAGACGAGGAGGTGGGGGTCACAGAGGTGGTAGTGACTGTTGGCATGTCTGCATCGGAATGTTGCGTGTGTGAATGTCTGCGTGATCTGTGGTGCTTATGTTTGGATGAGCTTCTCTTGGGTGTTGAGGTGTGTGCAGGCTGGTCTGATGGTGTGGGTGGGACAGGCAGAGGAACAGGAGACTGGGAGGAGGGAGTTAGTAGAGGGAGGCAGGAGACAGGGACAATGGCTGCCGTCAGTGCTGAGGCCAGAGCCTGGAACGATCGCTGATGGGCAGCCTGACCCGAATGAATGCCCTCCAGGTACGCATTGCTGCGATGAACCTCCCTCTCCACCCCCTGGATGGCATTCAAAAGGGTAGTCTGCCCAACAATGAGCGTTCGGAGGAGGTCAATGACCTCCTCACTGAGGGCAGCGGGGGTAACAGGGGCAGGGCCTGAGGTGCCTGGGGCGAAGGAGATGCCCGGCTTCCTGGCAGAGCGGGCACGGGGCGAACGCTGAGGGGCTGCTGGGAGGGCGGAGATGGTGCGCTGGGTGGCGGCTGTACCTGTAATGGCGGGGGGCACGGATGGTGCCACCCCCGCAAGGGAGCCCCCTTCCGAGGACGTGTCCGTGTCGCTGCAGGGTCCAGTAGTCCCCGTCGTGGAGCTCCCCTCGCCCTCCGTCTCACTGGTCCAGTCAGACTCTGTGGCATGGCCCTCCTGGGCCATGTGAGATTCAGCTCCCTCCTGCCCCGATGCCACTTCTCCTCCGCCTGATGATGCTGATGCACACAAGCACAGAAAGACAAACAAAAAGGGGGGGGGAGAGAGAAATAAAGGGATATTGAGTACATGGATCTCCGGTACAGTTAGCGGACATGACAGACACAGATGCCCCCTGCACTAAGTTGCGCACTTGGGGTCCGCTACGCATTCCGTGGAACATGCCCTACACGCCTAGAGTTGACAACTGCACCCATGGATGACACGGCCCAGGGATGGCTGTACTGACAAACTACTGAGGGTGGTGGCTGGGGACACAGGGGCTTACGGGGGTGCCCAGCCTACAGATATCGCCCTGGCCTAGGGGGACCCCCAGCCCTCCTCCCCCACCCAGACACCTCCACTGCGCGACAAGAGAGTAGATAATGCTTGTACTCACCCCCTTGTGTCTGCTGTGCTGCCCTCACGCGCCCATCCAAATCAGGGTAGGCCACCGCCAGGATCCGGAACATCAGGGGGCTCAGTTGACGGCAGGCACCCCGCCTACGTTGGGAGGCCATCCCCAGCAGAGACTCGGCGGTCTTCTTGGTCCCGCGGCGGATGTCCTCCCACCTCTTGCGGCAGTGGGTGCCCCGTCGATGGTGGACCCCCAGGGTCCGGACTTCCTTGGCGATGGCACGCCAAATCCCGATCTTCTCATGGGCGCGGACCTATGTGACACGTACAGGGAGGGAGAAATACCACGTTCAAGTTTGTCAGCATTTTCCTTGCCAGTGGCCCAACGCCCCCCATCCCCGCCAGGCCCCCCGCCATGCCCCCCGCCAGGCCCAACATGCCCCCCATCCCCCCGCCATGCCCCCCGCCATGCCCCCCGCCAGGCCCAACATGCCCCCCATCCCCGCCAGGCCCCCCGCCATGCCCCCCGCCATGCCCCCCGCCAGGCCCAACATGCCCCCCATCCCCGCCAGGCCCCCCGCCATGCCCCCCGCCATGCCCAACATGCCCCCCATCCCCGCCAGGCCCCCCGCCATGCCCCCGCCATGCCCAACATGCCCCCTATCCCCGCCAGGCCCCCCGCCATGCCCCCCACCAGGCCCAACATGCCCCCCATCCCCGCCAGGCCCCCCGCCAGGCCCAACATGCCCCCCCATCCCCGCCAGGCCCCCCGCCATGCCCCCCGCCAGGCCCAACATGCCCCCCATCCCCGCCAGGCCCCCCGCCATGCCCCCCGCCATGCCCAACATGCCCCCCATCCCCGCCAGGCCCCCCGCCATGCCCCCAGCCAGGCCCAACATGCCCCCCATCCCCGCCAGGCCCCCCGCCATGCCCCCCGCCATGCCCAACATGCCCCCCATCCCCGCCAGGCCCCCCGCCATGCCCCCCGCCAGGCCCAACATGCCCCCCATCCCCGCCAGGCCCCCCGCCATGCCCCCCGCCAGGCCCAACATGCCCCCCATCCCCGCCAGGCCCCCCGCCAGGCCCCCAAGCCAGCCAGTGGCCCCAAATCCAGATTGAATTAAACTCACTTGTTGGTCTGGAGGACCGTAGAGTAGCGCATACTGGGGGAGGACCCCATCCACAAGTTTCTCCAACTCCTCTCCAGTGAAGGCAGGGGCCCTTTCCCCAGGCGCAGCAGCCATTGTCCCTTCCAGACCGAGGTCACAGCAACACTTGCAGTATAGGTCCTCTCCTGTGAAAGTTCAAGTCGCAAGTGGATAAGTAGATAGAAAATGGCGGTCACGTCCGCGGCGGTGCGTACCGCGGTGGTGCGTCCCGCCACCGCCGGCGCCCTTCGCCATTGGCTCCTGAAACCCATAGGCGTCAATGTTAACCAATGCGGCTTCGCGCCGCGGTCTTCGCCCGCCGCCCGCCGCGGTGTGCCACGCCAGCGCATTGACCTCACATCCCATTGTCACACTTCACAGGTCAGGCAGCCGCCATTTCCAGGGCCCACATGGCTCCATTTCAACTGCGTCACACAGGCCTAGGCCTTGCATAGCCACTCAGACACGCCATTCACTGCATAGAGAATCGTTTACTGTGCTAGCTGTGAGTACGTACCTGTGGGTTGCTTGACTGTGTGCTCCATGTTGTCCTTCCTAGGCACCGTCCGCTGGGTTGGGCGAGGAGACGGATGAATCCTCCCGTGTACCGACCGCTGGTGGACCTGTCGACAATGGAAGAACGCCACATTATCCTGACCTACCGTCTTAACCGTGCCACTATCCATGAACTGTGTGCCCAGCTGGAGCCCGACCTGATGTCCCCCATCCGCCAACCCACAGGGATTCCCCCTCTGGTGCAGGTCATGTCAGTACTCCATTTCTTGGCAAGTGGGTCATTTCAGACAACAGTGGGAATTGCTTCTGGGATGTCTCAGCCCATGTTTTCGAAGGTGTTATCCAGAGTGTTGTCTGCCCTGATGAAATCCGTGAGGAGCTACATCATTTTCCCTGAGGTGGGCGAATTGGCTACAGTGAAGGGTGATTTCTACGCCCTTGGACATATTCCCAACGTAATTGGTGCCATTGATGGGACCCATGTGGCTTTGGTTCCCCCAAGAGACAGGGAGCAGGTGTACAGGAACAGAAAAAATTACCATTCAATGAACATCCAGGTGGTGTGTTTGGCTGACCAGTACATCTCGCATGTAAATGCCAAATTCCCAGGGTCAGTGCATGACGCCTACATCCTGAGGAATAGCAGCATCCCTTACGTGATGGAACAGCTACAGAGACACCGTGTATGGCTAGTGGGGGACTCTGGGTACCCCAACCTGTCGTGGCTACTGACCCCAGTAAGGAATCCCCGGACCAGGGCAGAGGAACGGTACAATGAGGCCCATGGGCGTACTAGGAGGGTGATCGAACGCACCTTTGGCCTCCTAAAGGCCAGGTTTAGGTGCCTGCATATGACAGGTGGATCCCTAATGTACTCACCTAAGAAGGTGTGTCACATCATCGTGGCCTGCTGCATGCTTCACAACCTGGCTTTGCGCTGCCAGGTGCCTTTCCTGCAGGAGGATGGTCGAGACGGTGGTGTTGTGGCAGCGGTGGAACCTGAGGAGAGTGACGTGGAGGAAGACGACGGGGCTGAAACAGACAACAGGGACAGAATCATTGAACAGTACTTCCAATAGGACACAGGTAACATTTCAAAGATAATTTAGTAAATGTTAACTACTCTCCTGCATCTCTGCTGCCTGTCTATTTGCCCCAGTGTATGATGACTGAGTTTTGGCTTTTCCCTCCCTATTTCAGATCTGGGGTCCCCACTGCGAGTCCTGTGCTTCGTTTCCCCATGGACTACAGCTTTGTGGCAGCTGTTTGTTGACTTCACCATGTCCAAGGACATATTTGCACTGTCATGTCAATTACAATATATTGAAATCACAGCCAGACTCCAGATAGTTTTGTGCAAAATAGGTGTTTATTTCAGTGCTCAAAATGGGATGGGTGGTTTCAAGTGGGTGGGGGCTATGGTGAAGGAATGTCCATGGCAGAGTCCAGAGTAACAGTCACACAGGTGCATTGTCCAGAGGCCTGTGGAGAGATGGAGCATGGGCAGTTCAAGGATGGACAGGGTGACAATGTGGGACAGTGGGATGACATCAGGTGGTATCCATTGCTGGCGGGGGTCTTGACATCCTACTCTGTCTTGCGAGATCTCAGGGCCCTCTTGCGGGGTGGTTCTTCTCCTGCAGGAGGTGGGGGTCTGGTGGGCTGCTGCTGTGCGGGGGCCTCCTGTCCACTAGCGCCGGCGGAGGTGGTTGGCTGTTCTTGGTCCAGGCTAGTGGCAGGGGCCCTTGGGTGTTGTTGAGTGTCCGCCCTGGTGTTGACGAGGTCCTGCAGCAGCCCTACCATGGTAACCAGGGTGGTGTTGATGGCTCTGATGTCCTCCCTGTACCCCCGATAGTGTTCCTCCTGCAGTACCTGGATCTCCTGGAACCGGGCCAGTTCCGTTGCCATCGTCTCCTGGGAGCGGTTGTATGCTCCCATGATGGTGGTGAGGACCTCGTGGAGAGTGGGTTCCCTGGGCCCGTCCCCCCCCTGTCGCACAGCTGCCCTCCGAGTTGCCCTGTTTCCCTGGGCCTCTGCCCCCTGGCCGGTGTGCCCACTACCACTGCCCCCAGGTCCCTGTTGTTGTTGGGGTGGTGGGTTATCCTGGGTGCCCTGTAGTGGTAGACACACCGCAGATTGACGCGCCCTGGAGACAGAGGCATGGGCCCGCTGGGTGGGAGCTGTGCTGGTGTTCCCAGAGGGGTTTGGGGCTGTAGTGGCCTGGGCCTGTGTGAGGGGAACCGACTGTCCAGAGGTCCCCGATGGTCCGGGCTGGTCATCGGTGTCCAGGTCGACAGAGCTGCTGTCATCGCTGACGGCCTCTTGGGTGGGGGGTGTGGAGAATTCTGGCCCCTCCGCCGCGGTGTGTTGACGGTCGGGTCCTGCAGGGGTATAGAGGTATGGTTATAGTTTCAATGTGTGGCATATGGGTGTATCTATGGGTTCTCGTGTCCCCAAGTGCTGGCATTCGTGTGTGGGGGCTTTGGTGAGGGTGGCTTGTGGGGGGGATGTGTATATGCATTGGGCATGCTTTGGTGATGGGTGTCCATGCTTAGTGGACGCATGCAGGCCTAGGTTTTGGGATGTGTGGGTTGTGATGGTGAGACATTGGAGGGGGAATAGGTGTGCTGGGGGTGGGGGTGAGGATGGTGGTGGGGGTGAGGATGGTGGTGGGGGTGAGGGTGGGGGTGAGGATGGGGGTGGGGGTGAGGGTGGGGTTCGAGGATGGGGGTGAGGGTTGGGGTATGATTTGGCATGCAGGTGGGGGGAAGCAGTATTGAAGCTTCAACTTACCAGTATCCATTCCTCCGCCGACTCCTGCGAGGCCGTCAGGATGCAGGATGTTCAAGACTTCCTCCTCCCATGATGTGAATTGTGGGGGTTGAGGTGGGGGTCCTCCGCCAGTCTTCTGCACGGCGATGTTGTGCCTGGATACCATGGAACGCACCTTCCCCCGTAGGTCGTTCCATCGCTTCCTGATGTCTTCCCGATTTCTGGGGTGCTGTCCCACTGCGTTGACCCTGTCGACAATCCTCTGCCATAGCTCCGTCCTCCGGGCAATGCTGGTGTATTGTATCTGTGTGCCGAACAGCTGGGGCTCTACCCGAACGATTTCCTCCACCATGACCCTGAGTTCTTCGTCTGTGAAGCGGGGTTGTCTTTGGGGTGCCATGGGGTGGTGTGTATGATGTGTGGGGTGGAGTATGTGTAGTTAAGTGTGTTGAGTGTGGTGGTGTGTGTTGTTTTGTGTGTGGATAGTGTGTGGGTGATGGTGTTGAGTGGCTGTGGCTGTTAGTTTGTGGATGCTGGTGTCTCGCTCTGGCCTTCTTTCAGAATTTTTTTGCGTAGGGGTTTGTGGGTGATGTGGGTGGGTGTTTTATATTGTATTGTGTGTGTGGGAGTGGTGTGTGTATGTGTATCAGGTGTGTGGGATTCAAATCGTCCAATGTGGCTGAGTTTTGTTCGTTTGTGTGTATTCTGACCGCGGCGGTGTGTCCCGCCAATGGAATACCGCGTTTGAATGACCGCCGCGTGGATTCGTGGGTCGTAATGGCATGGGCGTATTTCTGTTGGCGTGGCGGTGGAGGTTTGGTCACCTCCACCTTTCCGCCGACCGCTGGTCTGGCGGTCGGTTGTGGCTGTCGGATTTTCTGAGGTTTGCCTTCTGCGGGTCAGAATGACCGTGGCGGGTTGCCGCGGCTGCGGCGGTGTTATGGCGGTCTTCTGACCGGCGGTAAGTGCATTTTACCGCCGGGGTCAGAATGACCACCTATTTGTATCACAGGTGCATTCTCCAAATGCCTGTGGAAAGTGGAGCAGGGGCAGTTTAATGATGGACAGAGTGACAATGTGGGACAGTGGGATGACAATCAGGGAGGTATCCTTTCCTGGCGGGGGTCTTGGCATCTTACTCTGTCTTCTTCCTGGATCTCAGGGCCCGCTTGCGGGGTGGTTCTCCTTCTGCAGGGGGTGGGGTGCTGGTGGCCTGGTGGTCCTGTGGCGGGGCCTCCTGTCCACTAGCGCCAGCAGAGGTGGTAGGCAGTTCTTGGTCCATGCTAGTGTCAGGGGCCCTTTGTGGTGCCACAGTGTCCCGCAATGTGGTGACTACCAGATTCAGAGCCCCTACAATGGTGCCCAGGGCGGAACTGATGGTTCGTAGTTCCTCCCTGAACCCCAAATACTGTTCCTCCTGCAGGAGCTGGATCTCCTGAAACCTGGCCAGTACCGTCGCCATCGTCTCCTGGGAATGATGGTAGGCTCCCATGATGGAGGAGAGGGCCTCGTGGAGAGTGGGTTCCCTGGGCCTGTCCCCCCCCTGTCGCACAGCAGCCCTCCCAGTTCCCCTGTTTCCCTGGGCCTCTGTCCCCTGGACCGTGTGCCCACTACCACTGCCCCCAGGTTCCTATTGTTGTTGGGGTGGTGGGTTAACCTGGGTGCCCTGTAGTGGTGGACACACCGCTGATTGACGTGTCCTGGGGACAGAGGTATGGGCCCGCTGGGTGGGTGCTGTGCTGGTGTTCCCAGAGGGGGGAAGGTCTGCTGTGGCCTTTGGCTGTCTGAGGGAAACCAACTGTCCCGAGGTCCCAGATGGGCCGGGCTGGTCATCTAGATCCAGGTCGACAGAGGTGCTGTCATCACTGTGGGCCTCTTCTGGGGGTGGAGTGGACATTGGTGGACCCTCCTGCGCGGTGACGTGGCGTTCGGGTCCTTCAGGGGTATAAAGGGATGGTTATTGCATCTGTGTGTGCAATAGCGTGCAATGGGTGGGTGCCCGTGTACCCCAGTGCTTGCATTCCTGTGTGGTGGCTTTTGTGACGGTAGTTTGGGGGGGGATGGGGATGTGCAGTGGGCATGCTTTGGTGATGGGTGTCCATGCTTTGTGGTCGCATGCAGGGCTTGGGGTTGGGATGGGTGGGTTGTGATGGTGAGACATTTGCAAGGAGTAGGTGTGATAGGGGTGAGGGTGTGGGTGGGGGTATGAGTTGGCATGCTGGTGGGGTGGGGGGGATGAAGTAGTGAAGATGAGACTTACCAGAGCCAATTCCTCCAGATACTCCTGCAAGGCCCTCAGGATGCAGGATCGCCAAGACCTGCTCCTCCCATGTTGTAAATTCTGGGGGAGGAAGTGGTGGACCGCCGCCAGTCCGCTGAACCGCGATGTTGTGCCTGGATACCATTGAACGCACATTCCCCTGTAGGTCGTTCCACCGCTTCCTGATGTCGTCCCTATTTCTTGGGTGCTGTCTCACAGCGTTGACCCTGTCGACTATTCTGCTCCATAGCTCCATCTTCCTGGCAATGGAGGTGTGCTGCACCTGTGTTCCGAAGAGCTGTGGCTCTACCCGTACGATTTCCTCCACCATGACCCTGAGTTCATCCTCAGAAAACCTGGGGTGTCTTTGGGGTGCCATGGGGTGGTGTGGGTGATGTGTGGGGTGGATTGTGTGGTGCTAAGTGTGGTGATGTGTATTGGTGTGTTGTGTGAAGTGCGTGGTAATATTGCTGGGTGAATGTAATATGCCCGTCTGGGTGCTCAGATATCTATTTCTCTGTGCGTGGTACCGATTCTCTAGGAGTGGAGGTTTGTGGGTGATGTGGGTGTGTGTTTTATATTGTATTGGGTGTGTGGGTGTGGTGTGTGTATGTGTCTCAGGTGTGTGTATTTTGAATTGTCCAATGTGGCTGTGTTTAGTAAGAGTGTGTGTATTTTGAGCGCGCCGGTGTGTACCGCCAATGGAATACCGCGGTTGAAAGACCGCTGCGTAGATTCGTGTGTCGTGATAGTGTGGGCGTATTTCTGTTGGCGTGACGGTGGAGGTTTGGTCATCGCCAGTTTCTCGCTGACCTTTGGTGTGGCGGACTTTTGTGGATGTCTGTATTTTGGCGGTTTGCCTGATGTGTGTCAGAATGACTGTGGCGGTTTACCGCGGCCGCGGCAGTATGTTGGCGGTCTTCTGACAGCGGTAAGCGGCTTTTACCGCCAAGGTTGTAATGACCCCCCAAATGTTTTTTGATAACTTACAAACTCTATATCTCTCAGTGACTAGAAAGGTCTAATAAATGTAACTGTAGTGTGCTTTTGTAACTCCACTATTGTGTCAAAATAATTCCAGAATGAAATGTCACCAGTGGCTATTTTATCCCAATTATTTTCTTTATATTTTGTTTTTAATAGTTTGTTTTTTGTGCGGGATCTATACAAGCAACATCTTGTTGAATCTGTAATGCTTTCATGTATTTCATAAATGTGTAGATTTCCAGGCTCGCCCATTGGTTTCTCATCTATTTCCTATATACCATGCAAGGAGGTTAAAACCACAAAACATAGTAACAATGGACTACCTCACAGTAAAATGCAAACACTGTGGTAAAAATGTTTTTTCTCTTTTACAACCCTGCGTGTTTCTGAAATCTGGGAAGATGGTGATCCTAGCACAGCAAACCTTAGGTAAAAAATAAAAATAAAGTTGTGCAGCACTTTTTCCCAATTTTTCCCCAACAACCCTAACATGTAGCTATATTATAGCTATTTTCTCAGTCGCCTCTCTGAGAATCCACAAATCCTGGATAATTTTAGAAACCACAGGATGTTAGGAAAAAAGGATGCACATTTGGCATGGATACCTTATGATGGAAATAAATTATTAAGATGGAAGAGGAAAGTACCTTGAACATTAAAAAAGGGTTGAGAACTGGGAGTTGAAAATTCAGCTAATGGGTTCAAGGTCACATGTCTGCCCTTTTAGCTTTTTGTGTTTATCAGACCAGCCTTCCCTCTTCAGATCACCTATTGCTATGTGGACACTGAAAGGTCTAACTCAAATGTTTCCCCATAACCTTTTGTCATGCCACAATGGGATCATAAGTTGGTTCTAACATTTCTCATGTGTATTCCAATTTACCTCAGGCATAATAGTTCATTCCAGCTCTTAAACATGAAGATTTTCTTTCTCATCACAATCACTTCTGTGTGCCATGTTAGTGAACTGTAAGCACTGTCTGTGCAACCTCTATACACAACCTTCTTCCCATATTAGTTGGTACTGAAGGCCAGGCTGTCTTTCTGCCTAATGTAGTTGTGCCCTTGTATGTATAGTAAGCGATTTCCCTACCAGCATTTTTGTCTCCACTCCATGCCTGGAATGAGGAGGACAGACTTCATTGGTCTGACATCAAATGAGCCTTACGTTTTTATGCTGAACGCATGAAGGACTACCATTTCAGTGATAAGCTCTTTGTGTGTGTGAGCCAAAAAAGCAAAGGTGATACATAAGATGAATCTGTTGACATGGAGCATTCTATGTATAAAGATCATTCATGCTCTAACTAAGAAGGATCCCTTCGAAAGCTCATGTGTGTCAATTGACCAAATTACCACGGGTAGCGAAGGTGACATCACATACACTTTTACCTTAATGACTTCACAGGAAGTGACATCAGATGACCCTTGACCCTGTTTTTTTTTGTAGCGTCATGTCACATGACCTTAAAGACATCACAAAACCTGATATCAATGAATCTCCATTGTAACTACATGATGAATAAAATAACACACAGAAGGATATCCTGGGATGTAACATTTGCTCTGAATTGTAATGAGCAAGTAAAGTAAGAAAGCTAGGCCACTGCTAGGGGTTTCTTCCCCCAGACAGGTTTTTTTTAATGTGGTCAAATAGTACACTTTGCCAAGAATTACCTTTACTATGCCATTACCTGTATTTTTACTATGGGCATCCATTGTGTCGATAATTACCTGTAGTGTGCTAACATTTTGTCACCGATGTCTGTCATACAGAGAAATGGTTTAAGTATGCCAGCACTGGTATGTTACCATGGGTGATAGGACAAGAAATAACTTCAGTAGGAAAGGGCACAACAGTTTTGCAAGCAAAACACCACATTGTCAATCATGCTCACATAGATTCCCCAACTCACACTCATTCATTCTCACTCACATTCTCTAACAATCCTTTGCACTGACTCATATTCGTTCTTATCTTCTCACTTGCATTCAATCATTTTCACTCATTATGACTCAGACAGACTTACTGACACTCAGCCTCAAACATTCTCACCCACTGTCACTCAATCAATCAAACACACACACGTTGCACATACATTCACACTTGCTCACACATACATGAGCCTTCTCACATAAACTCTCTAACATACACAAGCATGCTTGCAAAATATATGTAAATGCATTTTTCACTTACATTTGCTGCCAACAAAGGTCCCATTCCAGCTAGTTATGCTACATGTTTTGTTATTACATTAATAGTGAATAATGTAATATTCCCAAAGGTCTGTGCCAAAAGCATGAAGGCTGCTACAATCTCATTAGCTATGGCAGTTCATGTTATCAACATCTATCAGAGTGTGTCATGAACATCATGACCCACTAAACTTTCTTCCCTTGACAGACAGATCTGCAAAGAGGGGTCACTTTTGCCTGCACGTTTCTGCTGCATCTTTTAGTGGAAGTGCACTCCTCAGGCCCTCCACAGTGGGAGATACTACTTGCGTATCTTTTCTAAACATGAGGCATCTGCAGGTAGATGTATCCATCAGAGCAGCAAGTTACTTGCCCTTCGTTAATGCTCTCTTTGGTGGCTATTTTATCTAACCACAGATTTCTCCCAACCCTTTCATCTCCACATTCTGTACTGTGGACAGCTACATGTTTTTAAATAATTTCCAAAATAGTTTTCACACTATCTACATTTTGTTTGAGATGACCCTCATCTAAGTGTGTGGAAGGAGGACAATGCTGTAAGTGGTGCATATATGAGACTCTGCTATGTCACATCTGGGGCAGTGGAAACCCAAAGCAGAGCCACATAGTGCCACTTAGGGGAGTACAGAAGCTATTAATTGAAACTATCATAATCAAGTGTGAGGCCTAGGAATATGATAAAGGTGCAGAATCTGCAGTTATATACTGTACAGTATCTACCAGAAACAGCATTATTGAAGGTAAATAACCTATTCCTTAGGACAGTACATTAATGTCGAACAGTATTCTGACAACTATTTTCTAGTGTCTAACCTATCGCAGGCATACAAATGGCCTGCTTTTGTCGCTTTTCGTGCCACACTACAGAGAGCAAATTCCTTGTGCCCGGTCTGCAACCTGTCTGTTCTATTGGAATGTCCTATTACTTACCAGTAATCTTCATTACTCCTGGTTCTGTTGTCCTCGTCCCATTCATCACAATATATAGATTTAATATGGAGAAAACTATATCTACAACAGAAAAAAAACACATAAAGAATGCTGGGTCATCCAACCCACCCTCTCCCTATGGTAGTACATAAACCGTACTGGGGAGGCATTCTGCCTGTACTACTAAGCCCAGAACAGAAGGCCATCCATACAGGAGGGAGGACGGGGTGTGATGAATGGGATAAGGACAACAGGACCAGAAGTAATGAAGATTACGGGTAAGTAATAGTACATTATCCCCAGGTCCCTCTAGTCCTTGTGCCATTCATCACAGTATGGAGAATACCCGAGCTGCCAGAACAAGCCTTCTGAAAACCAGACATCACCAAGTATAAACCACAAGAAGGGAGGCCATGCAACAAATGCAGTAACCCAAAACAGTGGTTTATTAACAGGACAAGAAATAAAAACAAATTCAAGAACAGACCGCTCTCAGAACTCCCAGACCAAAGTCAGTGTTGGTACTCAAAACATTCTGTAACCAATAGTGCCTGATAAAAGTATTAGAGGAAGCCAAGGTCGCCACCTGACAGATCTCATGAATGGACACACCCTTTAATTCAGCCCAAGAGGCCGCCACCCCTGCGTAGACCTGCCCTGGACCCAAGCAGGAGGAGGAACCCTTGACACAGAATAGGCCAGCTTAATAGTCTGCTTGACCCACCGGCGTATAGAAACAGAAGAGGCCTTCTCACCTCGAATGCCACCCTCAAAAGAAACAAAGAGAGACTCTGACTTCTGGAAAACCTGGGCACAATATAAATACAACCGTAAAGCCCTCATCACATTCGGCAAAGACTAGTTCAGCTCAGAGGCCACCCCAACCTCAGAGTCCAATGCAGGTAAAATAACTTTGTGTGAACAATGAAACTGGGAAGGAACCTTAGGAACAGGTAAGAGTCCAGATGCGAACCCCCTCATCCTCTGTAAAGGACAAGAAGGGTTCCTGGCCATGAGGGTTCTCAGTTCCCTTAGACGCCAGGCCAAAGTTAGGGCCACCAAAAAATGACCTTAATGGAGACAAATTTAATATCAGCCACTTCCACAGGCTCAACAGGAGCCTAACCCAAAGCCCTCGAAACCAAAGGCAAGTCACAAAAGGAAGAAAAAGGCTTCATCACCGGGTGCTCCAGAGAGAAACTCCTGAGCAAACCACCAAGTCATCCACAACCTGTCAATTTCCCAAAGAACATGGGAAATCTTTAATCACAGTCCATTGTGCACGCAAAATACTGCCAACATTTTCTCAAAACACCTCCCACAAAAACTGAACGACCATGGGCAGAGAACAAACCAAAGAAGAGACTCCCACTGTTTCACACCATTTCTGAAAATTACCACAATGGTGATTGTAAGACTGGAGAGTAGCAGACTTACTAGAGCACTGTGCAGCCACAGCTAGATGCAAGCCTCTGTTCTGGAGTCTCCTCCTTTCCACGTCCACACCGGTACCCGCCAATGCCAGAAGTCCAGAGAGGGAGGTGACCGGAGAGGAAATGGAGAGGTTGGAATCAACTAATACCCCTGGACTACCAACAGCTTGAGAGTGGGAAACCACGACCTCCTGGACCAAAAATGAATCACCAAAATCACAACCCGGTCTTCCCTCCTCAATCAAGCTAGAAACTGGGCAATCAATGCCACTGGTGGAAAGGCATACAACAGGCAATTGGGCAAGGAGCTCAACAGGGCATCCACCCCCCAGACTTCCTCCTGTGGAATCCAGGCACAAAAGTAGAGAACCTTTGCATTTAACCAGGAAGCAAATAGGTGCAAGAAGGAAACCCCAAACCTCCTGCACACCTCATAAAAACAGCCACTGACAGAGACAGCTCTTGGGAGATAGGAAAAATTCATCTGAGGGCTTCTGCCACCCCATTGTCCACTCCCCAAACATGCACCACCATGAGTGAGAGGAGATGCAATCCCCCAGTGAAACAAAGGCAGTACCACGGCATTGAGGGACCTGGAACAAATGCCCCTTTGATTGCTTAGATAAGCTACCATCTCCTGGCAGTCGGACTGCAGAACCAGAGGGTGACCTGCTACAGAGTGACTGAACTCCATGACCGCCCTCACCGCAGTCATCAAGTCCCTTCAATTGGATAACCTGCAGCCCTCCTGAAAATACCAGCTGGCCTGGATGGACCAATCTCCTAAGGTGGCCTCCCAACCTATGGAACTGGCATCCGTGGTAAGAATCAAGGACGGATCCAGCTGCAAGGGAACCCACCACAACAGATTGTCTTGGCTTGAATACCACCTCAAGTCCCCCGAGATCGCCTGAGACACTGGAACCCACAACTCAAAAGCTTCCCAGAGAAAGAGCAGGTGGACCCATAAAAAGCAGAGATGAAATCAGGCCCACAGCACTATAAACACCACTGCTGCCATGAAGCCCAAGAGACAAAGCCAAGTTCGAACAGAGGCAGCAGCACTGGCCATCAGAGTGTTGGCCAGGGACCCAAGAGTCCTGTGAGGAGGTAAGAACACACTGTTGATGTCTGTACAAAACTGAGTCAGATCTTGAGACAGCATCAACTGGCACTTAGCCCAACTGATCAGGAAACCATTATCCTGAAGCACAGCACACAGTGTCTGAAGGTCCCACAGAAGATCCACCTGTGACAGGGCATGAAGGAGTCAATCATCCAGATAATCATCCAGATAAGGGTACAGGCACCACTACCTTGGTGAACACACGTGGCACAGGGGAAGACAGAATGGTAGCCCTTGAAAGTGATATTGCATCCTCTTGATACTGAATCTCAGAAACTGTTGAGACGATGGTTGGGCTGGCACATGATAGTACGCATCTGGCAGATCCAGAGTGCACATGTAATGGCCCTGCATCACCGGAAGAATGATTCTCTGCCAAGTTTTCATCCTGAAAGGCACATAGCGGACAAACTTGTTCAGAGCCTTCAAGTCCAACACTAGGCAGAATCTACCTGTTGCCTTCACCACCAGAGAAATAATCGATAAGAACCCTAGAACCTGCTCCAGAGGGGACACCACCCAAACAGCCTGTTTCTGTACAAGGGAAAGAATTCCTTGCTGAAGGGTCATCTGTTTGTGCTGCAGGGTTGGCCACGGAGTAGGATGTGCCCCAGAGAGAAGAGGAAGTCCCCCAAACTCTACCCTGTAGCCGTGTTGAACCAAATCCAATTCTCAGGCATATGAAGTAGATCCCAGCCAGGCCTGGGAAAACAGCCAAAAACTGTTACCATGAGATCCTGCACTATCATACAGTCAGGAACACTGCTTTGAAGGTGGAGCACTGGGCTGCTGCTCCCTACCTCTGTGGGCAGGAAACCAACCATGAGCCCTCACAAACTGCCTCTCCATGGGCTGACGTGAGGAAAACCCACGTCTGAAGAATGGCCTGGCACCCCCATATGAATTAAGGGATGAAGAATGTTTCTTCTTTTTCAAGAGTTTGTGAAGTCTAGTTTCCAGGTCAGCACCAAACAAAACAGAACCCGGAAATGGCAATCGTAATGCCGAAGACCTCCAGGCAACCTCCGTCCTCCAATCCCTCAGTACCAAGTTGCGACGTGCTGCCACACAAGCACCCTTGGCCAGAGCATGAGCGCGTACCACATCAAACGAGACGTCTGACAGAAATACCACCTGGAGCTCGATCATGTCCAGAACCCCAGAACAATCAGAACATTCATCTAAAGCCCCATATAGAGTCTTGAGGTCCGACATAATGGACCGTGCCACGTAAACCCCATATATCCCATCCAAAGGGCTAGATGAGCACCAGAGAACACCTTCCAGAGAGAACCATCCACCTTTTTGTCGGGGGATCCTTGAGAACCACCTCTCCTTAGCCAAAGAAGTATGCCCCACCAGACTGGCCACAAAAGAATCCACCTGGATAGAATCAGGAAAGTCTGTCTGATACAGTTTGGCCATAAACCATGGCAACACAACCTTATCGGGATCTTGCAGTTCCCTATGTTGTACTTCACAAAGGCAGAAATGGACGGGCACATCAATAGGGGTGGAACTCTGAAATTGGTGTAGGAGGGTTCGAGAAGAAGATTCCGGAGCCTCATCCTCCTGAAAGCCCATATTACACTTAACATGACGCACTCGCACAGGCAACTGGTCTTTAGAAATGTATTTTCCCACAAGGTCCTCAGGGACAAGGACCTCCTCACCCAAACCTCAGTGCACAGGAGACACCACAACAGGAATGACTTTGCGCTTGCCTTCTGCCCCCATTTTCATTAGTGTTTCCCTAATGAGGCTCTTAATGCAGGCCTCCTCCTACCCACGTTTGTCCAGTCTTGAAAGGAAACAAGACAGGGGCTGTGAAGAAGACGAGGAAGACGCCTCCAAGTGCTTCCTCTTTTGTGAATGCTACCCCATGGCAGCCAAGTACTTTAGCAGTCTCACTGCAGGCACACCAGGACACAACACCAGAAGGGAGCAGGCAAAAAACAGCAATGCCGCTGAGCGGTACTCATCCCAGGGGTCCCAGCCACTTTAATCCTCCAGCAGACACCAAGGATTGGTGCGCCATAATTCAGGCTGAAAATCACGCCTCCCGCACATGCCCAGAACCATTCAGTCCCATAGAGAACGTCAGGCAAGCCCTAGGCTTCCTGCTTCCTCCGTACGTCTCCCAGCAGCCCAGTCAGTCGGGAGACACGCTCACGTGTCAAAATATTCACCGCCTCCTTGGTTCCCCAGAAAAAAGTCCTGACCATCAGCCACATCCAGGCATACCGCAGTGCTTCCCCAATAAGCCTGGCAGACTGGGGGAAAAAGCGACAACTTGAAGAAAAAAAAAACTGCATTAGCAGCCGTCCAGGCCCAACAGCGACCACTTCATCTAGTCCTCGGGTCCCGTTTGTTGGAAGACAGAAAAAAAGAACTAATGGAATGCTGGGTAAGTATTGTTTATGTACTACCAGAGGGAGGGTGTTGGTTGGATGACCCAGCATTCCCTGTGTTCTTTTTTTCTGTTGTGGAGATAGTTGTATCCATATTAAATCTTCATATTGTGATGAATGGGAGAAGGACAAGAGGGACCTGGGGATAATGAGTCCCAGATGCACTGTCTTCTCTTTCAGGCTCTGATATACCAGTTTGGAAACCACTTTAGAGAAAGAATCTAATAAAAAGATTCTATAAATCCTGGATTATTTCTTTCCTCTTTTTAGTCAAGCATAGCAGCGTGCAAGCGCTGCTTTTTTCGACATGTTGGTATGTACCTTGGCTTTTAACCACGCTCACTACACGCCCATCACTATCACTCGTTCATGGGCTCCCTTTTCAAAAATCCTTTGTTATCATTGGTAAATGCTTTACGTTCGTCCCTCCTTAGGGTGGTTTTGTTGCCACCTTTGCCATCGACCCTGTTACATTTGATTGTGAGCTAACTTCTTTTTCCTTTTGTGTGTCTCCTTCGCGCACACACTCATGGTGGCCGTGGCACTTAGAACCGGCTCCCTTATGTCAACTGTTTTACTTTTTTTTTCAGTTTGCATGGCAAGAACAGTCCAATTAGGAATTTACAACTCTAATAGCTCTAACTCGAACAAACATGTGACCCATTGCATTGCGAGTGCTTGTTTAACAGTAGGTTAGTTTATACGCCCTGCCAAGTGAACAGGATTTCTCCGCTCCAAGCTAGAAGTAAAAATGGTGTAAACTGGTCTGTTTAGGCTCATCTATCTGTTTTATATTAAATAAATACTGCAGAAGACTCGCTGCCCATGAGTACAGCTTTGTTCGTTACGAAAAGTAACAGTTGGAGTGGGCGGTGAAATTGCATATTTTTCTACATGTGAATGTGTAGTTTTCTATAGAATTGTGCATAAAATTAGCATGTGTGTGCTGGTCAATTGTATGCAAGTTATGACCTTCGGTACAAAATTCACATGAGATACACATTCAGTGTATTTTCCAGACTGTTCCTGAAGTTAATACATGAAAATTGCTATTTCGCACTTGTGCTTAAGCACACACCCCGTTTCCGAGAGGCATTTCCTGACCATGTTGCGCAAAAAAAAAAAAGCATACGTGGAAGAAAAACAAAAGTTATGTGATCTCTGCAAACCCCAATATTCCAATATTGGTCATTAAGCTTGAGAAACAAAAATGGCAATGTCTATGCTGAACTAATCCGATTGCAAAAACGAAGCAAACGCGCAGTACAATACAATCTTCACCACAAGCAGTTAATATCCAGTGGCTGCAGTTAATTAAAAACTCTGAAACGTTCTCGTGGATTTTAATGTATTGAATCTCTAGAAGGTGATAAAATGTGCATGGCAAATTACGCCTTATCACGATGTAAATATTATATAGCAAGTGAAGGACAGAGCCAGTGACATTGTTTGTAGGGCAATGCTTGTTTACATTTTCAACATGTTCTGACAGACTTGCTGACAATAAAATATTTTAATTAAGTCAATAAATCATAAAACATGATTCAGTAATGCCATTGAATTTGCTTTTGAGATATTTCTGACCAGAGATTGGAACATTAAGAAACCCAAAGGCATAGCCAGGTATTTATGCTGAACAAATTGAACGTGAAACCTCGTCTTTCATTCATCGCGTATGCCTCATTGCTTGAAATGTAGTTCTAGTGGCTTGTTGCCATTCTTCAGGTACACTCACGATCAGTTATAACAGACTGTGGTTTGTTAAATATAAATATTGGTTTAATAGCAAAATATAACATGCAGCAAGGTGTCACAGCAGTATAATCTGTAGTCTGTGAGTCTTCCACAGAATGTTTACTAGGGTTGGTCGTTGTAGAACTGGAGGTCCTTAGCACAGTAGCATAGCAGAGTGTCGTCCTGTTACCGATTTCCTCATTGTGCAAGATCCAGTATGTTTTCCTCTCCAGTTGATCAGTGTCACAAGAAACTTGTTTATATACTCGTGTTGTTGCTTCTCTGTAGACTTCTTGCCCCTGCTCGAATGTAGGTTTATATTCAAAGTATAACTACTTTAAACATAGGTGACCATCTTTCCCATGACCAGAATAATGATTGGTGACAGCTTATTGACAGCTGTCTGTCTCTGGTCTTTTACCTGCCTCTCAGGTTTATGGATTTCTTACTGACTGTCCCTTATGAAATCTATATAGTTTATATGATCCAGGCATTCAGTCCCAGAATTAGGGTTGTGTTTTACATGTGTCCCCAGTTTTGAAAGGTGCCAGATAAGGATAACTATGGTTGGGTGGAATTTGTGTTGTTTGACCAAGTGGAACCAAGCGGACCAAGTGGAATTCTGCAGAGTTACAGAAAAATTCCCTGAGATTCGGTGCAGTCATGCCAAAGGGCAGAAATAGGCATGCTGTGCTCCAATTTAGCACCAATAGCACAAATAGCGCTGAAAAAACAGCGTGAACGGTACCACACAGTGCTCAAGAGGAAGCGGAGATTCAAGTTGATTTTGCTGTCACTCAAGTAGAAAATCTACTCAAGAGGCAGCAAATTTACTCAAGAAACAGCCCATTCAATGTGACTGCTTGCGTTAGAAAGTGGCACTAGGGGATGCAAACCTTGCTTGCATTTTTGAAGCTCAGCGGGAAAAAATTCTGACATGTAGCTATTGGTGGAATTTGGCCAGAACGCTGCGTTACAAGAGTAGCGCAAAGTTGCCATATTCCACCAATTCCACAGGCAGATTGAAACATTCGGCCAACCCCTAGTGTTAATCAGAAAATAAGCTGACTCCGTTTTGATGCATGTGCCCCCGAGTTGCTCTCAGTTCATCTAGTCTGCACAGGACTTTTCACACCAGGGCCCATATTTATACTTTTTGATGCAACGCCAGCTAACGCCATTCCTACGCGCCAGGCAGGCGCCTTATTTAAGGATTGACGTTAGCCGGCGCTGTGGGCTGGTCAGAGTAAAAAAAAATGACTCTAACCAGGCAGCGCCGGCGTAGGGAAAAATGGGGGTTGTGCGTCAAAAAATGGTGCAAGTCAGGTTTAAGTCAAAAATCATGGCTCAAACTGGACTTGCACCATTTTTTGACGCACAACCCCCATTGAAATGACTCCTGTCTTAGCAAAGACAGGAGTCATGCCCCTTTGCCCAATGGCCATGCCCAGGGGACTTCTGCCATGGGCATGGCCATTGGGCACAGTGGCATTTAGGGGGACCCAAGTTAGGCCCCCCTATGCCACTTTAAAAAAATAAAAAAAATGATACTTACCCCAACTTACCTGTACTTACCTGGGATCGGTCCCCCCATCTATGGGTGTCCTCCAGGGGTGGGCGAGGGTGGCAGGGGGTGTCCCTGGGGGCAGGGAAGGGCACCTCTGGACTGCTTCCATGGTCAGAGGCCATGGAAGTGGGCCCACATGTCACTTAACGCCTGCCCTCACCCAGGTGTTAAAAAATGGCACACATCCGGCTGTGCGCCATTTTTTAAAGCCCGCCCCCTCCTTTGCGTCAAAATGCCTTGGGAGTATAAATAAGGTGCACAGGCCTTAAAGTCAATTTTTGGATGGGAACGCCTACCTTGCATGTCATTAACACAAGGCGGATTCCCGCATCCAGAAAATGACGCACACTGAGGAATTTTGACATTCGTGGGGTCGGGCGTCATTGTATATATATGTGGCAAGGTGTGTGCTTTATGTGCGTCAAAATTTTTGACGCACATTTGGCGCAGACAGAGTATAAATATGCCCCCAGGTGTTGTTTGTTTTTAGGAAACAGAAATAAAGCAATGACGTTTTGACTGCCCAACATCTACAAATAAAGCCATTTAGACCAGGTGAGCGTTCCTTCTGACAGACCGGGCACGTGAACAAAGCACAGTGGACAAAGTCATAGTTGCTACAATTTTTTTTTTTAAATGATGGTTTGCCAGACTCTGCCCCATATTATATGTTCAGCTCTGGCAGAGAGAACTGAGGCAGTCAACAGCCACTGCCATAAGGGAATGCCTGCTATAATCAAAGAATTATGGGCAACTTTATGGATAGTTTGGGATAGTGGTTACAGTAGAGGGGAACTACACATACTGAAAGATGGATCTAGTAATAAATGCCTCACTTAAAATATTACGTGCAACGTTAACACTGCTTGGGTCACGTAGCTTTGCATCAACTGTCGTTGCATGTAAAATAGACAGTAATTCAGGTAGCTGGATTTAAAGTTTTACTTTAGGAGTTTTGTTGCCCAGAATACAGTAAATATTAGAACCATAAGTAGGAAGCTTGGCTGTCTACTAGTGCAGGAGGAAGTGACACACCTGTTACTGCTGAACAGACCTGAAAGAGAAGCAGGAAGCTGTGTTTTTTGCTAAATACCTACTTTATACAACCGCTGCCATTAGGCTATTTTATTGCTACAATTGCTGAGATGAGAAATGTGTTTGCTGCTGTCCATGCTGACCCAAGGTCATCATCACTGGATGTGGAGCGCTCCATACAGTCTCCACATCTTCCAAAAATAGGTATGGGCTTAGATTTGAACACGTCTTGGCAATAGTAATCCAAGAATAAGGGCACCTTTTGGGAAGTCGACTTTGAAACCTTTCCCTCGGCATTGATCATTTCCCCCATACGCAGTATGCCCTGCGGAGTATGCTACTCCTGCTCAAGTTTCCTTGGGATGTTTGAGACTGCTGACCTTGAACAGAAATGTGCATAGTTCCCTGTGGTTTCCCCACCCCACTTTGTATCATTGCAGTACCCTGGGTACTGACAGTGTTGACCATGAAATACAAGTTCACCAAATGACGAATATGGTGTTGCCATACCTGTGCTATGGCTAATCTAGCTGTCAATTGGCGGTGTGATATCAATTCCCTTACTCATGTAGTAAGAGGATGGATGCTGTTTTACACTTGACCGCCTAATCTTAAAACTGTCTCTTGGAACTATAGTGTTATTGCTAAAATAGCTCTAATTTGGGAAATGATTTCACAAGAGAACAGGACCAGCAGGCCTGAAACACCACCCCCTCTCACAGCATCCCTTCCAAGAAAGGTCTAAAACTAGGAACACATCTTTCAGTCTTTCATTGGTGAACTACCATCCTATAACAAAATTATAAGCATTTTATGTTATGTGCTTATTGAAGTTCCAAAGTCCGTTCCCAGTATAAAGCGTATTTAAGTTTCGTGACCAGTTTGAGTCGGGTATTAGATGATAGCCACGTCATAAATTTTCTGTGGTGCTTAGTATAAGATAATGGGACAGATTTACAAGAAAGAGGTGCCTCAGCTGTGATGTGCCACATTCTTGTGCCCTCCTGTGTGCGCCTATTTACAATACAGTGCACCATGGTACACGCTAGAATAACAGCATCAGAATTTATGACGCCATTGTGGTACTTTGCAGGATTAATGCCATAAATTGGTGCGCTAATCCTGCAAAGTTAAAGGAGGCCCATTGAAAGTAATGGGCGCATCATGTTAATGCCTGCTCTGTGCAGGCGTTACAAATGATGCTAAAAATGGCACAGTGAAATGTAAATTTCACAGTGCCTTTTTTATGGGCCTCCCTGCATGGGAACGCCCCCATGCATACATTATGCCTGGTGCAGGCATAATGTGGCGCAACGGTTTATAGAATGCTGCAATGCAAGCATTGCACCACTTTATAAATATGGCAAACGAGATTTGCCTCCTTAACACCACATTAGTGTAAAAGAAATGATGCTAGTGTGATGCTAAGAGGCGCTAGGGACTTGTAAACCTGGCCCATTGTCTCTAGACCTGTTTTTGTCTGTTTAGTTGAGTCCTGATGTCCTGACTTTGTGCCCAGTGAACAGCTTGTATCAATCTATAATCTTCACTTCACTTCCAAGCCCAGCTTCAATTAAATAATTTCACTTCTTAGCAGGCTGCCGTTCCTGTAATAGTCACCTAGGAATGGTGTTGTTTGGTTTTTCCATCTATGACATCTTGGGACACCTAAACCTGGTGGGAATTGTGGATTATCGAACAGTAGAGTCGATGGGGATGGATATGTAGCGGATCATCTTTCTCTTGTTACTTTTACCAAGTTTCCAGGAGAGTCATTGTGAGATGAAACAGCATGTGAATGTTGGGCCTTGCCCTTGGGGGTAGCCAGAGAAGCTACATAAGGGAGTCAATGAGTATTTTTGGTCAACCTGCATACATGGTTTATGGTTAGGATTACTTGTTTGTGAAAGATCTGCAACCCCTAATCCCCTTTCAACCTTTGGCTTAAATAATGTGTTTCGGGAGACCTTGGGGGACCTCTAGTTCCAACCAAAGGCAAGTATATATATATATATATATATATATATATATATATATATGTATAGCTTACGAATGCCAAACATTTGAGGCTGCTATATCGGTGGCGGTCCGAGTGTGGATCTGGCTCTCCACAAACATTCTACATTTTCTCCAAAAGTTAATTGAAGAATGCTCGGACACTAAATGATGTCCAAAAAGATTACATACTTTAATACAAAATGCCTCCTCACATGTGAGGAGGCATTTTGCATTAAAGTATGTAATCTTTTTGGACATCATTTAGCGTCCGAGCATTCTTCAATTAACTTTTGGAGAAAATGTAGAATATATATATATCTATATATATATATATATATATATATATATATATATCATTTTTTTTATTTTTTTTAAGTAACATTGTCTTGAATATGAGCAATGTGTAAGAGTCAGGGCAAAAAAGAAATTACTAGAATGGTGTTTAAACCTAGCAAAGATATCTCTAGCTTTCCCCATCTATCGAGGTGGAGTAGAGGTGGAAAACATTACAATATTTGTCACATGTGCATCCTTGTACAATGTGGGAAGTTTGACTCTTCTCTTAGGTCTTTAATTGGGCTGTCAGTCTGTGAGAACTTGTAGCGGGACAGTATGGCGTGGGATGCGTTGATAGTAGCTTATTACCAGTCCCTGTGTCTTAGTATAGTTCATTTTAAATACTGAAATTCCTGCGAGTAAATATAATTCCTTTAAAGGACAGGCAGATATATCTCAGCGAATGTAATAAATATGCTAATTTGTGTTTTTGACCCTTCATAATGAGCCGTTTTAATTCAGGGATATTTAGAATGTGTTTGGCCAGATGTTCCATGATAGGACTAACATTAAAGGTGACTTTGAATAGCCCTGCTTTGTTCCCTTCATTATCAAAAGAGTGTCTTACTCATTTATTTGAATTTTGATCGATTTATGTTGATGGTGTGGTGATATAAATATTTTTCATTTTTGGAACAAGTTTCTTAAGTACCTGTATTAGATTTTGCCAATCAACTCTGTCCAAGGCCTTCTGTGCATCGGGAGAAAAAAAATACATCAACTGTTTCGCTTTCTCTGCCACATCCACGAATGATATTGCCAGTCACATATTATCTCCCATATGCCTATTTCTGATAAAGCCCAACTGCTGGAGGTTTATTAGTTTCCGCCATGCTTGTTGCAGTCTCTCCACCAATATAGAGGCAAAGATCTTGACGTAATCGTTCAAAAATTATATTGGGCAGCAAGACTTGCAATAGTGCAAAGGTTTCTGGGTTTAAGGAATGGCAAAATTTCCTTCAATTATTTGTGGTCACAGCTCAAGAACAGTAAATATTGTCTGGATGTACCAATTGGAAATTGGAATTCGGTAAAATACTTATTGGTGTCAAAATTTGTCTTCAGATGATCTGGTGCCAAGACCCTTTTCTTGTCATTTGCAAAATTGAAATGTCTCTTGACGCTTTCTCTTGTATTATTTGGTGCACCACTCACAGTGCTTAATTTGTGAAAAAGTAAGTGCCAGTTTCCTGCTCAGGAGGCCACAGCAGCCTGCACCACTCGATGTTCCTGCCGGCACTGCCAGTGCTAGTTTCAATACAACTATTAACCATCACACCCCTACAAATGTGACAATTCAGAATGTTTAAGGCCACTCAAAGCTATAAAAATTGCCTAGATGGCTGGTGTGATTACTTCTTATTGTATATTGAATTATTAAATATCATGTTTATGGGCTCACCTCAAAAATAGTCATCGGTGCTGGTGTTGAGAATTACGTTCTGGTACCTAGCACTGGCAACACTAGCTCAAATTAGGTACTGAGCATTCTCTTACATGCCATATGTAGGGGGGGTCTGTAATCCTCCATGGGGGAGGGGCATCCTGCTTGGAAGACATCTGAAGCTTGTTTTGCTTCTTCTATTGCTATCACCTTTTCCTGGGCAGAAAAATGAAGCTGAAATGGGTAACGCCAATGATAGGGGCATTTTATTTTCAATGGGATGTAATGTCTTGAATGTTTCTTTTACTGACTAGTGTATAAGATGACAATTCTTGGAAGGACAGTATAGTATCAATTTCAAAGTAAACTTCACTGAATCAGTTTTTCTGGCTGTAGCAATGTTCCTTTGGTTAGAAGAAATTAACTCTTGCTAGAACATCAGGTGGAAAGTTCTTTTCTTGTTGAAAAGTGGAATAGTCTCGGTGTTTAATCTAGTTGAATAGGTATATCAATCTCTTCTGGCAATGTAATTGAAAATAGGTCTTGCACATGGGCTTCCAGGTTCCTATTGATGATCTCCTTATTAATTGACGTCAAATTAATATTATTTATTCATGACCAATTTTCAATATTGTCAAGCTTTTTCTTGAATGCCTGCTGATGTTGCTCCATTGTGATCAATATTTGTGCTTTTTGTCCCATTCAAGCAGCTATTCAGCTTGACAGTTTTCTGATTGATCAATATGAAGATCTTTTTTGTAGTGAATGGTCATGCTCTATAATGGATTTATTAAATTCTTGTCATAACAGAGTGATATCCTTCATGAATTTGGCAAGGAGTTGTTGGACCTGACTCTCTCTACAGGAACCCCCAAACATGTTGCCTTCACCGTCTTGTTTTCTGAATTTGTTTTGTTGACCTTAGCACTCTGTGCACTTTACTACTGCTAACCAATGCTAAAGTGCTAGGTCTCTCTCCTCCAAACATGGTAAAATTGGGTTACACCTAACTGGGTCATTTACTTTACATGTAAGCCTCTAGGAATTAGTACTACATGTATCCAACACCGTCAACAGATCAGTCATAGCTGGCAAGCTGGATGCTGTGTGTTTCAGAAGCAGCTTCTAAAACACACAACATCCAGGTAGCAGCTCTACAATATTTCAAGCCAGCTCTTGCTGTATTCCTTTAATAGCGCACAAGGTGGATTATGCGAAGATTACCAAGGGGTGGACTAATTTATAGTCCTGGATGTTTCGTTTAAGCATGGTGCTAACTTGATTTTGGTCCTGATGATGACACTGTTTCAAAATAAAATGTATTAGGATCGGAACATTGACAGATATGCTTAATCAGGATCTTTCACACCATCTGAATTGTGTAATTGGATTTTACATTCATGCAGCCCTTAGCTTTGTATATATGCACTGTACATTGCACTTGCACACTTTAAATCACTTATTCACTGTCATTGCATCTTTTCTTGGAGCACCTATTGATACAAAGGTGGTCATTATGACCTTGGCTGTCAGGTTACCGCCACGCCAGTGATGGCGGTAATACCGTCACCAGGCCGGCGGTAATGACCACCATATAATGACCATGACCATTATCCCTCCCATTGACAGCCATGGCCGTCCAGGAGCACCAACGCCAATGAAGACGATGACAGTGAGTACAGCCATCTTGCACACAAAGGAGGGAGAGAGGGAGGGGAGAGTGACACCCACATGCACAGCACACATCATACACACACATCACACACCCAGAACCAGCTGCAGAGTAAATCAACTATAACAGGACTCAGGAGTAAAGAAAGCCAGGACACATACCTTTGTTCCAACCACTGTTATCATGTTGGATGAAAATTCAAAATAAAAAAACATGCACAACTACATAAGTACATGTAGGCCCAAAGGCCAGTTGAAAGTCACTAATGCCCACAGGGCAAAGTCCAAACCCCAACTTGACTCCTGGCAACATCGGGACTCCAATGTTCAGGGGCATCATGTTGGAAATGGGCAGGCACCTCAGGGGGTGGGGAGGGTGGTGTGTGTGGGGGGCTTCACATTGGCAGAGGGGTCCTAGCCCACTGGATAGCGAGGGGGCTCCTGGCCCACTAGTTCTGGAGGGGGCTCCTTGCCCACTGGATACTGAGGGGGCTTCTTGCCCACTGGTTCTGGAGGTGACCCTTGCCCACTGGTTGTGGAGGGGGCTCCTTGCCCTCTGGTTACTGAGGAGGGTTACTCGCTCTCTGGTGATGGAGGGGGCTCCTTGCTCTCTGGTGATGAAGTGGGGTCCTTGGCCACTGGTTCTGGAGGGGATCCCTTCTCTCTGGTGATGAAGGTGGCTCCTTGCCCATTGGTTCTGGAGGGGGGGCCTTGGCCACTGGCTCTGGAGGGGGATCCCTGCCCTCTGGTGATGGAGGGGCTTCCCTGGGCTTCGTTTTTGTATGGGCCTCCTTGGGCTTAGTTTTTGTAGGGGCCTCCTTGGCCTTGGTCTTGGGAGGGGTCTCCATGGCCCTAGGTTTTGGAGGTGGCTCCATGGTCTTGGTTGTCTGTTTGAGAGGGGGCGGCACCTTAGCCCTCCATTTTAGGGGAGGAGGAGTGTTCTTGGGGTAGGGGACTGGTGTCACACTCATGTGCCCTTTAGTGGCAGCTGGAGACTTTGGGGGTGGTACATTGTCAGACTGTGTGCTTGAGGTACTGGGATGCAGTGGTGGGACCTTACTCTTACAGGCAGGACAGGGGAGGGTCGGGGAAGAGGTCAAGGCGGGAAAGGAAAAGCTTCTTAAGGCCAATGGGGTGGGATGTGGAAAGAAGGATGGGAGTGGAGGTAGAGGGAGTGGTTGTAGGAGGAGGAGGTGTGCTGGACTTGGGTGCAAGTGCATGGATGGTGTGCATGTGGGAGGTGGATGGGTGTTGGGGTCTGAGTGTGAGCATTTGTGTGTTTTTGGAGGGGAGCAGACAGGATGGGGAGGGCAAACAGGACGTGTGCATGGATGTTGTGGTGGTGTCTGCAAGTGAGGTGTGTGTGCTGCATGATGTAGTGCTGTAGTGATGGTGGTGACTGTGCATGTGGTGTGTGGGGTGCATGTCTGCAGGTCTGCTGTTGTGGTGACTGTGGGCAAGGCTGTGTAGGTGGCAGTTTCAGGGACTGTTGATGCAGTGCATGAAGGTATGAGTGCAGATGTGACTGTAAAGGTGGAGAAGGGGAGACATTAGAGGCAGTGGATGATGTGTGTGCATCTGTCTGTTGGCTCTGTGAGTGCTTGTGGACTGAAGTGTGCTGCCTGTATTTGTCTGTGCGAGTCTTGTGTGATGTATTGTGTGCATGCTTGTCTGAATGTGTGAGTGGGATGGGTTGGGTTGAGGAGGCTGGCAAGTGGTAGTTGGAGGTGGGATGGAAGAAACAGGGACACCGGCTGCCATCAGTGAAGAGGCCAGAGCCTGAAACAATCTCTGTAGGGCCGCCAATCCAGCATGAATGTGCCCTCCAGGAAGGCATTGCATTGTTGCATCTAGGATGCCAGCCCCTGGGTGGCATTCACTATGGATGACTGCCCTACAGAGATGGATCTCAGGAGGTCAATAGCCTCCTCAGTGAGGGCAGCACAGCTGACTGGGGCAGTGCCTGAGGTGCCTTGGGTGAAGGAGATACCCACCCTGTTGGGTGAGCGGGCACGTGCAACTCAGTGGGGGGATACTGGGAGGGTGGTGCTGGTAAGGGGTGGCAATGGAACCTGTAGCTGGGGTGGTCCCAGTGGGTCTGCCACCGCCAGGGAGCTCCCATCGGAGGAGGAATCAGAGTCAGTGGTATCAGCTCCTATGCCCGCCATGGTGCTCCCCTCGCCCTACGTCTCACTTGTACTCTCGGCGTCGGTGGATTCTGCCTCCTGGGTCCCGTGGACTGCAGTTCCCTCACTCGCCGGTGCCCCTGCTCCTTCACCAGATGGTGCTAATACACACATGGACAGGATGACAAAAGGAGAGAGAGGGGGGAGAAAGAAAAAGAGTACAGGGTCAATCACGGCACCAACAGCACAGATGGCATACACAACACTGTCACACACTGAGATGAGAATGGGCAGTATGGACCACACTGGTATACCATTGGCTAAGTACCACAGCGGGTAGGAGCCAAACACTGCCAGCAACACACCCTCTGGGACCAACTAAGCCCCATCTGCCATGGAAAGCCAGCTACCTAGCTATCAAAAACATGCATTTCGCCCTATTAACCTAAGCTGGACCACGCAGCAATGTCTAAACTGGCACATTAGGGCATCCACTGGCTAGCACCCTGCACCCAAATCCCATGTGAGGCGACAGAGATGGTTGTCAAACACACAGTACTCACCCCCTGGTGGCTGCTTTGATGCCCTCAAGCACCCATCCAACTCAGGATTGGCCACCGCCAGTATGCAGGTCATCGGGGGGGTCAGGTTCCTACTGGCACCTCTCCCTTGTTGGGAGGTCGCCCCAGCTGGGCCTCCACGGTCTTCTGGGCCCAGCGTCTCAGGTCCTCCCACTGTTTCCTGCAGTGGGTGCTCGGCCTGCTATAGACCTCCAGGGTCCGCACTTCCTTGGCGATGGCACGCCACAACCCCTTCTTATGGGTGCTGACCTGCAGAGGAACCAGTGGTACACCATGAACGAGACAATCCAACCTGTCACACATATGGCCTACAAACTGCATTAGCCCCTCATCAGGCACACACATGACTCATACCCCTTCATTAACACTGGCACCAGCCATATCCCCATCAAATGACACACGGCTAGCACACTCATACATCTACATGCAGCCATGTTGCATGCAACGTACCCATGATGTACTCACCTGTTGGTCTGGAGGCCCATACAACTGCCCATACAGGGGTAGGACCCCATCCACAAGCCTCTCCAAATCTTCTGACATTAAGTCTGGGGCCCTTTCCCCTGTCGCACGTGACATGGCAGGTTCCAGACACAGGTCACAGCAGCACACGCAGCAGAGATGTCCTCTGGAAAGTCAGGAATCAAGTGAAGTTGTAGAAATAAAATCACAGTTACTTCCACGGCGGTGAACCCCGGTGAACACCGTCACTGCCGGCGTTGATCATCATTGGTTCACATACTCCATAGAGGGCCATGTTAGCCAATGAGGAATTGCACAGTGGTGCAGACCCCCTCCTGCCGTGACGCAGACGCCGGCGGAGTGAGGTCACTTCCATCTGTCCCTGCATACAGGACAGGTGGTAGCCATTTTCTAATGCTAGTACACATGTACAAATTAATACGTGCATCATTGTAGTTGAATGTACCCACCTATACAATTCCAGTGTCCAACATACAAGCATGCTTTGTGTACACTGCTGTAGTATGTTCATGGTTCCTGCTGTCACTCCCTTCTGCACTGCAGAGAAATAGGAGGAGGAGGAGGCAAGCACCTGTGTACAGACCCCTTGTGGACTTGGCTACACTGAAGGACAGGCACATTGTACTCACCTACCATCTGGACAGGGCCACAATCACAGAGCTGTGTGCAAAATTGGAACCAAATCTGCTACCTGCCATCGGCTGCACAACAGTAATACCCCCTCATATGCAGGGACTCTCAGTGCTCCGTTTCCTGGCAACTGGCTCATTCCAGGTGACAGTGGGCTAGGCTGCAGGAATGTCACAGCCAATGTTATGCTTGCAAGGGTTTTGTCTGCCTTGCTCAAACATGTGCAGCTACATCACATTCCCCCATGTGGATGATTTACTTACTGTGAAGGCTGGATTCTATGCGATGGGACGTATACCACATATAATTGGGGCCATTGACGGGACCTATATTGACTTAGTCCCAGGGCCAATGAACAGGTGTACAGGAATCGGAAGAGTTTCCACTCACTCAATGTCCAGATGGTGTGCCTTGCTGGCCAGTTCATCTCCCACATCAATGCCAAGTATCCTGGGTCAGTGCATGATGCCTTTGTCCTGAGGAATAGCGGTGTCCCACAGCTGATGGCACAACTACAGAGGCACAGAGTGTGGCTTGTAGGTGAGCCTGAGTCCCCACCCAATGTATGTCAGTGTATGCCTTCAGGAGTCATACTCCATGCCATTTTGCAGGACTAATGTGTGTCCCTCACTTCTTGAAGGTGATTCCGGCTACCCAAACCTGTCCTGGACCTTGACACCTGTTAGGAATCTGAGAACAGGGGCTGAGAATAGATACAATGATGCTCATGGGTGTACCAGGAGGATTGTTGAAAGGACCTTCGGGCTCTTGAAAGCAGGGTTCAGGTACCTCCATCTGACAGGTGAATCCTTAAGCTACTCCCCTGAGAATGCCTGATAGAATGGTGTTGTGTGCTGCATATGCACAATTTAGTACTCAGACGGCCTGTGCCCTATTTGCAGGAGGAGGGGATGACAACACACCTGTGGCAACAGTGAACACTGAGGACAGTGAGGAGGAGGAAGAGGAAGAGGAAGAGGATGTAGTACTTCCAATGACACTCAGGTAAGACTGTTGAACTAAACATTTCTCCATGTCAGTGTTGTGCTGTGTGGCTGTAGCATTATGCTAGTCGTTACCTTTGCATCCCACCTGACTGTCACCTATGTCTTCCCTTATTTTAGATGTTGCTGTGGTTACAACAGTGTAATGCTGTGATGTGTACAGACTGCTGAGACACATTTGTAGGATGGATCAACATATTACTGGACATTTACATAGGATCATGCAGTTCATAACATTTCTATACGTTGTACATTACCCTCAGATAAAGCACTATTACTCAAGTTGTGTCCAAGGGTGTTTGTTAAAAATGTGTATGCACTGCAAAGTGCAATAGAGTGGGGTGATGGTTGGGAATAGTCCAGTGTAGTGGGCCAGTCTGTTTGTGGTACAGGTCCAGTGTCCAAGGGGCCCCAAGAAGGGGAGCAATGACAGTTCAAATTGGACAGGGTGACACAGTGGAACACAATGGGGACATTCAGGAGGGGCTCATTACCTGGTGGTGGTCTTTCTCTTGGCAACTGTCTCTGGCATCTGTCTGTGTTACAGGGACCATTTGCAGGGTGGTTCACCTTCTGCAGTGGCAGGGGTGCTGGTGGCCTGTGGATCCTGTGGCAGGGCCTCCTTTCCACTAGCTGCAGCAGATGTGGAGGGCTGGTCAGTCCACTGGTGTGCTGTGTAGTCCCTCACAATGTTGGCCATATCACCCAGCACGCATGAAATGGAGACCATGGTGGTGTTCGGGGCCTGCAATTCTTGCTTGATCTCCTGGTGGTGTTCCCTCTGCAGCCGCTGGTTCTTCTGCATGATGTTTATCATCTGACCCATCGTGTCCTGGGATTGTTGGTAAGCCCTCAGGACATTAGTGAGTGCCTCCTGAGCAGTCGGTTCCCTGGGCCTGTCCTCCCCCTGGCACACAGCTGTCCTCCGACCGTCCCTGGCCCCCTGTGCCTGTGTCCCCTGAACGGTGCGCCCGCACCCACTGACCCCAGGACCCTCATTGTCTTGCCTGTGAGGTGTGGACTGGGGTCTCTGTACAGGAGGGCACACTACTGATTGACGTGTCCTGGGGACAGAGGTCTGGGGACATTGGGTGGCTGCTTTGGTGTTGGATTCTGAGGGGAGAGGCTCTGTAGTGGACTGGGTGTGGGCTGGGGTAGCCTACTGACCAGTGGTCCCTGGTGGGCCTGGGAGTTCATCTGGACCATAGCTCCAGAGTTGCTTTCATCACTGGGGGCATCTTCTGGTGGGGGGCTGGGTAGCCTTGGCACCTCCTCGACACTGAGATTGTCTGGGGCACCTGTGGGAATGTAAGTGGTATATTATGCTACATATCTGTGATATATTCTGCATCATTTGCTTCCCCTATACTATTGCTGTTGCCCTGCCACCTTTGTTTGTGTATGATGATGGATTGTGTGCTTGTTAGTTCTCCATGCTCTGCATGCATTGGTGGTGGGTGTACATGCAGGGCTGGAAGGGATGTACATGTAGTGGGTATGGCATGCAGGGCGTGACATTTAGGTTTGTTAATTGTGTTGGTGCACTATGTGCCAGGACGTGCTCTTCCCACACTGTCATCTATAGGGGAGGAGGTGGGGGTCCTTGACGGAGAGCTGGTTCCTTGCTGCATTGGAACGCACCTTTCCCAGTAGGTCGTTCCACCTCTTCTTTATGTCGTCCCTTGTGAGTGGATGTAGTCCGACTGCGTTTACACTGTCCATGATCCTCCACCATAGCTCCATCTTCCTGGCAATGGATATCTGCTGGACCTGTGCTCCAAACAGCTGTGGCTCTACCCTGACTATTTCCTCAACCATGACCTGCAACTCCTCATCGGTGCAATGGGGTCACTTTGTGGGGACATAGGTGTTGTGTGGTGTGTGTAGGTTGGTGTGTGTGTGTGGGGTGTGTGTATTTGTCTCAGGTGAGGGTTTTTTGTTCTGGCCAATGTTGTCTTATTTTGGATTTGGGTGGCCTTATCCGCCGCAGCGGTGTTCACCACCAATAGTTTACTGCTGTTGAATGTCCACTGTGGTGATTCATGGGTCATTATTTAGAGGGCATAGTATTGGTGGTGTAATGGTATGTGTGGTAGTTCCAACAGTTTATCACATTCAGTCGGTCTGGCGGATTTGTGGTTGTTGTAGTATTCTGTCTGTTTTGTGTGTATGTGTCATAATCTGGCGGACAGATGATCACCTCCGCAGCGGTATGTTGGTGGCAATCACCGCAGCGGTATTTGGAATTTTCCGCCAATGTCATAATGAGGGCCTTAGTGTCTATAAGTGTCTACATATGTCTTTGTATGGATGCAATAATTTCAGTGTTCTCTACAATAAACTGAATTGATTAATTTCCCTATGACAAGCAAACATTTGATTGCCCTTTTGAAACTGCCAGGAAAGTAGAAGCTTACATTCCATATGAGGGCCCAATTGTTTTGTTGTATTACTTTAAGAAAGTTAGGATTTTCCTGTGCCTTCTGCCAGTGGCCTAGGTCTCAACAATATGAATGGCTCTGTTGTTACGCTTCGTGTATTCCTCCCAGACGCAGAAAAAAGTGCAAATGGTGTTGGCAGGATGGGCCATCCCACCACGATGTCCGGGGATGAGCTGTTTACTGCCCCACTTACACTTCAAAGTACTAGCCTTCAGCACACATAAAGGAACCTGACACTAGTCATTTGTCACCTCAGACATCTTGGATCCTTGGCAGGGGAAGGAAACAATTCTCCATAACCTGATGTGGGGGAAGTACAGGGAATCTCCCAACTTAAAAGGCTGGCAGGTGTAAATATTGGAACTCCAGAGACACTTTTCCTCCAAATGACTTCCTTGCTGTATGAGGACTGCCTTGACCCCAAGAAGGATGCCCTGCTGCGTGAGGACTGCCATGCCCTCTATAAACGAAGGAAGACTGAACCTGCTCCCTTCATCCCAGGCTACCTGAGTGACTCTGAGGGTCAGTTGGCTGACCAGTTTGAACTGCAGGGACACAACAAACACCAGAGGCTTCCCTGTAACTCTCCAGCTGACCTGCTGCACTGGACCTGCCTGGACGTGATACTGGACCTGTCTTAGCTCCGTTGACCTGTGCTGGAGTGAGTGCTTGATCCCCAAGATGTGCCTCCCCAGGTCCTGGGCCCTTGGCTGGCATCCAAGAGAACTCTTTGTTGCTGACTAAAGGTCCCAGCAACTCCAGCCTTAGGTGACACAAAGCCCTCAAAGCCTCACTGCACAGATGAAAGCTTCATCAGAGCTGATGATGAGCGACGCAAAGACCCATAAGGCCTGGCTGCATAGCTGAAAGACCGATTCCAAGCAATGAGAAGTCTTGTCGCAAAGACCTCACACCAAAGAAATAAAGTAGAAATCCCAACGTGCCAAATTTAGTCCTATGCCTGGCCCGTGCTCCATTACCATCAGCCTGAACTTTGTAACATTATCTTAGTCCAGTGCAACCAGATACCCTTAGTTGGTGCTTTCTGATTTTTGCTGCTATTATTAGAAACGGGTTGTGGGTGTTGGCAGGGTCGCTGGGGATGGAGCTGTTCCCTGCCCCATTTATACTCCAAAGTACCAGCCTTCAGCACACATAAAGGAACCTGATACTAGTCCTTTATCACCCCAGACATCTTGGACACAGCAGGGAAAGGAAAGAACTTTCCGTAACCAGATGTGGGGGTAGTACAGGGAATCTCCCCACTTCAAAGGCTGGCACCAGGAATAAATATTGAATCTCCAGAGACACTCTTCAGATCAATCCTATTTAAACATTTAAGATTGCCTATCTCTAGTTCTACTGATAAAATTTTTGTTGTTCTGATATGATTTTCGTCATAATTTCCCTCAATTTGTCTAAATTGGTTTGGGATGTTTCTTGTGCTGAGGTTTCACTTTATTACTGTGTTGGAAAATGGGTTATTGGTAAGGGCAGGTAGGTACCTACACCTAGCAACAAGCCACTAACCTCCACTTAGGTCCAGTTAGGTCTCAGTAAATTAACCCCAGCTCAACCCTTGGTAGCTTGGCAACGAGCGTCAAGGCTTAACTTAGGAGACAATGTGTAAAGCATTCAAATATCACAAAACAGTAATTAAATAAAACACAGGAAACAGTTTAAAAATACAAAACCAATTTATAAAAATAGTTTATATTTGTATCTTTAAAATTACACAAAAACGAATAAAATTGGATAAGGGGAACCGGAGATATGAATTTTTAAAGAATTATTATTTTTCTAGCGCTTAGAAACAAAAAGCGCCAATCGGGTCATCTGGTTGCACCTCGACCGGGGCAAAGTCAAGTTTCAGGCCGACCGCGATGGAGCCCTGCTCGGCTACAGGTCGCGGGAGGCCTCGGTTAAAAAGTTACCTTCTGACTTTATTTTTAAGATTTTCTTCAGCTGGACGAACCTGCCAGTCCTATCCGACCTCCTGGAGCCCTTCTCCGGATACGCGATGCTGGATTCCTCGGTGGAGATTTTTACCTTCGGACTTAGTCGTTTTTTCGAGGTGAAAATCCTTCGACCGGGGTAAACCTGGATCTTGATCCGACGTCCATGGGGCCCTTCTCGGATACGATGGCTGGGAGGTCCCGGTCAACTTTTTACCTTCGGACTTAGTCTCTTTTTCGGAGATTTTTCTTTACTGGGACGAACCACCAAATCAGGCCGGGTCGCGGTTGAGGCAAGCCGGCTAGAATTTCCGCGGCGGGTCGGTCCCTCTATGGAGCTTTTTTACAAAAATTCTCAAATCTTCTCCAAACTTCTGGGGCTTCACCCAGATGTTCTTTTAAGGTTCTTTTGGGGTCCACAGCTCACCCCAAGGGTCCAGAAGTTCTGAGATGGTCCTTGGGGGGTGCGGACTACAACCCCCAGGATGCACCTGGCGCAAACTCCTTTTTGGCCACTGGACAGTGGTCAGCTGGTCAATTTCTTCAGGAGTTGGTGCAGGGGACTCTGGATAGCAATTTTTCACCTGTAGCAAACAGGGAGTCCCTCCTTGAACCAGTTGAAGCCAGGCAAAGTCCTTCTTGTGGTGAAGCCCAAGTGTGCAGCTGGTGCAGTCCTTCTGAGTGCAGGTTCCAGGTGCAGGCCAGGGGTCCAGCAGGGCAGTCCTTCTTCTCCTTTGGTTCTTCCTTGTTGGAATCTGATGGGGATCTGAGGTGTGGGTGCAGGTCTGCCAGTTTTATCCTTGCTCCTGGGTGAAAAGCAGGGGGGTCCTGGTTCTCCAATCAGGTACAGGGTCGTCCCCCTGTGATGACCACTTCCTGGGAAGTGTGGCAAAAATCCATCCCAGAAGGCAACATTCTCTAAAAATCCAACATGGCTGAATCTGATTTTTGGAGGTTACATCTGGCTGAGCCCACCCACTGGTGTGGCTAAAAATCATAAACACACCCCTCTCCTGCCCTCTCCTAATCTAATCAAGGGGGCACCTAGTTGTCTGGGGTTGCAGGATGTGGGGGTGTTGCTGGTTGCTCCAAATGTCCTTCTCTGCCTTTGAAGACCAGTTTGGCAGCCCTCCCCCTTCCTGCCTCACCATCTGCTGAGGGGAGATTCTCTCCAACAGGCACATTCCTTTGTGTGAAGCGAGGCCACTTCACACCTCATCAAGGCAGCTTGGCTAAGCTGCTGCAGGCTGGCCAATCAGAGCACAGCAGCAAAAACAATGCAGGGCTGAAATTGGCAACTTTTTAGGTAAAGTCTAAAACTTTTTACCTGAACAAGTTATATTAAATCCAACAACTGGAAGTTGTGGGATTTATTACAACAATTAATTTGATACCAAATTCTTGCTATGCAACATTTAAGGAGACTTTAAAATTTAAAATAAAGTCTCCCCATTCTAGCCTATGAAGGCCATTTACTTCAATGAGGGAAAAACGAATTTGGCTGTTTTTACCTCACCAGGGTTTATAAATCTATTTTTATAAAGTCCCTGCTTATAGTTACATGGCACCCAGCCCTAGGGGCACATAAGGCACACCTTAGGGGTGACTTATATGTAAAAATAAGGTAGTTTAAGACTTTGGAACTACTTTTAATTCCAAAGTCGAATTTGCATATAACTTTAATTTAAAAGCAGCCAGCAAGGCAGGCCTGCCTTTAAAATGACACTGGGCACCTCAGCAGTGCACCTAGGTGTGCACCACCTATGCTGTGGTCCCTAAACCTACATGCCCTACCATATACTAGGGACTTATAGGTAGGTTAACTTAGCCAATTATAATTAGCCTAATTTGCATATCCATTTTACACAGAGCACAGGCCCTGGGACTGGTTAGCAGTACCCAGGGCACCATCAGAGTCAGGAAAACACCAGCAAAAAGTGGAAAATGGGGGCAAAAAGTTAGGGGGCCTCTGCAATCAGCCCTGTTTTCTCACATACTGGTTGTGTGCTGCATAAATACTTCACGCTTCATCTGCGTGTTAAGCCTGTCTGCTTTTGTGCTGAGCTACCAGAGGGTTAAGCATAGGTTAATTTAGTAACTTTTGTGGTTCACCCTGGCAGCAACCAAAACCCAACTCATCACAAAAGGATATAAATATCTTCTTTAGTTGCTATGGCCTGGAGGTCCATGTTTTTCACTGCATCTGTTTTTTGGGAAGTTGCTAAGTCTCCTCTACCTTGATTTGAGTGAGTTTTTTCATATGGAGACCGTATCTTTAATTGTTACTGTCTATGAGTCTTTCATGGAAGTTATGTTAGGCTTAGAGAAGTCAATGGGTCCTGTATTCAACTGGGCAGTGTTTATCTGTGTCATTTTTTACCATTTAAACTGCTCTGTGTGCAACCAAAGTATCTCACCTAATCGCAAATCCTATATTGCTCGTTGTGATGTAGGACTGCTCATGCCAGTGGGCTCTGCAAGACCCAGTCAAAATGTGGCTGGAATGAGTAGGTACCATTGGTGTTCTGGTCTCCATTCAGGTGTGGAAGAGCTTCACTGATGATTTAATGAGATGGTTGCACCATGGCATTACTGAAATATCATTAGTGGTGGTGGTGAAATCAGACTCTCATTGTCATTGAATGTCTACCGGTGCACTCCGATTATTTCATTGTGAGGTACGATCAACTTACTCAGTCCAAGACCTGGCTGCAATCTGCTGTGTGTAGAGATGTGTGCATGCCATCCTGAAAAGGTCTCTCATTCCAGAGGTATTATTTTCATACTTTTTGTGGGGATTACACTCTTCATTATTTTAGGGACCTCTTCAGTGGCTATTAACTAGAAATAGAACAAGTCAAGACGTTGTGAGAAGCTTCAGTGGGAGCCCATTTGTGGAGCTCAGGAGGGACTTGTCTTCCCTGGTCCCTACCTTGGCCACGTCCCCCTATTGTATATTTACAAAAGCGGGCCATCACAGTGACTGAAGTGCTAAAAGCCATTTGTACTGTGTTCGCTCAACTACACTCTCCACCAGACAGGTCTAGGTATAAATGTTTATTTTCCATTTCCACATGAGAAAGTATCAGAAAAACGTTTTTCTCAACTCAACTTTCAAAATCTATTTGAGTGGTGAAATCATATTTTTCCTGGAAAAGTAACTTTATAAAATGTATTGTGCTGACTGGCTTTAAACCATTTCTACCACTAGTCACACCACCAGACCTCAAATACACATCCTTGGTAGAGAGAATTAGCATCTCTGGTTCAGACCACAATGTCCTGCCTCACACCGCAGGAAGTGCAGAGCACTGTTAAATGTTAACTGCTGGCCATTTAGAAGGGATAAACCCTGAAGTGGGTGTCAGAATAAAGGGCAGCATTAACACTTCTTGAGTCTCACGGATCCCAAATGAGTCTGACTAAATCTATTCCTATTAATTTCCAGAGCCCTTCCAGACCTTTTTCAACAACTGCAGCAGGAGGGAGAACTGTCTAAGTGGGGGGTGACGAAGGTGCTGGTTAGAGCCCTGCCTGTTGGCAAAAGGGATTCCACCATCGTGAAACATGGAGTCCAGAATAATTTTACTGTAAGACAAATATTATGTACTGAAAAAGGAGGTAGTCATACGTGCGAAAGTATCCAGGCTTGGGTAGGGAAATTTCTGCAATCACAGGCCAGTACATAGTAGAAGAATGGTACCTCTGTACTGCCTTCTTAAAAAATTCCTGGAGTTGGAAAGGCTCCACATGAAGAGAAAGGCCCAGCTGGAGAGACGAGGAGAGAAGTAAGACTGCAAAGATCTCAAACACTTCTGGCACCTCTATGGTACCCAGGGACTGAAACTGCTCTTTTAGTGAAATCACGTCAGGGCCTGCTTAGAGCCTCCATTTTTAAATGTATGTTTTTATCTCAGCATTTCTTTGCTGTTGGTTACCTTTTGCATGACTTCTGATTTATGTGACATTGTACTATGAAATTATTGTATATGTTGCTTTTTCCTAGCAAACATTGATGGTATCCAGTCTGCACACTCTGTCCAAAGCTGAGAATACAGAACATGGTGCCTAAACATTCTGATTATCTGTGGAGACAGCTCTGTGTTTGTAGACATTTCACAGTGTCGAGCTTGCACCTCTGACACAGTGTGACATGGAGGGTGTGTGTACTATGAAAACTGACTCTGAGCTATATGTGCCAGAGGGACCTTTCTGCTGGGCTTATCCTGGAATGGAGCATGTAGCGCCTAAAATGCAGCTTGGCTTACTCTGAACCTGATTCCAGCTTCTACACTTTACATGACCAATAGCCTGCACTACATCAGACCAGCTTCCTGGGGCCCAAGTACATCTTATGCAGGTATGAGAGTTCATGTTTTCCCAATAGATCTGACAGAGGGTGCTCCCACTATTCTCCCAGCAGTGTAGGGAGTTATGAACCAGAGTTTAAAAACACAATCACAGAACCATGGTTGAACTGTTCATTGTTTTTACTATCCATGTAATGCTGGTTACCATTCTTTGTCCTGTTTGTCCAATAATCGCTCTTTCTGTTTTTATGAAAGAATAAGATTGTTGCAAGACATGCTTTAAAATACATTTTGCCATTTTTTCTTGTGTCTAATCCTGGGCCCTCTAGTTGACAACAAAAAGGTAAATCTCTTTCCACGATTTCCTTGGGAATCCCACTATTCATGTTTGAAGTCTGTTTAGGGGTTCAGATGGGTCTCTGTGAGCTAGCTAGGAGTTATTGCAACATATCCTGATGGTATATGTGGACTGAGTCACAATACTCTAACCTTTATGCTGACCAAATATGTAGACCTACTTTATTTGTAGGAGGCGTAGAACACTCTCTAAGGGTCAAGTAGTCAGCCTCCTGTATGTCTGTGCCAGAGACACTAAGGCCCTCATTCCGACCCTGGCGGTCATAGACCGCCAGGGCCGCGGGTGACGGAAGCACCGCCAACAGGCTGGCGGTGCTTCCTTGCCCATTCTGACCGCGGCGGTAAAGCCGCGGTCAGAAAACCGGGTCCGGCGGTTTCCCGCCGGATATCCCCCGGCTGGGCGAATCCGCCATGATTCTGACCCCCTTACCGCCAGCCTGTTTCTGGTGGTTTTTACCGCCAGCCTGTTTCTGGCGGTTTTTACCACCAGGAACAGGATGGCGGGAACGGGTGTCCTGGGGCCCCCTAACAGGGCCCCAGCATGCTTTTCACTGTCTGCCTAGCAGACAGTGAAAAGCGCGACGGGTGCAATTGCACCCGTCGCACACTTGCAACACCGCCGGCTCCATTCGGAGCCAGCTTCAGTGTTGCAGGCCCCTTTCCCGCTGGGCCGGCTGGCGCTACCTTAGGTAGCGCCCGCCGGCCCAGCGGGAAAGTTGGAATGGCCCCAGCGGTCTTTTGACCGCGGGGCGGCCAAATGGCGGTTCCCTCCAGGCGGGCGGCAACCGCCGCCCGCCGGGGTCAGAATGACCCCCTAAATGCACCTTGCTCAAAAGAGCTCAGCTGACCAAAAGGTACTGGACCCTGAAGATGCCCTGGCTTTGGAGATATCTTTTGTCTAGGAGCCTGCTCTGGAGCCCTGGGGGCTGTAGGACTAACCAGAACTATTTTTTTTCAGGAGTTGGAGAAACGTGGGACTTAGTTATGTTGCCCACAGAGGCAACACCCAAGACAGGCAAGGAAACCATCTTCTTCCCTTTGGAGCGCTTTGCTGTGCTAAAACGGGTTCAGCAGGACCTGAACAATCTGGCCTCATGGGGCCCTGAATGGCTACAGCTTCTATTCCTGCCTCCCAGGAGGATTTTGAGAACCAAAAAATTGAGTTAAGATTGGAGGTAAACCCTTGGATCAGGGCAATGCCGCACGTCTATCTGACCCATGAAGCAACCTCAGTGGCTAAGTGTGTTTTGGCTGAACCAGTTTATGTTTACTAAATTGGCAAGGCTCATCCTTCCCAAATTAATAATACAGTTTCTGACACTGAAATTTGTGAGGTATTATAGGCGGCTTCTCAAAGTGTAATTCCTGAGATTTCGTAGACAATCAGCTATTTATTTCCTACCTCTATTTCAATCAGTATTTTCTATATTGAAGGTTTATGGGCAAAATTAACCTCCCAATAGTCTAGCCACTATTTTTCTATTTCAGAGCTGTTACTAGTAGGTTGCCCACTTATTGTACTTGCATTTTCACCAAAAGTTGAATAGTCATATTAGTAGATAGCTACAAAATAGGTTTACTGGACACTTGTTCATTAAACTCTCTAAAACTATAAAACAATTATATAGTAAGATCATCTTGAAAGTCGCAAAGTACCTGAATGTGGCAATTCTTATTCAAAACCATCTTTGAAACTCTGCTTAACATCAGGAAAATAACATGTGATTCCCACAGCAACACTGATATAATCAATCAATCACAAGTTTGTAAAGCGCGCTACTCACCCACCAGAAGTCGTCCCAAACCGACAGTGAGGGTCCCATGACGAGGATCTCAGTTTTATCGGGTTCAATTTGAGGCAGCTTTCCCTCATCCAAGTAGCCACAGCTTCAATCCCCTATAATGCATTTATAAAAATAGGGGTCTTAAAAACTTCATACCGACGGGCATATAAAACACACAATCAATAAGAGCATGAGCCACAGAGTCTTGTATATTCAGGGAGCATGTACAGAAACCATTTTCATCCTGAACTAAATTGCACCATGTAAGACTTGAAAAGATTGAATTACACCCAAGTCTCACTTTGAGAATTTCATTACATAGCCTAGGGGTCGGTACCTGAGCCTAGTAGGGGAAAACTGTATGCTGGCCGAGGGAACTTACTGAGAAGCTATTGGAAGGTTTCTTCATCAAACAGGCCAGCTCCAAAAACAGCCAAACTTTTCTAAAGATTCTCTAAGTGCTTATTTTCCTGGAAAGGGAGACCATATTTCAATTGCATTTCATAATGAGTGCATTTTAGATCATTTGTCCTGGACCGAGTATCCTTGGCCCGCTTAATTTCACTGGTGCATATTTCTTCCCACCACAATCTAGAACCCTGTAAAGCTTTGTTATCTACCAATACCTTATTAAGAAATCTCAGAATGCACTAATTTACCTGGAAGTTCCAGGAAACCAGGTTCAATTCCCTCATTATACTCTGTATCATGGTTCCTGGTGGAAGCAACAATAGCCTTCTAAGGACAACCCCCTGTGCTACATCCCAGTTACAGGTGGGATCATGTGCAAGAACCTTTGCCCAGTACACCACCAAGGGGAATATTTTCCCTTTATAGGCTTCATTAGAGGGGTAAGAGCCAATCCCTCATAACTCTGGTTAACTTTAACCAGACATCCAGCTTGTTCCATGGACCTCTGCTTGACATTTACCATGTGAATATCCCATGTTAAGTTCCTATGGAAGGTCAGCCCTAAGTAATTTTAGAAGTCCACCACTTCTAACTTTAGAGAGTTCAGGAACAATTTAACATAGTTCACTCTGTTCCCAAAGACCATTACTTTGTTTTTTTCAGAGGTTTTTTCAAGGAATTCTATTTGCTATATGCACCAAGGGAGTTTGAATTGCTTTGCAAACTGATAGAAGTATACTCCAGCAAAATCAGATCATCTGCATACAATACACATGGGATATGCCAGTCCCCAATGTTAGGAGAGAATGACTATGCAAATTTTATGGTTGCTGGTAGGTCTGCGAAAGAAAAGCTATTCTGAATTAGGATATTTTGTGATTATCTTCAAGATTTATCACCTTCAACCTGTTCCTAATTATCCACATGTAATGCCTGCATTGTATTAAGGAGTTTAATTGGTATCTTCCAGGAGTGGATTTTCCCCCATAGACGACCCCTGTCTACTGCATCAAAGGCTGTATGAAAATCAATAAAAGAAGAGCACAGCCTCTGTTTAAGTTCCAGGGATTTCTGAATAATGGGTCATAAAGCAAGACAGTGATCTATGGTTGAGTGACCCTCCCGGAACCCTTCCGGTGTGATCTAGTGCTCTTGCACCCAATCATCCAAGTGAGACAATTGTATTTTTGAGAACACCATCTCAGAGATGTTCAGCAGGCTAATTAGTCTATAATGCGAGGGATGCAAGCCATTACCCTTTTTTAGTTTAGTCTAGGATATTTGCTGTTGTGACTATCCAGCAGAACAGAAGAGAAAAACCCCTTGCCTGCCATTCATTGTTTGTCTTGATCCAGACTCCTGGGATACTGTGGGGTCCAGCTGCTCTTGTTAACCTAATGCAGTCAATCACTGGCCTTACCTCTTTCTCAGAGAACCAGGTAGACTACATATTCTTAGGGGGACCAGTTGAGGGCTAGAAGGAGTAGATGAAGAACCATATACACCCACTAAGTATGTAGCCCAGATATCCTCTTCATACATACATGTTAGTTGCCCACATAAAGACTGCAAGTTTCATTTACATACAATCCCACTACCATGGTAGAACGTGAATTTTTTGATCTTTAAGCAACCGTCTATACTGAGATTTAACCTATCCAGTACCTGTCTGGGATATTCTTCTGGTCTCAACCTAAATTCTTAGATGCCTTTCTCAAAAGGCTTATCATTTCCTGGCAGGCAGAATTGAACCAATCCTTCCTATTGCCTTGGCCCATTGTCTGTGCCCCAGAAAGTTTGATGTATGCATGTATACAATCCAGCACATTTTCTATAATCTGATCAAACACTCAATTCTACTGTCAAATCCCACTGAAAAAACATCAGAACTTTCTGATATTCGATACAAATGCTGAAGGTCGAATGGATCAAGTCATGTTGTGAGTCTCCACGGGAAGAACATCTCCAACGGTAGCACCATTGCGACTACCATTGGTTCCTGGAAGCATAGGACAGACACAATAGCCCAGGAATGACTACCACATATTTAGTTATTGTAAAATCCAAATAATATTAAAAACAGGCAGGGTGGAAGAAGCAAATAGTCAATAGGGCCCTTTAGACAGCCCTGGCGGAACATTGCAGCAGCTTGAATGGCATTTGCAAAATGACCATTGAGACATAGCAACCCATTGTTTACCAGCCATTGGCCTAATGCCTTAGCCTCCATCTTTATCGTATCTCAAGGGAAAGAAGCTGGGAGAATGTTATTGCATTCCCTTACCTCTTCCATCTGATCGTTCAGCTGATCAGGCTATGAACAAGCATTAAAACCCCGCCATTATTACAATGGTGTAAGACCTGACAGCATTATAATAGTCACCCCTAACTTTTTGCCTGCCTCCCTCCACTTTTGAGATACTGTTTTTGCTGGTTTTTAGACCCTGCACACTTTACCACTGCTAACCAGTGCTAAAGTGCAGATGCTCTCTCCCTTTAAACATGGTAACCTTGGATCATACCCAATTGGGCTATTTAATTTTCTTATAATCCCTAGTAGAATGCTCTATATGTGCCCAGGGCCTGTGGATTAAAACCTACTAGTGGGCCTGCAGCGCTAATTGTGCCACCCACTTAAGTAGCCCCTTAACCTTGTCTGAGGCCTGTCATTGCAAGGCCTGTGTGTACAGTTTCACTGCCAATTTGACTTGGCATTTAACAGTACTTGCCAAGCCGAAAACACCCCTTTTTCTACATATACGTCACCCCTAAGGTGTGCCCTGGGTAAACCCTAGGGCAGGGTGCTGTGTAGGTAAAAGGCAGGACATGTACCTGTGTAGTTTACATGTCCTGGTAGTGTAAAACTCCTAAATTCATTTTTACACTGCTGTGAGGCCTGCTCCCTTCATAGGCTAACATTGTGGCTGCTCTCATACATTGTTTGAGTGGTAGCTGCTGATCTGAAAGGAGTAGGAAGGTCATATTTAGTATGACCAGAATGGTGATACAAAATCCTGTGGTCTGTTGGACTGCAGCGTTGTTCTCCCATTGGCAACAGCTTATATTCACACAGAGGAATCTCTCTCTCACGGAAAAGTTTCACAGAAAATACACTTTCTTCTTGGTGCTGTTATCCAATCAACGTTATTTGCTCATTCAGATGAGGTGATAATTCATTTGTACCTTTCAATGCATTTGAGGGGTCTCTTTTCACTTAAATTGCAATGAGTTGTAAAGAGCACCGCGAGTTCGAAAAATGTGTTCGACTTGCAATGCGCCTTTAGTATATAGCAAATTGTGCATTAATCTAAATAAAAAACTACTTTTCTAGAAAAGTAGACATAAAGTAGGCGGGCCTGCTGAAAAAAGCAATTGCTAAAAGACGCCGTGTGAAATGTAACACAAAGAAATACTAGAAAATGCTTCGATTAAATAGAAAACTGTGGTATGATCACGGTTAATCGGTAGACATATCTGGGAATAAATAACCAATCATTGCTTGTATTCATTCTAAAAAGATCAATCTCCATTACGAATGATTTTCAAAAACTTTTTTCCTCAAATTCATATGAATTGAAAAATAAATACTAAGAGATATCCAAATGTAACATTATTTTACCTTTATCATGGCGAGAATATTATTAGGCCTCTTTGACACCTGAGACCCCCTAAGACTGTTCCTGCTGCACCATTGAAAATAACGCCTCTGAAAGTCCGTAAAACAGCTAGTAGCGCTTTAAATCTGCTGTAGAGGTATGGTCTTTCTTGTGAATGAGTGTAGGAAAGTATTGTAATTATGTCATGTAGTATATTAGAAACACAGGACTGAGTGTGCTTAACAACTTTTTGAAGTGTTAACAACGGCGTCATTAATGTGAAACTCTCTGGGATATAACCAAGATATTTAAATGTATCTGGAGACAGGAAAGGGACTAGACCAGTCTGGAAGCCGGCCAGAAGATCGGGGTGTGAGCTTTGCTAGCTTGCTAGGAAAATGTGTCAAGGCTCTAAGCTTTTACAGAGCTTCAGTAAACTCATACAATTCAGCTATTTCTCCCCTTCAACTTCTTTGAATTTGTTGCATCTTGGCCTCCTGCCTAAGGTGCAAAGCATACTGATCTGAAAAGAAAAGACTTGTGCAACAAGAATACAATTAGTCCTTCCGTCTAATTAAATGAAAAAAAGGGAGAAGGACTAGCATGGAAGGTAAGTCGTGGCTACCATGCCTTGGTACCAATATAGTGATTTACAGTGCAGGACGCCTAACTCGTGAGTTGGTCACGTCTGCACCACAATAAATGCCATGCTTTGGTGAAGACAACGTATGAATGAGGACCCTGGCACAGAAGTCATAGAGGAGCAGAGGGAGTATTGGTGGTGGCTGGCTTGTTGGTCCTCCTCTTTTCGTTTCCATAACATGAAGGATAAAGCCTGATGTGTTTTTGCCCTAGTCTTTTGGACCCAAGGATATGACCCTGGTGACAGGGAAACCACCTAGTAAAACGAAGAACACAATGCTTATTACAACAAGGCACTATTCTTCAACAATAAAAATAGATTACACTATCTACAGCATAATGTTTGAAGTGCGATGTCAGGGTAATTACTTATTTCAAGACATCGAAAAAGTAAATATATGAGTATCTTTAGACAGATTTTGCCCAACTATTGCCTAAAGGATTGAGGGTAAACGTATAGTGTGGTCCTGCTTAGCACATATATCAAAACACAGAGTATTTCACAGCAAAGATGGTGCTTTGCTTTATTATAAGGTACTATATTTAAAGTTTGTGAGGACGCAAGGCTTCTTTTTTTCCGTGGAATCTGGTGGAGCGTGTAAAACTGGATTGCACTTTATATTGTCTGACATCAATACTTTACATTACTCTCCTATTTGTGATTATTGATCTTCCAGAGATGTTCTTTAGCTTTCAGCTGACTGCTCAACCGAATAGTAACTATGCTTATCCCCTCCTTAGATTACTTGAGGCATTCGCATGTTCTTTATTTAAAGGGTGCTCAGAATATCGTGCCCTTTGCGCTGCTCATCTCCTTCATGAAACGTTTATCTTAGGAATTCAAGCTCGCAGAAGGAGGGCAAGGGGCTCTCACTGATTTGGAAGAAGTGTCTGGAAAATTTAATTCGCTGAGTATAATTCCATTACTAGCACGCCTCAGGACAATAAAGTCAATGCAGCTGGAATTTCAAGAATGGCTCGCAATTTTGATGATGAAATCTAATCTGGGGCTTAACCTCACACATGAGTGAAGCCTTTGGAACCTGGTTACACCACTTAATATCTCTCGGTGTCCGGTGACTCGTTCTAGTCCAGACACGGATGCAATGAGTAGCGATTGCTCCCCCGAGTATTGAAGATGAAAAGAAGCAGGTCTGCGCATTTAAAGGTGCGTTGGGTATGTAAAGCTCTGCTATAAAGTAGAGCTAAAATATCTCATCATATTTCAGCTCTTGACCTTTCTAGTAAGCAGGCCAGAATGATTTCCAGTCAAAGCTCCCGGACCATGATTTAGGCGCCTATTCGGAAGCAAAAAGGCTGGTATGCCAAGACAGCTCATTATTTCACCCTCTTCTTGATAGATAACACATCTGACCTTTGCTGTTAAAGTAGGTTGCTTGAATCCACATTCCAGTATGAGTGACAGCCTGGGTGATCACTGAATGCACGCATAAACATGGGACAGAGAGAGATATCAAGAAAGTGTGTTAAGTTGGACAAACCACTCGATAAACAAGTCGTGCAGTTTCGCCTGCATTCTTGCAATGTGTTCTTGATGGGTTTTGGCTACTCACTGGTCTCGCAGAACAACTCAGAAAACACAAATTACAGGTCAGCAATCTTCCAGCTTAATTGATGTCTTATCTACCTTTGCTTCACGAAAATAAACTAATGTAATATCAGTGAAACATGAGAGCACAAGAGTGAAAGGGAAGTTGCATCTTTCGTAACTCCCATCCTTAATGTTCTTTACTTGAAACTGTTTTTTTAAAGTTTAGTTTTTCTTTGGCTGTTCATACCTGGATGTGTGCGTAGCCATATCATTTTGTTCTACGGAAAGCACGTGCAATTCTAACAAGCATTGGCAATTCCAACCAGTCTGCTTTAAACCCTTGGCTGCTAGGCCTTCCCCCAGTGCTGAGCCGTTTTTTAGATATTTTGAATAGTTCGTGATTTGGGCTCCGGAACGTATTTTTCACATAAGCTATCCATGCCAAATTTGTGTCCTTTTTTCCAACATCATGGGGATTTTAGGATTTGTGGACTCCTGTGGAGGTGACTGTAGGAAAGTACCTTCTTTTAGGCATGTTACCCCCAATTTCTGCCTTATGTCAGTGTGTTTTTGACTGTGTCTCTGGGATCCTGCTAGTCAGGACCCCATTGCTTATGGTTTATGGCTTGCTTGTAAATGTGTTTCACTGTTTTCCAAATTGTCACTGGAGTCCTGCAAATCAGAACTCCAGTGCTCATACTCTCTCTCTTTCTAAGTTTGTCACTACAGTTTAGTGACTCCATATTTACCTCCAAATTGGCACACTGGACCCCCTTTATAAGTCCCTTTTATGTGGTACATAAGTACCCAGGGCATTGGGGTTCCAAGGAATCCTTATGGGCTGCAGCATTTCTTTTGCCACTCATAAGGAGACCATACAAAGGCTTCTTTAGGTCTTCCATTGCAGCCTGTGTGAAGTCGTACATGCAAGATTTTACAGCCATATTCACTGTACCAGGTCACTTATAATTCACCTATATATCGGGTCTTCCATCCCTGAAAGCTGGGTGCAAAGTACCTGTGTGTGAGGGCACCCCTGTACTAGCAGAGGGGCCCCGTCCGGTGTGGGATATCTTCTGCACCAACCAGTAACCCGCATCTATCTTCTTTGGTGCAATACTGACTTTGTCTTCTCACCGGTGGTTCCACTTTTGCGCCTCCATCCAGGTTAGCAGGGGTTCCTGTTCTCCTTGGACTCTTCAGTGCTTCTTGGACTTGGTCCCCTTCTTATACAGGTCTTCAGCTCCAGGAATATATTGTTGGTGTCTTGCAGTCTCTTCTGGTTCTTATATTATCTTCTATCACAACTTCTAGTGTGTTTTAGGACACTTGCTCTGTTTTACTCCTGCTTTTCCTGGGCTCTGGGGTGGGTTACATCCCAGTGCCCCTCTAAACATTACACTTGCCTAGGTGGGAAACCGACCTTCGCATTTCACTATTTTAGTATTTGGTTTGTGTTCCCCCTAGGCCCATTGCAACCTATAGTGATTTTCACTATTTGCACTGTTTTCCTACTGTGTACTTACCTGTTTCTGTTCACTAGTGAATATATTGTGTGATTCACTTACCTCCTAAAGGAGTATAGCCTACTAAGTATTTTTGGCATTGTGTGACTAAAATAAAGTACCTTTATTTTTGTAACACTGAGTATTGTCTTTCATGTATGTAGGTTCTGTGTGACTACAATGGTATTGCAAGAGCGTTGCATGTCTCCTAGTTTAGCCTTTGCTGCTCTGTCTACAGCTATCTCTAGACAGCCTGGCTCCTAGACACTGACTATATTTCACTAATATGGGATAACTGGACCTGGTATAAGGTGAAAGTACTTTTGATACCCAGTACAAAGCAGGCCAGCCTCCTACAGTGATTGAGAGAATAGGCTAAATATAGCAAGATATTGAGGTTTTTGAAATAAATAGGAAAAATGTGCTCCAGATAAAAGTGTCAATGTTTTTATCCTAAAAATGGCATCCACAAATGTTTTGCTGTACTAAAGTCACCATCTTCCCAGCTTTCAGGATCATGCAGAGCTGAATAAAAAAAAAACTAATTTTCTACCACAGTTTTGGCATTTTTCTGAGGGTAGCCTCTTTTCAACCTACTTCTAGTTTGTGGTGGAAATCAGTGTGAAATCAATGGGTGAATCGGAAAAGCTATACATTTCTGATAACTAAATAAAATTTAGCAAAGGACCATATGGGTAGATCCTTCAAGGTTTTCCCAAGGAAAAAAAACCTGTTGAAATAAATAAATATTGATATACCATTGCGTCCTACATATCCCTGTGGTTGCAGGGATATATAGGCTTTGTAGGTTCTCTAAGAACCCAAGGAACTCAGAGTAAGCAACTGAGCTGCACCGTATAATGGGTTTTCAATGAGTACCAAGTACAGACCAATTCTTATAGCAAAAGAGACCGAGCGAAAAATAGGTATCAAGAAAACCTATGTATTTATGAAATAGGCACAAGATGTAGAGTTTATGCGCAGTGGTTATTTATACATTGCTGAATTTGTGGACACCAGTACTAGCGTATGATTTGAAGTGTATTTTTCAAAATATCATCTTTCTCAGACACTGGTTCACATTCAAAATATACAAATGCTGCAAAATCCAATTGATAATATTAAATGTTCTACTATTCTCTGCTGCCTGAAGCATCCTGCTAAAAATGATACCTCACTTGTAGGTAGTTCTAGTGCTTGCAGCAGGAAACAACCCAAAATACAACATGGATGCAGCACATTTTTCCAGCCAAAACTGACCCTCTTTTTCCAGTGGTAGTAGGTCTAGACAACTCAGGTTATTCAGGGTGGCCTAACTTGCATGGTTGTCACCACTGTTTAAACTCAAAATTACTTGCAAACCTCAACCTTTGACTACAAAGATCATATTTTATTCAAATTTATGTGATGGAAAGTTCTAGAATAAACGGGTATCCACAAACTTACTTCCACCCGGTATTCCCCCTAGTTTCCTGATAAAAATAATACCTTACTTGTGTGGGTAGCCTGCAATAGGATACAATCCAAAAAATAGCAGATTGTTCCACCCAAAACTGACCGTCTTTTTCCAATGTGGATAGCTCTATATTTTGGATCCTAGCTCAGCTGGCACCTAGGTAAACCTAGCCAACCTGTACATTTAAAAAAAAATAGACACCTAGGGTTATCATGAGAGGGCTGACTTGCATGACTTTTTCTATGTTTATTTACCCAGACTCACCAGCAAACCTCAAACTTCCACTTAGCATTTCCCCAAGTCTTCCCAAAAAATGGTAACTCGCTTGTGTGGATGGGCCTAGTGCCCACACCAGAACAAACCAAATGAAGGTTAAGGAGGCTCCCTTTGCCAGGACTCCTATTGATGCTAGTTTGATCAGTTCCTGTTGCGGTCCGTAGACATTTTTATTAGGGCAGGTGAGTAAATGTTAGGTGGTAGGAATTTTGTGGTTCCCTTCTAATTCTGGAATAATATGGCACAGGAATGCAAGAAAATGTGTGATGTCAGTCACATTTTGAGGCTTGCAGTGCATTTTGGGTAAGAAAACTTGTGGGGATCCACAAGAGACACACCACCCTGTACTCTCCTGGGTGTCTACTTTACGAAAATCTCCAGAGTTGGTAGATTTTCCCTATAGAAATGTATCCTGGCAGAGAAAAGACAGATAAGACAAATATTACTGCACAGCCATCTATTCCTCAAGTACACACACATACTGGCTGAATTTGGCCCAAGGGTGAGTGAAGGGTCAAAATGTAAAACTTAATTAACAGGAGGTTTCACAAACATGAAATATACTGTTAATAATTGAAAGATTAAAAAACTGAACCAATGCCTCACAACCTGTGAGCTGTAAAGCTGTGCTAAAGCACCAACCACTTTACAGTCCATTCACATACCTTTCATATGTGACACATGCAAGATCATTCACACCACCAGCCGCAAGTCAAGCATATTACAACATTCACATGAGCAGATACTGCAGAGACAATGTAAACCCTAGAAGAGAAAGACAGAAAAGACAAATATTTCTGCACAACCATCTATTACTCAAGCACATACACATAATGGTTAGATTTGGCATGAGGGTGAGTGAAGGTTCAAAATGTAAAATTGTATTAACAAGAGATTTCACACAAATGAAATACACTGTTAATAATCGAAAGGTTAAGGAACTGAACCAATAACTCACACTGGCCACTTTACAGCCCATCCAAACACCTTTTATACATGACATACACAAGACCATTCACACTGCCATCCACAGGCCCAGCACAGTACAACACTTGCATCAACAGACAGCATCATTCAAGGACCCATCACCTTCATAGGCCCACATGCCTGACACATCAATCACACCAACTGGCAGCTGACTGAGTGTGTAGACTGGCATTTGGCTATCAGTGTGTGTAGTGACCAGCAGCAAGCCATTACTTATACACCAATAGTTAAATGCCAGCTCAGACACACAACCAGTCAAGTGCCAGCTCACACACATCATCAGCCAAGCATCAGTTAACACACACCACCAGTCAAGCACCAGCCAATGCACACCACCAGTCAAGCACCAGTCCACATACACCACCAGCCAAACACCAGTCCACACACACCACCAGCCAAGCACTAATCCATGCACACTGCCAGCCAAGTGTTAGTCCACACACACCACCATCACATTTTTTTTAACAAAAAAGAAAACTTAAACCAAGTGGAAATGAATATAAATCTAGAAGTACAAACACAATAACAAACACAATAACTCTAACTAAACAATAAATAATAGTCAGTTCACTTTTACGCTCATGGTTGCTTCCAAAAACTCTGTACTTTGTGGTACAATTTAAAACATGCGGGCACATGCAGCCCACATTTATAACGACAATCAGGGAAGTGCATATGACTCTCCTTCCACATATTTCTTCGTGTACAGATTCTACATCTCTTACAGGGATGTTTTTTTCTCACATGGGAGGAATATAATCAGCAACGTGGTGATCTTTATTCTAGCCACATCCTCCATCACTACAACTCTAGGAACACTTGCCTGGTCTTTTACAAGAAGGATGCCTGTCATAGACTGCTGAAACTGAAAACTGAACAAATGTCATCTTTGGCTCTGGAGAACAATCTTTAAATATAACAAAAACATTGAAGGATGCTAGATTAAACAAATGGATAGTCAACTTCTTATGACAAATGTAGGCTTTACGAACAACAGTTTTAGGGTCCAAACCTCTGATCTCCTCAGTCTACACCACCCATGTGCTTATTGTCTAAAATGCATGCAGGTTTGTGAACTAAAGCAACCTGACCCCAAACACTCATAGATGAAGTACTTTCATCATAGATGGTGGTCAGCATGCAGACATCTCTTGTGTCTGCAAAAATTCACAGCTAGCAGTTCATCACTCTGCAAGACATTGCACTATCCTCTCTCACGTTTTTCACAAATAAGGTGCTTTAGATAACCTTTATGGTTGGAGCAGACTGTGCCCCCAGCAACAATGTTCACTTTGAACAATTCCCTGAACAATTGCACACCAGTGTAGAATTTGTACACATATAAATGGTGACCTTTGTTTTAAGGTTCTCTATCAAGTTCCCACACAATTTACTCATTAACTCCAAAAGTGAGAGAACAACCAGGAAGGTTAATAGTGGAATACCTACCACTGTACACCCTGAAATTATAGATGTATTTTGTGCTACTCTCAGAATTCATGGACTTATTGATTCCATAATATGCCCTCTTGCTAGAAATGTGCAGCCTAAAAACCAAACTACCCTTGAACAGGACCAACGACTCATCCACAGCTATTTCTTTCCCTAGAACATCGATCTCTGAAAATCTATCTACAAAGCGATCAAGGACAGACTGAATCCTTAAAAGACATTCACAATCAGGGTAATCTTGTGGCAACCCTAAAGCATTATCAACACAATGCAGCATCAGAAGCAGAAGCAAACACCAATCATGGCTCATAATGGCAGGAAATATAGCCGTTGCCATTAAGATACTGGTAGGCCAATATGAAGACAGTGACGGCTTACTTATCATGCCCATCGACAAAGTTAAACCTAAGAACTTCTTCAACCCATCCAGATTTGTGTAAGTCTGCTGGCTAGCTCTTAAGCAGGGATTAAGTCTGGCAGTGTTGTTCCTCAAATACAAATTAGTATGTTCAACAATCTCATCCAAAAATGCATCATCCATAAACAACTGATAGAAATTTATAGGCAAAAAGTTTTCAGTATTCACTCTACACCATGCAACACCAGTAAAGGCAGGCAACAGTGGCAACATCATTTTTGGGCCAGAGTTCTGCTCATCCAAAGGGAAGGCTTTCAGCCCCAGGATGCAATCCAGATGCCTCTTAATGCACATCAGTGTCCTCCTCTAAAACAGGAACTTCCTCCACACTGACAGTGGTTTCATCATCAGATGATACTTCTTGGATAGGAAATTCACTGCCAAAATCCTGCACTTCCTCCTCTGTCTCAGATGCAGAGTCAGTCTCATAATCATGGTCAGAGAGGAAGGATCAAAAAAGCATACCAGCAATCTGCTGAGTGGTACAACTAAGTCAACAACAACCAACACTGAGTAAAATAAGTAATAAACAAAGTATGGCTTTGTCACGTAGACCTATATACAAAAAAATAATACCACTCATTTGACAAAGACAGCTAGACTCACCAGAACCTACTCTGCACAAACACAGCAAGCACCAACAATTTCCCACTAGAAAAGAAAAACAAAATACAATTACACATAAGACAACACAATGCATATCGTGCACAGATCCAGGGAGAATTTCACACACAATATAACATTAGCTAAATATGCTGCTATTATTACACCATTTACAAACAAAATAATTAATGCATGGCAATGATATACATTTGGAGTAAACAGTACAAAAAAGGTTTTCTTACCAAACGTGCATATTTGCAAACTACAGATCTGCCAGTGCTGAAACCGCAAGCAGGAGTCACATCAAATAAATTAATAGCTTTACACTAGAATAAAAAGGAGAAATAAAACATTATGATCACAAGTGCAAACAATTTGCCGGTCCACACACACCCCACCAGGCAAGCGCTTGTCTACACATACCACCAGGCAAGCGCTAGTCTACACACACCACCAGCCGTCAGTCCACGCACATTGCCAGCCAAACGCTAGTCCACACACCCTGCCAGCCAAATGCTAGTCCATGCACACTGCCAACCAAGCACCAGTCCCGGCACACCGCTAGCCATGTGCCAGTCTAGGGGCACTGCCAGAATGCAGCACATGTAAGAAGAAGAAAAAACAAGGAGAAATAGAGATGTTTGTCCTCGTTACACCTCTCATGGGGAGGCATAGACTTTTGATACACTCCCAGGTTTACAAAATCTCGTAAATTTGGGAATGTGTCAAATACCATGTGGAACTACCCACCTCAAAGCCCATATCACACCTCTCTATCACAGTATGAGACAATGCAGTGACTTCCACTGCCTATTTACAAGACCTGTAAAGCCACACAGGTGGCTTTATGAGGCCTTGTAGACACAGATCTGCAGTGTGCACCGCCAGACTATCATAAAAATGATGTTCTGGCAATGCATAGGGGCTTGTAAATATGAAGCTAGGTCTCTAGTTGGCAGAAGTATGCACCATGTCCATGTAGGGACCACAATCCAAATCAGAGTAAGTCAGAGACACACCCTAAATTAACCTGTGCTCACCTTCTGGTAGCGTGGCACAGACCTGTCAAACTCAACTTAAGAGGCATTACGTAAAGTATTTGTGCAACCCTTAAATTATACAACACAGTGAAAAACACCACAAAAGACTCCATAACAGTTTAGAAAAATAGGGACTAGACCAAAACAACAAAAGTCCAATTAGTAGTAATCATGATATTAATGTTTAAAGAATCAGCAGCAATGTAGTGCTTACAAGTCAATACTGCTGAAAGGTTATTTGAGGTTACTCTAGAAAGGTGAAAATCCAAACTTCAGGCTAACAGCAATGGACGGCAGGCCAGATACTGGACACAGGCAAGGTCTGCTAAAAAAGCACTTTTGTTGGAGCAAGGGTCGGCACTGAAGACTCGATGTGTTAGTTCCAATCCACACAGTCGGGTAAATGTGTCATAATTGAGCCTCTCCGTCAGGTCCTGTTTTGGCATCGAACCCTTCTTGATGCAGACAATCTGTCATCATGGAGTCCTCAGATCGGCTCTGCTTTGCAGTTGAACCTCACTGTCTGGACCTGCGAAATTGTCAAATTGGCATTGTATCGGTGTCCAAAAGCATTGTGGCAGTTCCGACTGGTGCAACGGCTTTGATGCATCAGGTTTTGGAAGAGCACAGCTGCAGAGACCCAAGCAGATGGCACTGAGACTTCCAGAACAGGAGCCAAGCCAGCAAGCCCTTGGAGTCACTTTGTTCTGTAGAAGATGTAGAGAGTTAAGTCCAATCCTTCTCACTCCCAGGCAAGAGGCAGCAGGCAGCAGGCCAAAACGGCAATGCAGTTTATCAGAGTGGCAGTCCCTCCTGGCAGCACAGCAGTTCCTCTTCCTGACAAAATAACCTCGGATCTAGAAGTGAACTGATTTGGTGTGATTTGGGGTCCAGTACTTACACCCAGTTGAGCCGTTGAAGTGGGGGAGACTTCAAAGAGAGGTTGAGATCTCTGCCCCATTTCATCTCTGGCCCCAGATACTCTACAGGGGGTTATGCAGCTCTTTGTGTGGGGCCAGGAACAGCTGTATTCCGGTTCAAGTGTCAGCTCCTCCCTCCCATCTGGCCTGTTGATGGGAGAGAGGAGCTGACACATCCTAGTTGGTTAAAGTGTGTGGCTGTCTAGAGGGAATGCACAAAGCCAAGCTGTTACCCACCCCGGACGCGCATTCAAAGACACACAGAGGCACAATATGGTAAAAGTAAGAAAATGCCAACTTTCTTAAACTGTCTTTGAGACTTACAATTTAAATTGTGAGGTCTGAGACACCAAACTCCAAATTTCTATTTTTTCCAATTAGAAATTACACATAAAAACAGTATCAAGGTAATCGTAATAGTAATCTATGAGAGTTAGGCCTTGTAGGAGTGAAAAATGAATTTAATAGTTTTTCACTATCGGGACATGTTAAACATTTCTTTATGCAAATGCGGTGCAAACTTAACTCCATATTTATATTTTGATGCTAGACATGTCTAGCATCAAAATATTAGAGTTAAAAAAATTTCTGTATATGTGAACCTACCTTGCATCATGAGATGCAAGGTAGGTGTTCTCATCCAAAAATTGACGCTATCCTCTTAGTGCCATATTTATCTGTCATGCAAAAATGACACACAGGTGGGATGCGGCCCGAAATAATGGTGCTAAGCTTGTTTAGCGTCATTATTTAACGCCTGAGTCAGACCAGGCATTAGGGGACCTGTGGACCAATTTCCGTGGTCAAACACCATGGAATGGGCCCATAGGTGCCCACCCCAAGCCCCAGGAACACCCACAACCACACCAGAGGGACACCAGACGATGGAGGACCCCATCCCAGGTAAGTTTTTTTTAAGTGCCATTGGGGGCCCTAACATGGGTGCAATGGTCATGCCCAGGTGACACTGGTCCTTTGTGTTTTAGGATGGTTGTGCATCTGGATATGACGCAAGGCCGGTTAGCGGCCTTGCGTAATTTCCAGACGCACAACCTCCTATTCCCATACAGCCACCCTCACCTGGCTTGCATCATGTTTTTTAATGCTAGCCCAAGCTTAGCGCCAGCTTGCGCCATTCCATTAATATGCACCCAGCTGGCGCTCAGGAATGCCTCAAGCTGGCGGGAAACTTTTTGGTGCAGTTTTACACCAAAAAGTTTAAATATGCCCCTCAAAATCCTAAAGCCAGCAAAAGCGAATTCAGGAAAGAGTGGAGGGAAAAGGCAAAACGTCGTGAGATTACACTGCAGCAAGGGTTCGGTGCAACGCACACCATAAATAAAACTTTGAAAACCACATATGTACCCCTATTTTAATTAAAGGGGTATTTTGATACAAAACTTGTGAAACTTGTGAGCATTATTACACAAGTGTTGCAATAGTTGTGGGTTGCATGTGAGAAAAAGGTAAGGAAGGTATGCAGTTGTACACAATATGGCTAAATGTTACTAGTGAGACATGGCTTCAGACAAGTCTTTAAGTGAGATAAAAAAAAAGTAGGGGGATCTCTAAAAGGGGCATAGCTTACGTTATTTAAGATGTTTTTCACCAAAGGTCTGTGATTCCCATAGTGTGCCATCACACTGATATTTTGTTTTATCTCACTGCTTACTGCTACTGCATCCAGCTATACTGTATAGGACAATACATACACATAAAACGAGCATGGACTATTGGCTTTGTTAATAGTTGTTAGCTGTTTAGGATAAATGAGTAACAACAATGATTTTGTTCAAATAATTAATATTGAAAATGTTTCAAATCTGAAATTAAGAGACAGTAAATTAAACATCACTGAGGCCTACAGAAGAAGTAGTGGTCTTGAGAATCTCTCTATCACCCCTCTTGTGTTCACTCTGTTAGACATTTACACCCTCATTTTCTCTAGATAGTGTTGATTGGCGTATTTTACACCTGAACTTTTTCCTCTTCAGCACCCTCCTTTTACTCACTTGTGAATGACTTCCTCACATCTTCTTCACTTTACCAAACACATTGTGCACCATTCACATGAAAGCACAGCATTCTTTTTTGCCCGGTCAATATTTTAAGAATCACAGTGGCAAACGGAATACGTGACCATTGGTCTTTGTGCTCTTGTACCTCCCTGTGCAGCAAAGCTCCTGCAAAACAAGGCGGGCTGGATGGGGATGTTGCGTGTCCCCCAAACAAGCCAAACTGAGGCCTGGTGGTAGGTGTCAGAGCCTTCCAGCATTCACACGGTGGCCGCTTTGGATGGCAGCTCACCTGAGTGTATAGCTACACATGGGTTGGGGCCTAGATGTGAAAAAGAGAAGGGGGACGCCTTAGTAGTTATGGTGGGCCCCCCAATGGTGAGTGGACTTCTGTCCCAGGAGGGGCCATTAGACCTGCCTTGCCCTGCAAATAGGGGGGTTCTAAATATTCACCAGAGTTTACTGCAAGAAATATCCGGATAGGGCTATCGCCCTATCAAATACATGGACATTATCAGGAAAGTCCAGAAGTACTTTGGGGTTATGCCTGGCTCAGCTATGATTAGGAATTCAGGGCCCGGGTAAGTGTTAATCCTGATAAACCCTGGAGGGATGTGGCTACTGAACCGTGGATACAGTGGAGTGGTCTTCCAATTTTGTATAAGTCCTTTCAGCCATGTCCTGCCCAGCAAGGGGCGGGTGGTACAACATGGATCCCAAATATCGGTGTGGGCGCATGCTGGAGTTCCAATAAGGGCTTTTGTTTGCAACATCCTTGCAAATTCAAAGATGAATGTTCTGAATGCAGGGAGGGGCATCCAGTTTCACAGAATTTCACATTGGCAAACCCAGCTGAGCAATGGAGAGTGACCGAGGGAAGAGGACTAATATCCTTGCCAGTCCAAAGGGCTCCTACGCCAATTATGCTGGATGGCTTGCTACCATGGGTAGCATGATACTGTCATAAAGAGACAGCTCTGAGATTGGAGTGGGGTTTCAGGGAGGGGTTCAGGTTTGGTTACCAAGGCCCAGGGTGAGGGGTGGGCTGATAATTTGCCATTGTCCAAGAAGGCATCAGGAGTGGTAGCACAAAAATTGCAGAAAGAGGTTGATAAAGGGTGGATTGTGGGCCCTTTCCACGATTGGCCACAGAAGGATTTAATGATCTCTCCTTTAGGTGTGATTCCCAAAAAGAAGGAAGGGGAGTTCGCTTTATCCATTATTTGTCATGTCCGGAAGGGGCTTCAATGAATGACTTAATTTCATCAGAAGACACAAGAGTAGTGTATGCTTCAGTTGACAAAGTCATTTATTTGATCTGTTTGTGGGGTCAAGGAGTGGAATTGGCTAAGTGCGACACCAAGTCAGCATTTCGGTTGCTGCCTATCCACCCATCTGACTTCCAGTTGTTTGGGATGCAACTGGATGGAGCAATTTACATTGATAGAATTTTACCTATGGATTGTGCCATTTTAAGTGCCTTGTTTGATGCTTACAGTACTTCTCTGCAGTGAGTCTTTATGAAGTTGAGTGAGCATCGGGCAATGTCACATAATCTGGATGACTTCCTTTTTGTGGGTAAGATGGGGTCGGAAGAATGCATCAGGGCCCTGAGACAATCCGAGGCCATGGCAGATTTTTGGAGTCCCTTTTACTCCTAAGAAAACAGAAGGTCTGAGTACAGTCTTGACCTTTTTAGGCATAGCATTAGACTCAGTACAGTTGGTGGTGAGGCTGCCTAAAGAAAAGGGAAAAGGAGAATCAGGGATTTCTAGGACAGCAATTGCTGGATTTCATGAATTATGAGTGTAGAGGGGTATGCAGAGGGTGGGACGTTTGGCAGGAGAGTGGGTCTGGCCATGTCCAGGACAGTTTTTCCTCATCACAGGATTCTGGTCTCTATGGAGGGGCCAAGCTGACCTCAGGATCTGGGAGTATTTTGTATAGGGTTTCAGAGGGGTCCCAATGACTTTTCAGGAGGATAACACAGTATAGCAGGTACAGATATTTTCTGACGTAGGTTTTTATATTTTGTGGGATAGGAGGTGGTGTGCGGAAGCATGTCCTTAGCCGTGGTTGAAGCAAGGGTGGAGCATAGCCTTTTTGGAATTTGTTCCACTACTGGTGGCTTTGGTTGTGTGGGGGGTGAGTTTGCTAACAGGACAGTGGTTTTCAACATGGACAATATGACTGTGGTGGAGCCGGTTAAAAACTAGACAGCTCAGGACCTCATGGGTCTGCGGCTGTTGTGATGCTTCATGTTGCCCTGTCTCAAGCTGAATATTGACTTTAAGTCTAAACACTTTGCCAGGGGTCAACAATTCTGTAGCAGATTCATTTTCTCATTCACAGCGGCAACATTTTCTTAGCCTGGTGCCAGGAGAGGAGGAGCACAAGATTCCTTGCTGAAATTTGGGAGTGAGGGGCAGGAAAGTCATTTGGTTGGTAGAGATGTCCTTAGTGGAGTCCGCAAAGAGTAGATTTCACCTAGCATGGTCTGAATTTAGGTCATTTAAAGGGCTCCCAGGAGGGGGACTTTGAGACAGGACCAAGTTGCATTGGAAAGAAAAGTCATATGGTTTGTGATGTGCTTGATTGATAAGGGTTTGGCACCAACAACGATAGCGGGGAAGTTGGCAGGTTTCAACTTTTATGGGAACCTGTATTGGGGGTTTGACCTGGCTCAGGCCGAGGCGGCTCCTCTGCAGTGGTGGAGGGGCGTTGCAGCAGACAGCAGATGAAAAATAAAACAATAGCTTGTTAACATTTTATTTTTCATCATTTTTCATCTGCTGGTTCAACCAGCAGTGTGTACAGGGAGGGGCAGGGTTGGGCCACGGGAGGTGGGAGGGGAGAATGTACTAAGTGCGCATGTGTGTTTGGCGGACCATCTCGACCCGGCCAAACACACATTCACATTTGGGTTTGTCCAGCCTGGCTGTATACACAGCTGGGCTGGAGAAACAGCACAGACCCAAGACTTGTGTCTGAGCGGTAGTCCGAGCCACTCAGAGCAATCATGATGCTGTTTTGATGCTATGTTTAGCATGAAATCAGTGCCAGGATTGCTGGGGAGACTGTAGAGTGAGGCGGCTGGAGTCGGTGGGAGACGGGCAGTGCAACAGTTTTCTTTTTTTTTTAAATGTTCTTCCCCCCATCACCCCCCCTACCCACCTCCCTTGACATATGCAGTAGCCGCTGCTGGGCTCAGGATGACATATTGGGGAGGATTTTGATTTTGAGGGGCTGGGGCAAGGAGAAGTTGGAGCAGGGTACAGAGTTACATGAGGCCATTACTTTTGAATTAGTGTTAGAGATTTTATGAGTGTTGATTGAGTGCCATACGGACGGGTATGAGGTTGAAATCTTTTGTTTATGCATGATATGGATGTTCTTTCGGGCATTCAGGGTGTCTGAGTTGCTGGGGTCAAGGCGTGATTCATGGGTGCTCCACAGAGCGACGCAGCTAGAACATGGTCAGTCGGGGATTTGGTTAGGTAAGTCCAAGACAGATCAGCTGAGGAGGGGAAAATGTCTATGTTTACAGCAGGGAGGCAGTGAAGTGTCATGCCCAGTGAGTGAATAACACAGGATTAGCACATGGCTAGGGCGCAGACAGGAGGCAATTTTTTGTCATTCAAATGGGAGAAGATTATGGCTTTTCAATTGTTGGTGGTGCTGAAAATAGCCTTGCACAGATTGAGCAAGAATGTGGCTAAGTTTGGAACTCGTTCTTTAAAGATTGAAGCAGCAACTGAGGTTGTTCTTTTGTGCTGGAATTGTACTCAGATCCTAAGAATTGGCAGGTCAAGGTTGCAATGCTGTGAGAGATATGTAGGTAAGTGAAGGGTTGGTCGGATTGGGAAGATTTGGGGATATGGGATACAAGCTAACCCTTTCTTCTCTCATAGGGTGTGTGAGTGGCCCTGAGAGGGTAACAATGGTCCCATGGATGCTGGGACACTCTTTTTTTTTACTGGGCAGCCAAATACGCAGAGTAACAGAAATATGTACATAACCTTGGACTCCCCAGCTGTTGGTGTGAGGTGCTCTGGTGGAGGAAGAGGGGGATGAGGTGGGGTGAGTTGCTGCCTTTTCTAGTGACCATGGTACCGAAGCAAGGTTGTCTAAATCCTGGTTCTTCACCTGGGAGAAAATGATCTGGTGCGTTTATCAGGGCTCACCCCACTGTAACAAATGCAGCAGGACTTTTTGTTAATCCAACAAAAACTGGTGTGTGATAAGGGCAGAATTTGTGCCCCGTAGGAAATGGAGGGGAGTGATGAAACATGGAGTCATTGATAAAGCCAGAAGGAAAATGAATCAAGCAATGCAGGTTTTTTATTTGGCCCATGATATCAGGATCCTGGTGCATGTGGGCATTAAGGAGGAATCCTGACAGGGCTCTTCCGATCGGGTGAGGTGCACCTCTCGGACATGGGCAATGCATACTTCATGCTTAAACTGAGGGACATGCTAATGGAACTTTGGAAGGAGAAGGTCTGGGGCACACGAAGGGAATGAGATGCTGATGTGTTGCAGTAGGTTTCACTGGTGGGGCAGTAAAACACCCTCTGGGGTTTTTCTGGGTGGCATTATCGGGCAGAAGGTTGATAGTCAGATGTGGGCCTATCCCCTTTCCATGGGGTAGAGGTGCATAGGTGAAGGTTGACACTTTGTGAGAAGCCAGGGACAGGGCGAGGAGTTTTCAGTGAGGGATGCTTGGGTGAAAATAGGTGAAGATGAGACTGGGTAAGGAAGGAGCTCATGGAGGAAATGGTGAAAGGAAAAATGAAATATGCCTACCTGGAGATTAAGTTTGGGGTGGAAAATCGAATGTGTGAGGCGCAAAGGGGTTGTGTTTAAGTTGTTTTTTCTAAGTAATACTTATAGATGTTGAAATGTTTATTCAATTACAATCCTCTTCCAATTAATGGCAGTTAATACTTTACGGGACTATTGTGTATGATTACATCACAAACTCTCACTGCTTCCTGCCTCAACACCAGAGCTCTCAATCGTGGCCGTTATTAACATCTGGAGGTGACTCAGTTCTAAGTCTGCACTGTGAAAGAGTAATAAGCTATACAAAAGGAAATACAGAAACACAACATACTAGAAATAGCAAACACTCTTAGGTAATGCAAGATTAAATAATACACATAAAACAGATGCTATATCACTGACAAATTACCTCAATGGTTTTTACATTCAAGACAGGGACATGAATATGCTGCCTTTTTGAAACCTGTGTAAATGTCCATTTTTATTTACTACCAGGTCTGACAACTGGAGGGACATGGCCCACTTAAAGTCCTGGCTTCAGATAACTTGTTAGAAAAAGTGAAGAATGCACTCAAGCAGAAGAACAAACTGTGAACTGATAGGCAGGAAATACTTTAAAATATAAGTAAGCCAATAGTAGGGAACTCTGAATGAGTATGAATAGATGTATGCATGCATGCACGTGTGTAATGTTCTATGAATTAGAATGTCGGAGTTAGAATATTGCTGTGGGGAAAATCGGGATGACGGTTTCAGCCTTGCAAGGATGTACTTGGTGTACTCTTAACTCGTGGGTTGTATATTTGTACTTGAATAAACCCTTTTAGTTCTAAATACTTCTTGAAGATTAGTTCCTGTCAGTTTACTTCAATTTGGTGGAAAAGGGTGAATTGGACGGGATTTTCATTCTATTGTGTATTGGCACCGGAACCTGTGACTGACCCACCTCCCCAGAACCCACCCAGACCATCCATAGCTGGTCCACGCTCACCACAGAGGAAACAGTCAACATCATGAACAGCACCCACTCCGGAGCCCTCTCAGACCCCTGCCCGCACCACATATACTTCAGAGGCAGCGCATCCATCGGCCCGAGCTCCAGAAAAGAGTCAACTGCTCCATCAACATGGGCACCTTCCCCAAGGACTGGAAACACACCTAAATATGCCCTCTCCTGAACTGATAGGCAGGAAAGACTCTAAAATATAAGAAAGCAAGCAGTAGGGAACTCTGAATGAGTATGAATAGATGTATGCATGCATGCACATGTGTAATGTTCTATGAATTAGAATGTCGGAGTTAGAATATTGCTGTGGGGAAAATCGGGATGACGGTTTCAGCCTTGCAAGGATGTACTTGGTGTACTCTTAACTCGTGGGTTGTATATTTGTACTTGAATAAACCCTTTTAGCTCTAAATACTTCTTGAAGATTAGTTCCTGTCAGTTTACTTCAGTTTGGTGGAAAAGGGTGAATTGGACGGGATTTTCATTCTATTGTGTATTGGCACCGGAACCTGTGACCGACCCACCTCCCCAGAACCCACCCAGACCATCCATATCTGGTCCACGCTCACCACAGAGGAAACAGTCAACATCATGAACAGCACCCACCCTGGAGCCCTCTCAGACCCCTGCCCGCACCACATATACTTCAGAGGCAGCGCATCCATCGGCCCGAGCTCCAGAAAAGAGTCCACTGCTCCATCAACACGGGCACCTTCCCCAAGGACTGGAAACACACCTAAATATGCCCTCTCCTGAAGAAAACTTCAGCTGACTCATCAGAGCTAAAGACTTTCCGGCCCATCTCGCTGCTACCCTACACCGCCAAAATGCTGGAGAAAGCAATCAATGCACAACTACGGAATTTCATTGAGGCCAACAACTCCCAGTCCAGCTTCTGCAGCAACCACAGCATAGAGACAGCCTTCCTGGCAGCCACTGATGACATCAGATTACTCCTAGACCATGGCCACACCACAGCACTCATACTCCTTGACCTCTCAGCAGCATTCAACACGTTCTCCCACAGCACTCTGTGCACCCGACTCCACAATATAGGAATCTGCAGAAGAGCCCCAGAATGGATCTACTCCTTCCTCTCCATGAGGACGCAGAGGGTCAGAATCCCGCCCTACACTTCCAGACCCATTGGAGTCAAATGCAGAGTCCCACGTGGATCCTCATTGAGCCCCACACTGTTCAACATATACATGGCCCCTCTCGCTGCCATCGTCAGACCCCACAGTATAAACATTGTGTTATATGCTGATGTCACACAACTTATCATTTCCCTCACTGAAGACCCAGACATGGCCAAAAGGAACTTCCACTCAGGAATGGAAGCTGTCACCACCTGGATGAGAGAAAGCTGCCTCAAGCTCAAATCCGACAAGACTGAGCTCAACATCTTCGCTAATGTCTCCTCAGCTTGAGACAACTCCTGGTGGTCCACATACCTCAGCACCCCTCCTGCACCGACTCATCACGCCTGCAAATTAGGAATCATCATCGACTCCTCCCTATCTAAGACCCACCACGTAAACTCTGCACCTCCTCGTGCTGGCACACGCTCTGCAAACTTCGGAAGATCTTCAGATGGATCCCAGCAGACTGTTGCAGGACAGTCACCCATACCTTAGTCCCTAGCAAGCTCAACTACGGCAGCGCCCTCTATGCCCGCACCTCAACCAGGAACATCAAAAAACGAAAACTCCGCCAGAATGCCACTGCCAGAATCATTCTGGACCTCCCTCGCCAAGAACACATCTCCCAACACCTGAGGACACCCCACTGGCTACCAGTCGAGAAGCAAATCAAGGTCATACACAAGCCTAATTGAACAACTGCGTCTCCTTCTACACCCCGCCAGATCCCTCCGCTCCACCCAGATGGCCCTGGCCACCATCGCTCACCTCTGCAAAACTACCACCAGAGGATGAACCTTCACCTACACTGCAGCGAAGAGCATGAACAACCTCCCCTTGCACCTCAGACAAAGCCTGTTGCTCACCCTCTTCAGGAAGAATTTTAAGATGTGGCTCTTCGGATGAGGGCTCTCCCCTGCCTCCTAGCGCCTTCAGACCCTCACTGGTAAGTAGCCACGATTTACAAATACTGATTGATTGTTTGTAGCATTGTGCGCCCACAGAGTTAGAAGAGCAAACTGAAGATGCACAAGGTGCACAAGGTGACGGTACATAGGGTGTATGCGTGCATGTGAGTGTATAATCTTCTGTGAGTTAAATTATTGTTGGGGGAAAATCAGGAGGACAGTTATAGCCGGGTGATGCCTAGCAAGGATTTGCTTGGTGTTGTCTTTACTCATGAGTTGTACATGTGTACTTGAATAAACCTTTTTAGTTCAGATACCTGGGTCTCAACCTAAACATAAATGAGATTTATTGTAAAATCCTGTACATTGTTTTCATTTTTTTGGTCTAGAAAGTAAGGAAATTGTATTTTTCATAGTTATACAAATATGTAATCTATTCTCTTGCCAATTTTCTAGTCTGGTATATGGTGTTGTCATGAATGTGTCGCCACTATGGCTGTGCCTAGGAGTGTGTTTGTTCAGCATAGGAGGAGATACAGGATACTCCAAGTCGAAGATCTTGTATGGGGTGACAGTGTAATAAGAAGCAATAATTGTTCAGTAGTTATTCTTTGTCAACAGTCATAGCCAAGTCTGGAACAATAGTAGAAGATATAGGGGGTTATTCTAACTTTGGAGGAGGTGTTAATCCGTCCCAAAAGTGACGGGAAAGTGACGGATTTACCACCAGTCGTATTACGAGTCCATTATATCCTATGGAACTCGTAATACGGCTGGTGGTATATCCGTCACTTTACCGTCACTTTTGGGACGGATTAACACTCCTCCAAAGTTAGAATAACCCCCATAGTCCCTGGGAAACACCCTGAACAAAGAGTTGTGAAGGCAGACGTGCCTTAACAACGAGTATTAAACCACTAGTTGGTCTGTACCACGAGGTACAGAATAACTACTGTCTTAACAAAAATTTTTCCTAAAGAACGAGTGCTGCAACAACGACTTTATTGGTGGAAGAACTAATTTTAAGGTAAGAATTTCTTTTGTATTATTATTATTTTTTGTTTATATAATATTTATATGTTATATACATATATATATATATATATATATATATATATATATATATATATATATATATATATATATATATATTTCAGCATCAAAATTGTTTTATAACAGCCGCACACTCAGGAAGTCAAATTAGAGATAGTTCATTTAACACTACGCGTTTCGGCTGACTAGCAGCCTTGGTCACGTGTATATTTCAAACATTGCATACAACCTTATATACCCTACAAACATGGCCACAGAAATAGGACTAAAGTTACTTCTCTCAAAAATACCGTTTTTCATGCCCAAACATAAGTAAAGATATAAATACACAAGTCAATCTAATCTGGAAAAACACAAGGCTGAATAAATAGGAGATATACATCGATTAACCGGAGTGCTCGGCCAGTCTGTTACCACACCACCCCTCTGGGGCCGTTTGGAGCTCTTTGGTGAGCACATTTATCGAATATATGTATATATATATATTTTTTTTTTATTTTATTTATATTTTTATGTGTATATATGTATGTTTTTTAAAAATATTTTTGTATATATGGTTTGAATGCTGTACATTGAAGGGTGGGATATATGTTTGATATAGGGGTTATGTGAGGGGAAGTGTATTAAAACTCAGGTATTAATTTAAATACTTGAATATTAAATGAGGAATGTAGTGCACTTAGGGGTGGTATATAAGGTTTATGGGCAGGGGATTGTATTTATATGTATTGGGTTAAGTAGCGGGATGTATGGGATGCAGGGGTTATGGGTGGGGGAGTGTATTAATACTTAGGTATTAATTAAAATACATGGGAATTATTATTATTATTATTATTATTTCTTGATTAAAGGAATAAATGTTGCTGTAGAATTAGTGGTGGGATGTATGGGATTCAGGGGTTGTGGGTGGGGAAGTGTAGTCATTTGTTTTGGGTTAAGGAGTGTGATGTATGGGATAGAGGGTTTATGGGTGGGGAAGTGTATTAATACCTAGGTATTAATTAACATACGTGGGTATTATTTTTATTATTATTATTATTGTTTTCTGTTGATTAAAGGAATAAATGTTGATGTAGAATTAGTGGCGGTATATATTGGATTTAGGGGTTGTGGGTGGGGAAGTGTATTAATGTGTATTGGGCTAAGGAGCGGGATGTATGGGATAGAGAGGTTATGGGTGGGGAAGTGTATTAATACCTAGGCATTAATTAAAATACTTGGGTATTATTTGTATTATTTGTATTAATATTTATTGTTGATTAAAGGAATAATTGCTGTAGAATTAGTGGCAGGATATATGGTATTTAGGGGTTGTGGGTGGGGAAGTGTATTAATTTGTATTGGGCTAAGGAGTGGGATGTATGGGATTGAGGGGTTATGGGTGGGGAAGTGTATTAAAACCAAGGTATTAATACCTAGGTATTAATAAAAATACTTGGGTACTATTTTTATTTTTTTAATTATTATTTTTTTGTATTAAAGGAATAATTGTTGTAGAATTAGTGGCAGGATATATGGTATTTAGGGGTTGTGGGTGGGAAGTGTATTAATTTGTATTGGGTTAAGGAGTGGGATGTATGGGATAGAGGGGTTATGGGTGGGGAAGTGCATTAATACCTAGGTATTAATTGAAATACTTGGGTATAATTTGTATTATTATTATTATTGTTATTATTTGTTCATTAAAGGAATAAATGTTGGTATAGAATTAGTGGTGAGATATATGGATTTAGGGGTTGTGGGTGGGGAAGTGTATTAATGTGTATTGGGCTAAGGAGCGGGATGTATGGGATAGAAGGGTTATGGGTGGAGAGGTGTATTAATTCCTAGGTATTAATTAAAGTGCTTGGGTATTATTTTTATTATTATTTTTATTAATTTTGGTTGATTAAAGGAAAAAATGTTGTAGAATTAGTGGCGGAATATATGGGATTTAGGGGTTGTTTGTGGGGAAGTGTATTTATATCTAGGTATTAATTATAATATGTGGGTAGTATTATTATTATTATTATTATTATTATTTGTTGAGTAAGGGAATAAATGTTGTTGGAGAATTAGTGGTGGGATATATGGGATTTAGCGGTTGTGGGTGGGCAAGTCCATTAATATGTATAGGGTTAAGGAGTGGGATGTATGGGATAGAGGGGTTATGGGTGGTGAAGTATATTTATACCTAGGTATTAATTATAATACTTGGGTATTATTATTATTATTATTATTATTATTATTATTATTATTTGTTGATTAAAGGAATAAATGTTGTTGTAGAATTAGTGGTGGGATATATGGGATTTAGGGGTTGTGGGTGGGCAAGTCCATTAATATATATGGGTTTAAGGAGTGGGATGTATGGGATAGAGGGTTTATGGGTGGTGAAGTGTATTAATAGCTAGGTATTAATAACAATATTTGGGTATTATTGTTATTGTTGTAATTATTATTATTGTTATTTTTTATTCCAGAAATAAATGTTGTTGTAGAATTAGTGGTGGGATATATGGGATTTAGGGGTTATGGGTGGATAAGTGTATTCATACTTAGGTATGTATTTAAATATTTTATTATTTTATATGTATTTAAAAATATGGTGTGGCATAAGGTTTATATTTGGGATGTAGGGTTTTTGGGAGGGGAAGAGCAGTAGTACTTAGTGACTAATTATTGTGTTAAGGAGTGGGATGTCTGGGATGCAGGGGTTATGGGTAGGGGAGTGTATTAATACTTAGGTATTAATTAAAATACTTGGGTATTATTATTATTATTATTATTTTTTGATTAAAGGAATAAATGTTGTTGTAGGATATATGGTATTTAGGGGTTGTGGGTGGGGAAGTGTATTAATTTGTATTGGGTTAAGGAGTGGGATGTATGGGATTGAGGGGTTATAGGTGGGGAAGTGTATTAAAACCTATTAAAACCTAGGTATTAATCAAACTACCCGGGTATTATTTTTATTAGTATTATTATTATTGTTTTTTGTTGATTGAAGGAATAACTGTTGGTGTAGAATTAGTGGTGGGATATATGGGATTTAGGGGTTGTGGGTAGGGAAGTTTATTATTGTATATTGGGCTAAGGAGTGGGATGTATGGGATAGAGGGGTTATAGGTGGGGAAGTGTATTAATACTTGGGTATTTAGTGTAATGTTTTTCTTTATATATTTGGGATGTACACCTTATGGGAGGGGAAGAGTAGTAGTACTCAGGTATTATTTAAATTATTGTAATTATTGTATGTTTAATTGTTTTTTATAGTGCTTTTAAAAAAAAAACCATGGTTTGAATTTTGGTCTGGAATATATGGGATTTAGGGCTTTTTAGTAGGGAATTGTGTTGATGGTTTTGTATTAATTTCCACAATTATGTTATATGGTTTGGTTTATGATTTGTTTATAACATATTTAGTGGTATTTAGTGGTAAATGGGATAGTCTATATGGTATCTGTTTATTTATGGTTGGAAAATGTAATTGATATTTAAGCTTTATAAGTAATATTTGTGTTGTATTTTTTAATTTTATATTTTTTTCATTTTGTGTGTATTTTAATTACGTATATATTATTATTATTTTTAATTAATATAATTGTGTATTATTGTAATGATGACATTTTAATTAGTTTAGTTAATATGTAAAATGTATTTACATTTGTTACTCATTATTTTTTCATTTCTTTAATTGGTACAATTTTTCCTTTATTTTTTATTGTTTAAATATCTTGTATTTGTTTTAAAATATTTTTACATTAATTTTTTTAAAATATTTGCAGTGGAAATTTAATTTTTTGGGGGTAATGCTATATTTATATGTGTGTATAATATGTTTGATTTTTTTTTTATTATCATTTTATAATATTGTTTAAAGAAAAATGTATGTGTTTTTTATACTTAATTATTTATTAAAATATAGTTAGAGAAGATATCTTTGGTCTTTTTATTTTTGTGTTATTGTGTTATTGTAAAAAGAATTTGGTATCATTTGTTAATTTTGTTCATGCAAATACGTTTAAAAAAATAAAAACACTTAATGATAACTTTGGAAAATGTTTATTTTTTAATAAAAAAAGTTTAAAAAATACAGAAAATTATTTTTAAACATAAATAAATGTTTAATTATTTTTTGAAATTTTTACAAAAATTATTTCCATATTTTTTAACTTTTTTAGTGGTATTGTTCTATTTATTCCATTACTTCCTAAGGAAGAAGTAGCAGTTTTCTATTTTTAGTGATTTGCTATGTTTACGTAGCTCGTTTCTTCATTCCGGGGAGCGTCGCAGTCAAGAGTAGATGGAAGAGGACACCTTGCTCGGGTAAGATAACCTAATTTATTTTTCATATATGTTTTAAGGTATTTTTATTACAGAGATTGGTATCAGAGGTACTTTTAAGTTAGGGAGTAGTGTTTCAAAGTTGCGTCTGTTGATCTTTTCTGTGATGCTGATTTATGTTGTGTTTCGGTGATAGATGGAGTTGGCGGTGTTTTTTTGGCAAAAACTGTTATTCATATTTATTTATTTTTTATTTTGTTTTATTTTTTGTTTCCTTTTCTTGTGCTAATGCTGTATTTTTTATTAAATTAGTATATATTTAGTATGTTATTTATGCTTTTTCTATTTTTTAGGGAGAAAATGTTTCTTTCATGGTTTATATGGAATATTGTGTTTCACCTACTTTATAATTGGATAAAAAGTTTGTTATAATTATTTTTTGGCAAAGTTGTTATTGTGTATATATGTTTTTCTATTATTATATATTTTGTATTATGAATGGTAATTGTTTGGGTTATTGATTTATTTTATATCTTTTCTGCAGGTCAAAAGGAATTATTTATATGAAAGAAGATCAATATTTCTACAGGGAGAGATGCAGAGATAGTCTTATTATTACACTAAGACATGAAAACAACTTAAGGTTGGAGCAATGGTGAGTTTGTTTGTTGTTGTTAGTAAGTTATTATATATGCTAGACTGTCTAGGTAGTCTGAAGGTACCATTAAAGGGAATTCTTGTATTTTTGCCAATATTGTTTCTGACATTTGTTTGCTTTTTTGGGTTGTGTGTGGGTTTAGGCTACATGACAGTGATTGAGCAAGCCTCATTTCTTGGAAACTTTGCTCCTTTTTCAAAATTTCCAGGCAATGATATAGGTTTGGGTGGAGATTTCCGATTGCTTTGTTGAGGGAGTTGTGCCATCCCTCAATGGCATTATTAGTTTTTGCTCCACCTTCTAAAAAGGTCATGTAGCAGTTCAACCACTGTATAGGATATCTTGGTTTTCTTCTGCAAACTGATCTGTTTAGGTGTCCTATCTATGTTTTTTCGAAATAATTTAGTAATGGTGACAATTTGTCTTAATTTATTGTGTAATAGTTAGATTCTGTGATTGTTGGGTAATATTGATCTACTTTTTCAGGTGGTACAAAGCATAATGCTGTTAGTTTTCTTAATTGGAAATTGGAGTATGCAGTCAGAAAAATATTCTGTACTTAAGGATGATTTTGGTATTCAACACCAATAGGCTTGTGAAAAGTGAAAATAACATCCTTGTATTTGTGTTTCTGGATATTTTTTTATTATTGTGTTTATCATTGCAAGTTCATAGTCAATTTTTACTTTTCTAGGTGTTTTATTCATTGTTTTGGTTCAGATTACTGATAATAATTCATTGAAAGTAGAGGATTTTTTGTCAGGTAGTAATGCATATACTAGGGGGATTGTAGTGTTATTTTTTGTAGCATGTACAGTATACAGTAAATTTGGTTGAATGGATGTGGTGTTGATTCAAATGTTCCATCCATCATCCAAATTTCACTATTTTGTAGGATTAGTAAATTGAGGTTTGTACTAAAGATTAAAATTCTTTTTTCACGGTTTTCATTGTCGTATATTAGGAATTCATTATTCGAAAAGGTAAGTTTTAGTTCTGGTGTGATGTTAATATCTGCATAGGATTGTGGTGTAACATGTTGGGGGTTACATGCTAGTTTTTCTCGTTGGTACATTTGTCTAAGGTTTTGTTTTGAAGGCATGCTACCTGCAACCTGTTCGGGAATTGATTGCGCTACTGCCCTTAGCACCTGTCCACAGGATTCATTAGAGGTGTGTGCAAACTGTGTTATTTTTTGTATATTTTCTTGTACTTCTATTTCCATTGAAGAGGCAGAGTGGTTATGCTCTGTTGTTCTAACAACGGTATTTTCTAGAGTTCCTGCTCTGCCTCTGCAATTTGAAGAGAATAACTTCGGATTTGCTAAATTTTATCTATGCAATAAAGATACCCTTTGAATTTAAGGAGTTGGTGTCCTGTGCGTGATGTCACATAACTTGCTTTGCAGTGTGATGCCATTTTTTGAGAGACTGTAAATAATAGAAAAAGAGAAAAAATAAGTTAGTGAGTAATTAATTAGTAGGTAATTATTTAATGGTGTTAGAATAGTTAATTTGGTATCTAATGAGTGTTTATTTCCTGCTTTGAGGTAAGTATTCTATGGAGCTGGTTTGTTTGTTTGTCTATATTGGCTATCCAGCACCTGTTATAAGGTAAGTAATTTGTGGTGGAGGATTAGTAATTGTGCTGTTATATACTGTTTGTTTGCAACTTTTTTGGTAAGTATCTAGTGGATTATTAGTAGTGATTTTATTTTTTATTTATGTGTGGTATGTGACTTAATATAATTTTTGGTGGTTTTAATTTAGTAGTTCTTTCTAGTTGTTATCCAGGTTTTGTTTTTAGGTTTATAGTTGGTGGAGTGGTAATAGTATTTTTTTATACTTACTGTTTAGCTGATTTTTTTTTATTTGGTCTTAAAGATAGTGGTCTTTGCATTGTTGATGATCTTCTGTTGTTGCGCTTTTTTGGTGAATCTGAAAAAAATTTTTTATTAGTATTCTCTTTAGTCATTATGTTTATAGTTTAGTTAGTTTTAAACTCTTTTGATGATGGAAATGTTTATTGGAGGTAGTGTCCTGTATTTATGTTTGAGAGTCTCTGATTAGTATGTGTTTAGAAGTCAGTGTATAGGTGGGTTTTACTTTCCACTTGATTTGATGTATTGTTTATGTGAGGTAGGCATAGTATTTTTGTTTATAAATTGGTATTTTGCCACTGCTTTGAGTTAAGTTTGTTGAAGATGTATAATGCATGTATGGAATTTTTAGTGCTGTTATTTATTTATTTTTATATATTTAGTACTGATAAAATACTGTATTTTTTGTATCTATAAGAAAGCATGTTTTGATAATGAGCAGCTTGAGGGGATAGTTGTGCAGTGTATTAAAAGATGCACTGATGAGGTAAGTGATAAGTATTTTTAGATTCTCTTTAGGTTTGATAAAGGGTCTAGTGGGAAGCTATCTACAATCCCTTTTAGTAGTGTATTTAAAATAGGGTACTTAGGGAAAGAGGGATGGTTAGGTAGTTGTAGGAAATGGATCAAGTGGGTGTATAGTCCTTAAGTGTGATTAGAGGAGATTCCTGGTTGGCAAAATAAAGAAGGAAAACAAGATTATGAGACAGAGAAGCAGAAAGAGGATTTCATTAGTTTTATGTACCATATTTTGAAATATTTGCGAATGGCAGGCTTATAATATTTTTGTGGAGAAAAGCTTGGGTGAATAGAGAATATTACAGACTTTGGAGGGAAGGTATTTTGAAGCGGTTTTCTAGTAATTTTGTCTGTATTTGGTATATATAAAGAAATATAAAATAGTGTAGTAATTTAAGTTTACTGTTTGTTTTTATGTATGAACACAGTATAAATTTATATTATTATTTGTTTAAAGTTTTCCTTGTAATACTCTATTTTGTGCTAGGTAGTGTATAATGTATATTTTTTGGGTAGGTTAAGTTAGTTTTTTTTTGTTTACAGGTGAACTTAATTGTCTTGTTTTTTTGGCAAATACCTATTAATATTTTTAATTCATTTTCTATAGTTGTGTTAAATTGTTTCTGGGAAAAAAAAGTGGAAATTACCTTTGGCTTTTAAATGATTTTCTTTGCTTCTTGGTCAGTTTTCTGTAGTGTATCTCTGTAATTTTAAAGTCATATATTTTAAGTTATTATTTTGTATTTTGGGTTGTGTTCTGTTAATTATTTTTTGGGTATTTTCGAATAACAGTTTACCTGTTAAATACAGTAGATGGCGCTCTTAGATAAAATTTTAATTGCTGTATCTTAGTCCTTGTACACACGTCTTTTATGTATGGTGTTCTCTGTAACACTGAATCTAAAATGGTGGATGGCTGCATATTTGTTTATATACCTGTTTGAAGAGTTAAATTAAAATTAAGATAGAACCTTTCAACATTTTTTTTATTGTATATATTGATATGATTGCACGTATGTTTATTTTTTAGATTATTGTTTATCTAATTTTGATTGGATTCCCGTTCTGTTCGATGTTGTTTGGGGAGGAGAAATACTTCCTGGGGGCTGTAAACAGTGTTGTAGGACTATGTGTTTATGATGTTTTTTTTTATGTAGTCCGTTTTATGTGTTTGTTTAAAAATGTTTTTTTTTTCTGTAAATTAAGGTAGCATTGTTCGTTTAGAAATGTAAATCATTTTTTAAAGTTTAATTTTAGTTTAGACAGCAGTTTTTTTTTTCCATAGTTCGTTTGGATGTGTATTTTCGGTGTTCCGGTGTTAGTTGTAGTTGATATCGTTGTTTAGGTGTTTTACTGTTTGAGAAGATTTTGTCGTTGTGGAGACGTCGTTGTAAAAAAAGTAGTTGTTTAGGTTTTATCGTGGTTCTGCAGTAGTTGTTTAGATCGTCGTTATTTAGGCAGTAGTTGTTCCATCATATATTCATAGGCCCTCATTATGACATTGGCAGAGTACTGACTGTTAAAGTGGCAGTAATACCGCCAACAGGCTGGCGGTAATTACTGCCAAATTATGACCATGGCGGTGAGACCTCCCATAGACAGCCAATGTGCCACACTAAGCGCCAGGGCGTGAACAGCACCGACCATGGCGGTAGCCACCTACAGCCAGGCGGAAGTCAAGGTACTGCCCACCATATTGTGACATAGCAAAACGCCAGGATTTCCGGGGCACTAGCATCGCCATCAAAAGCCTGGCGGAAACACATTACAGAAAAGTAAATACTCACTTTCAGGGACACAGAGGACTCCACAGCCGCCATGGAACTGGAACTGCAAGTCTTCCCCATGCTCTACCACACCATGGCCGTCCTGGAGCACCAACGCCGATGAAGATGACGACGGTGAATACAGCTGCCTAGCACACAAGGGAGGGAGGGAGGAAAACGGAAGAGACACACACACATGCGCAGAACACACACCACACACACACACAACCAGCTGCACATTACATCAACAGTTACAGGATCCAGGAGCAAATAATGCAAGGACACATACCTGTAGTACAACCACTGTAATTTGCTGCCAACAACCACCATAATGAATAAATAAATAACTATATACACGTCAATGTACAGATTGGGCCAATGGCCAGTCTAAAGTACTAAAGGGACACATGGCCACAGGGCATTGTCCAAGCCCAACTTGACTTCTGACATCATCCAGACTCCACTGTTCAGGGGCATCATGTTAGAAATGGGGTGGCATCTCAGGGGGAAGGCGAGGGTGGGGGGGGCCTCAGCTGTAGTGGGTATCATGCCTACTGGTTCTGGCGGGAGCTCCTTGCCCAATGATTCTGTAGAGAGCTCCTTGCACACTGGTTCTGGAGGGGGCTCCTCGCCCACTGTCCCAGGAAGGGAGTCTTAGGCCACAGTCTCTGGAGGGGGGGGGGGCTACTTGGCCTCTGGTGGTGGAGGGGCATCCTTGCCCTCACGTGGTGGATGGGGGTCCTGGGGTTCATTCCTGTGAGGGACCACCTGGGCCTTTGTCATGTGACTTGTGTCCTTGTCTCCAGGTTTAGGAGGTGCCTCCACAGTGTGCCTGTGTGAGGTGTGTGGCTGTTGGGGGTCTGATTGCAAGCATTTGTGTTTCTTTGTAGGGGGCAGACAGGGAGGGAGAGGACAAACAGGATGTGTGGATGGATGTTGTGGTGGTGTGTGCAAGTGAGATGGGTGTGCTGCATGAGGTGGTGAAGGTGGCTGTGGTGGTGACTGCGCATGTGGTGTGTGAGTTGTATGTCCGAAGGCCTGATCTTGTGGTGTCCGTGGGCAAGGGTGTACAGGTAACAGGTTCTGGGACTGTTGATTCAGTGCAGGCAGGTGTGAGTGTGGATGTGACTATGAGGGAGGACAAGGAGGAGGGGAAGTCATTGGAGGCAGTGGATGATATTGTGTGTGTTGGCTGTGAGTGTTGAGTGAAGTGTGGTGTCTGTGTTTGTCTGTGCGACTACTGTCTGTTGTTTTGGGTGCATGCTTGTCAGATTGTGTGCGTGGAATGGGTTGGGGGAGAGGGCTTTGAGACTGAGAACAGATAGTTGGAGGGGGGATGGAAAAACCAGGGACACTGGCTGGCATCAAAGAGGACGCCAGAGCCTGAAATTATCTCTGTAGGGCAGCCAAGCCACCGTGAATGCCCTTCAAGTAGGCATTGCTGCATCTGGGATGCCAGCCCCTGGATGGCATTCACTCTGGTTGACTGCCCTACAGAGATGCATCTCAAGAGGTAAATAGCCTCCTCAGTGAGGGCAGCAAGTCTGACTGGAGCAGTGCCTGAGGTGTCTGGGTTGAAGGAGATGCCCACCCTCCTGGGTGAGCAGGCATGGGCAACTTGGTGGGAGGCTACTGGGAAGGTGGTGCTTGTACAGGGGTGGCGGCTGTACCTGTAGCTGGAGTGGTTCCACAGGTGTCCCCAACCACCAGGGAGCTCCTATCGGAGGAGATTTCAGAGTCAGTGTTGTCACCTCCTGTCCCCACTGTGGCGCTCCCCTCACCCTCCGTCTCACTGGTCCCCTCGGCGTCGATGGACTCTGCCTCCTGGGTCCCATGGGCTGCAGCTCAGTCACTCGCCGGTGCCCCTGCTCCTTCGCCAGATGATGCAATGCACACATGGACAGGATTACAGAAGAAAATAGGGGGAGGGGGAGAAAGAAAGGGAGCACTGGGTCAATTATAGCACCAACACCACTGATGGCATACACATCACCATCACACACAGAGACCAAGATTGAGCAGTATACACCACACTGGCATGCCATTGGCTAGGTAGCACAGCAAGATAAGAGCCAAACACTGCCACCTGCACCCCTCCTGGGACCTACTAAGCCATGTCTGATATGGAAAACCACCTAGCTAGCCATCCAGATTTTTGCTATTCACCAAATAACCCTGAGCTGGACCACACAGTAATGTATGAGTTGGCATTAAGGGGCATCCACTGACTAAAACCTACCACCAGAATCCCTTTGCCAGGCAACAAACATGGTTGTCACACACTAGACTTACCCATTTGTGGCTGCTGTGATGCCCTCAAGTGCCCATCCAGGTCTGCATAGGCCATCGCCAGTATGGGGGCCATCAGGGGGGTCTGGTTCTGATGGGCACCCCTTCCTCATTGGGAGGCCGTCCCCATCTGGGCCTCCGCGGTCTTCCGGGCCCAGTGTCTAAGGTCCTCCCACCGTTTCCTGCAGTGGGTGCTCCATCAGCTATAAACCCTCAGGGTCTGCACCTCCTTGGCAATGGCATGCCACAGGCCCTTTTTCTGATGGGCGTCTATTTGCAGGGAAACACAAACATAGGGATAACATGAATACGAATTTCCAGCCTGTCACACATATGGCGTTCAGACATAATTTGCCCCTCAAATGGCACACACATCACCCGGAGCCCGGCATGTCCACTACCACCAGACATACCCCTCACAGAAATGACACACTGCCAGCGCACACACACATCTCCATGCAGCCTTGTCACATGTAACGTCCCCATGGTATATTCACCTTTTAGTCTGGAGGCCCATACAGCTCTCCATACTGGGGTAGAACCCCATCCACCAGTCGCTCTAACTCCTCCGAAGTAAAGGCAGGGGCTCTTTCCTCTGTCGCACGTGCTGTGGCAGGTTCCAGACACAGGTCACAGCAGCACATGCACTGGAGGTGTTGTCCTGTGGAAAGTCAGGAATCAAGTATGGTTATAGTCAGAAAATGTCCATCACATCCATGGCGGTGTACACTGTCACCTCCGGCAGTGATACTCATTGGATACTGTATTCCATAGAGTACCATGTTAGCCAATGAGGAATTGCATGGTGGTGCAGACTGCCTTCAGCCATGACGCCCAACGCCGGTGGAGGGAAATCACTTCCACCTGTCTCTACATAGAGGTCAGGTGATTGCCATTTTATAGTGCTGGTACACAATTCAGAATGAAAACTGTGTCACTGGTGTCAATTGTACATACATAGCCATTTGCAGTGTCCAGTTACGTACCTGCTCTATGTACACTGAAGTGGTGGATCCGTTTTTCATGTTGTCACTCCCTTCTCACTCTTCCGTCCCTTAGGTACTTTCCACTTTGGAGGAAAAGAAGGAGGAGGTAAGCCCCTGTGTACAGACCCCTTGTGGACTGGAGGACAGGCACATAATACTTACATATAGACTGGACAGGGCAACAATTACAGAGCTGTGTGCTCAATTGGAGCCTGATCTGATACCTGATATCTGTCATCCCACTGGGATCCTCCGTCTTGTACAGGTACTATCAGTGCTCCATTTCCTGGCAACAGGCTCTTTCCAAGTGACAGTCAGCTTGACTGCAGGACTCTCACATCCAATGTTCGCAATAGTGCTGGCAAGGGTTTTGACTGCCTTGGTCAAACACATATGCAGCTACATCACGTTCCCCGAAGTAGAAGTTTTGGCCACTGTGAAGGCTGGATTTGATGCAATGGGACATATTCCAAATGTTATTGGGGCCATTGACAGAAAACCTATTGCCTTAGTCCACCCCCGGGTAAATAAACAGGTGTTCAGGAATAGGAAGAGTTTCCACTCACTCAATGTCCAGATGGTGTGAATTCCTAACCAGTACATCTCCCACGTCACTGCCAAGTATCCTGAGTAGGTGCATGACGCTTTCGTCCAGAGGAATAGCTGCATCCTGCAAGTGATGGTACAACTACAGAGGCACAGAGTGTGGCTTATAGGTAATCCTGAGTCCCCACCCAATGTATGTCAGTGTATGCCTTCAGGAGTAATCCCCCATGCCATTGTGCAAGGCTTATGGTTGTCTCTCACTTCTTGCAGGTGACTCTGGCTGCCCAAACCTGTTCTGGCTTTTGACCCCTGTCAGGAATCCGAAGACAGGTGCTGAGAATAGGTATAATGATGCTCATTGGCATACCAGGAGGATTATTGAAAGGACCCCGGTCTCTGAAGGCCAGATTCAGGTGCCTCCATCTGACAGGTGGATCCCTCTGCTACTCCCCCAAGAAGACCTGCCAAATAGTTGTCTTATGCTGAATGTTGCACTACCTGGCCATCAGATGACACATGCCCTATCTGCAGGAGGAGGAGGGTGAAAATGCTCCAGTGGCATCAGTCGACCCTGTGGACAGTGAGGATGGGGAAGAAGAGGATGAGGATGTGAACAACAGGAATCAGTTATACCACAGTACTTCCAATGACACTCAGGTAAGAAATTGGAACTGACCATTCCTCTAATAAATTATATTTTCTGTGTAGCTGTAGCATGATGGCAGTCACTTCCTTAGCATCCGAACTCACTACAAACTGATACAGTCCATTTGTTGGATGGAACCACAGAGATCTTGACATCTGCACCTGATGATACAGTTCAATACATTGCACATTTCTGTCAGATAAAACACTATTATTCCAGTTGTGTTTGAGGGTGTTTATTGAAGTGAAAATTATGAAGGGATTGTGCAATGGAATGGGGTGATGGTAGAGGAAAGTCTAGTGTAGTGGTCCAGTCTGTTTGTAGTACAGGTCTAGTGTCCAAGGGGCCATAAGAAGGGAAGCAATGGCAGTTCAAAGTAGACAAGGTGTCACAGTGGAATACAAAGGGGACATTCAGGAGGGCCTCATTTCCTGGTGATGGTCTTTGTCTCGGCAAGTGTCTCTTGTGTCTTTCTGGGTAACAGAGGACGTTTGGAGGTGGTTCACCTTCTGCAGGGGGAGGGGTGCTGGTGGCCTGTGTGTCCTGTGGCAGGGCCTCCTGTCCACTAGCTGCAGTAGATGTGGAGGGCTAGTAATAAACAGAGGGATGGGGAGGAATATTGGTCCAGTGTACAGCCTCCCTACAGATATGCAAATAAAGAAAAACACACAGTTCCAGCTAGAAAGAGAGAAGGATATGTAAGAGGGGTCCTATTTTTTAGGAGCAAGAAACCTCACACACCCAGATGGGTGTCATGCTTCATCATCGGAGTTGCTCCTCGTCAGACAGGCGCTGCAATATCTGACGGGCACCACCCCAAATGGGGGGGCTCTTTGCTGGAGTTCTTATCTGAGATGATGTCACAACCCTAGGTGTGTGTGTAAAGGAAGGAGATCAAAAAGAACAAAATATAAAATTGACTCTCTATCTTTGTTTGTCTTAAATTATAGGGCGACAGAGAGGATTAGTAGTCCCATACCAGCTAAGTGACTGGATACGTTTGTCCTGACAATTTCAGGTTGCGTTTTTTCTGCGTTTTTTGCGAATAGGAGATACATTTAGTCAATCTGGTCCTGAAGAAGCGTCACTGGACCCGTTTGGGCCTCGAGAGACGTGAAACATGTTGACCCTTATGAGGGATGGTGTGGAAATTCCCCACCCTCTTGTCAGAGAGTGATTGACCATTATCTCTGTTTCACTCTTGTGATTAGTTTTAATCTTGGCCTCTGACCTTTATTTGGACTAATAAATAGATCACTCTTTTCAGGTCTGGAGAGTCAATTTTATATTTCCTTCTTTTTGATCTCCTTCCTTTACACACACACCTAGGGTCGTGGCATCATCTCAGATAAGAACTCCGGCAAAGAGCCCCCCCATTTGGGGTGGTGCCCGTCAGATATTGCAGCGCCTGTCTGACGAGGAGCAACTCCGATGATGAAGCATGACACCCATCTGGATGTGGAGGGCTAGTCAGCTGACTGGCTCGTGGAAGGGACCTACTGGTGTGATGTGTAGTCCCTCATGGTTGACCATATCACCCAGCACCCCTGCTATGGAGACCATGGTGGTGTTGATGGCCTGCAATTCTTTCTTGATCTCCTGGTGGGATTCCTCCTACTGCCGCTGGTTCTCCTGCATGATGTCTGTCACCTGACCCATCTTGTCCTGAGATTGTTGGTAAGCCCCCAGGAACATTGTGTCAACACCAGGGCAGTGCGCGCTCTATTGGTGACTAGAATGCAAAAACCCAGCACTCTCAAAACAACGTAATTTATCCATTGTGCTGATATGTTGTTGTTTAACCTTTTGCATTGCAGAGTTTAATCCTGAAGACTTATTTTTAATGTGTTTACAAATACTGTTCATTTGCAATGTATTGCTGCAGGCTTTCAGAGTGTGTTAGGGTGTGGTCCCTTTCCAGGGCCTTCCAGAGACTTTCCCTGCAGCATGCCTGTGTGTGTTTGTGGGCTGGGCCGAGACTCTATAAAAGGGAGCCAGTCCAGCTCCAAGTGCTCACTATTCAGAGGTGCCGGTGCAGAGCAGCAGCTACTTCCTGAGATCCTGTCCCGCTGGTCTAGTTGATCTTACAGGCCTCTGCCCTTCATTCTTCATTGGTGATCCTTGTTCTGGGCAGTAAGACGGTGGTTGGGCTGGCCTCCCAACGCCGTTATTGAGAACTTTCATATTCTTGGCCTAATTCTTTAATGATTAACAGATTACTTTGCACGCTACCATTTCTTGACATTTGCATGGTGGCTTGCGAATCGGCAAGACGCGCGATTCGTTTCATGCTGATTTGATCTTGTTATTCATTGCGCGCTACCATTTCTTGACATTTGTATGGTGGCTTGCGAATCGCCAAGATGCGCGATTCATTTTCATGATGATTTGACTTTGTTATTCATTGCGTGCTACCATTTCTTGACATTTGCATGGTGGCTTAAGAATCGGCAAAACGCGCAATTCGTTTCATAGTGCTTTAACTTTGTTATTCATTGCGTGCTGCCATTTCTTGATATTTGCATGTTGACTTAAGAATCGGCAAGACGCGCAATTCGTTTCATGGTGATTTAACTTTGATATTCATTGCGTGCTGTCATTTCTTGACATTTTACATGGTGGCACTCGAATTGGCAAGACGCGCAATTCTCTCCTCAAGCTTAATTCATGTTGTTCATTGTATGCCACTATTCTAAGACATTTATGAGGTAATATTCGAGTTGACAAGTTGTGTGATTTGTTTCCTGAATCCATATTGTGTTATTCATGGTGCACAATCCTTTTATGGTGTTTACTCTATATATAAAAATCTACAATGTGCACTATTCGTGTTGAAATATTTCAAGAGAACACAGAAGGTCAGAGTTTCTAGATGCAATATTGCATGGTCCTAGTATGCATTCTCAAAAAAAGGATTCATATAACTGGTTTAAAACTTATTCATAATGTTTTCCTGATTCTCATGTAAAGGAAAGTACTTGAATTTGAAAGTTTCATTTAATTCATCTTGATTCCCTTAAAGGTATCCGGCCATCTTGAAACATAGTCATTTTAAGCCTAATTCTTAGATTGTTCATGTTTTCAGAATGACTAGGCTTAGAGTCATAGTCTAGTATTGATTTCATGAGATGTAATTTTCATATTGTGTGTTTTAACCTTTTTCTTACTACAGGGCTCCTTACCAGCTGTTCCCTTCCTAATCCCCTCTTCCCCTCTTGAACTCTCTTAGCCTCTGTGATTTATCTATCAGAGTCTTCGAGCTGTTCAGTGGTGGACGTGTTGGGAACGTGCGCAGACCCCGAGGATCTGGTGACTCTGACAAATAGTGAGTGCCTCCAAGCCTGTCCTCCCCCTGGCGCACAGCTGTCCTCCGAGTGTCCCTGCCCCCGTGTCTGTGTCCCCTGAATGGTGTACCAACTGCCATCGACTCCAGGACCCCGTTTGTCTTGCCTGTGAGGTGTGGACTGGGGTCCCTGTACAGGTGGGCACACTGCTGATTGACATGTCCTGGGGACAGAGGTCAGGGGATGTTGGGTGGCTGCTGTGATGTTGGATACTGAGAGAGGAGGCTATGTGGTGGACTGGCTGTGTGCTAGGGCATCTGACTGACCAGTGGTCCCTGATGGGCCAGGGAGTTCATCCAGATCCAGAAGTCCAGAGTTTCTGTCATCACTGGGGGCATCTTCTGGTGGGGGGCTTGGTAGCTGTGGCACCTCCTTGCAGCTGAGCTTGACTGGGGCACCTGTGGGGATGTAAATAGTGTATTAGGCTACATGTCTGTGACATATTTTGCATCCTTAGCTTCTCCGATACTATTGCTGTCTCCTTGCCACATTTGTTTGTGTTAGATGATGTATTGTGGGATTGTTAGTTCTCCATGCTGTGCATGCATTGGTGGTGAGTGTACATGCAGTATGGGGAGGGATGTGCATGCAGTGGGTATGGCAAGCAGTGCTTGGCATTTAGGTTAGTTAATTGTGGTGGTGAACTGTGAGGGATGGAGTGGAGTGATGGGTGTCAGGGTGAGGTTTGGTGGTGGCATGCAGGTATGGGGGGATAGGTAGTTAATATCGACTCATCAGTGTCCAGTCCTCCGGCAAATCCAGTGAGTCCCTCAGGATGCAGGATCACCCAGACTTCCTTCTCCCATGCTGTCAGCTGTGGGGGAGGAGATGGGGGTCCACCGCCAGTCCTCTGCATAGCGAGCTGGTACCTTGCTGCTATGGAACGTACCTTCCCCCATAGGTCGTTCCACCTCTTCCTGATGTTGTCCCTTGTTCGTGAATGCTGTCCCACGGCGTTCACCCGGTCCACGGTTCTCCGCCTTAGCTCCATCTCCCTGGCAATGAGATCTGATGGGTCTGTGCTCCTAACAGTTGTGGCTCTACCCTGAGTATTTCTTCCACCATGAGCCCGCAACTCCTCATCAGTGAAACAGGGGTGCCTGTATGGGGACAAGGGTGTTGTGTGGAGTGTGTTGTGCAGAGTGTGATGTGTGAAGTGGAGGAGTGTGTGGTGTGTGATGCATGACAGATAAACCAGTAGTTGTGATATGTGTGTGCAGTTGTCAGTGGGATTGGCAAGGCAAGTGTAACAGTAATTTTGTGTTTTCAAAGGATTGTGGGTGATGTGGATGTGTGTTTTATAGTGCTGTCAGTGGGTGTGTGGGGTGTGTGTATATGTTTCAGGTGTGGGTTTTTGATTCTGGCCAATGTTGTCTTGTTTTATTTTTGGGTGGCCATATCTGCCTTGGCGGTGTGTACTGACAATGGTTTACTGCCGTTGAATGCCCGCTGTGGTGATTTGTGGGTCATAATGTGGAGGGTGTTGTTTTGTTGCTGTAACAGAATGGTTGTTCGTATCAACAGTTTAACACTAACCTTTGGTCTGGCGGATTTGTGTTTACGACAGTATTCTGTTGGTTTGGTATGTGTATGTCATATCCTGGCGGATGGATGTTCTCCTCCGTAGTGGTATGTTGGTAGCCATCACGCGGAGGTAATCAGAATTTACAGCCAATGTCATAATGAGGGACATAAAGAATAGTCCAACTATGACTGTTGCTCTGGCATGCATACAAAAATATATGCCTATGTTAGAAATGGGGTCTTTGGTTGGCAGGCAGGTTGCCCCCTGTCCAAGCAAGGACCCTCAGTCTAGTCAGGGTAAGTCACACACAATCCACATTATCCTGTGTCCCTCCTCTGGTAGCTTGGCACTGAGCAGTCAGGCTTAACTTAGAAGGCAATGTGTAAAGTATTTTGTGCATCACAAAAATACACCACACAGTGTTTAGAAAAATATATAATATTTATCTGGTAAGATGCAGGTCATAATGATCAAGATTCAATAAGTATATGTTGAAATATCACTGTAAAAATGATATAAAGTGTCTTTAGTCTTTTAAAACGTAACAAGTGTCTCTTGCACGCACAAAGTACCTGGTTTCCGTTCAAATTTTCTGCAAGGGACCGCAGAGGAGGAGATGTGTGGAAAATTGGGAGGTGTTTGGCAATTTTCCGGTGCACACAGACGATGCGTCCTTGATTCTTCACATCGATTTCCGGTGCACTGACTTGGATCCTCTTTGGGTTGTGGGGTTTTCGACACCTCGGGGATGATGCGTTGAAATCCCGGGCTTGCAGGACGAAGTCACAGAGGCTGCGTGGATCTTGTGGGCGATGCGTGGACATTTCTACTGCCTGGCAGGTGCTGTGTTGATTCCTCTCAGGAAGTCAGGCTCTGTTGTTTCGGCTTTGCGTCGATCCAGTGGACCATGCATCGAATTTCCGGTGACAGTGCGGGCATTGCGTCAATTTTCTCCTTGCGAAGTCAGGCTGCGTCATTCCGGTTCGGCGTGCAGTGAATTTCTCACCGCGATGCAGGCTGTGCGTCGTTTCTTGTAGGCGGCGCATCAATCTTCACTGCACAGGGAGTTCTTTTGCAGGAATTAAGGGGGTCATTCTGACCCTGGCGGTAATTACCGCCATGGCGGAGGTTGGCGGTAGCACCGCCAACAGGCTGGCGGTGCTCCGCCGGGCATTCTGACCGCGGCGGTACAGCCACGGCCAGTAGCGGAAAGCCGGCGGTGTACCGCCGACTTTCCGCTTCTCATGGGAATCCGCCATGGCGGCGCAGCTTGCTGCGCCGCCATGGGGATTCTGACAGCCCATACCGCCATCCTGTTCCTGGCGGTCCACCCGCCAGGAACAGGATGGTGGTATGGGGTGTCGTGGGGCCCCTGGGGGCCCCTGCAGTGCCCATGCCAATGGCATGGGCACTACAGGGGCCCCCGTAAGAGGGCCCCACAAAGAATTTCAGTGTCTGCTTTGCAGACACTGAAATTTGCGACGGGTGCAACTGCAAGCTCTCTCCAAGCCCTTGGAGAGCACTTCTCAGTACAGCCAGAGAGCAGCAAGGCAGCAGGGCAACAGCAAGGCAGCAGTCCTTTGCAGAAAAGCAGTCAGGTGAGTCCTTTGGGCAGCCAGGCAGTTCTTCTTGCAGGTTCTGGTTTAGGTTTTCTTCTCCAGGAAGTGTCTTTATGAAGTAGAGTGTCTACCTCAGAACTGTCTGAGTTGGTAGGGTCAGAGACCGTGCTTAAATACCCAAATGTGCCTTTGAATTGGGGGAGACTTCAAAGAGTGGCTTAAAAGTGCACAAGTTCCCCTTTCAGTTCCATCCTGTCTGCAAGGGTCCCAGTAGGGGGTGTGGCAATCCTTTGTGTGAGGGCAGGCTACTGTCCTTTGACATGTAAATGTCAGGCCCTCCACCCCCTCAGCCCAGGAAGACCAACTCAATATACAGATGTGTGAAAGTGTGACTGAGCATCCTGTGTTTGGGGTTGTCTGAGTGAATGCACAATGGAGCTGTCAACTAAACCTAGCCAGACGTTGATTGGATGGCATGGAAGGATTTAAGTATAGAGAAATGCTCACTTTCTAAAAGTAGTATTTCTAGAATAGCAATATTAAATCCAACTTCACCAATAAGAAGGATTTCCTATTACCATTCTGGCCATACTAAATATGACCTGGTTACTCCTTTCAGATAGAATCTACCACTCAAACAGTATATGAGAGTAGCCCTAATGCTATCTTATGAAACAAGTAGGCTTCACAGCAGTGTAAAACAAACTAAGTAGTTGTACACTTCCAGGGCATATAGAACACGCATGTTCATGTCCTGCCTTTTACCTACATAGCACCCTGCCCTATGGGCTACCTAGGGCCTACCTTATGGGTGTCGTATATGTAGAAAAAAGCGTGTTTAGGGCTTGGCAATTACTTTTAAATGCCAAGTCGAAGTGGCAGTGAAACTGCACACACAGGCCCTGCAATGGCAGGTCAAGACATGGTTAGGGGGCTACTTATTTGGGTGGCAAAACCAGTGCTGCAGCCCACTAGTAGCATTTAATTTACAGGCCCTGGGCACATGTAGTGCACTTGACTAGGGACTTACAAGTAAATTAAATAATCCAATTGGGTAAAAGCCAATGTCACCATGTTTTAAGGAGAGAGCATATGCACGTCAGCACTGATTAGCAGTGGTAAAGTGTGCAGAGTCCTAAAGCCAGCAAAAATGAGGTCAGAAAAAGAGAAGGAGGAAGGCAAAATGTTTGGGGATGACCCTGCAGAAAGGCCATTTCCAACAGTCTGCAACTAATTGGGCTAATACTAATATTGTCATTGCAGCCACATATAGATGTGTGATATGGTTTTGTTGCAACTAAGAGCATGCCTGGGTGGGATGTTGCCCGTGACGCTGGTCTAGAACTCCATGACCATCTCATCCCAGCAAAAAAAGAGTGCTTCCTCTGCCCACTGGCCTCCTCCAGGTTAAGTGCTTTACTCTCAGCCTCTGCCCATGCTCCCAGCACCTGTAGCCACATTGAGGCTTGGAGGGGCCTTCTCACTTTCCAGTGGCAGGCAATCATGAGATTCACTAGTCATATGGCCAGGTCTAGGAAACAAGCTGTCAGTCTGTTCCTCTTGGTGCACTTAACCACCTACAGCCAGGCCGAAGACAATGCTCCGTCCATTGTATTATGAGGCAGGAAACCGCCACCTTTTCTGGGGCGGTACCAATGACATCAAAAGCCTGGCAGAAGCACTGCACAGAAGGGAAACGACTCACCTGTGGAGAATCAGGGAATAACCACGCTGCCATGGAGCCCGAGTTGCATGTCTTCCCATGCTCTTCTAGTTGCTGCTCCACTACGAACACCAATGACGACGAAGATGACGAGAGTGAGTACTGCCACCTGGCATACAGGGGAGGGGGGAGGAAAAAGAAAGTTACACACACACATGCAACACACAACACCCCCACCCCCAACACCATACACACAAGCAGATGCAGTAACTTAACATATTGATCCCGTGCCCTTCTGGAAATATGGAAGGAAAACAACAATAGAGTAAAAAGAGTGTAATAAGCTAAATATAGCAGTAATATGTGCATCCAAATCAAAAAGTATATACATTTTACAAATCAAGGGACACTGCCCAGTTCTCAATGTTCGTGGGCCACAGGGCCACATCACAAAGTCCAAGGCCCCACCTCACTCCTGCAACAACACAGAGAGAACACTGCAGGGGCATCAGGTCGAAATAAGCCAGGCACCTCAGGGGGACAGGGGGCACCTCAGCCGGAAGATCTTACAATGCCACTGGTCCTGGAGGGGGCAACATGCCAATCTCTCTGTCCTGGAGAGTGCAAGGCCACAGTCTCTCAAGTGGGTGACTTGCCCGCATGCTCTGGAGGGGGCCACATGCCCATCACTCTATCCTGGGGAGTGCAAGGCCACAGTCTCTCAAGTGGGTGACTTGTCCACATGCTTTGGAGCGGGCAGCATGCCCTGTGCTTGCTCCTGGGGAGTGCAAGTCCACAGTCTCTCAAGTGGGTGACTTGTCCACATGCTCTGGAGGGGGCAACATGCCCATCACTCTGCCCTGTGCTTGGTTCTAGGGAGTACAAGGCCACAGTCTCTTAAGTGGGTGATTTGCCCACATGCTCTGGATGGGGCAACACGCCCTGTGCTCGGTCCTAGGGAGTACAAGGCCATAGTCTCTCAAGTGGGAGACTTGCCTACATGCTCTGGAGGGGGCATTGTGCCCAGTAAGCTTCATCCTATGGAGGATGTGGTTAATGGATGTCTTCTCCACTGGTTCTGGAGGGGGCATCGTGCCCTGAGATCTTCATCCTGGGGAGGATGGGGTGAGTGGATAGCTTCTCCACTGGTTCTGGAGAGGGCATCATGCCCTGTGCTCTTGATCTGGGGAGCCTGGGGTTGGTGGGTGTCTTACCCACTGGTTCTGAAGGGGGCATTGTGCTGTTCAGTGGTGGCAGTGGTGGTGTTGCTGCTGCTAGTGGTGCGGGGATGCTCCAGGACATCCCCTACAGCCTTGGATGGCTGCCCACTGGGGCTGCTGCTGTTGGTGGCGGTCCTGGTGGCGGTGCTGGTGGTGGAGCTGGTAGTGGTGGGGAGAGGCTCCAGCCCATCTCCTGCAGCCTCGGACAGCTGCCCACTGGGGCAGGTGGAGGTGCTGGTGACGGTGCTGGTGGCGGTGCTGCTGGTGGAGCACCCCTTCCTCGTTGGGAGGCCATCCCCAGCTGGGCCTCCGTCATCTTCCATGCCTCCCACCGTTTCCAAAAGTGTGTGCTCCACCTGCCGTAGACCCCCAGGGTCCACACGTCCTTGGCGATGGTACACCATATTCCCTTCTTTTGATGGGTGCTGACGTGCAGGGAAATAGACACAGGGAAAGGTATTAGTCTGACCGTCCTGCTTGTTACACTTATGGCCTAACATGCCCATTCCCATCCCCATTAGCACAGACATGGCCCAGCATACATGCTGCACACTGCCCAGGGCCATTCCACCAACGCTCCCCCACATAATGCCTTCACACATAGTACTCCATGCATTCATGCCCCATGCATCGTACTCACGGTGTACTCAACTGTTGGACTGAAGGCCCCCATCCACCAGTCGCTCCAGCTCCAGCGAGGTGAAGGCAGGGGCCCTTTCCCCTGTAACACGAGCCATGATCGGTTCCAGACACAGGTCACAGCAGCACATGAAGTGTAGGTCCTCTCCTGTTGAAGGTCAGGTAGAAAGTGAGTGAACAGATAGAAAATGGCGGTCACATTCACGGTGGTGCGTACCGCCAATGCCGGCGTACATCACCATTGGCCACTGTACCCCATAAGGCCCAATGATAACCAATGAGGAGTTGCACAGTGGTTTTCAACTGCCTCCTGCAACAGCGCTCAAAGTCAAAGGAATTACCTTATTTCCACCTGTCCCTTCATACAGGACAAGCAGATGCCATTTCAGGGGGGTTGCAGGCCATGGATTCTAACTGCGTCACAGTACACAAATTCACATTTTGGACATATTCCACCAAAATAATATTACAGTCACAATATGCATTGAACTGTAGTGGTTAGAATGTACGGATAATGACCAGCTGGTCGCTCTTTTGCCCCATAGATTGCAAGCGCTGTGGATGAATAGGAGATGGAGACATCCCCCTGTGTACAGACCCCTGGTGGACTTGGCAACAATGGAGGGCAGGCACATTATCCTCACCTATAGACTTAATAGGGCCACAATCACTGAGCTGTGTGCCCATTGGAGCCTGACCTAATATCTGCTATCCGTCACCCCACCAGGATCCCCCCTCTTGTACAAGTCCTATCAGTGCTTCATTTCCTGGCAACTGGTTCTTTCCAAGTGACAGTGGGCTTGGCAGCAGGAATGTCACTGCCAATGTTCTCAATAGTGCTGACCAAAGTGTTGTCTGCCCTGATTAAACACATGTTCTGCTGTATCGTTTTCCCCCAGGTGGAGGATTTGCCACAGTGAAAGCTGACTTCTATGCAATGGGACGTATCCCCAACATCATTGGGGCAATAGATGGAACACATATTGCATTTGTCCCCCCCCGGCGAAATTAACAGGTGTTCAGAAATCGAAGGAGTTTTCACTCCATGAATGTCCAGATGGTGTGCCTGGCGGACCAGTACATCTCCCACGTCAAAGCAAAGTATCCTGGGTCTGTGCATGATGCCTTTATCCAGAGGAATAGCATCATTCCAAATGTGATGGCCCAACTCCAGAGGCATAGGGTGTGGCTAATAGGTGAGCCCTGGTTCCCACCCAGTGGATGTTGGTGTATGGGTATGTTGTGTGACCTAAGAGTGAGTGTGTGGCTAACAGATGTCCCTCGATATTTGCAGGTAACTCTGGTTACCCCAACCACTCATGGCTACTGACCCCGGTGAGGAATCACAGGGCAAGGGCAGAGGAACGTTACAATGAGGCACATGGTCAAACTAGAAGGACTATAGAAAGGACTTTCGGCCTCCTGAAGACGAGGTTTCAGTGCTTCCGTCTAACAGGTGGATCCCTGTGCTACTCACCCAAGAAGGTCTGCCAGATCATCGTGGCATGCTGTATGTTGCACAAACTTCCCTTGCAACACTATGTGCCTTTTTTGCAGGAGGAAGAGGCTGGAGATGGCCGTGTGGCAGCAGTGGACCCTGTGGACAGTGAAGATGAGGAGGCAGAGGATGAGGACAACAGAAATGCAGATATTCGTCAATGCTTACAATGAGACACAGGTAAGACAGTGTTATTTCACATATAATTGACAGTTTGATGTGTGACGTTGTCACTGGCAGGCTGTGAATTGCTACTTCTTTGCCCACTCACTGTACCCATTGGCATCTCTTTTTGCAGGTGTTGGTGCCCCACTATTGCTCCTGGTGTGTTCAGTGCAGCCAACTACAGGTCTTTCCTATGTAAACATTTTGAACACATTTGACACACACCATACTTGTATTTTATCAAAGTGTGTTTATTGCAGTGCTCTGAAGAAGAGGGCGTAGTGCAATGGGCTGGAGTGATGATGGAGGAAAGTCTAGGTTAGAGTCCAGTCTATTTGTATCACAGGTGCAGTGTCCAAGGGGACATAGGAAGGGGAGCAATGGCAGTTCAAGGCGGACAGTTTGACAGAGTGGGACACAAGGCTGACAATCAGGAGAGTCTTATTTCCTGGCGGGGTCTTGATAATAGTCTCTGGCTTCTACCTGGATCGCATGGAACGTTTGCGAGGTGGTTCTCATTCTGCAGGGGGAGAGGTTCTGGTGGCCTGTTGGTCGTGTGGCGGGGCCTCCTGTCCACTAGCGGCAGCGGAGTTGGAGGGCTGTTCAGTAGTCTGGCTAGTGTCAGGAGCCCACTGGTGTGCCACTGCCTCCCTCATAATGTTGGCCATGTCTGACAGCACCCCTGCAATGGAGACCAAGGTGGTGTTAATGACCTTCAAGTCCTCCCTGATCCTCAGGTACTGTCCTTCCTGCAGCCTCATGGTCTCCTGCATCTTGTCCATGATCTGGTCCAGCGTATCCTGGGAATGTTCGTAGGCTGCCAGGACCGCAGTGAGTGCCTCCTGGAGGGTCGTTTCCCTGGGCTTGTCCTCCCCCTGTCCCACAGCAGTCCTCCTAGCTTCCCTCTTGTCCTGTGCCTCTGTCCCCTGAACCGTGTGCCAACTGCCACTGACCCCAAGTCCCTGATTGTCTTGGGTTTGAGGTGTGCCCTTGGGTCCCTATAGTGGTGGACACACTGCTGATGGACTTGTCCTGGGGACCGAGGTATGGGCCGCTGGGTGGGTGGTCTCTGGTGGTGTGAGAGTGTGCCTGGATAACTGACTGTCTGGAGGTCCCTGAAGGGCCAGGTTGGTCATCCAGATCCAGGGGAGCAGAGATGCTGTCATCACTGTGGGTCTCATCTGGGGGGATGGACTGGATGTTGCTGGCACCTCTTCGCCGGTAAAGTAAACCAAAGTTATGAGCTACTGTGTATACAACTAGATAGATATTCGTGTTTTAAACTATACATGTTGGGAAAGACATACATTATCATTTTTATTAATATAAATTGCAATGTTGTTTGAGAGGAGCATCTATCCAGTTGTATACACAGTAGCTCATAAGTTTGGTTTACTTTAAAGTTTATATATTTCCCTGCTTGAGCTACGGTAATCAGGTCAAGGAACCCCATTGGTCATCTACCTCTTCGCCGGTAACATTGGCTGGGTTACCTGTGGGGATGTAAATGCAGTGTTATTGTTTCTGCGTGTTACATATTGTGCATGGGTACGTTGCCCTCCATGGCTGTTATTGCCCTGGCAGCCTTGTGTGAGTTGTCATTTGGTGGGTTAGGTGATTCTCTCCAGTGTGCATGCTGTGGTGATAGGTGTCCATGCAGGTCAGTGAGGGGCGTCCATGCATTGGTGTTGCATCCAGGGCTTGGCATTGGGATGAGTGGGTTGTGATGGTGGGGTGTGTGGGAGGTGGTGGAGTGATAGGAGTGAGTGTGGGGGTATGTGATGGCATGCAGGTAGGGGGTGATAGTAATATAGAGTTGACTTACCAGAGTCCAGTCCTCCTGCTGCTCCTGCCAGGGCCTCAGGATGCATGATTGCCAAGACTTGCTCCTCCCATGTTGTTAGTTGTGGGGGAGGAGGTGGGGGTCCACCTCCAGTCCTCTGTACATATAGTTGGTGTCTTGCTGCTACGGAACGCAACTTCCCCCATAGGTCATTCCTGATGTCATCCCTTGTTCTAGGGTGCTGTCCCATGGCATTGGCCCTGTCCACAATTCTCCGCCATAGCTCCATCTTCCTAGCAATGGATATTTGCTGCACCTGTGATCCAAATAGATGTGGCTCTACCCAAATGATTTCCTCCACAATGAACCTTAGCTCCTCCTCAGAGAACCTGGGTGTCATTGTGGTGCCATGAGTGTGTGAGGAGTGTGGGTGAGGGTGTGTAGGGTGATGTGTTGGGGTGTGTGATGTGGGGTACGTAAGTGGTGTATAGGTGTAGGTGATGTGTGGCTCTGGTCTTGTCTGTGGTCGTGGTGTCTGTCTTGTGCCAATGATTTCTATTTGTAAAGGGTTGTGGGTGATGTGGGTGTGTGTTTTATAGTGGTGTGGGTGTGGTGTATGTATGGGTGTCAGGTGTGTGTTGTTTGAATTGTCCAATGTGATGTTGTTTTGTTAGTGTGTGTATTCTGAGTACAGCGGTATGTACCGCCAGTGATTTACCTCCATTGAAGGTCCGCAGTGGTGATTCGTGGGTCATAATGTTGTAGGAGTAGTTCTGTTTGTGTAACTGTGTGGGTTTTGATACCACCAGTTTATAACTGACCTTTGGGCTGGCGGACTTGTGTGTATGGATGTATAGTGACAGATTGGTATGTGTGTGTCATAATATGGTTAGCGGATATCAGCCGCCACCGCAGTATGTTGACGGCAGTCGGCATGGCGGTAAGTAGGATTTACCACCAATGTCATAATGAGGGCCTCCATGTTTAACATCTGTTCTGGATGTTTACAGCTGGAATAGCAGGAGCGTGCACAAGTGAAAAGTCCATTTAATTTGCTAAACACTGTGTAAGATAAAGAAGTGAGAGATTGAATCTGGCATTTCTTGACACAATTACTGGATATACCATGGTTACTCAGCCAGTGGATTTCCAGTACTCCAAAGTCCAAAGTCCTACCTGTTAAGGTACTCCTGTTGTTTGATAAGCTTAGGGTCAGGATTGCTGATGCACTGGGGGTCCCAGCAGTGAGTCACATGCCTCTCTTGAAGCAAGCATTGGGGGAGGGGTAGGTGAGCTAGAGACTCACCCAGGGGAGAAGGCACATGATACCTTTTCTACCCTAAACAGCACTTGCAGCATAGCTGTATCTTCCAGGAATAATGCCCACATGCAGCAGCATACCCATTGTAGCTTGGAAGCTGGATAATATTATTCGAACTTTGGTTCACCCAAACCCCCATCATCAATGTGTCATAACTTGTCCAGTGAAACTCTATGGTGGCCGCTGCCCCAGATCAGATGTCCAAGAAGGGTTTTTAAAATGTTGAAAATTGTCCATGGAGGAGGATAGATAGGTTGGCAAAGCAGTATAAGAACAGAGAAAGCATAATCATCTCAAGAGGACTACTATGCCTACTACCAACAATGGGAGCATTCTCAAGAAGGCCACATGACTTGTGAGTTCCACACCAGCTCTAATTATATTGTCATTGAGCAGGTTTTGATCAATGTGATAGGTTCAGACCCATTGGACTTCCATTCTAGTGCTCACTGCCCATATCTACTCCAGTGCGTTAAGAAAAAGAGGGGATTTGCAGGGTTTATTTTTGTTGACTTTCAAGCCTAACACCTGATGGGAAATGTGTAATGTCAGGGTGGTCTTCTGCTGTCAGAGCATCATGTTGTCTGCATTTAAAAATATATTATGAGTTCTATCACCTAAAGAAATACCCCAGGTTGTACCCTGTCTGCCTAAACAAATAGCCTTGGGCTACATCACGAGGGTGAAGAGGAGAGGGGACAGCAAGGACGCCTGTTTGATACCTTGACAGATCTCAATGGGACTGGAGATCCAGTGTCCAGTCCTGACTCTCACCATAGGTTTGTTGCAGAATCATTCAATTTTATGTTGCATGCGCTTGCCAAGGTCAAATCGTCTCAGCACTGCAAATGGGTGTGTCCATCTATGGAGTCAAATGCCTTCTCCAGATCTCACAACAGGCATGCAATCAAGGATGAATTCAGGGAGCAAACTCCATGACCTTGAACAATCTGCAAAAATTAAGGAAGTGTTGCTCCACAGTACAAACTTGTTCTGATATAGATGTATCAAGTAGGAAAGCAAGGACAGCAGAGTCTTTTAGGATTTAACTGAGTATATTATAGTCTGAATTGATGTTCGTGTGGAGACTATAGGAGAAGAGATCAGTCTCATCCTTCTCTGGCTGAAGGATGGATGCTAGTGAAGCCTCTTTGCGGTGATGTCCATCTTGGATCAAGTTTGTTTCCCCCTTTTCTTAGCTTTCTTTCACATTGCACATTTTACATGTTGTACATTTTAGCTGCATCACATTTTTTGCATAATTATTTTTAACGTACAAGCTTACACATTAGTATTCTGAGAAGGCAGCATAGACAACATTTGTTTCTATTTAGCTCTCTTCACACATAATCAGGAACACTCTGTCCGAGGCTACATACAGAATGAGATATTCTGGGTGCGGTGTTGCTAATTTAGGCAACAGCTTCTAATACTAAGGCAAAGCATCATATCAGAGATGCATTTTTTAACACAGTGCAGTTTTATTACATAAACAATGTGCTGACCGAAGGGTCAGAGGGGCATTTCAGCTGCCACCATCTTGCAACTGCCATGCTCATCAATGCAGCTTTAATGGTGCTGATCCACCAGCCCCTGATGAGGATTGTCATTCTTCACGCAGGCAGACTCCTGTCAAGCATTTCTGGTATGAGGCTGTGGCTGATTGGTTGAATAGGGCAGACAGATCGGTGCACACAAATAACTTCTCCTTAGGGTGTTAGGGCCAAGTAGGAATCTCTAGGATTTCTAGAACCAACTAACAATGGAGGGAATGTTTATTGTTTTCACCCTGTTCATGTTGCCTTTGCTCTGTTTCATCTGCCTAATAATCACAAGTTACTCTCTCTATATAAGATTGTTATTTTCAATAAATGTACTGAAAACTCAGCATTTATCTTCTTAGTTTTTTTGCCTTGACATGCATAAGTAATATGACAAAAGGGTGTGTTGAATAGATATTTTAGCCTTGTTTTAGGCACATTATTTGAGCAAACTAGGCTTGCCTTTGTGTACTTTAGCCCAGTTGCATTTTATTCAGTATCGCTTTATTTTTCTATCATTAGCCACATTTGCGGTGTTGTTTTATTTTGTCTATCTATTTGTTCCTTCGCCTAGGAAAGCATCACATTCTTAGCATTGCACTTTGTGCTTTCCTTAAGGCTGCAGTCAGATAGGGTTGCCAGCAAAAGTGGTACGCTGTGTCTCCAACATTCACAGAAAAATACATATTCTTGCGTCAGGACCTTTTCTAAGAACAACAGCTGTTCAATTATAAAAACACTTTTTTGACTTACACCCGTTAGAGGGAGATTCCAGCCAGATGACCATGACTGCATGCTGATTGCTGAACGTCTTTGCTACAGCTGCTTGCCTAGACTGCCGAATCCCTGGCATTTATGGGGATGGTGTCTTTTTAGACAACAGGCTTCCTTGATCTAATATGGGGGCGGATGTCTTCCCAGGGGGGAAACCTGAAGGGATGATTAGGGCTTAACACGCTGTAGTCAAACATAGCTTAGGTAGGAAACAATTAAAAAAATTAATATATGTATATATACATATATATATATATGTATCCCTCCTAGTGACAGTATGGTGGGACTGTTTTATCTAAGATGAAGTTACTTCAATAAACCCTTATTGAACTATATTCTGCCTCTGTTTGTCTTTGCCTATGTGAGACTAATGTAATTGAGAGAAAGGGATGAGATCTGATCGACCACGATTCCCCTGAGGAGTCTTTCTTGTCCTGCACTTGGTTTCCACAATCATCTCTACTCTTGGGAAGAGATGAGGCACTGCTAGTTAGCAGGAAATCACATATTAGGCCGACAGACGCCACATGTTGTGGAACTGTACTCAGTACCCCACAATTCAGGCGATTTTGCGGCCCAAATGCAGTAGTCTCACTAGGATAATGAGAACCTATGTGACAGGTAGGATCTATTTCCACTGCTTCCCACGAAAGTCAGAATGTCATGGTTCAGGTTGCCACAAATTAACTTCTCCTTGTAAGGTTAAGGGTACAGATGAGAGACTTTGAGCTAGCCAGGAACTGGGCCAACATTTTATGATGGTGTGGAAGACTCAGTCCCCTACATTCTGAAGTTCTGCCATCCCACACATGCCATCCTGTTTAATAATAGGAACCTCAGCAAATCTTGAAAGAGTGTGGTAAAGCTGCCTTGCCTTCTTGTAATTTTGTGCCAGTTTGAGTACCAAAAGATCCAGATACACCTGGTAAAATTACAGTGGCAGACCATAAAGGCTGGGCAATTTGTACGTTGCCACTGATTGTATCTCTTCCCCAATATATTGAGAAGTGATGGGATATTCAAATATTTGCATTGTTCTGGGGAGAATTGTGTCAATTCGATGTCATCTAAAAGGTCAGTCAGCTTCCTGAGGGAGCTACACTGATGTGATGCACAGAGTGCCTGATAGTGTTAGAAAAAGACATTGTGTATGTTGCGTTGTGTGAATCTTAAAATGTTGGGTGTGAGCCAAATGGAAGTGATGCCTCTATTGCCTTCTCTGAAAAGCCATGCAAATAAAGCACCTTGTTTGTCATGATCATGGTAGATGTTAGTCGTATGAGCAGTGTAATTGATACATCGCAGTCATTTAAGCAAGTCAGAATGGTGAGTGTGAGCTGTAGTGAGGGATCAGAGACTCATCTTGCAAGTAACAATGTCACTTTCAAGGTGGAGTAAAGAATTCTCCATGACTCATCTCTCCTCCTACATTATTATTCTCACACCCACAATAGTGCCCGTGCAGTGTGCCTGTACCATGACTTTAGAGGCTTCTCACTCAATAACGTTAGTCAGGGTCATGTTGTAGGAGGCTGGCCTGGTTTGTAGTGGGTAACTATGGTACATACACCTTATACCAGGTCCACTTATCCCTTTTTAGTGAGGTGTAGGCAGTGTCTAGAAGCCAGGCTCTCTAGAGGTAGGTATGGGTGATCAGCCAAGGCTTATCCAGGAGACATGCAATGCTCATGCAATATCACTGTAGTCATACAGTACTCACGCACATGAAAGAAAACACTCAGTGTTACAAAAATAAAGGTACTTTATCTTGGTGACACAAATACCAGAAATACCATACTATACTCCCTTAGGAGGTAAGTAATACACAAATTATATTCACTTGTATGCAGAAATAGGCATAAAAAGAGTATGAAAACAGTGCAATTAGTGAAAATCACAATAGTTTGAAATAAGCATGGGGAGCACAAAGCAAATACTAAGAAAGTACAATGCGAAAGTCAGTCTTCCACCTAGGCAAGTGTAGAGGGGAGCAGGGAGTACTAGAAAACCCCAAAGGTAAGTACTAGAACCGACCCCAGTGACAAGGAAAGCAGGAGTAAATCCCAGTAACTTTCCTAGAACACGCACAGAAACAAGAAGAATTATGCAAGAACCAGAAGAGACTGCAAGACACCAACAGTAGAGAAGGGGACCAAGTCCAAGAAGCACAGAGAAGTCCAGGAAGAGCAAGAGCCCCTGCTAACCCAGATGAAGGTGCAAAAGGAGAATCACTGAGGAAGAAAACAAGTCAGTACTGCACCCAAGAAGATGAAGTCGGGTTCCTGGAGGATGCAATTGATCTCTCATGCTGGATGGAGGATTGCAGTCTGGTTTGCGTTGCTGGAGTACACCAAAAAGCCTTGGTACATTCAAAGCTCGCAGTTAGGGGAAAATGGTGCTGCCTGAGACCAAGAAAGACCAGGTGGACCCTACCCAGGAGTGGAAGTTAGAGAGGGTCTTCAGCAACTCAGAGAGCCCACAGAAGACCAGGAAGTGTACACAGGGGTTCCACAACATTGGGACAAGAAAGTTGCAGAAGAGGCCCATGCAGCACTATGACAAAAGCTCCCACGCTGCTCGAAAACCACTCAGGAAGCTGTGCGTCGCAGGATAGAGTGCTGGGGGTCGGAGCTACATGATGCACAAAGAACTTGGTGAAAGGATGCCAACAATCCTTGGCAGCTGCAAAATATATGGTGCATGTGGGTACTGTCTTACATGGGGTGACAAGCTCTTACCTCCACCAACATTGGACAGTTGGAAGAGAGGACCGTCAGGACCACTTCAGTCCACCACATGATGCAGGATCCACGCATCTCAGTAGGAGAGGGGATCCACGTAGCTGCTCGTCATTGCAGCTGGTGCCTGGAGAAGCAGGGGAGTGACTCCTTCACCCCAAGGGAGATTCCTTCACTTTTCTGATGCAGGTTGAAGACGGGCTGTCCTCAGGATGCACAACTGGGAAACAGTTGCAGAAGTCATCTTGCTTCTTTGTTGCAGCTTGTAGAGGTCCTGGAGGGTCCAGATGCAGTTTCTTCAGTGAGAAGGTGATGTGGATAATGCAGAGGATTCCTGCTGGAGTCTTGCAATCAGAATCTGAGGAACCACCCAAAACAGATACCCTTCAATAGCCCTGAAAGGGGGATTGGTCACCTAACCAGGTAAGCACCATCAGGGAAGGGCTCTGATGTCACCTGCTGGCACTGGCCACACAGATGCTCCCAGAGTTCCCTGCCAACCTTAAATCCACAATAGCAAAACCCAGGGACCCTCTGGAGGAGCTCTGAGTACCACCCCTGAGGTGGTGTTGGACAGGGGAGTGGTCACTCCCCTTTTCTTTGTTCAGTTTTGTGCCAGAGCAGGGACTGGGGGTCCCTGAACTGGTGTAGACTGGACTATGCAAGGAGGGCACAAAATGTGCCCTTCAAAGCATTTCAGTGGCCTGGGGAGGCTACCCCTCCCAAGCCTGTAATACCTATTTCCAAAGGGAGGGGGCGTATCACCCCTCTCTCAAAGGAAATCCTTTGTGCTGCCTTCCTGGGCTCGAGCTTTTCAAGCAACAGGAGGGCAGAAACCTGTCTGTGAGGTGGCAGCAGCTTGGGCTGCCTGGAAAACCTCAGAAGTCTGGAATGGCAATACTGAGGGTCCTGCAAGGAGCCCCCATAGTGCATGGAATCATGCAACCAATGCTTGCAAAAGCCTTGGAGTATGATTCCAACATGTTCAATACCAAACATTATGTAGCTGGACATACGTAGGGACCTATGTCCAGTACACTCGTAAAATGGCATCCCACACTCACAAAGTCCAGAAAAATGGTTCTGGAGGTCGTTGGGCACCTCTGCTAGTGCAGGGGTGCCCTCACACACAGGTACCTTGCACCCTGCCCTCAGGGCTGCAGGGCCTGCTATAGGGGTGACTTATAAGTGACCTGGTGCACTGAAAATGGGAGTGAAAGGGTGCTTGCACCTTTTCACGCAGGCTGCAATTGCAGTCCTACAGAAGCCTTTGCATGGGGTTCCTATGGGTGGCAGAATATATGCTGCAGCCCATAGGGATCCTGTGGAACCCCAATGTCCTGGGTACCTTGGTACCATATACTAGGGACTTATAAGGGGGCACCAGTATGACAATTGTGGGTGAAATACTGTATTAACAGTAACCGACAAACCAAATTTAAGGGAGAGAGCGTAACTACTGGGGTCGTGGTTAGAAGGATCCCAGCAGACACAGTCAAAAACACTGACAAACCGGTCAAAAGTGGGGGTAACCAAGCCAGAAAGAGGCTGCTTTCTTACACATGTCCTGATTAGGTTTGGAGTACCCAATTATTTTGTCATGCAAGCAAGCCCAAAAAGCAGAGTTTTCTAGGAGGGAAGACTGAATGCACCAGGTTGGGATTGGAGGATGCATTAGCCCCCAACTAAGGCCTGCTAATAACGGGCTGTGGTCTGAGACTATGTGACCCAAGTAACACATATGAGATAATGAAGATCATATGGAAGAGGAGCAGAGTATGTGATTAAGCCTGACTTGTAAATCATGTGAGGGGGAATGGAAGGATGAAAGCTTGAGAATAACAGTATTGCCAGATGTCCTGCAAATTCCAATGCTAAAGCTAGTGCAAAAAGTGTTTAGCATTATGCATTGTTGACACTTGTGGTACGATGGGAATAATCTGTACAGGGGAACATCTAAAACACAAATAAAATTTGCACCCAGTATCCAACCGTGTGGGGGTTTGCCCATTGCACAAGGTGGCCAAACAGGAACCTTAACAAAGAGGCCTGATTTGAGTTGTTTGTATATATGCATCCTAGTAGCAACAGAACACGAATCACTGATTCTAAAATATTGACATCGGGCTAAAATCATATCTCAGCCCTGATCCAAATAGATGCCCTCTGAGCAAAGGCCGAGAAGTGTGTAGAGAAGAACTTACCCCCCCAGCGTCACTGGATTATCAATGCTTCCACTTAATTAACCCCTTCGCCACCAGGCCTTTTCCCCCTTAGTTGCTGAGCCTTTTTTTGGACTATTCAGTGTAGTTTGTGCTTAGGCCGGCATAACTTTTTATCTACATAAGCTACCCATGCCACATTTGCGTCCTTTTTTCCCAACATCCTAGTGATTCTAGAGGTACCCAGAGTTTGTAGGTTCCCTTGGAGGAGACCAAGGAATTAGACGAAATACAGCTAAAATTTCATTTCTTTCAAAAAACTGGAAAAAAGTGCTGCAGAAGAAAGCAGGTGTTTTTTCCCCTGAAAATGACTATCAACAGAAGGTTTGTTGTGCTAAAATCCCCATCGTCACAGCTTTCAGGAACAGGCAGACGTGAATGAGAAAACCACATTTTTCTACACAATTTTGGCATTTTACTGGACATACCCTATTTTTTACTATTGTTTGTGTTTTCAGCCTCCTTCCATTTAGTGACAGAAATGGATATTAAAGAATGCTGGATCCTGGAAAGCTAAACATTTTTAGAAAGTAGATAAAAGTCTAAGTTCAGCAAGGGGTCATTTGTGTAGATCCTTCAAGGTGTTCCTACAGAAAGCAACAGCTAAAATAAAAGAAATATTTAAATTGAGGTGAAAAAAGAGCCATTTCTGTCCACGTTTTTTTCTATAACTTTTACCAGCTATGGGAGATTTTTAAAAACAACATACTGTTACGTCTGCTAAACTCTTCTGGTTGCGGGGATATATAGGCCTTGTAGGCTCATAAAAAACCCTTGGTAACCAGAGCCAATAAATGAGCTGCACCTTGCAATGGATTTTAATTGTACCGGGTATACAGCAATTCATTTGGTGAAATATAAAGAGTGACAACTAGGTATTGTTGGAAGTGGCCTTTCTGCAGGGTCACCCCCAAACTGTTTGCCTTCCTCCTGTTTTCTGACCTCATTTTTTCTGGCTTTAGGACTCTGCGCACCTTACCATTGCTAATCAGTGCTAAAGTGCATATGCGCTCTCCTTAAAACATGGTGACCTTGGCTCATACCCAATTGGCTTATTTAATTTACTTATAAGTCCCTAGTCAAGTACACTACATGTGCTTAGGGCCTGTAAATTATATGCTACTATTGGGCTACAGCACTGGTTGTGCTACCCACATACGTAGCCCCCTAACCATGTCTGAGGCCTGCCACTGCTGCACCTGTGTGTGCAGTTTCACTGCCACTTCGATTTGGCATTTAAAAGTACTTAACAAGCCTTAAACTCCCCTTTTTCTACTTATAAGTCACCCCTAAGGTAGGCCCTAGGTAGCTCATAAGGCAGGGTGCTATGTAGGTAAAAGGCAGGACATGAACATGTGTGTTCTATATGTCTGGTAGTGTAAAACTCCTAAATTCATTTATACACTGCTGTAAGGCCTGCTCCTTTCATAGGATGACATTGGGGCTACCCTCATATACTGTCTGAGTGGTAGATCCTGATCTGAAAGGAGTAGCCGGGTCATATTTAGCATGGCCAGAATGGTGATACAAAATCATGCTTAAGTTGTACACGTCAGGAAATGTGCCAAAACACAACATGGACACATTAAATTTTTCTTATGAAAACTAAACTGACCTGTGCCTAGCTGTAGATTTTGGTCTCTAGCTCATCTAGCACCTAGGAAAACCGAGCAAACCTGGACATTTCTGAAAACTAGTCATCTAGGGGAACCCACGATGGGGTAACTTGTGTTGCTCTCACCAGGTTCTGTTACCCAGAATCCTAGGCAAACCCCAAAATTTGGCAAAAAAATACTTTTTCCTCACATTTCGGTGCTGCAAAGTTCTGGAATCTGAGGGAAGCCATAAACTTCCTTCTACCCAGCATTTCCCCACATATCCCAATAAAAATGGTACCTCACTTGTGTGGGTAGACCTATTGTTCGCAACAGTAACTGCCCCAAAACACTCTGTGGGCACATCAAAATATCAATTACAAAATTACCTATTGTTGCATGCTTGGGCACCTGCTTTTTTGTCCTGGGCTCAGCAGCCATCTAAGGAAGCCTACCAAACCCAGACATTTCTTAAAACTAGACACCAGAGGGAATCCAGGGAGGTGAGAATCCCCCATAGTTTTCTTACCCAGAATCCTCAGGAAATCTCACATTTAGCTAAAACTATCACATTTATCCATGTTTATGTTTGGGATCAATGCACCGGCATACATTTCCTACCACCTAATGTTCCCCTCATTCTTCCGATAAAAATGATAGCTCACTTGTGTAGGTGAGCAAAGTGCCTGTGACAGGGAAGAGCCAAAATCATTTGAGATTGAGGGGGAACCACAGCAGGTCCAAATTGGCAGTTTGAAAAAATAAAGTTTTTAGGCTAACAAATGGGGCACACTTTTTATCAGTATAGATGTGACAATGCTGGGTGATAGGAATTTTGTGGATTCCTGCAGATTCCGGAAGTTTCCATCACAAAAATGTGGGACAAATGTGAGATTTTAAGTAAAGTTGGAGGTTTGTAGGGCATTGTGGGTAAGAAAATGGAGCGGGTGCATGTGAAGCACACCTCCCTGATGTTTCATTTTCAGATGTGTATAGATTTTTCTAGAAGGCAGAATCCCAAAGTCCAAAAAGTGCAGCCCTCATCATTCCAAGTGGGATGATTTTGGGAATTAGCCAAGCTCTCATGGCCCAAATGTAAAATCAAAATCTAAACTAATCACATGTCCTCCTGCTTGCTGTTGGGATAAGATCGTTAGTGTGTGGGTGGAGAGCTGAAACCCCCTTCATTTGGGGTGGGGGTATAACCATGCCCATACTGGTTGGTAGCCACCACCCCACTATTTTATATTTTTTTTCAAAATTCCCTGGCATCTAGTAGGCTCTTTGCCCCCCCCCTGGAGTGTACCAGGGGTAATTGCCCCATCTGCCCAACAGTGGGTAGAACAACTTAGTCACCATTTATTTGGGGTGGGGGTATGGCCATACCCCCACCCCCTTTTTCAGAAACATATTCTTCCCTGTTATCTAGTGGGCTTTCTGCCCACCTTGGGTGCAGCTAGGCCTTACAAAAATAGGCAGATCAGACCCCAAGGGGGACAAAAATGGGCAACAGTAATGTGCCCCAATGGGGAGAGAGCCTTGCCCAAGCGGCTGCTTCCCCAAGGAAAACACACACATACACACATACACCCATACACACATACATACACACACACACCATTCCCTGGTGCCTAAGTGGTTTCCCCTTGGGAGCAGATGGATCCAATAGAAATAGGGCGATCTGCCCCCAAGGAGGGCAGAAATGTCCCAAAATTATTTTGCCCCCCAGAGGAACGACCCTTTTTTAAGGGTTTGATCCCTTTGTGTGATATGGGTGTTAAAAAAAATCCCTGGTGTTTAGTAGTTTCTGCTCTTCTTGGGGCAGATTGGCCAAATAAAAATAGGCCGAAAATAAATTTGCCCCCCCAGGAGATCAACCCTTGCCTAAGGTGTCACCTCCTATAAAAAAAAATTAAAAAATTATTCCCTGGTGCCTAGAGGTTTCTGCCCCCTTTGGGGGCATATAGGCCTAATTAACATAGACGCCTCTGCCCCCAAAGGGAGCGACCTTTGCCTAAGGGGTCGCTCCCCTCATGTCAATAACTAAAAAAGAAAAACCTCCCTGGTGTCTAGTGGGCATTCCTGCAGCATGATCACTATGCGATCATGCTGCAGGGATGCTCAGAGAGACATGAAAAGGCAATATAAAGCCTTTCCTTTTCATGCCTCTCAGATCTCTCATGCCCCCGTACCGAGCAGAAACTAATCGCGTGCTGATGTCACCAGACATTACTGGGAGAGGGGTTGGGGGGGTTGGGAATGGAAGGGGAAGTGGTAATGGTGTGACTCTCACAACATCGCTATGTTTACGTTCCTGTGCTGAAGATAGGCAAAGACAGAATAGTGCTTCCTCACAATACACATGCCCCTAATATTCCATATAATAATATTAATCTTGTCATAGTTTGGACTCTTGCTCTAGGCAAGACTGCAGGTTCGAGGATGACAGTACTCATGTTTGTAGGTGACTATGCCTATCCTACAACAAGTTGCAACTGAAGTCCCAACCTTTCCGGCTCACTAGCAGCACCTCACCAGCAACCCAAACAGTTGAAGGTGATTTGTGGCACCCTTTATGCATGGACTCAGAAGTATGATATCTCAGGGAGTGTTGTGGTTAAATGGAGATTACCCGTTTCTCACAGAGATATCATGTCTCAACCAAACACAGGCAATGACAAAGATGCAATAATGTTTCAATTGTTTTTATTTAATACAATGCGGTAAATCACATGGGCTGCAATGATTAAGATAATGAACAGTGCAAGAAATAGAATTGTAAAGACAAGAGTCATAATTATGAAGACCCCCACCATATTGTGTTAGCCTGGAAAGACATAAAGTATGCAGTATGTCCTAGTACCCTATGATGATAGGTCTAACCTTCCACCTAGAGAAGAGCTGGGCATGTTAAACCTAATCTCCCAATGCCGTGTCCCTGGAAGGAGCTCCCAACCCTGGTTACCTTGAATGAGGTCTTGAGCTCAGACTTCGGAAGAACACGAAGTCTGGGTCAGCGTCAAGGCGACGTGCAGCATCGATAGCAGTGATGGTATCTGGTCGGAATCCTTCTGATTATCTGTCTAAGTGTGATGTATTTATACAGATCTACTTGGACCCCTGACGTAGGTTGTCCCAAAACAATAGATACTGCTGCATGCTTGGGATGGTAATTTCTAATGTGAGCACCTACAGTTTGTTTATCTTAGTTGCATGAGTTGACGCCTTAGCGCGGTGACACTGATAACATATCTCTAAACAAAAAGGCCTAACTATGAACAAGGCAGCTATCATAGAAGAATTAATTAAATAAATGGTCTAAGATAGAGCAAACTAAGTAGGTTACAAGTCACTAGGTGACGGGGGCACAAGTCTGCAAACCAAAGGCTAAGCTAACTCCTGTTATCCCATAAAAACAAACTAGGATTCACTACAATCTCTGATGTGATTCTCAGCAAGATATCCTGTGTCCTATGAGAAGGTGTGTGAATTCTGCTGCCCAGTATGTGATATATATATGTCTTAAGTGACAACAATCAGTACCCACCCCACCACCACAACAGATTTAGAGTTAACCACAAACTACCACAGAAACTAAGAGTAGAAAAAACTTATGGGGCAGAAAGTCAGTGACTCCCAATCCAAACTGCAATCTCAAGAATGAAGTCATATAGTAGGAGGGTGGTTTGGCACATAGTTGGTAGTGCATGTCACTACATGCAGCCTGCTACCAAAAGCAATGAGTGTGAAAATATTAAAAAGAACATCATATGACATTTGGATAAAGGAAAAGGAAGCTAGGGTTTAGTGATGAGGCTCCACTGCTTACAACATGGTATAGATAGGTTTGTCTGCCACCTGATGGATAACCTCTGGAAGGTCACCCACCTCAAAAAACAATAGTTGGGGGGAGATGGAGTCCACCTCACTAAAAGAGTTGCTTTGTGCAATGTCTGCAGAAGAGCAGTGGTGGATGAAGGAAGTCTCAATCCCTATTGCCAAATGCCTGCCCTCCTCTGCCTGCTGACCTGAAGAGATGAGATAATTAAAAAACAATGAGTCAGGCCTATGCCTGAATCATCTTAGCCTGCACCTGCTTGCTCATAGTTCCTGACATTTTCTTGTCCCTGTATTGGCCCCAATGATTGTTGTTCCACTGAGTTCAAGGCTTTGGAAGGTATTGTCAAAGAAATTGAATTATGGTCCCTGTGATCTTGTATTTTGCAGTGTAAAACAGAGAGTATTGCAACCTTATGTTGCCTAGTTTACATGTCCCTTATATGGGGAGCATGTCTGACATGGATTATACACAACTGATTCTTACTCTTGACAAGAATTGCACCAGCACTAAATGAAATTTTAAAAACTGCCTAGGGAAAGCTATTACGTGGATAAATGAAAATGTCCTAAAATTCAACACCGATAAAACAGATATTTTACCTTTTGGGAACAACCATTTCTCTACCTCGAATTGGTAGCCTGACAATCATGATACCCCCTACCCACTGAGATGGTGAAAATCTTGGGAATCAAGTTCAACAATGATTTGTCTTTCTACCACCATGTAAATACTGTGTCATCGGTAGGTTTTTTGTGATTGAGTCTCTAAAATAGTTAGTTGACTTTCTACACTTTTAAGCAAATAAATCTGTTGTTCATGCCCTGATCACCTCAATGCTTGACTATTGCCATAGTCTCCTCCTGGGTCTGCCTAACTATCTGATCCAGAAGCTACATGTGGTCCAAAATGCTGCAGTGAGACTGGTACTTTAACTCCCAAGTCGTAGCTCCACCACAGAGGATTTGCAGGAGCTTCATTGGTAAATGGATTCTTTTTAAAGCTTTAAGTATTGTGTACAGTGCAAAATGTCAACCTGGACCCAAATTCCTCTCTGATCATTTTTTTTCCTACCTTCCACCTAGGATGTTGAGATTTGCCTGGGACACGGAACTACCCTACCTGGATCTCTTGATTCAAGCCAAAGACGGGTTTCTATAGACACAGGTGTATTATAAACTGACTGATAGGAACAACCTACTTCAATTTGATAGTTTTCACCCACCTGCCCTGAAAGAGAATCTTCCCATAGGCCAGCGCTTGTGACTAAGACGGAACTGCTCAAGTAACATGCCAAATGATTGTCTAGCAAGTTAGCAGCAAAGAATTACGCAAACCATTTAATATGGAGAGCTGATAAGTGGGGACACAATAACAGCAGGGAACAATTGCTGTAGTCTTTTCTTAAACCTAAAAAGATAGACAAATCTGCATATCTGTTAGACCTGACAGCCTTAGGGTGGTCACCCATAACTTTTGCCTGCCTCCCTCCACTTTTGGATACTGTTTTTGCTGGTTTTGGGACTCTGCACACACTTTCACACTGCTAACCAGTGCTAAAGTGCATATTCTCTCTTCCTTAAAACATGGTGACATTGGTTCATACCCAATTGGCTTATTTAATCTACTTGTAAGTCCCCAGTAAAGTGCACTACATGTGCCCAGGGCCTGCAGATTAAATGCTACTAGTGGGCCTGCAGCACTGATTGTGTCATCCACATAAGTAGCCCCTTAACCATGCCTAAGGCCTGCCATTCCATGGCCTGTGTGTGCAGTTCTTCTGCCACTTCGACTTGGCATTTACAAATAGTTGCCAAGCTTTAAACTCCACTTTTTCTACATATAAGTCACCCCTAAGGCAGGCCCTAGGAATCCCGTAGGGCAGGGCGCTATGTAGGTAAAAGGCAGGACATATACCTGTGTAGTTTATATGTCCTGGTAATGTAGAACTCCTAAATTCATTTTACACTGCTGTGAGGCCTGCTCCTTTCATAGACTAACATTAGGGCTACCCTCATATACTGTTTGAGTGGGAGATTCTGATCTGAAAGGAGTAACAAGGTCATATTTAGTATGGCCAGAATGGTAATACAAAATCCTGCTGACTGGTGAAGTTGGATTTAATTTTACTATTTTGGAAATCTCACTTTTATAAAGTGAACATTTCTCTGCACTTAAATCTTTCTGTGCCTTACAATCCACGTCTGGCCAGGTTACTTGACAGCTCCCTTGTACATTTCACTAAGACATCCCCAAACACATAATTCTCAGTCACACCTGCACACTTCTGCATACTTAGTGGGTCTTCCTGGGCTGGGAGAATGGAGGGCAATACATTTACATTTCAAAGGACAGTGGCCTGCCCTCACACAATTTACTGCCAAACCCCCTACTGGGACCCTGGCAGACAGGATGGAACTGAAAGGGGACCTGGTGCACTTCTAAGCCACTTTTTGCAGTCTCCTCCATTTCAAAGGCACATTTGGGTATTTAAACAGGGCCTCTGACCCTACCAACTCAGACACTTCTGGACAAGATAACTCTGGTGAAGAAACTCTGAACCAGACCCTGCAACCTGCCAAAAGGAACCTCCTGGCTGCCCAAAGGACTCACCTGACTTTTTTTCTGCAAAGGACTGCTGCCCTGCTGCCTTGCTCCCCTCTGGCTCTGCTAAGAAGGGCTTGCATAGAGCAAGTCTCATGGACCAAAAAGATTTCCTCCTGCAAAGAACTTCTTGTGCGGCAAAATTAGAAGCACAGCCTGCCAGAAACGATGCGCAGCCTGCATTACAGTGAGAAAATCACGGCACGCCAAATCAGAACGACGCAGCCAGGCTCCCCAAGAGGAGATCGACGCAGTGCCAGCGTTGTGACCGTAACTTCGACATGCGGTCCACTGGATCGACACATAGCCGAGCCGGGACAATACACTCCAACTACCTGCGAGAAGAATTGGAGAAGCACCTGCTGTGCAAAAGAAATTTACCCGCATCACCCACCGGATCAACGCAGCTCCTGTGACTTCGTCCTGCACACCCAGGATTTCTTTGCATCATCCCTGGGGCATCTGAAAACCCTGCAACCTGAGGAGGATCCAAGTCCGCGTGCCGGAATCGATACAAAGGCTCCCCTGCGTTAAAATTATCAACACATCATTTGTGTGCGCCCGGCGAAACCGATGCACACTTCCCCGTTTTTCACGCATATCCTCCTCTGCGGTCCCTTGCAGAGAATTTGAACGCAAACTAAGCATTTTGTGCTTGCAAGAGACTCTTGTTGCTTTTTAAAGACTAAAGACTCTTTTTATCATTCTTTGAAGTGATATCTCAATGTGTATTTCTCAAATCTTGATTAATTTGACGTGCATTTATCCAGATAACTATTCTATATTTTTCTAAACACTGTGTGGTGTATTTTTGTGGTGTTATACTGCGTTATTGCATGATTTATTGCATGATTTATTGCACAAATACTTTACACATTGCCTTCTAAGTTAATCCAGACAGCTCAGTGCCAAGCTACCAGAAGGTGGGTGCAGGATAATGTGGATTGTGTGTGACTTACCCTGACTAGAGTGAGGGTCCTTCCTTGGACAGGGGGTAACCTGACTGCCAACCAAAGACCCAATTTTTAACAGTATCCAACTTCAATCCTCTTCCAATTATGTACAAAAGATTATCAAGGACAAATGGAAAATATTGACTTCAGGGGGGCTCCTCTTTTCACAGCCTTTACATACCTTCAGAAAGGCTAAAAGTATCCAAGCTATGATTGTCCACACATGACCACGAGATAAGGCACCGATAGCAATGCAATCTACTCTGTGGAACCTACCTCCACCATCAGGCCACACCCCATGTGGGAAATGCAGTGTGTGCAAACTTACATAGAAGACAATTAATGTAGACTTAGGACTTCCTACACCTTTGGAACTGAGGTCACTAACTAATTGCAACAGCAAAAATGTGATCTATGTTCTATACTGTCCCTGTAAGCTGAAGTATATTGGCATGACAACAAGAAGGGTTAGAACCAGTATTTGTGAACAAAGGAGTACCATACAATGCAGACGAGATTTGACAAAACTTACCAGCTACTTCATCTTGAAGAATCATAGCGCAGATGACATGGAGTGGTATATCATCGATAAACTAAGACAAACAAGAGCGGATATGAGCCAGCTCCTCCTGCAGTATGAACAGTGATGGGTTTGGCATCTGGAGACATACACACATGGGCTAAATGATGAGATACAATGTTCCTTGTTACAAAAGTAGGTCACCCATTGCAACCTCAGGAAAGCCTTTCTTACTATTGAGGACAGGTGATAGCATAATATACTATAATAGGCTTTCTGTTCCCTACTTGATTAATTATCTTTTTAGTGACAAAAACAGCCTTTTTAATTAGCCCACTTAATTCAGAGAGATTGATTCTACTACACTTAACTTTGTTCTAAAGGACCTTCATAAGTTCAGTATCAGTGTCAGCATATACAAACTGACATGCTTTGACCAGTTGTCACAACTGTATTTTTATGACTGTTTCTGGTTTTAGATATTTTGATATTTAACTATACTGTTATCAACAAAAATAATGTACCTAGAGTTCAGCAAAGTTCTCTGCAGGCAAAATCACTTTATAGGTAGCAACGAATGATGAGCCTGATGTCCCTGATGCTAATCGAAGAACTATTAACTAACATGGAACTACATTTCCCATGAGCCTCTACGAACAGCAGCATACCGATGATGTGGCCCATGTGCGTCCGCCTACTACGCTACCAGCACACACGTGGGTGCTTATGTTGGATTAAAACGTTTCCCTCACTCGGAGACACATAACTAAGAGGAGGTGAAAGTAGGTGCTGATACATGATACACCCTTTGAAGAAGTAAGTCCCGGAGGCTGGGAGGGTGGCTTATAGGGGACCATTACAACATCAGCTCCTCTATTAATGGAGACCTCATTTTTACAATGTGGCCTATTGTGGTTGTCCCATAGTGGGCTGTCAGTCATCAGCAATAATGCCTTAACATGGGTTACAGTAAGTAGGACGCATAAGTGTCCTCTGTCATGCCTGTAGAGATTACTTGTACCTAATCATTTGAGCCTTGACCTACTAATTACCAGTATCTTTGCATATTATTATAAGTATTGACATACTTATAGGAGAACACAGGGGTAGTATGCACAGCAGTCCTCTGCCCTGCCTCTGGAGAGTTCTCAGTTTACATTACTATTGAGTTTATACACATAGATCTCGTGACCTGTTCTGCGAAGCTCCCCGGTGGGGGCACAGGGGACCATTATATTTTCAGTTGCTGGAGACCTCATTCTTTACAATGTGGTTTGCTGTGGTTTTACTGTAGCAGGCTGTCTGTCATCAGCAATGACACCTTCACATGGGGTGTGGTGAATAGCACGCACCAATGTCCTCTGTCCTGTGCACCAAGGTCACTTTTACTGAATTATTTGAGAATACTCATGCTTAATATGAGTACCTTTGCACATCATTATCACTATTGATATCTATATAGGAGAACACAGGGGTAGTATGTGTTGCAGACTTCTGCCCTGCCAGCGGGGAGTTCTGGATTTACCTCATTAGTACTTTATTATTATTTTTACACGCATAGACTGCATTGCCGGTTGGGTTTACTTCCAGTGGCAAGACACAGTTGTGAGAGCAGCGAGTGTTAGCGCAAGCCTTTTATTTTCTTAGTATTTAATTTAATCTGCAGTGTGTGACTACAAGGGGCATCATACCTGCCCCAGACCAGAGGCCCACATCCCTATAGTTTAGGGTAAGACAGTATGTAGTGGTTAATATTGTTGGACTACATTAATAGGCATATAGACTTGCATGTTGTGTTGTTTTAGCATGTATTTTGACACCTGTGTTTGCAGTGGTTTGCAGCATTTTATCACGAGGCATGTTCACCAATTTGGTTTGCAATGCTTTCTATTCTAAGAGCATTTACACTTTCTCATTTCTTTGTGTCTCTCCTTAATTAGGTAACCGTATTTATTGCTTCCACTCAGGTAGGCCACGAGTGTTTGAACATTAAGGCCCTCATTACAACCTTGGTGGGTGGCGGGAAGGGGAGTCATAATCCCCAGGGCAGAGCTGCTAGCCGGTTCCGGCAGTGTGACCGCAGCGCTAGCGTCGCGGTCAAAATATGGCAAATTGTACCAGCAGCCTGTTGGCGGTATGATCGCCAAAACAACCCTAGCGGTCTTTGACTGCCAGGGTTGTAATGAGGGCCTAAGTTCCATATTCATGCTGTTTGAAGCAAAACTGCGCAAAAGCAGTTTTGAGTCAAAAAGTACAGCGCTGACTTGCATCATTCCAGAGTGCCAGCCGGGTGTCAAATTTAGAGAATCCCGCAAGCTGGTGCAAAGGGTGGGCTAGCAACTCTGAAAATGACATTAGCCGGGTTGGGGTGGCAGTATGGGGGAAGGGGGTTTTGCACCAAAAATGACGCTAGGCTGGTTAGAGGCAAAATAAATGCCTTTAACCAGCCTAGCGTCTTTCCTGATGCAAAACAATCCATACCACATGCCCCCTGTCTTATAAACGACAAGATTTATGTCCACCACCCCTATGGCAAGCACAGGGGACAAGTGTCCCCTGGGCATGGCCACTGCACCAAGTTTCAGGGCCCCCAATGGCACTTACATAAAAAAAAAATATATACTTACCTATACTAACTCTATTTACCTGGGATTGGGTCCCCCATCCTGTGGTGTCCCTCTGGTGTGGGTGGGGGTATTCCTGGGGCTTGGGGTGGGTACAAGTGTGCTCTTTCAATAGTGTTTGTCCATGGAAATGGGTCCACAGGTCCCACAATGCATGCCCTGACCCAGGCGTTAACAATTGGCGCTAGCAGGCTTAGCACCATTATTTGGGCCCGCCTCTCTCGTGCACCTTTTTTGTACGGGAGGATAAATAAGGCGCTAGGAGCTGTGAGTAATTTTTGTGGATGCGAACGCCTACCTTGCATCTCATTGACGCAAGGTGGTTTCACACATCCAAAAAATGACTTTAACTCCAATATTTTGATGTTAGAAAGGTCTAGTGTCAAAATACAAATACGAAGTTGAGTTTGCGTTGAATTTGCATAAAAAATGGTGTGAATTCAGCACAAATAAAGTATAAATATGCCCCTAAGTATTGTTTTTCTAGTAGTAAAAAAAGTGTTTAGCTCTCTGAAGTATGGTTAGGGATCCTTGGCCCTGAAGAATGCCCCAGACCAGGTTAGGCTTGTAGCGAGGGCAGAAACATGTCGTCTTTTTGTAAGACGGGCTTTCATTATATCCACGCATACTGTTGTTTTACTTTTTAACCTTACCAACCAACAGCAATATTAAAGGGGTATTTACACTGGTTGTCGTCTGGGTAATTTTAATTCAACTGTATCCCTTCATTATCCAGAATACTTTATCTAAGAACTCCCTCTCGGTGTATTTCAATGAGAGGTCGAGTCTGCCCTGGTGTCACAGTCCTACTAAGGTGGGGATAGGTGGTCTATGATGAAGCATGACACTATCAAGTGTGTGAGACCACCTATTCCATAAGGAGGAATTCACTGCATAGATTGCATTACAACAGTCCTAACAGTAAATAATTATAAAATCACAATTAGTGTACCGTATTTCCTACACGCCTTTTGTGTAATTGTTTTGGCATTGAGAGGATTTGTTGAGGATTTACCTGTCAGCAATCTCTTTTGATGTAAGGTGATCTGCCTGTAATAACCTTCTTGCTACCCTGAAGTTCAGGTTATAAACTGGGAGAGACAGATCTACATCTGCTCTTTGGGGAAAGGCATTAAACAATCTTCCGCTCACTCTAAAACAAACTGCCAACATTGCTACATTCAAAACGCTTCTGAAAATGTGGCTGTTCACTCAATCGTAAGATACATTTTCCAGAGGGACAGGTTTCTTTCTTTGCTTTCAGTATCGTTAGCACCGAGAGGCCTCTCAGCATTTGTTTCATTTTACAATTGCCAAGTTCATTCATTCCTTCAACTGTAACGGTGTAGCCGAGGAAAAACATAAAACAGTTGTTATCTATGTCTAGCTAGGCAATCCATCCTCATAGTGAAACCATTATGCAACAATTGAATGTGGCACAGATTCAGGGGAAGGCAGTTGAGGCATGACAATGTGTGCCCTTTCTATTCAATGTGTGCCCTTTTTCAGTAAAAATAGGGGTAAGTTTGGGAGGGATATGAATCATTTGATACAAATCTGACTTTAGACCTTTTATTCCCTCTGTGTGTCCGGCTATGCATGGGTTGCTCATTTAGACTCAACCCTTGACTCTTGGCTCTTCCTTCTAGGATCTGTACTTGGTTAGGTCCAGTAGAATGTTCTGGACTTCTGTTACTTGTGGTTGCATATCTTGGAGCATGGCTTCTATGTCACACAGCTTGTGGTTAAGCTTGCAATTATCATCATGTAAAAGGTTGACGTTTGTGGCCACTGCATCAATTTTATTTTCAAGAGAGGAGCAGGTCACCTCAATAGCCATCAAAATGCAGCCCTTTATGTCAGATATCTCCTTCAGAGAAGCGATGGTATCCTGAAAGCTTCTAGGTCAATCAAAATTGATGCTAGCACTTTAGTGTGTAAGCAGACGGCCATGTAGGATGCGGTTGTGACAGTCAAGTCCATTGAGGTACAGGTTTGCTTGCAGGGTTCATTCTGTCACCTGAAGGAGAGGGTGCTGGTCCTACAGCACAAGCAGCCTTCTACACCTGACACGATGGTAGGAGGTGCAGGTTACCAGGCTGTAGTTGGAGAATGTTGACCTGACGAGGCCCCTGTTGTCCCACTATGAGGGCTGCATAGAAGCACCCAGGCCTCAGACTTTGCAGTGGGGTATCATACCAAGTGTAGGCCAAGTGAGGCACTGCACACGCCCAAGGAGGGATTGAAGCATCCAGCCCCAGGGAGTAGGATCCCTAGCCAATATGGTGTCCTACTCACTGCTTTCTTAATTCCAGCTTCCTGCTGGAGGTAGACTACACCCAGCCAGCCAGGCCAGGCCCCTTTCCTTGTGTTCAGATGTAGGGAATAGTCATAGGCACAGGGATTCAAAGGTTGCAGGTGAAGTCCCAAAGCTTTCTGGTCACACCCATTCCCTCTGTGATGACCCAGAACACTAGTCTAGTAGACTGCCAATGTATTTGTCTCAAGGGTCTAAGCAGGCTGTGGTGAGATGGTGGCCTCCACAGGGCACAGATGCTCATTGCAGATGCTCCCTCTCAGGTGAGAGTGCAGGGTTCCAATGAGAGAGAGAGAGGAGCACTACAAAGATGAACAAAAGGAGGACCTTGCCGCCTCTCACCCGCCTGAGTCGGAAATGTAGAAAGAATCAAGCAGGACCGCCTGTCCCCAACATTAACCAGACAGCACAGGGTGTACACTAATCTTACTGAGCCCAAATCTAGAGCTGTCCCTCCTCTGTAGAGAGATCTGCGATCTAATTTGGGGACCACCCAGGTCACAGCTCTCCTACGCACAGAGCTCTGGGAATGCTGTCTCATTCCCATGCAAGCTGATCCAGCTCCAGATCCCAACATTCCCCATCAGCTGGGAAGTCTTAAATTGAGGCTTCGACCTCTTAATCACTTGCTGGCAGCAGTTGTGACTCTATAACAAAGATGATAAAAGCAGATGGTTCTCACTAGAGCTAACAAATGAAGGTTTGTAGAAGAAAAAATAAAGGAGCTATTGAGTTTTGCCATTGCCATCTTGGCGATCACACCCATGCCCCCTTCATATTCCTCCATTTGTAATCAAGTAATATTTCTTAAGCTGGAGCTGGCAGAGTTCATATTTGTTCTCCTAGGTGGCAAAATTTCTGTTCCATGCATAAATTTTAAATTCATATCTGTTTGTGTGGACTCTTAAAGTTAAGTTTGCAGAAGGAAACAAAAGCATTGTACTTTTAAAATAGCATAACATAAAATAAAATAACATTGAATAATGTTTTCATAGGACTACGTCTTGCAACGCACCCTTAGGGGTAAGAACCATTTAAATGTATACAAAAATTCACATATTCATTAGTAAGAGATTTGTTTTTTCCATTGCTTTTAAGCTTATATATCCATTTAAAAATATAATCGTATCTAAGTATGCTTCAGTACAGAAATATCCTAAAAGTGCTAACAATACTTCAGTTCATACAATGACCAGCACAATACACATCAAATATGACTATTTTGAAATGTCCTAAGTGGGTGTCAGCAGCCCACATCACTCTCTGAGCCTGTGAAATGTTCTAGATTATCTACCCTGTCCATCAGTATTTTATGCAAAGATGCTTTAAAAACACAATGGCAATCCCAATGTGTAGATGTTTCTGCTTCCCTCTTCCTTTATTTCTGTGGCATTCCATCTCTCTCAGCTGCTGAACTGACCTTAATTTATCCTTCCACATTAGCCTATTCACATTAGAATGGGAGACCTGGGAGCAGAGCTGTTGTGAAGAGGTAGTGCTTAATTTGAGCCAGTGGTTGCCGATGGGGAAGGCAGGCACTTATTATTCCTGTATGAGGTATTTACAGAGTGCAAAATGTAGTGTCCTGCTGTACATACTCTAGTTTTTCCACCAGCCACTCTCTGAGGGCTGGCTTCCACACTCACCTCACACCCATCCATCACAGGCATCATTAGCCAGGTGACACTGCCAACAAAAGGGTCTGGGCGCATATGCCCTCAGGCCAGTGACCAGTACCTCAACTACATCTCTGTGTTGCTTATTTATTTAGCATGTGGGCCCAAGACCCACAACCTTACTGTGGCAATGAGGGGTCTGACCCTACATGTATTGCCACCTCAACCTGCATCACTGTAATAACCCACTCGGGGGACGTAGTCACATCACCTCTAGGTGAGGGGGGATCATTTACTCCCTGTGAAAAAGTCAGAAGAGTAGAGACTGTTTGTTTCCCACAATCGGATGACCCACCTGCCGTCCATCTAATGAGAGACTGCAATGAATGTGTGGACAGTGTGATGAAAAGAAAACACAGAAAGCACTCCAGAACCCCCTTATGGTACAGCAGGGTCTGTGACAGTCTATACCCCAACCTGTGAGGCACTGGTAAGTTGCCCCTGCCTACCACCACCTGCCCCAGCATAAAAAGCAGGGAGATGTAACCTCCTTATTAAGAGGACTGCACACAGTGCACCTTAACAACTCCTGTATGTTAGAGCTTCTGCTGTGACCTGCCAACATCTGTTACGGCCACTGCCTGCTGCCTCTACCTAACATCATTGTCCCAGTAAAAGAAATAAAAGAGGAGACGGCGAGCACCAGCCACAACAACAAGGAGGGAGGTGCTCTGTGGGACACACCAATGACAAGCTAACACCATTATGGGAAACACAGTTTGCAGCACTAGAAAAACAACCACCGCCTTGTGAAGTGGCTATACCACCACCCAAGCAAATAATATGTGCCGTAGGCAAGACACCCTGCCAACCAGAATCATCGGAGAGCTTGCAGTGCCCACAAAGCAGTTCACTCCTTTCACCAGGACAGTCAACATGAAAGATCTGCCGTGCTCAAGGAAAAAGTGACATTTAGAGCACACGCTGTCCATCACAAAGCATTTTGAAGAGAACCAGCATTGTGGGTCCCATCCTGCCAGTGGGTGAACCCTCCTTACCTCATATTGCAGACCTAAAGGCCAGCAATTCTTCAGACAGAGGCCAGATTCCTCTCAGTGTTTTCCCAAATGCTTAGTCTCTTGCTCCAGAGAAGCTGCATCAGCATCCAAATAAGCAGCAACTTGCTACATCATGCTGATACTCGGAAGATTAGAATGAGCAGTTTGTGAATGGGGCAGTGAAAGACTGAACAGACTGATGAGGCTAACAGCGAGTTGGGGCGAGGCAGGCCTCTGATGAAAAGTAAATGAGGTGAGTGAGAAGCCTCAGAGAGAGACAGGCACTGAGTGAGACTACAGAGGAAAGTGCAAGGGGTGAGTGTACCAAATGCCCTCTGGTGAATGCCTCTTGTTGCCCCAGAGAGGAACATAGACTGTTAGCCTCTTTCCACAGAAAAAACTGATAACTCCTGCAAAGAGCCCCAGAAAACCCAAGGCTGCCCAACAAAGAAAAGCCCAGCTGAGGTAATGCAACAAGGCAACAAAGCCTCAAGCAGCAAAACCAAGGACAGCAAGTCCTGCTAGACAACAAGCAAGCCACAAGGAGCACTGTGCACTGTGCTCACACCCTATTGGCCATCTGGCACCACTGCAATTGAAAAGATAGTGCTGCATGCCCCTAGTTGTGAATGACCACCACCACAAGCAAGAGGAGCAGACATATAAGGTGCCAGCAAAAAGACTGCCTGATAGCCCTACCATAGTTTGGTACCTAGCATGAAAGCAGCATCAGGATTGGTCTGAGTGGCTTGGATTGCAGCTCAGACACATTCCTGGGGTAGGTGCAGTTACACAGCTGGGCTGGCGAAACCAAAGTGTGCATGTGTGGTTCGCCGGCCAAACACACATGTGCACTTAGATGCACTCTCTCCTCCTCCCCCCTTTCACCTCCCGTGGCCCAGCCTCACCCCTCCCTGCTGGCTGAGCCAGAAGCTGAAAGATAAAACAATAAACAAATATATGTTTATCTTTCAGCTCCTGGCTTAGCGAATGGGTGATGCTCCTTTGCCATTATGAAGGAGCCGCCCCTGAATGTATGCTATCTACCTTGTAAGCGTGGTAACGCGCGATCATAATACAGACCGAACCGCCGTATATACCAACACAAGGTTTAAGATAACTTTGCTGCAAAATAGATATATCTTAAACCGTCAAACAGTGGTGTGGACTGAACTGCCTCAAAAACAACTGTAATGTGTAAATTTGTTTACCTTGAGTGAGACTATTATTAACTACAGTCATATCTCTGAATTTAACGGCGAATGACCTCTAAGAAACACAATAGGTTGAGAAAAAAAGTAAACACCGGCAACTGCCACTCGGTGCTGAATCTAACAACTAAAACGTTAACTGTATGAATGCCTGATGCACTGGATCCCAGCCATGTTGATGGCTTAGAATTCTCTCTTCATATTAAGTTTATATATTTCGCAGAGGACATACTAGTGTAGCATGCAGTATCCTGAAATAATTGAAAAAAAAATCTTTGATTCTTGTTCAGTAAACAGCAGTTGTTGGAAAGTGGATTATTGGTAAGTGCACTTAACACTTCTCTTAGAAATAAGCCACAAACCCCCACTAGATCCATTCATGGTCTCAGTAAATTAATCCTTGTTCAGCCCTTAGTAGCTTGGCCACGAGCAGTTAGGCTTAACTTAGGAGACAGGTGTGCAAAGCATTTACTATAAACAAAACCGTGAATATATGAAACCAAACACACAATAAAAATACTCAATAAAAATCCAGCACCAATATATAAAAATAGGTAACATTTTTATTTTTGAAATGACATCAAAACAACTTAGGGATCCGACGATATGAACTTTTAAAGATGAACTGTAAAAACTATAGCATAGAAGCAAATAGCACTCAAAGGTTTTAAAAAGATCTCACTGGGCAAGGAGTTCAGGCCACCCCAATGTAATATTTGTACACTTCATTTCAGAAGTGTTTCTTGATTCAGGAAAGAGGTGCACAGCACCAGTCAAGGGTTCAGAGGCTCAGTTTGTGTCTTGGGGTCTGGGATTACTACTCCCTCAATGCACCTCTTTAACTTATAGAGCTTCTTACGATAGTTGCTTCAAACTTCTCTAAATGTCTGGATCTTCTTCCAGCGGTCCTTTATGGGTCCTTAGGTGTCCACAAATTGATCCAAGGTTAAAGAAGCTCTGAGTTGCTCCATGGGAGTTGGAACTACAGTTCCCAGAATGTTTCTTGTCAGAATCCTCAAATAGCCACTGGACGCTGGTTAGCTGGGCTCTTCTTGTAGGTATTGATGCAGGTGATTCTGGTTAGCTTCTTTGTACCTGTAGCTTAAAGGGAGTCCAGTCCTGGTGTTGCAGACACAAGGCAAAGTCTTTTTCTTGGTGAAGCACAAGCGCAGTCCTTGTGAGTTCAGTTCTTCAGGCTCAGACCAGGGGTCCAACAGGACAGTCCTTCTCCAGTATCTTCTTCCAGTAGGGATTTGAATTGTGGGTCAGCTCTGCCATTTTATCCTTGCTCCCGGATTGGGAAGCAGAAGGGTGTCCTGCCCAATGGGGTGCAGGCTATCACCCTCTCAGGTGACCACTTCCTGTGAAGTGTGTAAAAAATCAATTTCAGAAAGCAGCATTCTCTAAAAATCCAACATGGAGAAAATTCCTCCTTGTGGGTTAGGTCTGACTGAGTCTACCCACTGGTGTGGCTAAGCGCCCTGGCACACCCTTTTCAGCCCCCCTCCAAAATCTATTCATTGGGGCTCACTTCTGGGGGAGCAGGAAATGGGGAGCTCCAGTTTCTGTCCCAAGTGGATTTTCCTCCTTCAAAAATCAGTTTGGCTACTCTTCCTCTATCCTGTGCTGCCATATACTGCGGCAGTTCCCTCACCAGATGCTCGCTTTGTCTTAGTTCAGGTCACTTCACACCTCATTAAGGTAGCTTGGCTCAGGCTGCCAAAGGCTGACCAATCAGCAAAGGGCACTACAGGGCTGAATTTGGTAAGTTTCAGAAAGAGTTCTAAAACTCTTTCTCTGTGCTAGGTATAATAGATTCAACCTTTGAAAGTTGTTGGATTTGTTATAACATTTAATGTAATACCAAATGTGATTGATGTAGCTTCTCTAAGTCAGAAATAAGACTTTGGTGGTCATTACAACCCTGGTGGACGGTGTTAAAGCACTCCGACCGCCACAGCGGTACAAACAAACAGGGCGGCGGTACCCCAACAGACAGGCGGAAGACAAAGTACCGCCCACAGTATCACAACCTACCAATCCGCCACCTTTTCCGGGGCGGATTCACCGCGGATAAAAACATGGCAGAAACAGCCATTTTAAAGGCCAAATGCTCACCTCTACACACTTCACGAGGAACGACGACACCATGGAGCCTGAACTCCATATTCTTCCTGCACTAGTCTTCCTGCTCCTATACGACGATCATCAACGCCGGCGGCGAAGACAACGGTGAGTACTGCACCTACGACATAGGGGAGGGGGAGGCAAAAAACAGGGACACACACATGCAACACCCTCACCCCCACCCCGACCCTCACCCACTACAACACACACACCAATGCATATCCAAACATTACAGTAACAAACCCCAACCCCCCCAGAAGAATGCAAAGACCAAAGGAAATGAGTGGAACCATTGTAATATATCAAAATACAGTAACCAAATATCTACATATATATATATATATATATATATATATATATATATATATATACACACATTCAACAAAATATACACCACGATTAGTAGTGCAGGTAATTCACAAGTCATTGTCCGTGGACCACTGGGCCCAAAATGCATGGGCGAGGCCCACACAAGATACCTGATCAAAACGGAGAGAACACTGCTGGGGCATCAGATACAAATACAACAGGCAGCTCAGGGGGAAGGGAAGGGGGGGCACCTCAGCCGGATGAGTGCACCACGCCAGATCCACGACGGGGTTCCATGCCCATTGATGTATCCTGGGGAGTGCAAAGCCACAGTCTTTCAAGTCTCTACAGTGGGTGGGTTGCCCACTGTACCATCCTGGGGAGTGCAAAGCCACAGTCTCTCAAGTGGATTACAGGCTCCACTGGTTCTGGAGGGGGCTTTGTGCCCAGAGTGCTTCATCCTGTGCAGGACAGACTGAGTGGATGCATGTCTCCACTGGTTCTGGAGGGGGCTTTGTGCCCAGAGTGCTTCATCCTGTGCAGGACAGACTGAGTGGATGCATGTCTCCACTGGTTCTGGAGGGGGACTGGTGCCCAGAGTGCATCACTCTCCCCGTGACGGTCCCAGTTGTATCACTGCCCCTGCCGCTCATGGGCTAGCGGTGCTTGAGTTGGCGGTCCTTGCCCTGTTCAGCGGTGCTTGCCATGGCGGTCTTTGCCCTGTTCAGCGGTGCTTGAGTTTGCAGTTTCTGACCTGTTCAGCGGTGCTTGCCATGGCGGTCTTTGCCCTGTTCAGCGGTGCTTGCCCTGTTCAGCGGTGCTTGAGTTGGCGGTCTTTGCCCTGTTCAGCAGTGCTTGAGTTTGCATTTTCTGACCTGTTCAGCGGTGCTTGCCATGGCGGTATTTGCCCTCTTCAGCTGTGCTTGCCCTGTTCAGCGGTGCTTGCCATGGCGGTCCTTCATTGCCCAGGTGGGCTGGGGCTGGCGGTCCTTTATTGGGCAACTGGGCTGTGGCTGCCGGGTCCCTCCTGGGCAGCTGGGCTGTGGCTGGCGATGGCCTCCTGGCCACTGACGATCGGGCTGCCCTCCTGGGCACTGACTCTGGCGGTGGCCTCCTGACCACTGACGATCGTGCTGCCCTCCTGGGCACTGACTCTGGTGGTGGCCTCCTGGCCACTGACGATCGGGCTGCCCTCCTGGGCCCTGACTCTGGCGGTGGTCTCCTGGCCACTGACGATTGGGCTGGCGGTGGCCTCCTGGGCTGCGGGGAAGATGGCGGTCTTTTCCGCCGTGCTGCTCCTCCCAGACTTTGGCGATTTCTTCTGCCCCTTCCCCACCTTGGGAGGAGTCACAGCTGAGTCGACACTCCCCCCGGGACCCTTGTGAGCGGCTTTGCTGGCTGGAGTCTTCCCCCTCTCCCGCTGGGCACTGTCCAACTTCTGGTGCTTCACGGGGGGGGCCTAGCTGTGCTGTGGCTCCGTGTCACACTTGCTGCCCTGGTGCCCGGTGCACTCCACATACCTCTAACAACAGGCACCACTGGTCCCGGAGATTTCTTGGCTGAGGTGCTAGTACGGGACCTATGAATTGGAGGGGGGCGTGGGAACTAAGTCAAGCTTGGTCAGGAAATGTTTCTTAGGATGACTGAGACGGGTAGCTGGAGGGGGTCTGGGAGTGGAGGAAGAGGAGGTGGTTGTAGGAGGTGTAACATTTGTGGCTTTGGGTGCAGGTGCATGCGCTGGAGGCTGTCTTGAGGTGGATGTATGTTGGGTGGGTGTGTGCCTGCGTTTGTGTACTTTGGGAGGGGGCGTCACAGACACACTGGGAGAGGACACAGGGGACGTGTACATGGTAGTGGGGGTGGTGAGTGTACGTGAGCGGGGTGTGGTGGTGGGTGTGCTGGTGCGGGACCTAGTGGCTGTAGTGGCAGTGCATGCAGGGGAGAGTGTAGACGAGAGTGGCAGAGAGGAGGGAGACAAAGAAGAGGGGGACACTGTGGAGGCAGTGGATGTTGGTGTGTCTGTATGTGTGTGATGCTTACGTGAGTGCCTGTGGGATGTGTGGTGCTTATGTTTGCCTGAGCTTCCCTTGTGTGGTGTGGTGTGTGCATGCTGGTCTGATGGTGTGCTTGGGATAGGCTGGGGTACAGGGGATTGGGTCTGGGTGGAGGAAGTTGGAGGGGGGAGGCTAGACACAGGGACAATGGCTGCCATCAGTGCTGAGGCTAGATTTTGCAGGGTTCGATGAAGGGCAGGCTGACCAGAATGAATGCCCTCCAGGAATGCATTTGTGTGTTGCAATTCCCTTTCAACACCCTGGATGGCATTCAAAATGGTAGACTGCCCAACAGTGAGGGACCTGAGGAGGTCAATGGCCTCCTCACTGAGGGCAGCAGAGGTGACAGGGGCAGGGGCTGAGGTGCCTGGGGCGAAGGTGATGCCCACCCTCCTGGGTGAGCGGGCACGGGGCGAAGGCTGAGGGGCTGCTGGGAGGGCGGTGCTGGTAGGGGGGGTGGCGGCTGTACCTGTGGAAGTGGGGGGCATAGATTTTGCCGCCACCACAGGGGAGCTCCCATCGGAGGACGAGTCCGTGTCACTGTTTGCAGATCCTGTGACCGCCATGAAGCTCCCCTCGCCCTCCGTCCCATTGGTGTATTCAGAGTCTGCGGTGTGGCCCTCCATGGCCATGTGGGATGCAGCTCCCTCGTGCTCCGGTGCCACTGTACCTCCGCCTGGTGATGCTGATGCACACAAGAACAGGGCGACCAAAAAAAGGGGGGACGACAGAAGAAAGACAGGTTGAGTGCATGGCTTACCACTACCGTTGGTGGACAATACAGACACAGCAGCCCCCTGCACTCTGCCGCGCTGTTGGGCTCTACAGATGCAGTTCCTGGGATATGGCCTACATGGCTATGGTCGACATCTGCACACATAGATGACACAGGGGCAGGTATACCTGCACTTGGCACTCTACAGAGGTGGGGTGGTGTGACACATGGCCTGCATTACGGAGGGGCCTAACCTATGGAACTTGCCCTGGCCTAGGAGAACCCACAGCCCTCCTCCCCCACCCAGACACCTTCCCTGCGCGCAAAGTCCGCAGAATGATGTTGTACTCACCCCCTTGTGTCTGCTGTGATTCCCTAAAGCGCCCATCCAACTCAGTGTACGCCACTGCCAGGATCCGGAACATCAGGGGGGGGTCATGGTGCGACGGGCACCCCACCCACGTTGGGAGGCCATCCCCAGCTGAGCGTCTGCCGTCTACTTGCTCCAGCGGCGAATGTCCTCCCATCTTTTACGGCAGTGGGTGTCCGTCTGTGGTGGACCCCCAGGGTCCGGACGCCCTTGGCGATGGCACGCCAAATATCCTTCTTCTGGTGGGCGCTGACCTAAATGAAATGTACAGGGGAAGAAGAGAAGTCATTAGCAACTGCACCGTCGAAGTGAGTGGCCCACATCCCTAGCCTTGTCATGTGGCACATGCATTCACAGTCCTTCATGCACGTAGAACTGTGCCCCCTTCATTCTTACAACCAGCCCTCTCCACTCACGCATAGCCCATACAACATGCTCCCTGTGTACTTACCTGTTGGTCTGGAGGACCGTAGAGTAGCGTGTACTGGGGAGGACCCCGTCCACAAGATTCTCTAACTCCTGTGCAGTGAAGGCAGCGGCACTTTCCCCAGACGCACGAGCCATTGTCTCTTCCAGACTGAGGTCACAGCAGCACTTGCAGTGTAGGTCCTCTCCTGTCGAAGATCAGGTATCGAGTGATTGAACAGATATAAAATGGCGGTCACGTCCGCAGCGGTGACGTCCGCGGCGGTGCGTACCATCACCGCCGGTGCACTTCGTCATTGGCTCCTGGGACCCATAGGGTCCAATGTTAACCAATGCAGCTTTGCGCCGCGGTCCTCGACCGCCTACCACGACGGTGTACAACGCCAGTGCACTTACCTCACATCCCATTGTCCCAGTTTAGAGGTCAGGCAGCCACCATTTCAGGGGCCCACATGGGTTCATTTTTAAGTGCGTTACACATACCTAGGCCTAGACTCAACACACATACAGGCAACTTTTTGGATTATGTTTCGTATTCTGTGTAGACTGTGGGGCCCCTTGGAGTGCCACAGTGTCCCTCCTGGTGTTCAGTATCTCCTTCAGCAACCCTACAATGGTGCCCAGGGCGGTGCTGATGGTTCTGAGTTCCTCCCTGAAGCCCAAATACTGTTCCTCCTGCAGGCTCTGGGTCTCCTGAAACTTGGCCAGTACTGTTGTGGAGTGGTGGTATGCTCCTATGATGAAGGAGAGGGCCTCGTGGAGAGTAGGTTCCCTAGGCCTGTCCACCCCCTGTCGCACGGCAGCCCTCCCAGTTCCCCTCTGTTCCTGTGCCTCCGTCCCCTGGACTGTGTGCCCACTACCACTGCCCACAGGTCTCTGTTGTTGTTGGGGTGGTGGGTTATCCTGGGTTCCCTGTAGTGGTGGACACACAGCTGATTGACGTGTCCTGTGGATGGAGGTATGGGCCCGCTGGGTGGGTGCTGTGCTGGTGTTACCAGAGGGTGGAAGCTCTGTGGTGGGCTGTGCCTGTGTGAGGGGAACCGACTGTCCCAAGGCCCACGATGGTCCGGGCTGGTCATCTAGATCCAGGTGGACAGAGCTGCTGTCATCACTGTGGGCCTCTTCTGTGGGTGGGGTGGAGATGTCTGGACCCTCCTGTCTGGTGACGTTGGGTAGTGGTCCTGCAGGGGTGGAAAGGCATAATTATTGCATCTGTGTGTCTCATGGTGTGCAATGGGTGGGTGACCGTGTACCCCAGTGCTAGCATTCCTGTGTGTGGGCTTGTGTGATGATGGTTGAGGGGGGTGTTATGGGTATGTGCATGATTTAGTGATGGTTGTCCATGCTTTGTTTTTGCATGCAGGGCTTGGTGTTGGAATGGGTGGTTTGTGATATTGGTACATTTGTGAGGAGTTGGAGTGATAGGGGTGGGGGCGAGGGTGGGGGGTATGTGATAGCATGCAGGTGGGGTGGGGTGGGGGATATGATAGTTAAGATTTGACTTACCAGAGTCCATTCCTCCACCGACTCCTGCGAGGCCCTCAGGATGCAGAATAGTCAAGACCTGCTCCTCCCATGTGGTTAGTTGTGGGGGAGGAGGTGGGGCTCCGCCGCCAGTCCACTGTACTGCAATGTTGTGTCTGGAGACCACGGAACGCACCTTCCCCCGTAGGTCGTTCCACCTCTTCCTGATGTCGTCCCGATTTCTTGGGTGCTGTCCCACTGCGTTGACCCTGTCGACTATTCTTCTCCATAGCTCCATCTTCCTAGCAATGGAGGTGTGCTGCACCTGTGAGCCAAATAGCTGCGGCTCTACCCGTACGATTTCCTCCACCATGACCCTGAGCTCCTCCTCGGAGAACCTGGGGTGTCTTTGCCGTGCCATGGGGTGGTGTAGGTGATGTGTGGTGTGGTGTATGTGGTGATAAGTGTGGTGATATGTAGTGGTGTGTGGTGTTTTGTGCGTGGAAGTAGTGTGTGTGATGGTGTTGAGTGTCTGTGGCTGCTAGTTTGTGGATGGTGGTGTCTCTCTCTGTGCTCCATTCTCAGTTGTTGTCGTAGGGATTTGTGGGTGATGTGGATGTGTGTTTTATATTGTATTGAGTGTGTGGGAGTGGTGTGTGTATGTGTCTCAGGGGTGTGTCTTTCGAATTGTCCAATGTGGTGGTGTTTTTGGAGATGTGTGTGTATTTTGAGCGCAGCGGTGTGTACCGCCAATGGAATACCGCAGTTGAAAGACCGCCGCATGGATTCGTGGGTCGTGATAGCATGGGCATATTTCTGTTGGCGTGACGGTGGAGGTTTTTTTTTTCGCCTGTTTATCACTGACCTTTGGTGTAGCGGACTTGTGTGGGTGTCTGAATTTTGTCGGATTTCGGGATGTGGGTCATAATAGCTGTGGCGGATTTCCACGGCCACGGTGGTGTGTTGGCGGTCTTCTCCACGGCGGTAAGCGGCTTTTACCGCCAATGTTGTAATGACCCCCTTTATTATTATTTTAAAATAAAGGCCACCAATGTTAGCCATTAGAGCATATTGACTACACTGGGGAAAATATTCTTTCTGTTTTTCCCTCACCAGGGCACACAAAACATATTTTATAAAGTTGCTGCTTATATTTACACTGCAACCAACCCTTAGGGCATCTAGGACAGATCTACGGGTGACATATTTGCAACAATAAGGTAGTTTGAGACTTTGGAAGTACTATTTATTCCAAAGTCAAATTTGGGGTTAATTTTAACTAAAAAGCAGCCAGCAAGACAGGCCTGCCATTACAATCACAATGACCACCACAACAGTGCACCTATGGGTGCACTAATTCTACCTGGTCCTAACCCTACAAGCCCCACCATGTACTAGGGATTCATAGATAGGTTGTCAGAGCCAATTACAATTAGGCATAATTTGCATGTACCATTTTAAACAGAGCACTGGCCTGGGACTGGTTAGCAGGGCCCAGGACACAGTCAAAATCAGAAACACGTGTAGCAGCAAATAATGGGGGCAAAAAGTGAGGGGGCTTCAGCAATCCACACATTTTTATCACAAGAATGCACACTATATATGGTTTTCTAAGAAATACATCATTACCACATGCATTACTCTAACCACCTAAGGAACATTTCACCATCAAAGTGGAGCCTTACACCTGCGAAGCATCAAGTGCAGGAGACAGATTGGACACTCTTGGAACCATGGGAGACCAATCAACCAAAGACCATCTGTTATGCCCCATTTGCATCTAAGTCTTGCTGGCAAGACCACACACACCATGAGACACCCACTCTTTGTGGCTGCATGAGTGACTTGGCCATGGCCCTGTTGGTGGTTCCGCAGCGACCACTTCATGTGGCCTATCAGAGGCCCCGCACAGCCCACACAGTCCTGTGGCAACCCAGCAAAAAGGGTCTAATTGGAATTTGTGCATGAGGGAATCCTGACAGGAGAGATGAGTCTGAAGCTGCTCTACCAACAGGTACCAGGAGAAAGTGAGGCCTCAAATGAAGATGTCCAAACATTGCACAGTCATCCCAGTTTCTACGGGTTTGCCATCCACAGAGACAGTGCACCTCCAAGGAACCCTATGCAGCAGACTCAACCAATGCTCCTGATGTACCCCTATTGAACAGTTGACACAAACTCCAACACCACGAGAGTAAGCAGGACTGACCAACCGTACATGTGTGAACTGTGACCCGTCTGACATACTGTTGAAGGATCTGGACTCCTTCCACACAGTGTTCATGTCCAGAGTTGACTGGTTAAATGTGAGCCATGAAACCCGGGTTCTCCCAGCTGCACCTGTCCAGTGATCCGGTACTGTCCTGCAAACTGCTGATGCACTTTGTGACTCAGTGATGTTTTATTATGTTGTTTATTCTTTTCCACAGGTTGGACTTATTTGTGTTTCTTTTAATAAAGTTTGGGAGAGGTGTAGTGTCCTGCTTGACACTTTCTTGTGCTTCCACCAGCCACTCTGTGAGGGCTGGCTTCCACATTCACCCCACACCCAACCATCACAGGCTTCACTGGTCAGATGCCCCTGCCAATAAAAGGGGCCGGGGGCATGTGCCATCAGGCCAGTCACCAGTACCCCAACTATGTCTCTGTGTCACTTATTTATTTAGCATGTGGGCTTAGGACCCACAACATTACAAATGAGATGTAAAAGCACACAGATCAGAAACACGGAGGAAGAAAAAGCTAGCAAACCTCCACAAACAGAAAGCAGGAACATAAAAGTGTGAAAAAAGGAGCAGGGAGTGTCTGGTAGTGGACTGACGACTACCAACATTAGTATTTGTTGCGTCAATGTTTAATTGCACCGGCTGTGGGTTTCTGAGCAGAACCTCAGCACCTGCACTCTTCTCTTACTAAATTTAGCACTGTGAAGAGGTAAATTTAACATGAGATGGAAGTGTAATTGGTCAATGAAGCATTTGACAAGTGGTGGAGAGAAAACTAATGCTTTAAATCCAGTGCTGAACAGCTGACACACAATTTCCCTGTTTTACCTCCGTAATGCATGAGAAGAGTATGCTGAGGGGCAAACGGGATGGCCACCTTTCCTTGATCCCTGTGAGTTTGCAGTGTAGTGCGACCCATAATAACTTTGGCACTCATTACGACCTTGGCGGGCGCCAAGATCGGACCGCCGTACCCCCGCCGCGGCCATTTGGAGATCCCCGCTGGGCTGGCGGGCGGAAACCTAGTTTCCGCCTGCCAGCCCAGCGGGGATCTCGGCTGCAACCCAGGAGCAGGCTCCAAATGGAGCTGGCGGTGTTGTGGCCGTGCGACGGGTGCAGTTGCACCTGTCGCGCTTTTCACTGTCTGCATAGCAGACAGTGGAAAGCTGCACAGGCCCTGTCAGGGGGCCCCTGCACTTCCCATGCCAGTGGCATGGGCAGTGCAGGGGCCCCCAGGGGCCCCGCAACTCCCCATACCGCCAGCCTTTTCCTGGCAGTTCAAACTGCCAGGAAAAGGCTGGCGGTAGGGGGACTCGTAATCCCCTGGGCAGCACTGCTAGCAGTGCTACCCTGGCGGATTACAACCGCCAGGGCCATTGTGGGGGTTGCAATGACCTAGGAAGCACCGCCAGGATTGTAATGACCACCTTTGTGTGTTTTGAGACACTGAAAGCCCCTGCAGCAGAGTTAGCCTGCCATAAAGAAGCTTTTTTTGACTACTTCATTGTACTTCACATCATGCTATGGGTCAAAGGGTGGCTGGGCACTCAGACTACCAGCTTGTGTGTTCGAGCGATGTGTTCCCCATTTTATTATTGATCTTTGATTTATCAGTTCCATATATACTTATAATTCTCATAATTTTACCAGTGTGTGCTCGTCCTACAATATACTCTGCACCAATTGGTTTTTAAAATGATCCTCATATTTGGAAATGTAGAATAGGAGTCTCTATCTACATTTACTTAATAATATTAAAGCAGTTGAAATATTTATTTTACTTCAAATTCAAAATTGATGGTAACATTTTTCTTAGGTATCCCTGAACATGTTTTACAAGATATCAATCATGAATATCTCCTTAGAGGAATATTTGCAAGCAATCAAAAGTGCCAGGGTAAGATAGAATATCAATTGAGCTTATCTCTTATTTTGCATCCTTTTTTGCCCATAAACTATTGGAGTTTTATGACTTCTTATTCACTCTTCAAGTACTGAGGACAGTTTCCTGAAAGCTTTCATCACAGTAATACAAAAGGAATAGAGGGTTGCTATGCCTATTGTGTGTTGGCAGAGCACAGCCCATTCAGGTTCAAGTGGGGATGAGCTGAGCTCCATCCCTCCATAGAGTCAGCTAATGGCTCATTCAGGCCCTGCTAATCTCACTATTGTGTGACTGTCTTGGGTGAATTCACAAAGACTGAACTCTCAATTACACCCAGACATGTGACCTTATGCAGACTACAGACAGAGAGCTAAAAGCTGGATTATGCCAACGTTCTAAAAGTGGCATTTTCAAACTTGTAATGATAAATCTAACTTTAGCAGTAAAAAGAGTTTATCATTATAAGTTCATTGATTCCAAACATGACATATCTACCACATCTGGTTTAGAAATTACAGCTTATTAAATATGAAAAAGATTCCCCAGTGTTATCCTTTGAAGGGGTAGTTCTCACAGTTGTGAAAAATGTATTTAGGAATTTTTCACTACTAGAACATGTAAAACTCAAAAGTACATGTACTACCTTTAAATTACACAGCACCCTGCACTATGAGCTACCAAGGGCCCACCTTAGTGTGAGCTACATGTGATAAAAGGGGAATTCATAGCTTGGATAGGGTATTTAAATAGCAAGCCGACGTGGCAATTAAAAACTGTGTTCAGGTGGCAATAGCAGGCCAGGGACAAGTTTTGATGTGCTATTTAATGGGGTGGCACAATCAAGTGCTGCATGCTCACTCATAACATTTGATTTACAGGCCCTGGGTACATAGTATACCACTCTACAAGGGACTCACAAGTACATTAAATATGCCATTTAGATATATGCCAATCGGACCATGTTTAGGGGAGTGAGCACAAGCACTTTAGCACTGGTTAACAGAGATGAAGTGCAGGGAGTCCTAAGGCCAACAAGCACAAATCCAGCAAACAGTTGGAGGAGGAGGCAAAATGATTGGGGTGACCCTGTAGAGAGGGCCATTTCCAACACAACCCTCTCCAGCCTAAAGCCAGGGTAGACTAATCAACACGTTAATGAACTTCCCTGCTTATGCGATTGAAAGTGGACAACGGCCCTCTAAAGTGGGACACTGGTCTGTTCCATGCCTCTCTTCATTCACTTAGAATTCAGTGGGACCCCTCTGTCTACACTCGCCTGAACTGACCCATAGCAAACCCTTCTCCTGACCTGTAGACTCCATCTGTGCAGCACCTAACCTTAACTTGCTCACATATGCATCCCAATATGGCATACAGCATCACCATGGCCCATAAATTGATGTGGCCTGTTCCATTCCTTGGATCTGACTTCTGTCCCCAACCCAAGGAAAACTCTGTCCACAAGGATAGCAACCAGCCAGGGCCACTGACAGCTGTCAGTATCAAAAGCCGGGTCCCAGAACTCCCCGAGGTCTCTGACCGCTGTGGTTTCTCAGTGCGGGGGCAGTCGCCCCAGGTAGGTGTTGGGCACATTCTCTCCACTCTCCATCCCACCAGTTCAGAGATGGTAACCTGAGACTGGTCAGTCAGCCCAGGAACTGCACCCTGAGGCTGAACAGGAGTCAAGGGTTAGTTCTTCTTCCCCCTGCCCCTCCATCTGGGCCTCTGTACACTCTGCTGTGGAATGGTATCCCCAGAAAACTGAACTGGCAGGGCGCATTTCTCAGCCACCTCACCTAGCTCTTCTGACAGCAGGGACAACTCATTCCCCAGAATGCAGTCAATGGGCATCTGGGGACTAACTACGACCCTGCTCCAGGTCACCTCCCCACCCCAACCACTCTAGGGATGCCATATGGAGGAAAAAGTCTTGCCCATGTGCCAGAGTTGGCCTACACACTTGGGTGGCATACAGTTCTGGAAAAACTAGCCTTTCCACTGCCATGTTCTGACTAGCCCCAGTGTCCCTTAGAGCAGAGACAGGGATTCCATTCACCTCCATTTGGTAGAAGTGACGATCCCCAACCTCAGGGATCACAAGCTCACCCTCTGAGTGTATTCCCCAACTAAGGGAGATTAGGGCATGTTCTATTTCTTGCCCCTGGGGACTACCATCCTCTAAGGCCAAATGGGCCACTCCTGCAGAGTTCCCACCAGTGGGTGGTTTCTTTGGACAGACAGAGTACCCCTGCTTGTGTCCTAGTTGAGAACAATCAAAGAAGCGTGTTTGGAAATGAGGCACCCTGAGCCACCACCCACCTGAACCTCCCTCCTTCTTCTCAGAAATAACATGGGGCCCCTTTCCTTCCCCTTACAATAAGACTTGTCTGGGTCTCCTTTGACCTCTCTCTCTTTGTGCCGGGGGGGAATCTGAGGCACCCTTCTTGGATTCACTCCAAGGTACCTTTTTGGACCCTCTGGTGCTAACCCTGTAGAAAAAGCCATTTCCAACAGCGCTTGATGCATTTTATTGATTCTCTGATTCTGGTGTATTTTCCTTTTTCCTCAGGAGACTGTCCATTCCAAATCTGAACCCAGTTTCTCAAGGAAGGAATCCACATTTCTATCTTTTTTTTTAGAATAAACACCTGCTCATACATCTTTAAAATATGTGTTTCATATCAATTGAGCGATTTTCAAATAAACCAGTTTTGTGCTGGTGCAAAAAATAGCTTCAACATTCTTTTCTCAGCAACCATTTATCAATGTTATAATAAGTGAAGACTTAGCTTGTGCCAGAAAGAGAGTATCATCGAGTGGTAAATAGTCAAAACCCCCTCCCCTCAGGAATCTGTGCAACCCCAGCATACTATCACTCTCTGATTATATTTTTCCCTTGATCCTTGCTGCGCTTCACTGCCTTACAGTTAGGTTGATGCTTTCTAAATACCACATACATATATACTTACAACAGGGGAAGAGCTGGAACTGAGTTTAAGATTTATGTTAACATTTCAATGAGTGTAGGCAAAGCTATTTTTAGAGCCTAGTCAGAATTATTTGTCTGGGCTCATTTACTGTTCAGCAGTAATGCCAAGTATGAAATGTCAGTTTTATGTAAAATATGTTGAAAGTAATCCATTTTAAAAACACGGGGCCATTGGTTGTAAAATCAAAAGACTTAGCAATTAGCTGCATAAACCCATTTCTTTAGTAATTCTCTGTTCATACTGCATTTATCATGAGAGAATACAATTATGTTAGAAGAAAATGCTGAGTATGGAATGTACATGTTCTGGAAAATATGTGGTGAATATTCAATTTTAAACACATTTGGCCACTGGTTGCAGCATACCAAGACTTAGCAATTAGCTGTGGGAGCACATTTATTTAGTAATGACCTGGCCATACTGCATTCATCAACATACAATGCAATTATTTTAGTTGAAAATGGAATCTTTCTGCAGCCTACACCTCTCTTGAAGTTTAGCAGGTGCAACCCAAGTCCAGGCTCTCTAACACTTAAATTGTTGCACCTTTGGTTCATGGCTTTACTTATAACTCTCAATTTTAATGACATCAAATGTTGTTGGCTGTCATCTGCTTGGGAAATCTCATTGCCTTAAATGCAGCCCAAATGTGGAAAAATGTTGGATTTACAAAACCACATGAAACAGAAATTGAGCAAAATGAGCATTCAAGGTGCCTCTACAAGGCAGAATCAATACTGAAACTTGCTACATACCCATGAACATAGGTAAGAGCAGAATGTCATATAGTAATACCCTTTCTGAAAATGATTTGTAGCAGCAGGTGAAGAGAAACTCAGGTAACAATTAAGTATAGAATTATTATAGGGGGCCTAAGGAGCATATTTCAATTTAGTTCTTGGGAGAGGCAAGGGAATATGAATATATAGAAATGTAGTTTGAAAAGGTTTTAGACAAAAGGGAGTAATTAATGTGAGGGTAATGGTAAGTGCGAGTTAGGCAAGTTACAATCCAACGTGGCTCAGCAGGCAACGCAGCTGGTATAATAAACTTGGGAGTGGTATTGCCAACATCACTCAATTTTCAATGGTAGTGTACTGTCTCTTCTCAGAGGAAAGCAGTTACTCCAACACAGCCAATACCACCACATAGTATTTAAGCCCTGTGGTACCTGCACACTGACTGAGAACTCATCTACCTACCCTTCTAAGCCATGGTTAAGGGTGTGGTCTCTAAACCTCTGTCCTCCACAAAGTTTTCCTGGCTTCCTCTTTTCCACCCTGCCCCTTAATCTTCAACTGTGCACACATAGGCACTCATTTTGACCAGGTTAATGTGGCAGTATCATCGCCAATAGGCTGGCGGTGTATACCGCCACTTCACTACTCATACCGCCATGGTGTTATGAACCACCAGGCCAGAGGTGTGCATCTCTTATCCGGCGTGCCACATATGACCGCCAGTAGTATAATGAGCCAACCTACTACCATGGTTTTCACAGCTGTACCACCGCCACGTAACCATGGAATTCCTTCGCTGTCACCAGTAAAAGGACCCCCCACCCAGCAATCACCTGCCCCACCCACCACCCCCTCTGGAATCACAGTGCCTCTTCAACACCCCACCCTGATCCCCTGCTCCCCTCCCCGCAATCATTCCACACACTCACAAGCACCACGCATGTACCCATGCAGCACCACTTCCATACACGCACTCACTCACACTCATCCATGCATGCATTCACTCACACTCATCCATACATGCATTCACTCACACATACTCATGCATTTACACTGAGATGCAGACATGCACTCACTGTAACATTCATACACGCATTCACACATATGCATACCACCACGCATACAACACAATACTCAGAGATGCATACACACACGCAGATACCACACACTCATACACAACACCCCCCTCCCCTGATGGACTCCTGACTTACCTTGTCTGGTGAGTAGGTTGTCCAGCAGGGAACGGAAGGGGTGCTGCTACTGCCAGCAGCACCCTGTCAGTAGTGCCCCGCCAGCAGGACACAGCCAGACCATCTGTTTGATCAAAATACAGCTGTCCACGTCCTACGGGTGGGGCGATGCAGGTGGTGGCACTGCTCAGGCACTGTGTCCACCAGCATGGCGACTGCCAGATTTCCTCCCTGAATGTGGAAGAAATCCAGCAGTATCCATATTATGGCGGGTGGAAGACCACCAGCACTGGTGGTCTTCTGCCGCCCATGGCTTTGGCTGTCTCGGTTTGAGACCGCCAAAGTCATAATGAGGGCCTTAGTCTCCTACCCCAAAAAGCTTTCTCTGTCCTGCCCTATTCTCTATTAAACTTGCCCCTTTATTTACAATTTTGTGTCATTCCCTAATTATACTCAATGGGTCATCCTGACCTTGCCTCCTTTATATTTCCTTTTACTTTCATATCCTGCCTGTTAAGCATTTGCCTCAGGACAATTATCCATAAAGCACTGTTGCTCTGTTCATTGAGACCTGAGGCCCACATTTACTAAAGCTTGCACTTGTTTGTTCTCACACTACACAGCAACACCAATTAGCTCTGTGCCTGTAGTATGGAAGGTAAATTGATGCAAACTTTTCCATCTGTAACTTGGGGTTATCAAAAATCAAAACAATCAAAATTAATGATCATCTTCACAATATTCACAATTTCAATAACTGTGAAAGTTCCTATGTTGTTTAGTGCCCATGCAACCAAGCTTACATAGGGGGTACCACTCTAGTACTGATAACCAGGATCCAAGAACATTTCCGTAATATACAGAAACATGATCTCAGGGCCCCACTAGTGGAACATTACAACAAATTTCATCCTGAAGAACGCACCTTCACCTTTTGTGGTCTACGATGATATAAAGTACATCCTACAGGTGGCAATTTAAAACTACGATCGTGCCAAGAAGAAATTAGTTTGATTATTCTCTATGATACAGTTCGCCTTGGACTTAACAAAGACTCAGAATGGCATTATTGGTTGATGTAACTCCTTTGAAAGTGACTATAACATGTCTATTGGATATGTTCATTATTTTTATTCATCAATCTCATAATCATGTTGTATTTATGTGTTTTTCTGTCCTAGTCTCTATGATGATAATGTCACGGTTAGTTACATTATTGATGTCTCTCACTCAGTTAGGAGAGAGGGAATTTTTGATTACCATAAGCCGAACATGTAATATTTCCCTTTGAAAATAGGTGAATTATTATTTCTTTCCTTTTTATATTTGTTTCTATTTAAGTGATAAACTTTTATATTTACCATAATATTTCCTTTATATACCTTCCTTTAAGGATGCTCTTTCAAACATGGCGCCCCCACATTGTTCATTAACATTCAATGGGGAGTGTCATTTTTAGGGTCGAGCCTGCGTTGCATGCGCTCGCGCATGCGTATCGCAGCGAGACTCTTTTGTATTTAGAAAAGGGCTCAGAGCCCTGTCAACTTCACGTCAGTGTTTTTTATTGGTTTGTGGGCTTCCCTAATAAAATCTGCTTGCTTTCATTAGTCGAAGGCACGCATATGTCATGCCTTTTCCGGCGGCTAGCCCTCCTCGAGCGCAGCGACCAAGTACAGAAAACATGCGAGGCTCGCTGTTTTCCATCGGGCTCGTGGACTTTTTTTTCTCAAATTTACGAGCGCGATCTCGCTTGGCAGAAGTCGAGCGCCTTACATACTTGATTTCACTTTTTCGGGTTATGTACATAAATGCACTTTTGCCCGATAGGTGAACAGTCGGGTTAAGAGTTTACAACGCGATCAGCTCTAACATGAGCAAATGCGAGACCCATTGCATTGTAAATGCTTGTTCTAGTTTACTTATGTCCGAGTACGATCTCGAACATGGCGGAGCCCGTAGGTTTTCCTTTCTCTCCCTTTCTTGTAATGCCGTGAGATTGCCTAATAAAAGAATGGTCGCGTTACCAGCGCGCTTCCTAAGATGGCGGCGGACGCGCTTCTCTGAATTTTCGCGCTCTGATGTTTTTGGCGGTTTTTGGTATGGGTAAGTTATATCTTACCTCGTAGGATTCCATTAGTCACAAGAGGCCCTTTCATTCATCCTTAAGTGGCCTTTTTGCCTATATAACATTTATACTGTTACATTTCATTGTGAATATCCCATACGTCACCGTATTCGTTACAAATGGCTATTTGACTCTGTTCATTAACTTGTTTACTTTGAACATGAGAAGATCAAAAGTGTTTCGTATTTCTGCCTTATTTTTACTCTCTGCATATTGTATAGGCCCCTGAATTACTTATATATTAGTTATATGTTGCATTTCCTGTCCAAATTTTCAGATTGACTATTACCATGTTAGTATTCTGAACACTCTTTACCAGCGAAAATGATCAACAATCATGGTAATGTTATCTTTTTCACTGGTTAATTGTACAATTGTATGATTCTTTACGTTGTTTCATAATAATTTTCTTTACACTAGCATGGCTCTTGTCATATTGTCCACTATTAGGTGCTGGCGCCATCACTTGATTTATTTTTGCACCTTCTGCGTTTTTGCATTTTTTGCACATTTTGCACGTTTTGCACTTTTCCTTCGTTGGGTCATACCAGATTTCATCGACTCTCACTATAGATATTATATTTCATTAATTTGTCTTTCTTATTATCTTCTTTCACGCCGTCCATAAGGAATGAATTAGTGCACCTCTACCGCATGAGCATTTACTACTATTATTATTATTTTTTTCATCATTTTCCTTCCAGATAGAACTTTCGGACTATGGTAGCACTATGATGAGCGCTTTTTCTAACCATCTAGGGTTTTCACCCCTTGGTGTCCTTTGATCTCCAGTTTCTTATGTCTCATTAGTCTTTATTTCTATCTTTAATTTTGCTTTATCTCACTTCTTACAGCCTTGAGAAAGCCCTGGTGAACGCACCTCATAGGGCGAAACACATGTTGGCTAAGTATCTACTAGTTTCTACACTCCTTTTACCTGTAGCATGACATGAAGTGACCTGCAAATAAATTTCAAGCTTGATCATTAGCTTCGGAGTATGGAACATTATTGTATATTTGGCAATGGAATGCTTATAAATTATCAATTTGCAAGTGGAAACTTTCCATTTATCCTAAGTTTATTCTACATATGGGGGACTAGGGTCCATTTCCCCCGGTTCTAAGCTCCCATGTCTATCTAACTTCCTCAATGACTTAGCAATTCTTTACGGGAAGTTACAAACTGGACCCTCAACTTTGTTTATTCTGCATTGTTTGTTTGTCTTTTACTGCTTTAGATACACATTAAAATGACAAATAGGCACCAAAATCAGATAGGTTGACCATTGCTACTGAGTGGTTTATGTCTAAATGTATACATTGATTGACAACAGTGCATACTAATATCAGTCGAGAGAAACACTTACGCCCATATTTAAGAAAAAGTGGCGCATCAGAGCTGATGTGCCACTTTTTCTGCTCCCTCCTACAGGCACGTAATGACACCATGGTTGCGCTGTATTTGTAATGCGGCACACCATAGCAGTCATTAGCACAATAGCTTCACAAATGTTCATGTTATTGTGGTGCTTTGCTACTCTAGTGTCAAAAATGTTGATGCTAGAATAGCAAAGAGCAAGGAGGCTCATAGATAACTATAGGAGCACCATTTTAATGCCTGCTCTAAGCAGGCATTAAAAATGACACTAAAAATGGTGCAGTGAAATCTGTTAAATTTCACTGCGCCATTGCTGCAGGCCTCCTAATGCCGGCATGCTTCCCCCTGCGTACATTATGCCTGGTGCAGGTATAATGTGGAGCAAGGGTTTACAAAGTGGCGCAATACATACAATGTGCCACTTTGTAAATATGACGCAGGGAAAAAGTCACTATAACACCGCCTTAGCATCAAACAAATTATGCTATGGTGGTTCCAAGGTGTTCCTAGGAGCTCTTAAATATTCTCCTAACTTCTATATAGGAGATCTCTAAAGTATACAATGTTATTCCCTCTAGAAGACTACCAGTTATACGTTTCTTTCAACTTATTCTGTACAAGGATCACCAACAACATGAACATTCCCTTTCACCATGAGACAGTTATAGACACCAATAAGCAAAAGTCAGTGAGCCCTTGATCGCTCAAGCAAAGTATAGGGAAAAAGGTGCAGGCCCATGCCTTATCATCCTCTCCAGAGAGTATACCCAAGGCTAATAAAGAGATCTGAGGCCACTTCAGACTGTCCCTGCAGTGCAAAGCAGGAAAAATGTACGATGGAACAACTGCTTTAAGTAGAGTGGATGTTCTGCAATGCATTGACTGACGTATAAATGGACGATTGGTTGTTGGTCAGAGGTTTTGCAATCTCAAACATGGCACTTCCCCCAAAACCATGTAAAGTGGAGCACCAGCACATTTGATGGATGGGTCATCTGTTGTTTTTTGGCAGATCTCCTATATGCACCAAACTTGAAATGAGGCCCTGAATAATCTACATATTTCAATGTGGTCCATATATCTGCTGCAAGCACATGGAATGAACAGCTCTCTATCTCATTGTTTGGTCAAATGATTGCAGAACTTGATGGAGCAGTGTTGGTACAGCATAGAAGCGGTATTAAAATAGGGCTGGCTCCAGAAACCACTCTCCTACCAAATAAAAAGGCAGGAGGTTAATCTCAAGAGGATGAAATGCTGAGATGCCCCTTCAGGAATTCAAACCATAACCTGCACATTGCACATAGATGCCTGCATGCCCACATGTACACACATATTGATACATTCCTGTCATGTGCATTAGATAGAACAATTTATAGAGCAGCAAATTAAATGCTCACTGGCTACATATACAGGGGCTGTATTATGCGAACAGCACACTTTCCCATTTTTTAACACAGTGCACCTTTCTGCCTGTCCTTTAAAGAGGAGTTAGAGATCCCCTGGCAGGTGGGTGCAGGGAGTGACTGCGCCCATCTGCAGGGGGAATTGTCTGGGGGTCTATGGGACCCACCTTCTCCCCTCCAGGGAACTGCTTCAGAAGCTGAACTGAAAGTGCATCACCCTTTTGTGGTGCACTTTCATTGTACCTCCTAATGGCTTGTTTGCCTCTGCTACCACAAGCACATGTGTAGAGACAGAGAAATTCCCTCATTTGCATGAGGCCACACCCCCATGCCCCTTAGGGAATGCATGATATCATTATTACAGGAGGGAACACACAATTGTCTGCAGCCCTTCTCTGATACCATTCTGCTCCAGTGGTGCACAAACAGGTGCACATGCCTGATGCACCCCTGGGGCACAATGTACAATAGGGCCCCTGTTATCTTCAGATGACAATTTTGGTGGAATGCAAGGTAAATTCTTCCTTTCATCCGTCTGTTATTTAAGCACTTAGAAATAACAGAAGTAAGCTGTGAGCCACTAAACAAAAAATAAACCCTGAAATAAACACTTACTTAACCCCATGTCAAAAAGCAACATTTGGTATAATTCAGGTCATATTCAAATAGTACTGCATGTAATGCAAAGCCTGATAGCACTAAAGTAATAACAAAAATCACAACTAAGATTGTTTTTAAATTATATGAATACTTGGGATTACTTTTATTGGGAAGGCAAAATCTGAGCCATGCTTTTGCTGCCAGATCAGTTTCTTATTTACCAACTGGTGGGAGCTGGCATTGAGCCTGATTTAGATTTTGGCGGGTGGGGTTGCTCACAAACGTGACTGATATCCTGACCACCATAATACGATCCAATTATATCCTACGGGAATTGTAATACAGTGGGTGGAATACCAGTCACAATTGTGACAGAGTAACACATCTGCCAAACTCTAAATCAGGCCCGTAGTCTTTAGTCAATTAGGGTAGGCTTTGCACCCAGTCCCAACACTTACCACACATGATTGCTGAGAAGAAGAAGATATTTGGGTGCCAAAGAGGACATGGAATATTGTCACAGATTAATAGAGGATTTTAAAGCTGATGATGGTCTTGCAGGAAGAGAAGGGCCAGCAAAATGTGTGTCAGGGAAGTGGACACCCAGACCAGTAACCTCAGCTTGGTCCATGGAACATGAGGTAGGGATGGGCTGAAGCCCTTTTAGCCCAATAAGCACTATGCCTTTGATATACAAGGAAGCTTTTAAAGACAGTAAACAACCTTGATAGCAGATAAAAGCCACTAGTTGTCAGTAGTCTGAGCCGTTTCCTTGCCTGCTGGTTTACTGTGAAATCTACATAGCCTACTGCTCTGTTTTGCTCCTATGCTTTCTATGCTTGACCCTCCATTCGAAGTTGTGGATCATCCAAGGCCTAAGCTACTGTGGACTAACTCAACTCCCAAGCAAATGCCTCTTCCTGCCTTGGAACAGAGCTAGCCAAGACATCCCCTAAACTACAGATGTCCAAAATAAAGCCAGAAGTTGTGATCCATGTCAGATTTTGAGGATGCCATATAAGCAACATTGATTTGCAATGAATATCATACAAAGGGACTAAAGTGTACTTACAGTGTTGTGTACATTTTCTAGTTTTAGGTATTTGCAAACTACATGCAGATTATTACGACTCCACACTCTATATATTTATTTGTGCAGAGTTCTCAGGCCTGGTTGCACATTTTACAGGTGCACTGAGCTCTGCATGCACAAGTATAGGGAGTATGGAGTTGCATACTCCCACCATATTTTGTGAATGCCTAAAAGTACTAAAGTAACACAAAAGTGTGAGTTTACCATTCTGAATGATGCCCAAAGAAATGATTGATTCCAGTCAGTAGTTATCCTAAAACTTTGGTATGGATCAGATCCTCCTTGCCCAGTAGTTGACACCCCAGCACTCACTGAGCAGAAGTCCAAACCTGTTCAACTCCCAAAATCGAGGATACACATGCATGAGGTGGTAATACATTAAGCATCTCTTAACAAACAATTGAGGGTCTCCTCTAGGAACAAAGAGAACTTGCTTTTGTCTATAGCGCTTCAAAACCACACCAGAATTGTGACACATTATATAAATGATAAATGCAATAAGTGCATTTGGACATTATAAAAGTCTTTAAAAAATCGTACAAAAGGGCCTTATTTAGATGTTGGTGGAAATGGTAGCAGTAATGATTTTTCAACTGGAAACCTATCCACTGCCGTGATGGTCACCCAACATATTTAGCAGTTGGTAGTCTCTTAGACGAAAGCTTGCATTTAAACCGCTGTCTCTGCCAAGAAATACCACCCACGTTGATGGCAGGAGAGGAAAAAGGGTATGTTGGCAGGAATCCGTACATCATTCCTGCTGTGCATATTCAGTTGTGTCTTACCAACAAGAACAATGTGGAAGTCCAACCTCCATGTCTGAGTTGGAAGGTTGGCTGGAAAGGGGTAAAAACTCACCTTTTTTTACTATTCCACCCCCATCTTTGACTGGACAACACCTTCTGTCACTGCTGCCACCAACTCACAGAGAAAGTACGGCACCTCCCATCACCAGATTTGAAGGACATCGCATTGCCAGGGTAGACTGCACAGGTGCATATACATATGTTGGAGACACGGTTGGGTCAGACACAAATGGTGATACACTGGCACACAACACATATTGAGCACATACACAACTGTCATTATGGTGCCAGTATTCATTGGCAAATTAATGCTGGTACCACAATGATGGTACATTCACACCTAACAACTGTATTCATATGTACACATTGCCAGGAGATTGGTACCTGTCATGCTGTGCTGCAAGTTGTGTGTGAGTCAGTATGTGTACGTGTGTATGCAATGCAATTGGCCAGCTGAGGTGGAGGGAACTGGAGGGGTTGCTGGTGTTGTGTCAGCATGTGTGCCACTTGCATATAGCATTGATGTTGTTGTGTGAGTTGTGTTGTGTGTTGTGTTACTGCATGCAACATTCAGGTGAGTGTTGTGTGGCTGTTGTGATGTGTATAGCTGTGTTTGTGCGTGAGTGTGTTTGTGTAACTGAATGTGTAGTTGTGTTGGTTGCTGTGGTTGTGTAGTGGGTGCAGTGTCAATGGTGTGTGTATGTTGTGTCATGGGTGTCTGTCAATGTTTGTTTGTGGCATGCACGTGTTGTGTTGTGTTGTGGTGGAATGCCAATGGATATGGGAGTGTATGTGGTATGTTGTGTCATATGTAGTGGCAAAGCTACAGTATGTATGTGTCACTTACTTGTATTCCACAGCTATCCATTGGATCCCACCTGTTGTCTCCCTCAGTCAGCAAACCGCTGCCAGTACTCTGCTTGCAGAGCTGGAACCTCTAAATAGAGTGGGCAGGACACCGTCAACTTAACAATCTTCTTGGGTCCACTGCTGATGCAGCTTTGCAGTGCTAAATCAGGCTCTAAGTATTTGAAAATTTGTTTTAATATTTAAATTCTTAAAGTAACTATGGCACCATCACAATTGTGCACAAACAAAACAGACACTGACACTGACACAAACTCTTCAGAATAAACACCGTTAGATTATCACTTTGTCACTATTTTTTTCTTCTTCATTTTCAGAGGAGTCCAGTAAGTCCTTCAAATTCATTGTAGTTGGGTTTATCATATGAAAAATACTTATGTATTAATAAGGTAGTGTCAGATTTCTATCACGCTTTGGCTTAAAGCTTTTCCAATCAAAAATAATAGGTGAAGAGTAAACAAAAACATGGAAGATGTATAAAAACAGTAGCAGTAGGTTTCTTTTAGGAAAACATAGTGCAGCAGCTCATTTTAATGAAAACATTTGGAAATAATGTGTATGCCTTAGAATACCTCGTATAGTCAGCTAATTTGTGAGCAAATATAAAGTGTCCAATATCACCCAGAAATTACAATAAGACCAAAAGATACACACACAAACACCTAACTACAAAAACAAAGAACTTGGACAACTCAAAGGCCGACCTGAGGGCAATCAGATGGTGTTGTGTGGGTTAGGGGAATCAAGAGAATATTGTGAAATAATTATATGCCATACCACCATGAACTGTAAAAGGCCATTTTATTAGGACAGGTTGCAAAACAGTAAGTCATCCTCAAACAACATTAACATAGTGTCAAACATCTTGATACACGATCCCCCTCCTCCCGTAGCAATTCTCACCTCGCACCAAGCTTTCACTCCAATGCCCCGTATCTTGCCTAATTACTTCCCCTTTCACTAACTGACCTCCTTTCATTTCCCAATCTATCTCTCAGTTCCCTTCCCAACCATCTTCTTATGAAGCCTCCTTGCCCTGTTCAATGAATCCCGCACACCGCCTTCCTTTCGCCTGTGTTCTTCTCATTCCCCTGTATCTGACTATCCACCCCCTCAACTACTGCTATACAGTAAAACCCAATAGGTTGTTTTACTCCCTCCCCCCCCCCCCTCTGCTTTGTACCAAATTCCTCACTGGTACACTCCTTTGCACCAAATCTTCTAATTCCACAGTTTACTGATCACATCCTTCATCACAATCATATAATAAACATTGCCAAACTGTGGAAGGTGTGCCCCATCATTCCTAAACAAAAACTGGTCCTCCCCAATGATGCACCCATGGGCTTTCACGTTAATGCCCCTGGACATGCAAAAAACCCTCATCATTCTATTGAGCATCCTCCTGGCCTTGTCAATGGACACAGGTTTAATCACCCCTCTCTACTGTCGCCTAGCCACAAACTCAGTCCAGACCAGTCATGTCCTTGCAAAATTCCATTTAAACAACTGTAGGTCCTGCAATATGTGTTGCAATATTGTCAGCCCTGACAGCTGCAACATATCATTTTCCCCAAGTGCACAAGGAGCATGTCGGGGCAACCCCTTTGCGGGACCAACTTAGCCATAAATGTCAACAAACTTCCCCAATGCATCTCATTCCACCCCACCATTGTACCTTATGCCTACTACTGGACAGTCCAAGGCTCCATCCTTAAATTCTGTTGGTCCGCATTGTTAGCTACCCAATGCACAAAAGTGTCTCCAACTATTCAATTCACCAGTTTACTCCTCCCAGGACCATTCATGCACCCTACTGTGAAAAAGAATGTATTGGTAGCAGGCTCGCTCCCTGCCCCCCTCGTGTCAAATCCTCTTATAAATCATGTAGCGCTCACAACACGTAAATCTCCTCCTGCCTATCCTCCTAATCTGGTTCCAGTCCCACCCCAGTTGTGCCACTGCTGCCTCTGCCTTGATCCTAAAAGAGTGCGTCCCATAGCGGTTTGGATCCTGCCAGAGTTTATGCAATGCTGTGCGAAGCACTGACAGCAGTTGAAAAGCAGTAACCCTCACCCTGCCCTCATGCCATAAATGTGCCTCCTGCCTATTCCCTGGCCAGACCTGAAATGTTACACTTTCAGGCGCCCACTCCTCTTCATAAACACCTATTCCAGAAAGGTACTGAAAGTCTAAACCAAAGCACATGAGATGGCAGATCCCTTGGCAACACTCTGTCCACATAGATGGCACCTCCGAATTGCATGCCCTACAAAGGAAAACCTTCAGATATGTGAGCAACAGCCAAAACAATAATTTGATTTTGCATTTTGCCAGCTGCACCCCTCTGTCACACAATCTCACCAAATGTATTGCATCATGCACTGATGCATAAATCACTTTTGTTTCTTTGTGGCAATGAAAACTTTCACAGAGGCTTCCCCTGGCCACAAAAAAGTGATGTATCATTGTGTATTCAACTTTCTTGGGTACCACCCCCAGGGATGACATGATCAAATCCTCTATGGGCCAATCATAGAAAGGGCCTACAATCATCCTCTCCTCAATATGCTTTCTCAATTTCCCTGCTACCACCTCTTGTGCTGCCCCTGCTGATCAGGAAATGTCCATCCACATTCAGCCACTCTGGCCCTGGTGATCCACCCAAAAATCTTCTTTAAATTCCCATTCCATTCTCAAAGCTGCCTCTCTGTCTGGGTAGATTGCAGGCCATGGGATCAAACCTTCCAACTTAACTGACATAGGTTCCCTTTGGCCCAGCCGCACCCTGATGTCTCCTCCCTTTGGATGCCCACCACTGTTCCACGGGGCTAGCCAAGGTGAAGCACTGTGTGATAGGGTGCCTCCCACCACGTTTCGAACACTCATGCTTGAACTTGCATGGGTGTCTGGAGCAGAAGCCTTCATTAAAGTTCCAACATGCCCCACATTGGGTCCCATACTCTTTGGCACATATCCCGCCCCCTGTTGAGCAGGACGTGGCTGAAAGGGGTAGTATGTGACTGGAAGTCCATCAGCCATATGAGTAGTGGTCTTTGGCTGTGTTGAAGACACCCACTTCTGCCATAACTTGGAAACCACAAACCCCCATGGCTTGTCTGGGTTATTATGGACTTGGGTCCTGAACTCTTCATTATAACCCAGCCATGCATAGCCCACAAAATGTATTTGTGCCTTTCTGATAATATTCAAATATTTTCCTAGAGTAATTGCCCTGTCTGCATGTTTCTCGCAATATATAATGTCTTCTTCATAATCCAGCACCAACTCATCCTCTCCTGAGGCTACCTCACACCCCTTTTTTCCTGCACTCTCGCCACATCTTCTCCAAAGCATCACTTGATCCAGCATACAGTGCTGCTCCATGTTTGTCCCATGTGACCTTGCCCATGGGTTAGGGAGGGCCGCTGTAGACCCCCCCTCCTATTCCAGACAAGATCTGGGGACCTTCATGCACCCTGTCAGCTTCACCAACTTACTGACAACCTCTCCTGTTGGCATCGCCGTTCGAGCATCTTCCAGCCAGCACCAACCGGATGGCCCTGCTGAACCACTGGCCCCTTGAGCTACACCACCTCCCACAGTTCCTGACATCCTTTGCCCCCATTCCCGCACCCCTACCCAATGTACCCCCCCGGGCCTATTGGGACTGTCTCCAGACCCTCCAACCCCTGACCTGCCTTTGGCTTTCTTTACCATTTGCCCTTGGCCTTGCACCACCTCCCATTCCCTGTATAATTCCTTCCATTCTCTTCTGTGTCCTGCAAAAATTGGCAAGATTTTAAATCACAACCGCTGCTCTGGCTCCAAACCCACCAGCCCCTGGGATGCATCGCCACCTTCACCTGCTTCCTGGGTCCATTCTGCAGCCCCCATACCTGGCCCATCTGAGGGCCTGGGTACGGACTCCCCACTCTTCTTTTTCTTAGAGGGTATGCCAGCCCGAGGGCCCTCTGCTTGACCCACCCTACCTGCTTTGCCTGGCTGTCAGGTCTAGGGGTATATTGCCCCCGCCACTGAATCTGCTTGCAATGTCTGACAAAGTGCATACATGCGGGCGCTCCTTATTGCCTGGGACCGCCCCCTCCCTCTGCCTCAGGCCTGCTGCAGACTCACTCCCATTTCATGCTCTGCATCCGATGGAAGACTGTCTCTCCTTTTTGACACCTTCTTCTTTTCTACCTCAGGCACCTCACCCTGCTCCCCCCACCTTTGGGCCTCCCACACAGGGGTGAACATGCCACTACCATGGCTGCCACTCTACCCAATGCTGCTCATGAAGGTCAGCTCTTGGCAAGTTAGGCCTGTTCAAAAACAAATGCACAGGGCCTCACAAACCACATCATGATCAGTCATGATTACCCAATGCTCTTCTTTTCTCTTTTCCTTAAGACCTCCTACCCAGTGGTGCATGGAGTCAGAAAGGGGACTCCTAACACCCACCCTTTCCCCTGTCCCTACCTATCCCTGTCCCTGGCCTCTCCCATTCCACGACTATGCCTGGGGGCGACTGGCTGCATCTGTCCCTCCCCCAAGTCCCTTTCTGATCACAACATTATTACAGGTGTGTAAAGTTAGGAGATGAGCCACCTTTGCAAACCGTTACCATAATTGAACTTTCTCAGAAAAATGTTTTGAAGGAGGTTTCCTGGAAAAAAACACAACATTTTATTGCAAGAGAATTACAACAGATTCAGTAGCATTTAAATAATCATGTCATATAGACTCCATATCTGATCAATTATTAGCATACCTTTTATTTTCTAAGGAATGTAGAGAATGTAGAAAGTAAACAGAATATTTTTATCACTACCGCGGTCAGGGTCATAATGAAGGGAGCGCATAGGGTACTGTGCTTCGGCTGCAAAGAATTGCTCCAGGCCATGATACACAGAAACTGCTAGGGTGCTAGGGTTTTTGGCGACCCAGGCAATATTATATTTCTCTTTGTACACCCCTTTCCATTACAACAATGTCACTTGGGGCCATTAGTTGCAATAAGAAACTGTATGGCTGTATGTGGTTGTGCTTTAAAGCATCTGCATGCAATGGTATTGTGTTTAATAAGACATTTTGCTGATTAGGTCTTCTCTTCACCTTGGGCACAAAGCACTTTTAAGGCCAATGACTGCAATGTGATCTGTTTTTGTGGCCATAGTTGTGATGCCTTGAAACCACTGGCTACAGTAGCCTGAATGCAGCACCAGCCCTACACAGATGTTTTGACCTGCTGTGTCAATGTGTGCAACTAGGGCAGCCCTGTCATAGTAGCACTGAGTTGGATCACATTACAGGTTAAAGTCACAATAGCGACATTTCCTGGTCAGAACTAAAATGTCCATAATTTCTTTTATGTCTGACTCCCTTGGCGTGGCATTCACCCTGGCTTTTTTTCCCCTCAACCCCATACTTTTTTGGGCATTTGGACTTTGTCCACTTTACCCCTGCTAACCAGGTGTGACTTTTATGTGCTCTCTCCTTAGATCGTGGTAAAGGTGGCCTAGACATAATTGGCACAATTGATTTACTTGAAAGCACCTAGTAAATGTCACTAGCTGTCTCAGGGTCTGTAAAAGTGAGTGCTGTCAATGGGCAGCAGCAGTCATTGTGCCACCCCCTTAAGAAGAACTGTAAAGTATGTCTCAGGACTGCCACAGCAGCCTTCAGTGCAGTTTTTAAACTGGCATTTGGCCCTGGCAAACTAACCCTTTTTAAAACAACAAGGTGATGGATGGAATGCTTGAATTATTCTCATCCACTAGCAATCACTCAGGCCGCATCCCAGTCCATCATTCTTTTGCCCTCCATGCCACTCCAGACTGTACCCTGCCATAAGCAAATCAGCCTTGACCCTGCTCCCCAAGGAAATAGTCCAGCCTGAACTGCCAGGCCAGGTCCACTCTGGACGGAAAAAAGCAGCCTGTGACCAATTTCAGGGAATCACCCCCTCATCAGCCAGCAGCACAGTGAGCCTGGGACCCACATCTGGGCATACCATGGGGCCCTTAGGGTGGCAAATGCATTTTTCCAGGCCCAAACCTTCCTTTTTTAACTTATAACTCACCCCATAAGTAGGCGCTAACCACCCCTATAGCAGAGTACATGGCATGTAAAAAGTAGGATATTGGTTATGTTTAACATGTCCTGACAGTGAGTCACTCCTGCATTTGTTTTTCAATGTTCTAAGGCCTATTTCTCCCATAGGCTCACACGAGGATACCGTGTTACATTTCATAAGTGCGAACTTCCGATCATATTCAAATCAGAGAGGGATGTACTGTTTACACTCACATAAACAGTAGTTTGAAAACTTCTTTAATGGTGAAGCAGGACTTTAAGTTACAATTTTATAAATGCCACTTTTAGAAAGTTGGCATTTTCTTGTCCAACCATGTCTTTGACACATGACTATGAATGTCTCTTCCTTTGAAGTTTTGTGTACTGTTTCCAGAAAGTGGGAACAAAGAAAACCTTGGTTTGAGGGGAGTAGGTCTTTCTATCAGAATGACTGGGAAGGATCTCTTGCCTGCCATGATTACATTTCAAATGGTCCTGCAGGCACTACACAGAAAGGAACATGACGCTGGGACTCCCTAGGTTTTTGTCACCCTAGATAGTTTGGAGGTAGGGGCAGGCGAATAAATAATCAGAACTATTTTTGGGGGTAGGTGAGGAGAATTCCTTGACGCAAAGGCGAGCACCAGATATAAAGATAGAACCTTCAAAGTCTCTCATCAGAACACTACTGGAAGTGCAAAAGATTCAGCAAAAAGACTCCTCCGCTGCTAAAAGATTCTCTGCTTCTGGAAGAACTGTCTTGCTGTCTGATGAAGGAAGTTTGGACCTGCTTGCCTTGATCCCAGGGGAGATACAGTGACTTCAAGAGTCAGTTGGCTGACCTCCTGTGGAAACTAAAGGGAGACAACAGTCTTCCAGAGGTCTCCCTCCTACTGCACAGCTGACCAGCACCAGCTGGACCTGCCTGAGCCCTGCTAAATGCCTCTGCTGGAGTAAAGTTTGAACCCCAAGGGGTCCACCCCAGGACCCTGGATCCTTGGTTGGCATTACCAAGAGCTACTCCTGAAGAAAAATCCGGAAGTTTGGGTTTCTCATGAGCGCAAATGAGCCCAGTCGTGTCAAAACTCTGCTGCCCACAATGAACCCAAACACAGAGCTTCAGTGGCACCTTTTCCCGCCGACTGCAACAGTTTGTGCCAATTAACCCACACGAAGCTCCAGCAATGACTGGTTGTTCACGCTAAAGCAATGACCGACCATGACGCTTGACCAGTTTGTCACCTAGAAGGCCTTCTCCACAAAAATAACACATTGTGCCAGAATTGAGAAGGTAACACTTCAGGGCAGCAAACTTAGTGCCAGATTTACAAGAAAAGTGGTGCATCAGCTGTGATGCACCACTTTTCTTGCGCCCTCACATGCCCCCCTAACGACACCATGTGTGAGCCGTATTTACAATACGGCACACCACAACACACTTTAGGACAATAGTGTACAAATGTATGACGCTATTATGGTACAGGATTAATGCCATAAATTGTGGCGCTAATCCTGCAGAGTAAAGGGAGGCCCATTGAAAGTAATGACTGTTCTGAGCAGGTGTTAAAAATAACGCTAAAAATGGCACAGTGAAATGTTATAAAATCCACTGCGCCATTTTTATGGACCTTCCAGCAGGGGAACACCCCCCTTGCATACATTATGCCTGGCGCAGGCATAATGTGGTGGAAGGGGTTACAAATTGGCATAATGCAAGCATTGCACCACTTTGTAAATATGGCGAAGAAGAATAACCTCCTTAACACCACATTAGCATAAAAAAGGTCACTATTGTGGCACTAAGTGGTGCTAGGGCCTTGTAAATCTGGCACTAAGGGGGTCATTCTGACCCCGGCGGTCAGAGACCGCCGGGGCCAGGGTCGGCGGGAGCACCGCCGACAGACCGGCGGTGCCCCGCAGGGCATTCTGACCGCGGCGGTTCGGCCGCGGTCAGATGCGGGAAACCGGCGGTCTCCCGCCGGTTTCCCACTGCCCTGCAGAATCCTCCATGGCGGCCGAGCGCGCTCCGCCGCCATGGGGATTCTGACACCCCCTACCGCCATCCTGTTCCTGGCGGGTCTCCTGCCAGGAACAGGATGGCGGTAGGGGGTGCCGCGGGGCCCCTGGGGGCCCCACAAAGTATTTCAGTGTCTGCTATGCATACACTGAAATACGCGACGGGTGCCACTGCACCCGTCGCACCTTCCCACTACGCCGGCTCAATTCTGAGCCAGCGTCCTCGTGGGAAGGTTGATTTGCCCTGGGCTGGCGGGCGGCCTTTTGGCGGCCGCCCGCCAGCCCAGGGCTAATCCCAAAATACCCTCAGCGGTCTTTCGACCGCGGAGCGGTATTTTGGTGGGGGAACTTTGGCGGGCGGCCTCCGCCGCCCGCCGAAGTTAGAATCACCCCCTAAGTCTTTGGATCATGACCACACTCCATTGCAGTCAGCCTGAACTTGTGACTCTCCCACCTGGTCCAGCACAACCAGATCAACGCAAGTGGCACTTTCTCCTCCTCTGCGCTATTTTTCCTAAATTCTTTCAAATTGAATATCTTCAGTTCTACTGCTTGGATTTTAGTTGTTCTGATATCATTTTACTTATTAAATGCCCTCTATTTTTCTAAATTGATGTCAGATTTTCGTTGTGTTGGTTTTTCACTTTATATTGTTTGAGTTCTGCATAAATACTTTACACATTGTCTCGAAGTTATGCCTAGACTGCTTTGTGCCAAGTTATTGGAGGGTTGGGCACAGGCTAATTTAGTGCTTTTTGTTTTTTTAGTAGTTCACCCTGACAACGATGGAGGTTGCTGGCTTAGTGGAGATTCCTCCCCTCTCGACCATTAATGTAATTTCTTACAATTACAAAACTCTGATGCTTTTGCTTTCGACTTAATGTAGAAATAGCAAGTATAAGGACACAATCTACACCAATAAAAATGTTATAGTGAGTACAATGAAAATCAGTTGTAAAACTTTAAGTAGAGTCATGTAAAAATAAATAATGTGCTTTTTCTCATTTGAGTTTATGGGTATTTTTCATCTTACTAGGCAAAAGTTACTGACCAATAGCAACAACCTATATTAGAATAAAAAACTAGGGATGCCAGACTGGCATTTTTTTTTTTTACAGTTTTTTTGAGGGGGTGGGGAGGGATTGCCTCGGAAAACTAACACTTGTCTGTATCAGCACTAGCCCACAATTAGTGCCCATCCCTCAAGATTCAATTGTGGTGTAACCAGGTACCTCCGTAAGTCTAATATGAATACATTGCAGATGGTGACATCTACAACAATAGATTCTTTGCAACCAAAAGCAACTGATAAAACCAAAGTAATATCACACTACCAAGTGAAGGGACAGAGAACTCATAGGGTCTCCATAGGGCAGTGCAAATGAGTCAATTACAAGTTTAAGGTATAGGAAAACAGTCGTATTTATGGAACACTTAATCATGAAAATACTTTGGTGTTGCTAACTTCCCCTTATGCCAAAGTCCTCTACTCTCTCCGTTCCTAGCCTGGAACACAATTTATCTTATCCGTTAGCATTCTACTCCCCACCATGAGCAAAAGGACAGTCTTCCTAAACAGTTTACTCATTTTTAGTTTATCGTAGAGAGATGCTTTCCATTCTCCTTACCAGCCACTCATAGGCAGTCTTTAGGCTAAATTTCTGATATAATGCGGATACGTATTAAGTCTCTCACACAACACCGAGCTCTGAAGGTTTCTTGTTGAGCAAGTTAGAAAATATGATTTAGGTATTCAGCATGAAGCTTTTTTGAAACATTGGATTGCAACCAAAAAGAGGTACAGAGTAGTTGGCGTTCATATAAAACAAACCAAGCAACATGGATCAAAGGGCTAAATTACTAGAAGGTTCACTAGAGCAAATGCATCTTAAGACCTTAGAAACGCCAAGGTTATTTACGAATTGAAAAGACAAGACTAGTCTATGTTAAAACGTACCGAAAGATTTGAGGAGAATAGTGGTCGTTCCAGGTGCGTCTGAATATGGAGCTGTAAATGCCTGTGTATTAACTTGCAAAAAGAAGAAGTTTTTGAACATAAGCTTTTTTTAAAGCTCGAGAAGGAAATACGGTGAGTTTATTGATACTCAGTGGAAGAGGCCACAGAAGATTTAGTCAATTTCTATTCCTTATGTCGAAAGAACTATCTTAACAAAGACACTTAAAGTTAAGGTTTTCCAGGCTCAAGCCTTAATATTGTAGATTTGTTCAAAGATTTGCAGCCTTACAGATGACTGAAAATGGGAGCTGAGCCAAATGATAGAAGTGTTAAAACACTTGTGGCCAAGGTGCAGTTCAAATCCCCAGCAACGTTCTGAATTTTGTGGAAAAATAAATGGATCATTTACAAAAGGTGAAGGAAATGCATAATTTACAAAAGGTGAAGGAACTGATGACTTAATTGTAAGTAGCACTGAAGGCGATACAGTATAGGCCTGGGAGGTTGAGGACAGGTTTGGTAGGCTCATATGGACACTTGTATAAATGTCAATGGAAGCTCAGGGAGGAGTCCCTTGTGTAAGGATTGACGGAACCATGGATGTGGTAGCATTAGAGGAATGGATAAAAGTGGGTAGTATTCACACTGAGAGGCCAAATGAACTATGTTTTATGGCTCAAAAATGAGGTAATGGGTGATTATCCAGCATGAATGTCTTCCTTTACTGAAATGTAATTGAGTTGAGGGGGGGAACCTAAAAGAGATTGATGCTTTACAGTGACCGCATTCTTCAGATTCCAGGTAATTTTATTGGAACAGATTTACTAATTATGAATGCCTGATGCATTTAGAGATAAGAATATTTTAGAAAGGGCTTTGCTCTGCCTAGATGAGCATAGATAAATAGATTGGTCTCCTATGTAAGAGAAGGGATGTACGGATTAATCTGAAAGATGAATCATAGCCAAGGTAAAACATGAGTTAATAAGATATTCTGTTGCCTCTTTCTACGGTCCTAATGTGGATGACCCAGCTCCTCTCTATATATTTATTTTCAATTTACTAGATTACCTAGCATGCAGTATATTTGGCAGACATTTAACATACCTTTCCAGAGATATTTACTATATCTATCTATGTATACTTCAAAAATGCTTTGGATTTTGTTGGATTATATACTGGATTTAGGATTATGTGAGATTATGTGACATCTGGAGAGAAAAGGCCACTGGCTCATACTTTAATCCTAAAAAATATAGGCTGTATTCTACACTGGATTTGTTTTGATGACAGGAACTTATCACAAAGAGTAGAAGTGGTGATGCATCCTATTTTACATATTTCAGACTATTTTACAGTGAGTATAACAATCAGTTTTTCAATAAGGTGTGAGGAAACTCTCGATTGAAAATCAATGCTGAATCTAGAAGCGCTATCTGACATTGGGAGCTTGCCTGAAGAATTCTTTAAATTTAATGTTGGTTCTACCTCACAAGGTATAATATGGTACTTATGTAATGTTTTTGAAGTTACAGCGATAGCCACGCTGTTGGCTAAGTGCGGGATCACCATCAATTGGATTTCCGCTAGGGCTCCCGGTTCAGTGGTTTGTAAAAAGGAGTTGCTTGAATGGCCCGTAGACGATGGACACTATCTGAACAATATAAGAAGGGTTGAAGAGTTGACTCGGGATCTTGATGAATGGATTGAGATGGTTGCTAATTAAGTAGTTCTAACGAACAATAGACCGACTTGAATAAGAATATGTAATTTGCAGATTCCATTAGAGAGACATAATGCAGCTGTAGCAAAATGTTACCTGTGGGTGATTGCAGGGAGTGGGTTAGATACGACATGGTATAGGTAAAGATTATATGGGTGGGCTGGGAGATTGAACCAGTTACTGTGGAACTACAGACACATGTAGATTGATGTGTTTCAGTTGTTTTCTTTGTGTTTTACTTTTTTTTTTTGTTGCTAAAATGTAATATATTTGTTAACGTTTTTTTTAAGAGACATTTTAACTAAAATTGCTAAACATTGATGCAGGAAGAATGAGCACTAGACGAAAAGCTAGACTTATGTATCCAGGAAATACCTGCTGGATGAAAAGAAGAGACTTTGGCAGGCAGATTTTAGTTGCCAGTTGAGAAAAAGTGCAAAGAGAATACAAAAGTAGAATAAATGTAAAATATCATGCAAGCTTTTAAGTGAGCAGGTTTCAGCCGCTGAAGATGGCAGCGATGGCCAATGCCAAACAAAACTGGTGGAGTGAATATTTTACCCACTGACAGGCACAATCATGACCCATTTTAAACAGTGTTTGTAACTGGCCATAATTGAGAGCTCTGGAGTTGAGGCTGAAGGCACTGCGAATTTCTCACAGTGCCAGTCAGTGAGTTTAACCAAATTAAAATAAACAACTACAGATTTAAATACCCATGACTCCTCTTCATCTCGGCAGTTTGGGCTCCCCCAGCACAGGCAGCAAGTTTCCAAAGCCTCATCAAACTCCCCCTTATCAATCTTGCTACTGCTCTTATGCTACTCAGGCAGCATGAGAGAAGCATCAGGCTGATCAACGCAAGACAGCTGGCAAAGTGACATGCACACTTTATATTGAAGAGCACACTGTTGCTCGCTGCTGCTAGCCCCACCCTCAAACTCAGCTTCTGCCAGAATGAAAAATAAAATTGTAATAAATTAGTTTTATTACCTTGTCATTTTTCATGTTTTCTTCGCTCGCAGTGGAGGGGCTCCTCCACTCATGAGGGCACCGCTGCAGGCTCCTCCACTCATGAGGGCACCGCTGCAGGAATACAGACATGCTGGTGGTGCTTTGCTTGCCTGGAAGACCAGATCAAAGCGTAATAGAAATCATATCAAAGCATTATTGAATATTTTTTGTGATTTGATCTCCGAAACGAAAGAGCAGAAGTAGGATGTATTCCCACATACCAGTGCCTCTAACAACTGGTTAGATATGTTGTGCTTATAAACATTGACTTTAGAACAGCAGGAACGTTTTGCTTCACTTATTTCAGTAGAAGTTTTCAGAGAAACAATATTATATCTTATCCCTAGCAAAACTGAAGGCCTTGATAGGAACCCGGCAGAAGTCTAAAAACGTTCGCTGGAGATTTTTCTTCAAAAGTGTATAGAATTATTTAATGGCATTCTCCTAGAGGCCAACAATATTCCTCAGACCTGGAAAAAGGCAGTTACCACACTGATCCAAAGGCTTTACACATCTTATATGCCTATCTCCTTATTTACAATTATAAGATATTCCCAGGCATTTTGCATAGGAAGCCATCTAAAGTTGCAGGAAGTATTATATGTAAGGATCAAAGAGTTTTTTTTCGAAGGGTGATACTTGCACAAATTAATACAGCTGGAACCATATTACATAAAGTGCCCTTGAGCCACCTGCTTTCTGTGCCCTGAGCACTTTGATTTGACAGATGCAAATGCCTTTGAGGCCACTCTTGTAATACAGATAATGCCTGCAGTACCTTATATGGATGTTCCCTCATTTTTCAAGGGAACAACTTTATCTCTGAGCCTGTGCTACATTATAATTGCAGATTCAGAAGCAGGGAAACTGTCAGGAGAGGCACTGAATGTGCGCCACAAAAAGGTGGTGCACAGTCAAAGTGTTCCTGAGGGCAGTCCGCTGAATGGTGTAAATGGGGATATCAACCTCTTAGACAACCCATGTAAGGCTGTGCAGTCACTCACTCACTAACTACATCTACTTGCATAGGGATTACCGTCCCCTCTCTGAACTGCAGGCAGGTGTAGCCAGTGCAGTGAAAGACAGAATGGCTGATTAAAGCAGAGACTCTCTCTTCCATTAGAGGGCTGCCCCCAGAGCAGTCATGTCTTTGGGCCTGATTACGACCTTGCCTGATGGAATAATACATCACAAACATAATAGGTATTTCGTCTGCCATATTAAGATCTCCATAGGAAATAATGGGGTTGTAATACGGCAGACAGGATATCCATCACATTTGTGATGCAATAATCCTGTTCACCAAGAACATAATCAGGCCTTTTGAGTCTGTCATGGAGGCAGTGCATTAGTAGTAATAGGTTTCACTGCTTGTAGGTGTGCCATGGCAGAAAGTGGGGCAGTGCATCATATTTGTAACATGGCTTGTTGGCTGTAATGATGGCAGAAAAGGTTCTCTTAGCGAATTATATCTTAGATGCAGCCAAAGAGGTTGATAGGTTAATTGAACCTACCCACAATAGATTGTTTGGCAATATATTCATGGACAGTACTTTCCTTGGGCAGTTCAGGCTATGTAGAGGCTTCTCACTGCTAAAACTTTGGTGAATTCCATTCTTACATCCATAATTACAAATAAGTATTGTCAAAGCCAATAGTTCTGGTGTTGGCTGTTAGCCTTTTGGCAATTCTTGTTTCTTTTGTCATGGTTTTGACTTTTTACTAATCTTTTATGGTAAGCAGATGAGCCTCTGATAAAATTCTAAAAAAAGACACTGGCTTAAGACAAAAGTATTCCTTTGGTATCGAAAAAGTACACATTACTATAGTATCCGCTGGTACTGAAGGTAACTTCTTTGTGTGTGTATGTGCTCCTTTAAAAGGGCAGTATGCCATAACTCATAGTGATATATGGCCGGGTCCAAACTGGAGTGGCATGGTGAGCAAAAGAACAATGGATTTAACCCAGATCCGTGACTAGGGGTGAGTGTTTGCATTGTTCAGCACTCCGTCCATCATCCTTTTGTGTTGCTAAAGTTGTCCTAAGTGGGAGGGATATGCCCAGACGTGGGTCCCTTGCTCACTGTGCCACTAGATTCAAGCTAGCCTGGCTGATGAAGGGTAATACCCTGAAACTGGTCCCAGGATGCTTGTTTCCGCTCCAGGGAGGTCCTGGCTCGGCAGTATGGGCTGGACTGTTCCCATGATGAACAGGGTCAAGACTGATTTGTATATGGCTGAGTCCAAACTGGGGTGGCATAGTGAGCAAAAAACGATGGATTAAACCCAGATCTGTGACTGGGGGTGAGTGTTTGTGTTGGTCAGCACTCCGTCCATCATCCTTTTGTGTTGCTAATGTTGCCCTAAGTGGGAAGGGTATGCCCAGGCTCGGGTTCCTTGCGCACTGTGCCACTGGATTCAAGCTAGCGTGACTGATGAAGGGTAATACCCTGAAACTGGTCCCAGGATGCTTGTTTCCATTCCAGGGAGGACCTGGCTTGGCAATTCAGGCTGGACTGTTCCCATGAGGAACACGGTCAAGAATGATTTGTATATGGATGGGTCCAAACTGGGGTGGAATGGTGAGCAAAGGAATGATGGATTAAACCCAGATCTTTGACTGGTGGTGAGTGTTTGCATTGTTCAGCACTCCGTCCATCATCCTTTTGTGTTGCTAAAGTTGTCCTCAGTGGGAGGGATATGCCCAGACGTGGGTCCCTTGCTCACTGTGCCTCTAGATTCAAGCTAGCCTGGCTGATGAAGGGTAATACCCTGAAACTGTTCCCAGGATGCTTGTTTCCGCTCCAGGGAGGTCCTGGCTTGGCAGTTTGGGCTGGACTGTTCCCATGATGAACAGGGTCAAGACTGATTTGTATATGGCTGGGTCCAAACTGGGGTGACATAGTGAGCAAAAGAACAATGGATTAAACCCAGATCTGTGACTGGGGGTGAGTGTTTGCGTTGGTCAGCACTCCGTCCATCATCCTTTTGTGTTGCTAAAGTTACCCCACCCCAATGGCTGCCGGAGTACAGCTATAGCTTTGACTATTGCCCATTTCCTCTTGAAGTCTGCAAATTTTACTATTTTGGGAGATCACACTATAGTTTTCCATGAGACAAATAAAAGTTTGTCAGTGTCTTTCATTGAGGATGTTTGAGCCCTTGCTTTATTTCTCCTGGTACACACCCCTATTAATTTAGTGGGCCATAATCTTGACCCTATATTTTGAAACCTATTCACACTTTAAGTGGATACCAAAGTACCTCTACAGTGGACGTACTATTTTATGGTTCCTTTGTCATTTCAAACTAAATTGGGCTTGCAGTTTTTATCTGACTTGTTTGTGAGCTACAGACCATGGGACAAGCTAAATGCAGAATCAGAATCTACCTATTTATATAAGTGAGGCACAGTTACCCTGGGTATCTTGGAAAAGGATGCCAAACATGTGGACTTGTAATTCCTTAGAGAGGGTCCTGCCCTTCAAAGCAGGCCCGCCTCTTGATTCAATGATTTTTTGTTGCTGCTTCAGAAAAAAATGTAAGCAACTAGAGCAAGCTTGGCGAAAGATGTGGCTAAATCCAAAATTAGGCATGCTGCTAAGGAATATCTAGAGTTTGGCATGCAGCATGGGCAGTTTACTATTCTGATGACATTGGTAATGTGCATTATTCATCTAAGGAGCTCTTAGCGATTGTTAAATCACTTTTTCATCCTGTGCCAGCATTGTTGCCTCTATCTCTTTCACAGCAAAATCCTGAGGATCTGGATAAGTTTTTTCATAATAAGATTGCTGATATCTACATTTCATTGGACACCTCTGGTGATTTGGATGCGCAGGTACCTTCAAACAACATTTAGACCCTTATTACAAGTGTGGCTGTCTTGAGACTGCCACACTTGGGGTGGCGGTCGGACCACCACCAAAGTGGCAGTCTGACTGCCATATTATGACCCTGGCGGAGTCGCCACGGTCTGACCGCTAGCACCGCCAGGTTGCCACCAGTCAACAGCCTGGTGGTGCTGGCAGTCTTAATCCACCAGGGCAGGACGGCCCCCAGGATTTCGACTCCCCTCTCCACCAACTTTTGCATGGTGGTCCCACCGCCATGCAAAGGCTGGCGGAGACTGGGTTCTGGGGTCCCATGGTGGCCCCTACACTCCCCATGCACTTGACATGGGCAGTCCAGGGGCCCCCCTGGACAGCCCTATCATGCTTTTCTCTGCCCTAATTATGGGCAGTGAAATGCATGATGAGTGATGTTGCACCAAGGCTTCGCAACATTGCTGCTGGCTTGATTGCGAGCCCGTGTCAATGTTCCGGTGAGTTTCCCGCTGGGCAAGCAGGAAACTTATGGTAGAGCCAGTGGGCGTAAAACCAGAGTGGCAGTTTTCCAACCCAAAGAGTTTGGCGAGCGGTGCAAACTCTTAATAAGGGCCCTATATAGAGTTTTGTCTGCTAGACTCTATTACTCTTGAGTCTTTGCTGGATGAAAATGGCCCTCTTCCACTGAATTTGTATGGGAGCTAAAGTCTGTGCCATTTCCACATTTAATCCATCTCTTAAACTCCTCATTGAAGGAAGGCAGGTTTCCCATGATCTGGAAACATGCCAAGGTGGGTCCTTTGTTTACAAAAAAACACTCTGGGTACCACTGCATGGGATACCCTCCAGCCCATTTCTCTTTCACCAATCTATGCTAAGATTCTGGAAAAGCATGTTAATGGTCAGCTCTTATTTTACTTGGAGGACTTTGACCTGCTGCAGTGTTCTCAGTCAGCTTTAGCATGAAGACTGTCCTTCGTAGAGGGGTTGAGCATCTTACATGGCAATTGGATAGTGGTAGTACTGCTGCTCTCATTCTTTTAGATCCCAGCACAGCTTTTGACACAGTGTGCCACTCATTTTTGTGTGAGAAACTAGCTGTAATTTGCGTTCATGATTCTGACATATCCTGGTTTATTTCTTTTCTTCAAGATCACTCATTTCAAGTATTCTTCATGCCCCCCAAGTCGTCAGTACTACAAATGCAATGTGTTGTTCCTCAAGGCTCTTCTCTGAGCCTTATGTTAGTCAATATTTATATTCAGCCTTTGGCCAACTTAGTTGAGTGCTATGGACTGTCTTTCATCCTGTATGCTAACAACATTAAAAACCTTGTTTCACTTAGTGCGAATGATGAAACAAGTGCCCCAATAGAGTCTTTGCCTCAGTGAGGTGGTGGGGAAGATTAAATTCAATTAACTTAATGAATGGAATGGAATGGTGACAAGGCAGAAGCACTAGTGGTTGGTAATCAAACTCAGCTCTAGGGACCACACTGGTGGCTGACCAATTTTGGACCCCTGCCCACTCCTAATAAGGTGGTAAGGAACTTGGATGTTTGTTGTAAAGCTACTTATGGATCATAATATATCTAAGTTTATTGTCTGTTTTATGTTACTCAAATGTCTCAGTTTGGCTTCTTCCTCTCTCGACCCATAGACTGATTGTACAATCACTGTTCATTCCTAGGCTTGATTATGGTCATATTCTCCACTTCAAAGAACAAACACATGCTGAAAAGACTTCAAATTGTACAAAATACTGAAGTATGCTTGCTTTGCCATGTACTAAGGCACTCTTTGGTTGCTTCTCATTCACAAACTCTTCATTGGCTACCTATAGATAAGCTCAATTCAAAACATTGTGTTATAGGCATGAGGCCTTGAACAGGTGTGGCCCCCACCTACATCAGTGAGTTTGTTAATTTCTACTCTCCTAGGTCAACTCTTCCTTATGAAAATCAACTCCTAGCTACAATACCTCACTTCAAACTAACTAGACAGGTGGTAAGTCCTCTGCCTTCCTTGGTTACGCCCTTTGGAATTGTCTCCCCCAAAAAATCTGGGTTTCTTTCTCATTCTTGGAGTACCATAAACTGGTAAAAACCTATTTTAAGGTCACTGGTGGTCACTTCCTTTTTAGTAGCTGTGGGAAACCCTGCTGTGTTAGCCAGGTGCTTTACAAATCTTTAAATTAAATTTGGGAGGAAATGATGTAAGGCTAAAAGGAAGGAAGGCAAAATTGGATGCAAGTCAAAAAGGAGGGAATTCAAAAAGAAACAAAGAAGGAAGAATGAATGGTGGAAATAAGGAAGGAAAGAAAAGGGAATTAGGGACAGAAAGAAGGAAATAAGGCAAAAAAGAAAGAAAACAAGAAAGAAATAAAGACAAGCATTTACAATGCAACGGGTCTCGCGTTTGCTCATGTTAGAGCTGATCCCGTTGTAAACTCCTAACCCAACTTTTCACCTATCGGGCAAAAGTGCATTTATGTACATAACCCGAAAAAGTGAAATCAAGTATGTAAAGCGCTTGACTTCTGCCAAGCGAGATCGGGCTCGTAAATTAGAGAAAAAAAAGTCCACGAGCCTGATGGAAAACAGCGAGCCTCGCATGTTTTCTGTACTTGCTCGCTGCGCTCGAGGAGGGCTAGCCTCCGGAAAAGGCATGACATATGCCTGCCTTCGACTAATGAAAGCAAGCAGATTTTATTAGGGAAGCCCATGAACCAATAAAAAACACTGACGTGAAGTTGACAGGGCCTCGAGCCCTTTTCTGAATGCAACGCGGGCTCGACCCTAAAAAAGGAAACAAGGAATGAAAAGGTAGGAAATAAATGAAAGGCAGAAAAGACTGAAGGGGAAAACAAGGACAGAATAGGGAGAAAGAGCAAAAGAAAGATGGAAAAAAAGAAGGCAATAAAGAAAAACAAAAGGAAATGAAAAAAGGCAAGCTTGAATCAATATGGAAAGAAAGATGAGAAGAAAGAAAGAAGATAAAAGGAAGGAAAGAGGTTTCTCAGTATAAAATATTATATGCTAAAAACTAAATTACACCTCACCTATATGTAAATATAGGTGTTACAAGTATATTGAATATTCTATATGAAACTGTTTTTTTTTTCCTGGGCAAAGTTTATTAAAGAGCCATTGGTAATACTGAGTTCAGGAACACAATACGGTATGCTTTGAAATAACAATAGTCAGATAAACAAAGGCCATTCCAAAAGGAATTTACAATAGTGTTGACAGGAGATAAGAACCAGATAGAATGTGCCCTGTGATCACTTCAAACATGTCCTGCTATCACATTAGGCAACATTAAAGAAAAGACAAAGTACAAATAAACTCTGGCCCTGAAGGGAACTACCTTGCATTGGGATGTGACATAAGTAGGCTGACCCATTATTCTATGCTGTTGTAGGCAGAAGCCAAATGTGAATGCCACGGCAACATACCAATAGATTATGAAAGATGTCTGAAAGCCCTTTTCAGTAAGTATATTATTGTCAAGGTTCATTTGGTTGGTTCTCAGGAGCAGTACCCTCAAGATACCTACCTTCCGGCAGCTCCAACTTTGAATATATATATGTATACAGAGTATCAGACTGGCCAGATGCGGGGAAGGGATTTTGGGAGGGCACTGCAGTGAAGGAGACCTGAAAGCAGAGTATAATAATTAGAATCCTGTCTTTTCTCTCTCAGTGATTATATTATCAAGGTTCAAAAACATAGTCACCAATACCTGCGAAAGATGTGACCCTCTTTAGTCTTAGGGTTTATTAGAATTTACTTTATAATTCCTGAAAGCTCTTAATGTTTTGTTTTACTTTGAATTCTTCTTTAAATGCTCTCAAACCATTATCAAACCACATTAATTCATTAGATTTACTTCTTTCTCATATTTATGATGATTTCTCCTTTTCAATTTACTTTCGGTTTTGTTTCTTGCGTTATGTGAACATCATAAATATTAAAATGATCATTTGAATATAAATATTGTTCATTGTGATGTTGCCTTTAATGTTTTAACATTCAACAAAAGTTCACTTTCAGTGTTGTTTCCTGTTTTAGGTGTCCAGCATTAAAAGCATGACAATCATCGGTAAATAAATACTGTCAGTTACAAAGTTGATTTCACTGTTTTAACACTTGACAAAAGTTCACTTTCAATTTCATTTCTTGCTTTATGAGAACATCATGAACATTACAACAATCATCGATATGTCAACATTGTTCATCACAACGTTGCCTTCAAATTTTAAGCACTTGACAAAAGTTCACTGGACAATTTGCCTTGCCTTAGAAATTCAAAAACCAAACCTTAAATGCGTAATATTACTGCAGGGTTGCTGTTCTTTCTATTTTATAAATCACCCTCGATCCCCTACCTGATGGTGACTGAAAACATTTGGGGAATTCAGTTTTTGCAACACGTGATGACAAGCTGACTCACTGGGGACTTGGAAAGAAGAGCGTCCCCAGGGAAACGAGCATGACCAGAGACAACACCAGACCTCTGTCTCCACCAAGAATAAACCACATGTGTGTGAGGGGTGGGGCTACTTTTATAGCCTCAGAGATGGCCTTGGAAGCTACTACGGAAACTGAGAAAGGACATGAGGATTACTGCAAAGTTAAAAAAGACTTGGCAAATGCAACCAATTGCTGTAGTCGAACTTGGGAAAATGATATGATTAATAGTTTATGAACATCATTATGTTAAAATTAGTTTCTAATACAGTTAACATTCATTATTATCATTTTGTAATGTATATTCCCATTGGTGTGTAGTAGAATTAAATCATGGTTCTTAGTTTGTTTATAATCGAAGTGGAAAAATCGTGACAATTATATATGTTATTTTGGTAAAATCTAGAGAGGGACAAGGTATGGGTGCAGATTATCTGTCCTGCTTTTCAACTCATTTATAAAACCCCCAGCATTAAAATTAAAATGAAACCCCTAAAGCTGGACATTAAAATTATAATTTCCCAGTATAGAAATTAGAGAACTAAAATGGCTTTATATGTAGATGATTTGTTAATATATACAACTGACCAGTATGTTTCAATTCCAGGGATGGAAGATGTAGTTTGAGAATGTAGATAACTTTCTGGTTATAAGGTTAATTAATAAAAATCTAAGCTAATGGTCTGGAATGTAAATGTATAACGCAGTTCAAATTCATTCAGAAATAAGATACGTGGTTCTGAAGGTGACATAATATTTAAACCTAATCGCTTCTAGAAATATAAAACATGTTTCAAACAAAACAAGTTAATTAGAAACTCAACATTTTGCAAAATTTGTTTTAAAATTAATAGGTAGGTTCACCTACTGAAAATGTCTAGTCTGACAAAGTACGCTGTCCTAGTTTACTCAATGCCACTTAGTTTTAAAAAGAGATATTGAGGATTCAGGGCAAGCTGACTAGTTTTGTCTGGTGTTCCCAGCGTCTAGGCTCTCTTGGAAAATAGTTGAAGTGTTCCAGTTGGGGAAGAGGAAGGGTGTCTTCTTTTCTAGCTGAAGAATTTTAGATGCTTGATACGCTATAGGCTACCCATCAAGCATCATATTTGGCATACTACTCAAGATCATGTTGAAAGATTTATGTAACTTTAATTTCTTACGTATTTTTACCTCCTCTAAATATTTCTCTGCAGCAGAACATTGTCTCATTGTGGTGAAAGTTTTGGGTAGTTCATGCTGCTCAAACTTTGCATGAAGCAGGGAACTCCCAGTTGTTAAAAGATGCACTCCATCTTCCACTTTGAGTAAATGCGATTAGTTGTTAGGGCATTTTGATTGAACAAGACATGTTTATTGTCATGTGGCATGTTTGTAGGTAGTTTAGCTAGGTATATGTATTAACAGTCATCTTCTTGAGAATAGGGCAAAGTTTCATAAGGGAGAAGATCCAAAGTAATATGGAAAAGGAACTATGTGAAGTACCACAAAAACTGTAAGAGTCTGCAGGATGGTATAGAGGATGATGTGATGTAGCAGAAGAGATAGAGGAGCAGCTATGGTTAGAATACTTGCCAATTCGAGAGAAAAGATTTATGGAAAGTATAAATACATTTACTGGATTATAGAGTAAAATATGCTGCAACAAGGAAAATACTTTCTTTACTCTTCACAGCCTTTATTTGATACTGAAGAAGATTGCGTGAGACTGGAAAAAAGCAGGAGGCATCATATCACAAGGGTGGCGAATTAATTGTAGATGATCTCCGTTTCTTTGTCCGTTGCCTGAATTTGAAGTCATATTGGCCTAGTGTTACATTCTTTTGCTGTTCACTCTGAAATGAAATAGAACTAAGCCCCACTTTGGTATTTTTCAGACTAACTTAGATAATTTTAAAAGAAAAGGGATAATTCCTTTTATCTGTCATACTATTATCAAGAAGAGAAATCTGTACAAATAATTATGTTTGAAGGCAAGTCCCAATGCCATCATAGTGGCAAAAGCCTGCTAAGAATTACGGTCTATTTGTGAGAAGTGGCAAGGGGAGAAATGCGCATTACAATAAAAAAAAGTCCAATTATTATATTCTCCTTCTGAAAGTACATCTTCAAGAAATACAATTATCCCCTCTGAGAAGAGCTGATCTACAATAGCTGGGCAGTCTATTTACAAATCTTTGTGAGGAAGTTTCTGTAATGTCTGAAATGTATAAAGGAGAAATTACAAATAAAGTAAGGAAAAATAACCATACATTTAGAGGGGCATTATCTCTAGTAATGCCCCAGTATTAGAGGTAGACACTGGGGGAGCATTCCTTCCTTGACCTTGTTATGGGACATGGTTCAAAATAAAACTTTTTGGTGCATTTTTCTAGTGATGGCTTTACAGTGGAGATGTCACTAGATCTATCATGTTTAAAAGAACGCTTTAAGAAGTTGTATTGAGAGAAGGCTTTATCACTAATCACATGCTGGCCTTTCCCCCTGTAGAATTTGATTGGGTAGAAGTTGTGTGTTTCTGCTGACAAAGAGCACTTGTATTGAAGAAATAGAGATTGTAGCCTTGCGCACATGTTGTTCTTATCTTCAAGCGTTTGATTGAAAAATAGTTTTGCACCTAAGAAGTGCTTCCACTGCTCTTAACTGGTAGGGACATTGTTAACACAGACTCAAAGGTCAAATACATTAGGAAAGGTCTTTGCACATTGTACCCCATGAGCAAAGTGGGTGGTAGTTCACATTGTAAATTCTGTCAAATATTATAGGAATGGGTTTTACCTTGAACCACTTGCCACAAACCAAATCAATCGGCTTCCTATTTTGAACTAGCTGGCAAATATAACAGGATAGGATTTTGCTACTGAATTTCTAGTCTACAGCTCCTTTCATGAACCAACCTTAGTCTGCTGTCCCTTCTTGCTCCTAGAAACAAGTGTGGCACTCTGTATCTAGTTTGAAGTAATGGTGCACGTAAGCTCCATGACCCCAAAGGAGAAAGCCTAATATTAAAGCAGTTGGGGCACAGTAACTACTAATTGCCCTGAAGCATCTGGAACCGGATTTCTCAAATACACATATGAAGGGATTTTGCATTATGAAATATCTGATTAATACATTAGGAAGGCTTTTTAAATTGTGAACTTCATGCCAAACTCTGCAACAAAGGTGTTTATGTTGTGAACTCTGTAATAATAAAACAATGGGGAGGGATTTAACATTGTGACTCACTGCCAAATGCAATAAGAATGGGATTTGTTAACTCAGATTAAGAAAGATTTTACAATGTGAACCATATGGCAAATCAATAGGAAATTCTTTTTTATTGTGAACTATCTGGCAAGCAAAATCAAAACAGATATCACATTGTCAATTCTGCCAAGTGCAAAAGAAATTGGTTTTGTTAGTGAGCTCTTTAGCAAATACAATAGGAAGGAGATTTACGGTGTGAACTCTAGGACAAACACCATAAAAGGGGCTTTACATTTTTAAATATCTGACAAATTCAACAGGACAAGGATTTACATTATGAGCTCTGACATAGAAACTGATGAGGGCTTTAATATAAAATGTATTTTTCTTGATCTGAGGCCAAAAATACTTTGTATCTCTAGAGGGAATACTGAATATTCATGTTGATGTACACTTTGAGCCTTCCTACAGTGTTTGGTGGGTGTCTCTATCCTGAAGACCACATGGTTATGTTCATGTTAAAGATCACTTTAAACAAAGTGGGTAGGCATCTCATTTACATATTAAACAATTTGACAAATCCTATAGGCTTACTGTGTTTGATTCTGAAAAGCCTCATGTTTTCAATAGGGCATATGAGCATTGCTTTTTTTAGGATTAAAGCCCGCTGGTGTGCCAATTAGCACATAGTACCTTATAGTTAATGGGAGGGGATCAAAGAGGTAGTTTTGCCCTGTAATATTTTTTTTGACTATGTCATTTCAACCTGATTAATCTGTAAGTCTGCTAAAGACGAGGCTTCAGGTTGCAATCCAACCTATTATATTTATATATGTGTGTATGAAAGTATTTTTTTTAAGAAAAGCAGTGATGGGGCATTGACTTGTGTTCTTTTTGTTTGTTTCTTAGTTTGAAGTCTCTAGCCCACAACACCTTGCTGAGTCAGGCTTGGATTGCACCCCCTCATTCCTGAGCCTCCAGTTTTACACCATGACATTATTGACAAAAAAACTAGGAATGTGGTTTACATTGAGAACCCTCTAAGAAATGTAAGAATAAGTGGTTCTAAATTTAGAACTCTGCAATAACTACCATAGGAAGAACTTCCAGTTGTAAACCTATTGATGAACACTGTGTGGGGGAGGGACTGGGAGTTATGCATTGTATGACACTAGAGGCAGTTTCTTCTACACTTTGCAACTTTGTTTATCATTCAAATGTATGTGAAATCAAGTATTTGTTCTTTTTTGAAGTAAAAACACTAGGTGGTGATTAAGTAATAATTTTGTGCACTTTGCAGAGCTCCTTAACCTTTATTTGATACCTTTAGCTGCTTTAATTTCTTTTGAGTTTACTTTTGTTTAACGGAGATGTTGATATTCAATGACTTTCCCGTTGAACTTCAGCAATGTCTTCCTTGAGTGGTGTGTTTGCTGATCAATAATCTTTTGAAGTTGAATACAAATAAAATGGAGGAAATCCAGAGAATAATCCTGAGGTCTCAAGCTCTCTTTGATAATCACTGGCTCTTGGCCCTTTCTCAGTCCCTGCTGCTCCAACCAGAAATATTGGTGTTATTATTATTACTGATCTTACCTGTCACCAGCTTGGCAAAGAAAATTACTTTCAAATCTTTTATTCAGCAAAAATTTGCATAAAAGCACATGAAATGTACTAACAAATATAATAAAATAGTACAAAACCATCATCAACTAATATAACTTGAAATTCATTCAATAGCAGCATAACTGAATAAATACAATTGTAGTCAATAATAACAAAACAAAGTACCAAAGTACATAAGATCAATTAAAATATTATAAGATCGTACAATACAATGCAGAATTTGAGGGTGTAGCTCAGGCCATTGCATATTATAGGGGGAACGTTTTTTCTGCCTGCTTCGCCACATGTTTACCAAAAAAGAGGGGGAAGGCAAGTACAATGGGTTGAGTCTTATTGGTTCTTAATATCCTAACTGCTGTCCTGGAATCACTGATCCCCATATTGCAGCTAAGCAGCAATATCCACTTCCTGCTGTAGACATGATATTGGAGACAAAAGTTGACCACATGCTCAATGGATTCTATTATCTCAGGACAGAAAGGACAAAATGTGCAAGACTCAAACAAGTATTTTGCCATTTGACTGAACAGTTTAAAGTGGCAAGATTCCAATTAGAAATTTCATGTACAGTGCTTTAGCCAAAGAGGGCTCAATCTCATCCAAGTAGCCTTCCAAGAGGTAAACATGTTTCAACTAAAGGAAGGCTGCAGTCAAAGAGCCCACACTCTCATTCATTTCAGATCTTTCCATCTACAAACCACCAGTATACTCCACCACCAGTATAACCCCTTGAGCAAGGACTTTCCACATGCGATCTCCAGCATAGTCCAGAGATTCTTGCACCCAAGTTTAGTTAGGCAGTGTTTTATGTACCTGAACCATAAAATCTTAGCAGATCCAGGTAATTTCAATATTTGCTCTAGTCCCAACCGATAATGCAAAAATTCAATAGACGCCCAGACCCTCCACCTATACAACAGTGGTCTGAGGCCTACTTTATGGATAACAGGTCTGTGGCCTAGCTCTAGCCAAAGGGGAATAAGTGGGGTATTAACAGGAAGAGAAGTAAGGAGACAAAGGAAATGATTCACTACTCGCTCCATATCACTTACATTCTCATGCCCTCAAAGTTCCCCACAATATAATGACACTCCAAGTGCTTGAAAATTATAGATTTGGATGGCTAGGGATACAGGGCTAAATGTAGTGCCTCATAGAGCTCTTTCAATGCCCCCGTGTATTAGTCCAACTTTAGTCTAAACTTCTGTATCTCAGGTGTCCCGCTGAAGTGCTCTGTAAAACCGAGATAATCAAATGTGCGGACTCTCTCCAGGGGTACACCATTGAGTACCAGATGGAAGCAAGTCGATGGGTGGGAATTCAAGACCATATGCATGGTTTTAGTAAGATCTCTCTGCCTGCAGAAGACTCCAAACTGGTTTAGCAGATTTTGGATTCCCATTGCGGACTTTGAAACCAGTAAGGTGTTCCCATTGGCACAGACTCGAGGCATCATGATTGCACAACTCCAGCTGGGCCACCAAATCGTTGATGTATAATAGAAAAAGAGTTAGGGCAAGTACACACTCTTGCTTCACACCCCGTGTGACTGGAATGGGGGCTGTCAATTCTCAAAGATAACCTCATCTAACCTGTGCATAGCTGTTTAAGATGAACCTACTGATAACATCCACAAGGTATTTGGAAACTCCCAGGTCAATCATCACACTCCACAGGGCCTGCCTTAGTACAAGGTCAAAAGCTGACCAGAGTTCCACAAAGACTATATCAAGGCGTCCACCTTAAGATAATATAGTTCCAGAAAATCAATTGCAAATGGAGTACCTGATCAATGGTACTAGTCCCTGCCCTAAACCCAGATTGTTGGGAACCCAGCAGGCCCATATCTTCTATGCTGTCAAGCAATCTGTCATCACAATCTGGCTGAATAGCTTCTGTGAGCTATCAGTCAAGCTAATAGAACGGTAGTTGGTGGAGAGAGACTTTAGGCCCTTTTTGTAAATTAGGATAACCTCTGCCCGTTTCCACACAGGGGGCACAGGAAACCCATCCATTATAATATTGAAGTGCCAAGCAAAATAAGTGTTCCAGATATCCTTATCAGCTTCAAACAAGCCCCCTAGTACCCTGGAGCTTTGCCAGGAATAATCCAATCAATCGCTTTGGCAACTTCACTAACAGAAATGGGCTAAAAGTCACAATCAACCAGCCTAGTAATAGCCACTTCCAAAGGAAGACACCAACTGCATGCCTACCCCCTTCAGGAACCACTATTTCTACCTGAAACAATTCATGGCATTTCATACCCATAACTTCTGACTCAACATTAGATATAATAATGCATCTTCCAGAGACTGGGATCCCCACCATATCTTGCTAATTATGATCTACACTCCTATCATATGCATACAGTTTAGTTAAATGGTTGACCCAAGCAGCTGCAGTTATGTTGCAGGCCATTGGAGTGGCTGGCTTCTATCTCCTATTAGCCAAAATTAATTAAAAAGCTTTTTGGCCTTTCGCTTTGACAACAAGGCTTCTCATTTGACCGGTTCACAGTCTTTCTTGGCCCTTAATATTGCAACTCTGTATGAGCACCTGGCTTCCTGGATTATGATCCTAATACCCCCATTGACAGAATCAGTTAAGGCACACCTTGCTGCCCTAAAGGCTTTAGTATACCAAGATTCCATTTTAGCCCTTTTATGAAGTATTCTAGACTTAACTAGGAACAATTTTTATATGGAGGAGAACACAAAAATATGGATGGCATCAAATCTTGCCTAATAGACAGAATCAACAAGGCTCTCTCCCATGACCAGAAAAGCTCGCAAGGCAGGGGTGAGCACCTTGTCGATCTTTTTCACAATGGCCGGGGAATCAGCTAAAATGCCCTATTTTAGCCAATGTCTGTTAATGGTATGTGTAAACCTAATGTCAAATGGTTCGTTGTTGAGACTAGAAATGCTGGAATCTAATGGCCTCAGAGTAGGGTCCAAGGCATTATGGTCACTGTCCTGCTCAGAAATCACCTCCATATCTATCAATTATGTCCAACAATGTATAGTATATGAGACTAGTACTACCCTGCTGATTAAAAGTGTGCCTCCCCTCCATATCAGGAGGAGAATGTAACTGCAGGGCAGCAGCAGACCATTTTCTAATAGGTGGAAGTGACAGCAGAGGTGAATCCCAAGCTTCATCCTCTTCACCACTAAGGGTGCCAGAGTGCATGACAAGAGTTCAAAACTGCAATTGAAATTGCCCACCACAATTCTAAAATAGTTAACAGGGAGAGACTATAGATGGACATTGATTAAGTCAATAATAGATAAATTGGCCCTGGTGCTTTCATGTCCGCAATATACATAATACGTACAATGGGAGACACCAGAAGGAGTTGCAAGATGGCACCAAAACATCAGGGGAAGCAAGATCAATAACTTTAGTTGTGCATGACAAGGTGGTTTTAGTCCAGATTGCAAGCTCCCCAAAGGCTGGCCTATCCCTTGTGAGGAAGATGGCTGATTAAAGCTAGCAAACACTCATAGAAACTATGTGGATATGGCCCAGGTCTCCTGAAATAAACAAATATCAAATTGGTCCACACATTTTCACCAGTCTGGCATGAAAATGTGTTCTTGATGCCAGCAAGATTCCAGGAAACAATCTTTCTGTGGGTATTGGCATTGGTCAGAGGGAGTGCCAATATTGTTGAACAATTGGCATCATATAGTGAGCATTGGAGGCCATCAGCTGGGGGCAATTGAAGAATATTAGAGGAGGAACCCACTCCCATGACTCCTTCAAAGTCGGAGCGCCTGCCCTTTTCTAGGAAAGGTGAACGTTAGTCGTTACTATCCAGGTCAGATTCAGGAAGATACCTATTAAGGGTAGGAACAGCAAAGACATCGTGGGCATCCACTTAGGGTAGCCAGTGCCCACTTCTACCCAGACACTGTGGTAAGGAGGTATGTAGAAATAACCTAATGGAGCAATGCTGGCAACTGCTCCTATCCTGCCAATCCTGTGACCAGTTTTCATTAGGCGTAAAGCCATATCCGGATAGCTGTAGTTTATTACCACACAGTCCCCTTCTATTAGCTTTGCTGAATGGCCAAAATACCCAATTCTCCTCACTAGTAGAATGCCATTATACTCTGAGATGGAAAGGTCAGTGTTCCAAGACAGCCAGTGACATACTTTATTTTTTAACTCAAGATACAGGGGGTGATTCTAACCCTGGCGGTCGGTGTTAAAGCGGCGGCCAACCCGCCAACAGGCTGGCGGTAAAAAATATGGGATTCTGACCCTGGCGGGAACCGCCAACACAGACAGCCACTTTAACACTCCGACCGCCACGGCGGTACAAACAAACAGCGCGGCGGTTACCGCCAACAGCCAGGCGGCAGCCAATGTACCGCCCACACTATTCCAACTCACCAATCCGCCCCCTTTTCCAGGGCGGGAGCACCGCCGATAAAAACATGGCGGAAACAGACTACGGACGGGAAAACGCTCACCACTACGCACTCCAGGAGGAAGGAGGACAGCATGGAACCCGAATTAAACATCCTACCTGCTCTCGTCTACCTTCTCATCTACCACGAGTACGAAATCCGGCGCAGACGACATCGGTGAGTACTGCACCTACGACACACGGGAGGGGGAGGACGAAAGGTTACGGGCACACACATATGCGACCCCCCCCCCCAACTATGTACACACCAATGCAGAGCAACAAGTCACAGTGACACCACCCAAACACCCCTGAAAAATGCTAGGACATAATCAAATTGGGAATAAATATTTATGTACCAAAAAGCTCCAGAAAATTATCGTACAACCATGAAAGATATTCACAACAAAACTAATGACATACACATCAGTGTATAACTGAAGTACCAAGTCCTGCACATCCTACGAATTCATCATGTCCGTGGGCCAAAGTTTTGAGAAATAAGGGCAAAGCCCACACAGGAGACCTGAGTCCTTTGGAGAGAACACTGCAGGGGCATCAGATGTAAAAACTACAGGCACCTCAGGGGGAAGGGAAGGGGGGGGCACCACAGCCACATGAGTCCACGATGCCAGATCCACGAGGAGCCACCATGCCCACTGTACCATCCTGGGGAGTGCAAAGCCACAGTCTCTCAATGTCTCTACAGTGGGTGGGCTGCCCACTGTACCATCCTGGGGAGTGCAAAGCCACAGTCTCTCAATGTCAGTCCATCAGGTGGATGACAGTCTCCACTGGTCAAGGAGGAGGCATGGTGGGCACAGTGAACCATAAACAGTGATTGAGACAGCGGTGCCCAGCGGAGCGGTGCTTGAGAAGAAGGGCCCAGCGGAGCGGTGCTTGAGACGGCGGTGCCCAGCGGAGCGGTGCATGACAGGAAGGGCCCAGCGGAACGGTGCTTGAGATGAAGGGCCCAGCGGAGCGGTGCTTGAGATGAAGGGCCCAGCGGAGCGGTGCTTGAGAAGAAAGGCCCAGCGGAGCAGTGCATCAGACGGCGGTGCCCAGCGGAGCGGTGCTTGAGAAGAAGGGCCCAGCGGAGAGGTGGAGAGACAGCGGTGCCCAGAGGAGCGGTGCTTGAGAAGAAGGGCCCAGCGGAGCGGTGCTTGAGATGAAGGGCCCAGCGGAGCGGTGCTTGAGACGGCGGTGCCCAGCGGAGTGGTGCTTGAGACGGCGGTGCCCAGCAGAGCGGTGCATGACAGGAAGGGCCCAGCGGAGCGGTGCTTGAGATGAAGGGCCCAGCGGAGCGGTGCTTGAGATGAAGGGCCCAGCGGAGCGGTGCTTGAGAAGAAGGGCCCAGCGGAGCGGTGCTTGAGACGGCGGTGCCCAGCGGAGCGGTGCATGACAGGAAGGGCCCAGCGGAGCGGTGCTTGAGATGAAGGGCCCAGCGGAGCGGTGCTTGAGAAGAAGGGCCCAGCGGAGAGGTGGAGAGACAGCGGTGCCCAGCGGAGCGGTGCTTGAGAAGAAGGGCCCAGCGGAGCGGTGCTTGAGACGGCGGTGCCCAGCGGAGCGGTGCTTGAGACGGCGGTGCCCACGGAGCGGTGCATGACAGGAAGGGCCCAGCGGAGCGGTGCTTGAGACGGCGGTGCCCAGCGGAGCGGTGCTTGAGAAGAAGGGCCCAGCGGAGAGGTGGAGAGACAGCGGTGCCCAGCGGAGCGGTGCTTGAGATGAAGGGCCCAGCGGAGCGGTGCTTGAGACGGCGGGGCCCTGTTCAGCGGTGCTCTTCTGCCCCGCGGGCCCTGTTCAGCGGTGCTCTTCTGCCCCGCGGGCCCTGTTCAGCGGTGCTCTTCTGCACCGCGGGCCCTGTTCAGCGGTGCCTATCTCCACGGCGGGGCCCTGTTCAGCGGTGCTCTTCTGCACCGCGGGCCCTGTTCAGCGGTGCCTATCTCCACGGCGGGGCCCTGTTCAGCGGTGCTCTTCTGCACCGCGGGCCCTGTTCAGTGGTGCCTATCTCCACGGCGGGCCCTGTTCAGCGGTGCTCTTCTGCCCCGCGGGCCCTGTTCAGCGGTGCTCTTCTGCACCGCGGGCCCTGTTCAGCGGTGCCTATCTCCACGGCGGGGCATTGTTCAGCGGTGCTCTTCTGCCCCGTGGGCCCTGTTCAGCGGTGCTCTTCTGCCCCGTGGTCCCGGTTCTGCGGTGCTCTTCTGCCCCGCGGGCCCGGTTCAGCGGTGCTCATCCAGCAGGTCAAGGGAGCCAGACCTGGCCTGGACTCCCGGCTCAGTCGCCCTCGGACCGTGACGTTTCTGGACCCTTCGGGGACGGACTCCTGGCCTCCTTAGTGTCCTCCTTCCCAGCTGGGATGTGGCATGTGGGGTCCACCTTCTCCGCGCTCCTGCTGCCCTTCCGCTCCTTTGATGGGGCTCTCGGGCCCTTGCCTCCCCTAGATGGTGTGGGTGGTGAAGTGGCCGCACATTGCTCCTTGGGGGCAGCCCTGTCGGTCCTCGCACGGCGGCCCTTGTTTTTGCGGGTCCTCTTGCCGGGGGGGGGCTGGACGTGTCCTTGCTGCTGATGGATGTGTCACTGCTGGCAAAGGGTGGGCTCCAGAGCCCATGCACAACAGTGACACCCGAAGCTGGGCTGGTGGTGGCTGCGGTGCCATTGGGACTCTTTGAAGATGGATGGGGGAGCTCATCGGGGGGAAAGAGGTCAAGGTTAGCCAGGAAAAGTTTTTTAGGGCCAAGGTAAAAGGTAGGAGAAGTGGAGATGGAAGTGGAGGTAGAGGAGGTGGTTGTAGGAGAGTCAGGTGTGCTGTCATTGGGTGAAGGTGCTGGTGCTGTAGGCTGTCGTGAGGTGGATGGCTGTTGGGTGGGTGGCTGCCTGCGTTTGTGTGTCTTGGAAGAGGGGGTGACAGACACAGTGGGAGAGGACACAGGGGACGTGTAAATGGCAGTGGGGGTGGTGACTGCACGAGTGTGGACTGTACTGGAGGGTGAGGTGGTGATGGAAGCACTGGCTGATGTTGGGGTGCATGCAGGTGTGAGTGTAGACGTCACAGGGAGGGAGGAGGGAGACGAGGAGGAGGGGGACACAGGGGTGGCAGTGGCTGTTGGCATGTCTGCATCTGGGTGTTGCTTGGGTGAGTGTTTGTGGGATCTGTGGTGCTTGTGTTTGGATGAGCTGCTCTTGGGTGTTGAGGTGTGTGCAGGCTGGTCTGATGGTGTGGATGTGATAGGCTGAGGGACAGGAGACAGAGAAAGGCTGGAGGCAGTAAGAAGAGGAAGGCTGGAAACAGGGACAATGGCTGCCGTCAGTGCTGAGGCCAGAGCAGTGAACGCTCGTTGATGGGCAGCCTGACCCGAATGAATGCCCTCCAGGTACGCATTGCTCTGTTGCACCTCCCTTTGCACACCCTGGATGGCATTCAAAAGGGTCGTCTGCCCAACAATGAGCGTCCTTACCAGGTCAATGAACTCCGCACTGAGGGCAGCAGGGGCAACAGGGGCAGGGGCTGAGGTGCCTGGGGCGAAGGAGACGCGCGCCTTCCTGGGCGAGCCGGCACGGAGCGAAGACTGAGGGGCTGCTGGGAGGGCGGGGCTGGTGCGCTGGGTGGCGGCTGTACCTGTAGAGGCGGGGGGCACGGATGTTGCCGCCACCGCTAGGGAGCTCCCGTCCGAGGACCTGTCGCTTTCGCTGCTCTCACCAGCGGTCCCTTTCGTGGTGCTCCCCTCGCCCTCCGGATTACTGGTGCCCTCGGTGTCTGTTCCTGGGCCCACCGGGGCCTTGTGTCCTGCAGCTCCCTCGTGCTCCGATGCCAAATCTCCTCCGCCTGATGATGCTAATGCACACATGCACAAGAAGATGAAGAGAAAGGGTGGGGGGAGAAAAAAGAAGACCAGGTTGAGTGCATGCAATGTCAACACCGTTGGCGGAGAGGACAGATACAGGAGCCTAATGCACTAAGCTGCGCATTCGGGGTACACTACTCAGTACTACTGACTAGGACAACAGGCCAAGAGACGTCAAACGCGCACATGGGAGATGCTGGACCTTCAATGGCTGTACTTGTCACCCTACCGAGGTGGGGGCCGGGGGCACAGGGCCATGCCTAAGGGAGAGGACCACACTACAGAAAGTGCCCTGGCCTAATGTCACCCACAGCCCTCCTCCACCACCCAGACGCCTCCACTGCGCAGAAAGATAGGAGAATGTGCTGATACTCACCCCCTTGTGTCTGCTGTGATGTCTTAAAGCGCCCATCCAATTCTGGGTAAGCCACCGCCAGGATCCGGGACATCAGGGGGGTCATGGTGCGACTGGCACCCCTCCTAGGTTGGGAGGCCATCCCCAACAGTGTTTCTGCGGTCTTCCTTGTTCTGCCGCGGATGTCCTCCCACCTCTTGCGGCAGTGGGTGCCCCGTCTGTTGTGGACCCCCAAGTTCCGGACTTCCTTGGCGATGGCACGCCAAATCTCGATCTTCTGATGGGCGCTGACCTATTTGACATGTACAGGGTGGAAAGGAGGAATTCATCAATGACCTGCATGTTAGATGTGATTGGCCCCCCCCACCAACTTTGCCATATGGCACATGCTCTCATGTGTCGGGCGTTGCACTCCTCATTCGCCCCCCACCCCACCAACTTACATCCACCCCAATCCACACAGGCATAGCCCATTCCATGTGCACCCGGTGTACTCACTTGTTGGTCTGGAGGACCGTAGAGTACCGCATACTGGGGGAGGACCCCATCCACGAGCTTCTCCAACTCTTCAGACGTGAAGGCAGGGGCCCTTTCCCCAGTCGCAGCAGCCATTGTATCTTCCAGACCGAGGTCACAGCAGCACTTGCAGTATAGGTCCTCTCCTGTGGATGATCAGGTCTCGAGTGATTAAGCAGATAGAAAATGGCGGTCACGCCCGCGGCGGTGCGTACCGCGACCGCCGCCGCACTTCGTCTTTGGCTCCTGAAACCCATAGGCTTCAATGTTAACCAATGCGGCTTTGCGCCGCAGTCTTCGACCGCCTACCGCCACGGTGTGCCCCGCCAGCGAATTGACCTCACATCCCATTGTCCCACTTCACAGGTCAGGCAGCCGCCATTTCAAGGGCCTGCATGGCTTAATTTTGAATGCGACACACAGGCCTAGGCCTTGCATTGCCACACATACACGCCTTTCAACCCATTGCCATTCTTTAACTGTGCAAGCTGTCTGTACATACCTGTGGTTTGGCTGACTCTGTGCTCCATGTTGTCCTTCCTAGGCACCGTCCGCTGGGACTTGCGATGAGAAGGAGGAATCCTCGCGTGTACCGACCGCTGGTGGACCTGTCGACAATGGAAGAACGCCACATCATACTACGATACCGACTTGACCGAGCCACTATCCATGAACTGTGTGCCCAGCTGGAGCCAGCCCTGATGTCCCCCATCCGCCAACCCACAGGGATTCCCCCTCTGGTGCAGGTTTTGTCAGTCCTCCATTTTTTGGCAACTGGGTCATTCCAGACCACAGTGGCCATGTCATCTGGAATGTCTCAGCCTATGTTTTCAAAGATTTTGAGTAGAGTGTTGTCTGCCCTGATGAAACTCATGCGGAGTTACATCATTTTCCCAGAGGAGGGTGACTTGCCTACAGTGAAGGGTGATTTCTATGCCCTTGGACATATCCCCAACATCATTGGTGCCATTGATGGGACCCATGTGGCTTTGGTACCCCCAAAAGACGATGAGCAGGTGTACCGAAACAGAAAAAGTTATCATTCGATGAATGTCCAGGTGGTCTGTTTGGCTGACCAGTACATCTCCCATGTAAATGCCAAGTTCCCAGGGTCAGTGCATGACGCGTATGTGATGCGAAATAGCAGCATCCCCTATGTGATGGAGCAGCTACAGAGACAACGTGTGTGGCTAATAGGTGACTCTGGTTACCCCAACCTGCCTTGGCTACTGACCCCAGTAAGGAATCCCCGGACCAGGGCAGAGGAACGGTACAATGAGGCCCATGGGCGAACTAGGAGGATCATTGAAAGGACCTTTGGCCTCCTGAAGGCCAGGTTTAGGTGCCTACATATGACTGGGGGATCCCTGATGTACTCACCAAAGAAGGTGTGCCACATCATCGTGGCCTGCTGTATGCTTCACAATCTGGCATTGCGACGTCAGGTCCCTTTCCTGCAGGAGGATGGTGCAGATGGTGGTGTTGAAGTAGCTGTGGAGCCTGCGGAGAGTGAAGAGGAGGAAGACTCAGAGGACGACACAGACAACAGGGACAGAGTAATAGCACAGTATTTCCAGTAGCATACAGGTAATGATCACCCATGCCATTTTACATTTCCTGAAAGCCTCCTGCATCTCAACTTTGTCGGTTTCCCCCCAGACCTATGGACATGATGTTTGAATTTCCCTTCCCTTTTCTGTGCTGTATGAGCCACTGCGTGACCTCGGCTTGGTTGGCTCATGGACTAATGCTAAGTTACCTCGGTATGTGTAATTCACAATGTTCACAATACGTAATTGATATGTAATGTGTCATACATTTGTAAATAAGACAGCCTGAGTCCTGATTGATTTCACTGCAATGTGTGATTTATTATTAGTGAATAGATATTGGTACATGATGGTGAAACAGTGATGGGTGGGGGTGGAGTAATGTCCATGGCGGAGTCCAGTTCTCAGTCTCACAGGTGCATTGTCCATACGCCTGTGGCAGGATGGAGCAGGGGCAGTTCAAGGTTTGACAGGGTGGCCATGTGGGACAGTGGGAGGACTTCAGGGGGTATGTGATGCTGGCGGGGGACTTGACATCCTACTCTGTCGTTTTTTTTTATCTCAGGCTCCTTTTGCGGGGCGGTTGTTGTTCAGCAGGAGGTGGGGTTCTGGGGGGCTGTTGTTGTGGTGGGGCCTCCTGTCCACTAGCGCCGGCGGAGGTGGTAGGCTGTTCCTGTTCCTGGCTAGTGACAGGGGCCCTGTGTGATGCCACATGGTCCCGAAACGTGTCCTCTATGCGGTTCAGGGCCTGGACTATGCTCCCCATAGCGGTTGAGATGTTGGTTAGTTGGTCGCTGAACCCCATGTAGCGTTGCTCCTGCTGTGCCTGGATCTCCTGGAACCTGGCCAGTACCGTCGCCATCGTCTCTTGTGAGTGGTGGTAGGCAGCCATGATGGTGGTGAGGGCCTCTTGGAGAGTGGGTTCCCTGGGCCTCTCCTCCCCCCCCTGTCGCACAGCAGCCCTCCGAGTTGCCCTGTTTCCCAGGGCCTCTGTCCCCTGGACGGTGTGCCCACTCCCACTGCCCCCAGGTCCCTGTTGTTGTTGGGTTGGTGGGTTACCCTGGGGGCCCTGTAGTGGTAGACACACCGCTGCTTGACCTGTCCTAGAGACAGAAGCATGGGCCCGCTGGGTGGGAGCTGTGCGGTTGTTCCCAGAGGGGGTTGGGTCTGCAGTGGCCTGTGTCTGGGTGAGGGGAACCGACTGCCCAGAGGTCCCCGATGGTCCGGGCTGGTCGTCAGGTTCCAGGTCGACAGAGCTGCTGTCATCACTAGTGGCCTGTTCCGGGGGTGGGATGGACATTTCTGGTCCCTCCTGACCGGTGTGTTGTCGTTCGGGTCCTGCATGGGGTAAGAGGGTATGGTTATTGTTTCTGTGTGTGCATTAGCTTGCGTTTTATAGGTGCCCTTGTCCCCCAGTGCTGGCATTCCCTTGGGGGAGGTGTTGTGAGGGTGTTTTGTGGGGGGGGGGTGATGGGTATGTGCAGTGGTCATGCTTAGGTGATGGGTGTCCATAGTTTGGGGGTGGCATGCAGGGGTTGGTGTTGGGTGGGTTGTGCTGGGGAGACATTCTCAGGGAGGATGTGTGCTGGGGGGTTGGGGGTGAGGGTGGGGGTTAGCATGCTGGGGGTGGGGTGAAGTGGTTGGCCTTGTACTTACCAGAGTCCATTCCTCCATGTACTCCAGCGAGGCCATCAGGATGCAGGATGTTGAGTACCTTAGCCCATGTTGTGAATTCGGGTGGAGTGGGTGGGGGTCCCCCGCCAGTCTTCTGCACTGCGATGTTGTGTCGCGAGACCATTGAGCGCACCTTCCCCTGTAGGTCGTTCCATCGTTTGCGGATGTCCTCTCTATTTCTGGGATGCTGTCCCACCGCGTTGACCCTGTCCACGATCCGCTGCCAGAGCTCCGCCTTCCTCGCTATGGTGGTGTGCTGGACCTGTGAGCCGAAGAGCTGGGGTTCCACTCTTATGATCTCCTCCACCATGACCCGGAGTTCTTGGTCCGAAAAGCGTGGGTGCCTTTGTGGTGCCATGGGGTGGGGTGTATGAGGTGTGGGGTGGTGTATGTGATGATGTGTGTGTTGGTGTGTGGTGCTTTGTGCTTCTATGTGGTGTGTGTGATGTTGCGGTGTGCCTCTGTGTGTCTGGCTATCTATTCTCTGATGTGTGTCTCTCTCTCCTTCGTCTCTGGTTTTTGTTGGTAGGGGTTTGTGGGTGATGTGGGTGTGTGTTTTATATGGTATTGGGTGTGTGGGAGTGGTGTGTGTATGGGTTTCAGGTGTGTGCCTTTCAAATTGTCCAATGTGGTAGGGGTTTGTAAAGGTGTGTGTATTTTGACCGCGGCGGGGTCTACCGCCAATGGAATACCGCGGTTGAATGACCGCCGCGTGGATTTGCGGGTCATAATGGGATGGGCGTATTTCTGTTGGCGTGGCGGTGGAGGTTTGGTCTTCTCCAGTTTACCGCTGGCCGCTGATGTGGCGGACTGCAGTGGAGGGTGGATTTTCGGAGGTTTTGCAGTTGTGAGTCAGAATGTCCGTGGCGGCTGGCCGCGGCGGTATTGTGGCGGCCTTCTGACCGGCGGTAAGCGGCTTTTACCGCCGAGGTCAGAATGACCCCCACAGTGTCTCCTTGGTGGGGGGAAGAGATGGAAATCCAACAAAGATCACCACCCACTGGCAACAATCAGGGGGGAAGTTCAAACAGGGCTGATTATGGGTAGGGTGGTACTGAGATGTTGGCACCTGAGGACGTAGGGTATATATAAGGCTATCAGACCCTCCTTGACCTTGTTGTCCA